>NW_026779004.1:585771-1185771 GCF_030144855.1 Hypanus sabinus
CACCATGTTCTGCTCACCACAGCCCGTGGGCAGGTCGAGCAAATGATCCAGATTTTCCATCGCGCTTCCCATGAGGTCACCTGCAGGTGAGAGGGAGGGGTCACGGAGTCACGGATCGCATCCCAATCGGAATGAGGAACTCATGTTCCTAGAACCTCTGACCCAACCTCGGAAACCCACCCCATTTCACGTGCCGCAGCAAGAGTGAGGTTACTACACTCCCCGCTGCCTCTTCTTTTTACAAACTATAAGAGTTTACTTACATCACAAATGCACAAGGTACAAATATTCAGCATTTACAAGACAGTGAGTAGACCTACATTAAAATATGGTCAGTACTGTCTGTTGGACAATTGATATCATGGGGGTCCCACCTCTCCCGGCAGTCCCCCAATGTACCCATTGCGACGGCATGCTCGCTGTCCAAGGACAGCCGGGCACGAGCGTACTCGACAAAGGGGCAGGCAGTCGGCCTGGGCAACGCCCTCTACTTTACTCCGCCTCGATCCGCGAATGTCTATCTTGTTCAGGCCTAGGAACAAGCCCACCAGGACATTATCTTCACGACCCGCTCACTTCTGAACTGGGTGCTCATATGAGAAGCGCGGGAGAATAGTTCAACCAGAACCTTGGCAGCAGCCCCTTGAAAAACTCAAGGAGGGGCTGCATCCTCTCATGTTCTGAGTAAACGTGGAATACGAACTCAGAATGGATAGGTGGACGGGGTGTCATTGAACCTGCTCAAAAACCTGTTGGGTGGTACTGCCTGATCCCCACTTGGAGATCACCCTCACGACCCGCTCACTTCCGCACTGGGTGCTCTTACATGAGAAGCGCGGGACGGACAAATTTGCAGCCAGAACCTTGGCAGCAGCCCCTTGAAAAACTCAGAGAGGGGATGCATCCTCTCACAGTCTGATTAAACGAGGAATACGGACTCTTCCCGCCCTCAAAATGGATAGGTGGACGGGGTGTCATTGAACCTGCTCAAAAACCTGATCCTTACCCAGCACGGTGACGTAGGCTCTGGCCGATCCTTCCACCACGTCTTCTGGGACCTGGAGATGGATCTTCTCGGTGATGTCTTTCCCTGCGGGTGAGACAAAAGAACATGGGCCTTTGGTAAGAGGAGTGACTCTCGCCTCCACCCTTGCTGTGACCACCCTCCCCACAACAACACCACAGCATTGGTTCATTTTCTGGTTTACGCCCAGTGGCCACTTTATGAGGTACCCCCGTACACCTGCTCGTTAATGCAAGCATCTCATCAGCCAAGAACACGGGAACAACTCAATGCATCAAAGCATGCTGACGTGGTACTTCTTGTTCAGACCAAACCGAAACAGGGTTAGAATAGTGAGCTAAGTGATTTTGACGGTGTTGCTCAGAAGCCGTAAATGGCGTTAATAAGAAGGCGTATTGTGTGTTGGCCTTCCTCAGCCGTGGGGCTGAATTCAAGAGCCGTGAGGTAATGTTACAGCTATACAAGACCTTATTTTGACCCCACTTGGATTACTGCGTACAGTTCAAGTCACCTCAATGCAGGGAGGATGTGGAAACTATAGAAAGATTGCAGAGAAAATTTAGAAGGACGTTGCCTGGATAGGTGAGAATGCCTTATGAAAATAGGTTGAGTGAACTTGGTCGTTTCTCCTTGGAGCGACTGTGGATGAGAGGTGACCTGATTCAGGCGTATAGGATGCTGAGAGGTAGCGATCGTGAAGCTTCTTCCTAGGGCTAAAATGGCTAACACGAGGGACATAGTTTTAATGTGCTTCAAAACAGATACAAGGGGGATATCAGAAGTAAGATTTTTTTTCACACAGAGAGTGGTGGGCGCGTGGAATGCATTGCCGGCGACAGTGGTGAAGGCGGTTAAGCTAGGGTCTTTTAAGAGAATCTTACGTAGTTAAGTGGAGCTTAGAAACACAGAGAGCAGGGGAATTGTAGGCAGTTTCTAAAGTACCTTTCATGGTCAGCACAACGTTGTGCGCCGAAGGGCAGATCAGCTGTAAATTTTTATGTGCGATGTTGTATGACCGTGGAATGATTGTTGGTGCCAGATGGGGTGGATTGAGTATTTCAGAAACTGGCTGACCTCCTGGGATTTTTCTCAGAGTTTACAGAGAATGGTGTGGAAAAAAAGTCCAGTATGCGGCAGTTTAGTGGGCGAAAAAGAGATCCACCTACCAGCAGGACAGAGCAAGGAGGTGTGCGACAACTCGGTCTCTGAGCCTTCGGGCTGCGGAGAGAGAGACATGGAGTGAGACACAGTGAAGGGCAAAGAGGGACGGAAGGGAGGAGGAGAATGAAAGAGGGATTGAGAGGATGAGGAAGGGAGTGAGCGGATGGAGGGAGATTGAGGACAGTGAATGAGAGAAAAGTGAGGAACGGGGAGGGAGAATTGTGGGCTGTGAGTGAGGAGCAGAAAGGAATAGGAATAAGGTCAGAGAGGGAAGATTTTGACGGAATGAGGGAGGATTGAGTGGAATTCAGGGTTGTAAATGAGGGGGGAATGAGAAAGGGTGAGGGCAGTGAACGAGGAGGAGTAAGGGATAGGAGTGAGGTGAGTGAAGGCGGGTTCCGACAGGGAATGAGCGAGGAGTGAGGGATAATGGTCAGGACCACAAGGGAAAGCGAGACAGGGACATGGTGTGTGGGGGTGGCGTCCCCAGGAGGGGACGGACTCCGGCTCCGGGTACCCGCGCTGACCTCGATAATCAGCGGCTTGCGGATGATGTCGACGGCTCCCTTCGGCGGAACGACGACAACTTCGTTCCCACAAAGGGTGGACGAGTGGACAGACTCTGCCCGCACAGTGATGTTCATCTCGCCTGGGGACAAATAGAGAGGGTGAGTGGAATAGAGTGAGGAGGGGAGGTAGGGAGGCGAGAAATGGAGCGGGAGAAGAGGACTTCAGGTGATGGGACGGAGAAAGGGAGAAAGGGAGGCGGAAAGTCGGGCAAGGGAGAGAGAGAGAACGACACTCCTATCTCCCTAACTTAGGGGTCAGTGAGACTGTGATAGGGAACAGAGACCCGGGTCTTATTCATCTCTCCCTCCTTCCCTAACCCAAAGAATGTTGGGGTAGGGATAGGGAACGGACACCCGGGGATGATTTACCCCCACCCTCCCTCCCTAACCGAGGAGTCGGTGGGACTGTGATGGGGAACGGGAATCCGCGGCTGATTCACGACCCTCATTCCCTCCCTCCCGAACACAAGGGTCAGTGCGACAGGGACGGTGAGAGGGAACACGGGCCTGAACCTCTCTCCGTAATTAGGCGTCGGTGTTGCAGGGATGGAGAACGGAAACCAGAGGGTGATTCACACCCTTCCTTACTCAAGGCTTGGTGGGATAGCGATGGGGAGAGGGAAGGGCAGCGGAATCGCGCTGTATCCCAGCGGAATCCCAGCTCAGTCGTCGGTGGAAATGGAATGGGAAACAAGAATAGGGTTCTGAGTCACCACTCCCTCCCTCACTGAACAACGGATCAAAGGGACAAGAATGCGGAAAGGAAAGCCGGGGCTGATTTATCCCCTACCTCCCTCACCCAGAAGTCAGTTGGGCAGGGATGAGGAACGAGAAACCGAGGCTGATTCACCCCTCTCACTTCTTCCCGAGACCAGACGTCAGTGGGACACGGATGGGGAGAAGGAGCACAGCGTTAACATACCCTCTCCCTCCTTAACTCAATGGTCGATGGGACAGGAATAGGCAGTGGTAAACAGGGGTTGATTCACCACGTTCCCTCCCACCCTAATCCAGGGTTCAGCGGGGCAGGGATGGTGAGAGGGAACCCGGGCCTGATTAACAAACCCACCCTAACCCAGTGTCAGTTGGGCAGGTGTGGTGAACGGGAACACGGACCTGAGTCCCTCAATAACCAAGGGGCCGGTACAATATGGATGGGGAGAGGGAACCCGGATCTCATTTAACCCTCCCTCCCTAACCCAGTGTCAGTTGGGCAGGTGTGGTGAACGGGAAGACGGACCTGAGTCCCTCAATAACCAAGGGGCCGGTACAATATGGATGGGGAGAGGGAACCCGGATCTCATTTAACCCTCCCTCCCTAACCCAGTGTCAGTTGGGCAGGTGTGGTGAACGGGAAGACGGACCTGAGTCCCTCAATAACCAAGGGGCCGGTACAATATGGATGGGGAGAGGGAACCCGGATCTTATTTAACCCTCCCTCCCTAACCCAGTGTCAGTTGGGCAGGTGTGGTGAACGGGAAGACGGACCTGAGTCCCTCAATGACCAAGGGGCCGGTACAATATGGATGGGGAGAGGGAACCCGGATCTCATTTAACCCTCCCTCCCTAACCCAGGGGTCGATGGGGCAGGGATGCGGAACGGGAAACTGAAGGTGATTCACCCCGTTTCCTCTCTTTCCCTAAAGGGTCGCTGGGACAGTACTGGGCAACGGGAGCCCCGATCTGATTCACACTCTCCCTCCCGACCTAATCGTGGGGTCAGTGGGACAGGTATGGGGAGCGGAAACCCGGGTCCGATTCACACTCTCGCTCTCTCCCTGAACCCAGCGGTCGGTGGGATGAGGATGGGGAGCGGGAACCCGGGGCTGATTCACCACACCTCCCCCACACTCTAACCCAGGTGTTAGTGGGACAGGGATCAGGAGAGTTCATCCAGCGCCGAAATAACCCCTTCGTTATCTAACCCACTGTTCAGAGGGACAGGGAGAGGTAGAGGAAACCCTTGGCTGATTTAACCCCTCCCTCACTAACCTAGGAGTTGGTGAGTCAAGGACCGGGAGAAGGAGCACAGCGCCAAATTAACCCCCTCCTCCTCAGTCCATTATATTCCAGGGTTCGGTGGGAGACGGATAGGGAACAGGAACCCAGGGGTCATTCACCCCGTTCCCTCCTGAACCACGGTGTCGATGGGACAGGGATGGGGAACGGAAACCCGAGTTTGATTCAACCCCTCCCCCTCTCCTTAACCTAGGGGTTTCTGGGACAAGGACAGGGAGAGGAAAACAGACACTGAATCGCCCCTCCCTCCCAAACCCAGGGGCTTGTGGGACAGCGATGGGGAACGAAACCCGGGGCTGATTCACCTTGACCCTCCCTCCCTAACCCAGGGTCAGTGGGCGAGGGTTGGGGAGGGGAACCAGGGTGTGATTTACACTCTTCCCTCCCTCCCTAAGCCAGGAGTCATTGGACAGGGAAGTGGCGGGGAGTCCAGGGGCTGATTCATCCTTATGTTCAGAGACCGCACATTGTACTCACCCAACCCCGAGGCGGTCAGATTCCAACTGAGGGTAACGCTGCCCTTGGACAGGACGCATACTTCGCGTTCACGGTTGGAGAACGCCATATCGAAGCCCTCAGCTTCAACCAGGGTGACCTTGACCTTGTGACGGTGGGAGAGAGAAGGGGAGAAGGGCGTCAACTGGGAACTCAAGGTGCGGACAATCCGGCCAAGACGGTGCCCATAGACAACAGGCAGTCCGGATGGGCAGATGGGGAGAATAAGGAACGCTGTAGGAGGGGGTGAAGCGAGAAAGCTGTGGAAGGGGTCGAGGAGTGAACTTTGTTGAAGGATGAGTAGGGAACTGTGGAAGGGCTGTAGGAGGGGTAGAGGAGGGAACATAGTGGGAGGGTGAGAAGAGAGGGCGCTGTGGACGGGGTGAAGATGGAACGGTGTGGATGGGTGAGGAGGGAATGCTGTGGGAGGGTGAGGAAAGAACGCTGCAGTTAGGATTGAGGGCGATCGCTGTTTTGAGATGATGAGAAGGAAAAGCTGGGGTCGAAAAGGGAAGGGAAACGCTGAATGAAAAGGTGAGGATTGTACGCTGTAGGGGTGAGGGTGAAAGCGGTAGGAAGGGTTCAGGAGGAACCCCAGGGGTTCAGGGTGAATCGCCGTGGAAGCGGTGAAGAGAGAATGCTCTTGAAGTGGGCTAGGAGGGAGCCCTGTGAGAGGGCTCGAGGAGGGAACGCTATTGGACAGAGGGAGGAGGTGACTCTGCAGGGGCTATCGAGAAGTGAAGGGGGTACGCTGCGAAAAAACGTGAGGAGGAAACGCTGTTTGACAGGTGAGGAGAGAACGTTGTGGGACAGAAGTGAGGAGGGACCCCTCACTTGTGGGGTGTGAGGATGCAATGCTGTGGAAGGGTGAGGAGGGAAAACTGAGGGAGTGAGTGAGGAAAGGACGTGGTGAGAGGCAGTTCAGGGGGATTCCTGTAGGAAGGGTGATAAGGGAACACTGGGAGCGACCGTGGAGAGGATGCTGTGGGAGAGGGAGCGGAGGGGAAAATGTTGGAGGGATTGAGGAGGGAAGGCTATGGAAGGGGGTGAGTGAACGCAGTGAGAGACGTTCGGGGAGGGAAGCTGTGGGAATGGGTGAGGAAAGGACACTGTGAGGGGGGGTGAGGAGGGAACACTGTGGGAGCGACGCGAGAAGGGAACGCTGTGCGAGTGGATGAGAAAGGATGCTGTGAGATGGTGAGGAGGGTATCTGTGGAAGGGGCTGAATAGTGGGTGGAGGTGAGGAAGGAATTCTGTGGAGGGGTGAGGAGGGAACCCAGTGGAAGTGGATGAGGAGGGGACGCTTTGGGAGAGGCTGGTGAGGAAAAGCTGTGGTATCTGTTGTGGAGGCAAACCTCTGTGAGATGGCGAGGAAAGGACGAAGTGAGAGCTGATGTGGAGGGAACTGTGGGAGAGGGTAAGGAAAGCACGCTGTGAGAGGGGGTGTCAGGGCACTGCGTGGGCTTAAGTGAGAAAGGAAAACTGTGGGAGAGGGTATTGAAGAAACGCTGTTGGAGGAGGCGAGGACTGAACATGGGATCGGGGCGAGGAGGGAAGGCTGTGGGTGAGGATGAGGAGGGCAAACTGTGGGAGGGGTAAGGAGGGAACGCTGTGGGAGAGGGTGAGGAGGGAAAACTGTGGGAGGGGTAAGGAGGGAACGCTGTGGGAGAGGGTGAGGAGGGAAAACTGTTGGAGGGGTAAGGAGGGAACGCTGTGGTGGGATCTGGAATGGAAGGCTGCGGGAGGGAGTTGAAGAGGTAACGCTGTGGGAGGGGGTGTGAGCGAACGTTGAGGGAGGGCTGAGGAATGAACGCTGTGGAGCAGATTATAGAATTAACGCTGTGGGAGGGTGAGCCGGACACGCTGTTGAATGGGGTGAAGAGGGAACTGTGGGAGGGAGTTGAGGAGGGAATGCTGTAGGAAGGGATGAGCAAGGAAAACCCTGGAAGAGAGGTAACGATGGAACACTGTGGAAAGTGCTGATGAGGCAATGTTGTGGGTGGGAATGAGGACAGGATGATGTGGGAGGGGTTGAGGAGTGAATGCTGTGGGACGGTCGAGAAAGTTAGGGAGAAACGCTGTGAAAGATGTGAGGAGGGAACGCTGTGGGAGGGGGCCGAGAGGGAACGCTCTGCGAAGGTGCGGAGAAGGGAACATAGTGGGAGGGGCGGAGGAAAGAACACAGTGGAGGGAGGTGAGGAAGGAATTCTGTGGGAGGGGTTGTGAGCGAAAGCAGTGAGAGGGGTGAGGAATGAATGCTGGGAGGGAGTGAGGAGGGAATCCTGCCGTTGGGGGTCAGGGGGAAATGCTATGTGAGGTGCTGAGGGGGGAGTGAGGAGAGATCTCTGCAATGAGGAACTTTGTGGAAGAATTGCGGAATATCGCTGAGGGAGCGTCTGGCACAGTCCGTTGAGGGATCAGTTGGGATTTGACTCCGTGAGGGTCCCAAATTCGGCGGAACACCCAGCGCCTCCCCCTTACCATTAGACTCTCCGCCATGTAGTTGAAGACCTTCGCTTTGAGGGAGAAGCCCTCGGTCCTTACGACGGAGTAGGGCAGCACCAGGTCCACGAAGAAGGGCTTAAAGGCGAACAGAGACACCGTGTCCGAGAGCCCAAAGCCTGCGTCCCCGCTGCAGAACGCACTCCCCTTCCACTCGGTGATGGCGTCCGGGACCGTGACTTCAAGGTTGGAGTGTCCGGTGGAACTGTGCGCAGCGAGGATGGATGTGCGGGTGAGATAGAGGCCGCTCGATCCATCCACTTTTGGCCCTCCCACTCAAGGCAGAATCGCAGAGAGATGTGGCCCCGTCACCCATGTCGACGGGAAAGCACCCTCCACCCGAAGCACTCTTCACGTCCCAGGATGTGTGACCCTTCCTCATATACACCCCTCGTTATCTCTGTGACACCCCCTCTCATCCTGCACCATCTCCACGTCAATCTTACACACCGTTCGCCTCTCCCTGTCTCCGTCACCCACCCTCCCCTATACCCCTTCCCATCTCCATCACATTCTCCCTCCCGCGCACACCTCCCCGTCTCCGTCATCACCTCGCATCCCTGCACCCATCTCAGTCTCCGTCACCCCCTTACATCCCTCCTCGCCTCTTTCATCTCTACCTCCCCTGACCCCCTCCTCGTCTCTGTCACCCCTTCCCGCTCCTGCAGCCATCCCTGTCTCCGTCACTCCCACCCTCCACTCCTCGCTTCCTGCCCCGGCAGTCCTCTACATTTTTGCAAACACCACCACCCGCGGTATATCCGATATGGCGTTGAGACCCTCTGCCTCACAGGGAGCCGTTTTCCCGGGAACCCTGTGAGCGGACCTCGGACCCCGAGCACTACTCCCAGGTCCGGGTGGTCCCACCTGGTGGAGATCAGGCGCGGGGTCTCTGGGTAGTAGACTCGGACCTTTTTTTCTAGGGGACTCGCTCCGGGCACTGGGCACTACTGAGTGGCAGAGCTCAGAACCAAGCCAGGTCTAGGCTAATGGCTAGTGTCTCCATTATGGGAGTTCCGTGGTCTGCAACATGATATATTTGGAATGAAAGCTTCGGGGTGGCCGTAGGAGGGTGAGGGGGTGGGGACGAAATTCTCCGGGCTGGTGGGCATTTTCAGAGCCGTGCAGTCGCGTAAGGTTCTGTGAGGTTCGAACAGCTTAGGGAAAGTTGTTCCTCCACCGCGCCCCGCCTCTGTAAATCCATCTATCCCCCTGCCACTAACAGCTTTCCCCCCCCCTTCTATAAAGCCACATAGGATCTAAAACATTCCTCCATACCTGTAACCCCTTTCAGCGTCTACACTTTTCCCCGTCTCTATATTGCCATTGCCCCTCAGGACCCAACAGCTCTCCCCGTGTTATCACCCCTACAAACTCAGCACCACATATGACTTCTGTAACCCCCTTTGGACCTTCAGAATAAGCCAGGAAAATATAACCCAGGGAGTCTGACATCGTAGGGGGAAAGTTATTGGGGGGTATTCTAAGGGGTCAGATGCTGTACATAACTTTTCAGATAGACACGGAGTGATTCAGGTTAGTCAGCAGGTAGCAGATTTTGTGTAAGCAATCTGACAGAGTTTTTCGAGGATGTTACCAGGAAAGCGGATGAGGGTAAGGCAATGAATGCTGTCTACACTGACTTTAGCGAGGGATTTGACAGGGTCCCGCATGGGAGGTTGGTCAGGAAGTTTCAATCTCTCGGTATTCAAGATGAGGTAGTACATTGGATTAGACATTGGGTGTGTGGGAGAAGCCAGAGAGTGGTAGATGATGCCTCCAACTAGCAGCCCCAATACCCCTCCCTCGTGTGAATGGGAAGATCTCACAAACTGGATGCTGTTCCTACACTTCAGCCCCACGCCTCTGTAAACCCCCTCTGGGCAGAATCCCTTTCCAGATATATACTGCTCCTGCCAGCTATTTCACACCTCTCTGTCTCTACACCTCTTCGAACGTAACACTTCTCACTGCCCTGTCTCCCTCATACACTCCTGCCTCTATATTCTTGACGGTATTTAATCTCCCCTAGCCGCTATACTCCACCCCACATTGGAAACCTCCAACCTTCCTGGACCCTGTGGGTGGAAAATGCAAAAGAGCAGAGATATTTAAAATATCTTAGCACCTGGAGATGCACTGGGAGTATGGAAGCTCTAGTCCAGCGTCTGAGATCAGTGGTGGTAAAATTATTGGAAGCTACTCTAATGCACTGTGTATATAATTACTTGGATTACCAGGGACTGATTAGTGGAAGTCAGCAATGATTTGTGCATGCTGGATCACGTCTGCCCAACCTTTTAGAATTCTTCGAAGTTAACAGGGAAGTTCATAGCTCAAGTCAGTGGATCTTGTCTACATGGACATTAGCAATACAATCTTACAGAGTTTTTCGAGGATGTTACCACGAAAGCGGATGAGGGTAAGGGAGTGAATACTGTCTACTCGGACGTTAGCGAGGGATTTGACAGGGTCCCGCATAGGAGGTTGGTCAGGAAGGTTTAGTTGCTTGGCATTCAAGATGAGGTAGCAAATTGGATTAGATATTGGTTTTAATGGAAACCAACCACCAGCCCCTGCACGCCACCACGTCTCCGTCAACCCCACCTTCCCCTACGCCCCACCCCCTCTCGGTCACGCCTTCCCTCCCGTACATCCTCCCGTCTCCATCACTCCCTCCGTCTCCTACCCCGTCCCAGTCTCTGTCACTCCCTCCTTCACCTACGCCCCTCCACGTCTCCGTCACTCACTCCCTCCTCTATACCCATCAGAGCGGTCTACCCATCCCTTCCCTACACCCCCATCTCTGTCACCCCCCCTCCCTCCCGTCCCCGTCACCGTCAACACTTCCCTGTCCTCATCACACACTGCCCCCCATGTCTGCCATCCCGTCTCTCCCATTCTCACCTCCCCATCTACGTCATCCTCTCCCTGCACTACTCCCTGTTTCCGTCACTCACCCCCCTCCCCTACACCTCTCCTTGTCTCGGTAATGTTCCCGAGTCTCTACACCCCTCACAGTCCCTCTATCTATTTTCGTGTTTCTGTCACCCCCCTCATCCCTCCTCTAATCCACAATATCCGTATGACCCTTACTCTGTCTGTAACTCAGATCTGTCCCCACCCCACCTCTCCGTTACCCGGCTAGATCTCCACAATGATCTCTTTCTGAAACAGATGGGCCCATGACCCGGATCCCGGTGGGTCCTTCGATGGGGCGGAGACCCTGTTCCTGTCGGGAGATGTATTCCCCAAGGTCCCAGAGAGCGGGTTCTCGAAAATGGCACCATTCCCAAGTAAGGGAGGTCCTACCTGACAGGGATCAGTTCCCAGATCCATGTCTCTGGGAAATATTCCCGGACTTTTTCTTCAAGGGGATGCAAACCACCAGCGGGGGAACTCATCAACGGGACCATGTTTTGCACTGCAACATGAAATACCCAGTGAAACGCAACTAGTTCTGATAACGCCCTCAGGACAGAATTCCTCTCCTGATATCTACAACCCCTTCCAGCCATTACACCCTTTCTGTCTCTACAATGCCCCTCACGACATAATACCTCTCTCCGTCTCCGTCACCCATCCTGCCTCCACATTGCAGCCAGTATCTGTATACCTCTGCAGCCGCTACATCCCGCCGTAAATCTGAAACCACCAACAGTCCCTACACTTGTCCCGCACCCTGTGGGAGGCAGGTGCAGAATAGCAGAGATATTGAAACATCCTTAGCCACGGGCGGTGCACTAGAGGATTAGAGGACAGCTCATGTTGTTCCGTTGTTTAAAAAAGGCTGCAAGCATAATCTGGGGAACTATAGTCAAGCAAGACCGACATCTGTAACGGAAAGTTATAGGAAGCTATTTTAATGCACTAGATACATAATTTTGTGGCTTGTCAAGGACTGGTTAGAAACATAAAAAATAGGAACTGAAAACCTACAGCACAACACAGTCCACAAAGCTGTGCCGGACATATCCCTATCTTAGAACTACCGAGGCTTTACCAATAGCCCTTTATTTTTCTAAGCTCCATGTAGCAATCCAGGAGTTTCTTAAAAGATCTTGTCCTTTCCGACTCCACCACCGCCGCCGGCAGCCCATTCCACGCACTCACCATTTTCTGCGTAAAAAAAAAACCTTACCACTGACATATCCTCTATACCAAAATCGAAGAGCCTTAAAACTATGCTTTCTCGTGCTAGCTATTTCAGCCCTGGAAAAAAAAAAGCCTCTGACTATCCACACGATCAATGCCTCTCATTATCTCGTACACCTCCCATCCTCCGTTGCTCCAAGGAGGAAAAGCCGAGTTCAATCAACCTATTCTCATAAGGCATGCTCCCCAATCCAGGCAACATCCTTGTAAATCTCTTCTATGTTTTCCACGACCTTCCTGTGGTGAGCCGACCAGAACTGAGCACAGTACTCCAAGTGAGGTCTGACCAGGGTCCTGTATAGCTGCAACATTACCTCTCGGCTCTGAAACTCAGTCCCACGATTGATGAAGGCCAATGCACTGTCTGCCTTCTTAACCACAGAGTCAACCTGCGTAGCAGCTTTGAGTGTACTATACACTCGTATATCAAGATTCCTCTGATCCTCCACACTGCCAAGAGTCTTACCATTAATGCTATATTCTGCCATCATATTTGACCTACCAAAATGAACCACCTCACGCCTATCTTGATTGAACTCCATCTGCAACTTCTCAGCCCAGTTTTGTATCCTATCAATGTCCCATTTTAACCGCTGACAGTCCTCCACACTATCCACAACACTCCCCCCCCCCCCCAACATTTGTGTCATTAGCAAACGTAATAACCCATCCCTACACTTCCTCATGCAGGTCATTGATGAAAATCCCAATGAGTACGGGTTCCAGAACAGACCCCTGAGGCGCAGCACTGGTTACCGGCCTCCATGCAGAAAATGACCCGTCTGCAACCAGCCTGTGCCTTTTGTAGGCAAGCCAGAGCTTGCTGTGATCCCCGTGGATCACATACCTGCTTACTTTCTCAAGAAGCCTTTCATAAGGTACCTTATCAAATACCTTGCTAAAATCAATACACACGACATCTCCGGCTCTACCTTCATCTCTGTGCTTAGTCACATCATCAAACAATTCAGTCAGGCTCGCAAGGCATAACCTGCTTTTGAAGAAGCCATGCTTACTATTCCAAACCATATTATGGCTCTGCAAATGTTCCTAAACCCTGCATGTCAGTATCTTCCCCTTAAACCTACCTGAAGAAACAATCACTGAAGAAAGACTCACTGGCCTATAATTTCCTGGGCTATCCTTGATCCCTTTCTTGAAAAAGGGAACAATATCCACAACACTCCATCCTCCGGAATCTCTCCATCTTTATTGATAATGTAAAATCATTCCAGAGGCTCAGCAATCTCTTCCCTTGCTTCCCACGGTAGGCTGGGGTATATACCATCCGGTCCTGGTGACTTACCCAACTTGATGCTTTCGAAAAGGTCCAGCAAATCCTGTTCCTTAATATCTACATGCTCAGGCTTTTCAGTCCTCAACGTTATTCCGACAATACCAAGATCCTTTTCCGCAGTGAGTACTGAAGCGAAGTATTCATTAAGTACCTTAACTATTTCCTCCTGTTCCCTACACACTCTTCCACTCTCACACTTGTTTAGTCCTATTCTCTCACATCTTATCCTCTCGCTCTTCATATGCTTGTAGAATGCCTTAAGGTTTTTCTTAAGCTCCTTCCTGCTCACCTTATGACCTTCTACACTCCTATCATTACCTACATTTTTGAACCTTTTGTAAGCTTTTCTCTTCTTCTTGATAAGATTTACAACAGCCTTTGTACCCCACAGATCTGTACCGTACTATTCTTTCTATGCCTCCTTGGAGCGTACCTACTCAGAACACCACGCAAATATCCCCTGAACATTTGCTACATTTCTTCCGTACGTTTCCCTGAGAACATCTGTTTCCAGTTTATGCTTCCACGATCCTGCCCGATATCCTCCAAATAAATGTTTCCCTAACTTGTCTGTTCCTATCCCTCTCCAATGCTGTGGTAAAGGAGACAGAATTGTGATCACTATCCTCAATGCTGGCCCACAGGGGGACCTGGTACATGATCAGGTTCGTTTTCCAATACCGAATCAACAACAGCCTCTACTCTTGTAGGCGTCTCTACATATTTAAACCATATAAAAATTACAGCACGGAAACAGGCCATCTCGGCCCTTCTAGTCCCACCGAACTGCACGCAGCCCATAACCTTCCATTCTTTTCCAGTCCATATACCTATCCATTTTTTTAAAATGACAATATCGAACCTGTCTCTACTACTTCTACTGGAAGCTCGTTCCCCACAGCTACCACTCTCTAAGTCAAGAAGTTCCCCTCGTGTTCCACCTAAACTTTTGCACCATAGCTCTCAACTCATATCCTCTTGTTGAAATCGACCCTACTTGTTTAAAAGCCTATCCACGTCACTCTACCTACCCCCTCATAATTTTAAATACCGCTCTCTAACCTTCTACGCTCCAAAGGAGAAATACCTAACTTGTTCAACATTTCCCTGTAACTTAAGTGCTGAAACCCAGGTAACATTCTAGTAAATCTTCTCTGTACTCTCTCTTTTTTGTTGACATCTTTCCTATAATTCGGTGACCAGAACTGTACGCAATACTCCAAATTTGTCCTTACCAATGCCTTGTACAATTTTAACATTACATCCCAACTCCTATACTCAATGCTCTGATTTATAAAGGCCAGCATACCAAAAGCTTTCTTCACCACCCTATCCACATGAGATTCCACCCTTAGGCAACTATGCACCATTATTCCTGGATCTCTCTGTTCTACTGCGTTCTTCAATTATTTACCATGTATGTCATATTTTGATTATTCCTACTCACACTTATCTGCATTAAACTCCATCTGCCATTGCTCAGCCCACTCTTCCGAATGGCCTAAATCTCTCTGAAAGCTTTGAAAACCTTCTTCATTATCCCCAACGCCACCTATCTTAGTTACGTCTGCATACTTATTAATCCAACTTAACACCCCATCAACCAGATCATTGATGCATATGACAAACAACATTGGACCCAGTGCAGATCCTTAAGGTACACCACTGGTCACCGGCCTCCAACCTGACAACCACTACTCTCTGGCATCTCCCATCCAGCCACTGTTGAATCAATTTTACTGCTTAAATATTAATACCTAATCATTGAATCTTCATAATTAAACTTCCTTCTGGAACCTTGTCAAAGGCCTGAGTGAAGTCCATATAGACAACATTCTCTTCTTTACCCTCGTCAACTTTCCACGTAACCTCTTCGAAAAATTCAATAAGATTTGTCAAATATGACCTTCCACGCACAAATCCATGTTGACTGTTCCTAATCAGACACTGCCTATCCAGATAATTATATATATACCATGTCTACGAATACTTTCCATTAATTTACCCACCACTAACGTCAACATTACAGGACGATAATTGCTAGGCTTACTCTTAGAACCGTTTTTAAACAATGGAACCACATGAGCAATACGCCAATCCTCTGGCACCATCCCCGTTTCTAATGATATTTGAATTATTTCTGTCAGAGCCCCTGCTATTTCTACGCCAACTTCCCTCAAGGTCCTAGGGAATATCCTGTCAGGACCCGGAGACTTATCTTCTTTTATAGTCATTAAAAGCGCCAGTATTTCCTCTTCTTTAATCATCATAGTTTCTATAACTACCCTTCTTGTTTCCCTTACCTTACACAATTCAATATCCTTCTCCTTAGTGAATGCTGAAGGAAAGAAATTGTTCAAAATATTCCCCTCCCTTTTGGCTCCATACATTGCTGTCCACACTGATTCTCTAAGTCATATTCTCTATGCTGTAATATTTTCTCTGAAAAGCAATGCAACACCTCCCCTACTTGCCCCACCGATTCTATCACACCTGAATCAACGTCATCCAGGATCGCTTGCTTCTCCATTATTCTCGCACCTGAAGCAACGAAATCCAGGAATAATTATTTGCCAATCATACCCCTCTTGCAACCGTGTTTCACCATTAGCTACATCATTTTTCCAGGTATGAATCCATGCTCTAAGGTCATCCACTTATCTTGAAATGCTCCTAGTATTAAAATAAATGCATTTAAGAAATTCTCCACCTCTTACGCTCTGTTTATCCCTGACGGTGCAAAGAACTTTACGATCTTCATTTTCTTCCTTCTCCCCTACATCTTCGGTCTGAGCGCTCCCCTTCTCTATCCCCTGCCTATCCTCCCTCAGGCACTGTCTACTAGCTTTATCTATTTATGAACTAACCTCTTTTCTCCTAGTGTCTTCAATCTGATTCACACCCTCCCCCCAACCATTCTAGTTTAAAGTCTGCCCAGTAGTCTTAGCCAATCTCCTCGCCAGGATATTGGTCCCCGTGAGATTCAATTGCAACCTGTCTTTTTTGTACAGATCACACCTGCCCTAAAAGAGGCTCCAATGATCCAGAAACTAGAATCCCTGCCCCCTGCTCCAATCCCTCAGCCACGCATTTATCCTCCACCTCACTCCATTCCTACCCTCACTGTCACGTGGCACAGGCAGTAATCCCGAGATTATTACTTTGCGGTTCTTCTTCTCAACTGTCTTCCTAACTCCCTGTATTCTCCTTTCAGGACCTCTTCCCTTTTCTTAACTATGTCATTGGTACCTATATGTACCACGGCCTCTTCTGGCTCCTCACCCTCCCACTTCAGGATATCTTGGACGCGATCAGAAATATCCCGGACCCTGGCACCAGGGAGGCAAACTACCATCCGGGTCTGCTGACTGCGTTCACAGAATCGCCTATCTGACCCCCCAGCTATCGAGTCCCCTCTTCCTTTCCCTACCCCTCTGAGCCACAGGGCCAATCTCTGTGCCGGGGACATGGCAACTGCCGCTTCCCCCAGGTAGGCTGTTCCCCTCAAACAGGAGTACTTATTGTCAAGGGGTACAGCCATTTTTATTTTATAAATAAATTTATTTTATAATAAATGTTATCAATTACATTTAGTTATATTTAATTTAATTATATATTATATTAAATTTAAATAAATTAAATATAAATTATATTTTATTATAATAATATAAAGGAAACCTTTTTTTAGCCAGATAGTAGCATGTCTATGGAAGTCTCTGCAGCAGACGGCGAATCGTTTCCTGATGTCTGGAGCATGGGGCTGAGTGGGATCGTGGATCAGCCATTATGGCTTGATGGAGCAGACGATTTTGTTCCCAGGTGATCCCCTGAACCTCCAAGCACTCTCAGTCTCTCTGTAATTCAGCTCCCCTTCCCCACCACACACCTCCTCCCTCCCACCACCGGACTCCATTCTCCTCCGTTATACCGTCGGATCTCCGCGGCGATCTCCTCCGTATGATAAGCGACCCAGACAATAGCCCCGGTGGGACATTCGGTGGTGCTGAGACCTCTGCCCCTGTTGAGAGTGGTTATCACTGGGATTCCAGTGAGCTGAGTCAGGGATTCTGGGCATCATTCCCAGTTCGGGGGGTGGGAGAAGGATGGCTACTGTTCTTACCTGTGGGGGACCATGTTCCAGATCCTGGTCTCCGGTAAGTATTCCCGGACCTTCTATTCCATGAGAATCATTGCTATTCCGGGCATACAAGCTACCAGGCTGAAGAGGGTACCGGAGAGCCATAATCTAAATGGCACTTGCAATCCGACAGTCAGTACGTGGCCTGGTGGGATGTGATCCCATGGATTAGGTGGTAAGGGGAGGGTGTCCAACATGTTGTGAGGTACAGCTACTACATAATTCTCCATTTCTGTGACACAGCCCCTCCCCAGCAATGTTCCCCATCTCTATAATTCCCTCAGTCCCTACACACCTCTGCAAGTCTGTACTTCCTCCATCTGTTTGCGATCCCGAATGCCTCGATAAACTTTGGCTTTTTGTGAACTGTACTTCCCTCACTGGATCCCTAAACCCATCTATTACACAATTGATTCTCCCTAAGGATGACTCGCGTGTCAGAAGCAACCTCCGTGGACCTTTCCCCAGCCAGTGTCAGGGTGGAACTTTGACGATCTGGAAAACATGCACCGCAGGGAGATCTTCTTGGAATTCCCGTGGTGGGGGGGGGGGGGGGGGTCTCCGATTCTTGGCCCGATTCCTTTACCTAGAGTTCGCTCCTGATAGGAACAACGTCCTATGTATAGGTCTCAGGGAAGTATTCCCGGAATTTTTCCTTCCGGGAGACTCTTTCCTGACCGGGGCATCAGGAAGGTCACCAGACAACTTGAGTAACGCTGCTTCAAAACCGCTGGAGTAACATTCCCGTTCAGAGCTGTTTGTTAGAATAGGACAATACTCACCCCAACTAATCCCAACACCCCAACGTAAATCTATTATTGCAGGGCTGTGGACTTGCACCTCAAGATCGCCCTACACGTCAGCACTGTTCAGGCTCCGCTGTCACCCCTTTACGCTTGATCTTCCATCAGTTCATACTTGACCGGGCTAAACTGCATCGGCCACTTCCCTGCCCGTTTCTGCGTCAGGTATCACCTCGTTCCCTGTCAGCTGTAGGGGCTAAGGGATCCGAAATGGTTGGGAAATGAGAGAGAAATGCACAGGTTTGGAGGGGTTAAGGTCCTTTGTTGTGTGACACCACTAAGTGAGATAATATCTCCAGTGTGTTGGGGTGTGTGCTTCCATCGAAAAGCCGCCTCACCTCATACTTACGAAAAGTAGTCAGCTCATACCCTCCGAAGTAGTAGTAGTCGGAGTAGTCGCAGTTCACTGGGACATAATAATCAAAATCAGTGAAGATCTTTAGCCCCATGCCCTGTGGAGAAAGTCAGAGAATCAATGGGAGGTCAGAGGTCATGAACCTCACCCTCCTTTCCCACATTCACCTCTTCCACACCTGCGACGAGCGTGTGTGAGGAAAATGATATCTCTTTTTGCTATTTTCTTGTCTCCTCTCTCTTTTATCTTCCAGTTAGCACATCGGGCTTTCCATTCCATCGGCTCTCTCCCCCTTCTCCCTCTGACTCCTTTTTGCCAAAGATCTGTCCTCATCTTTCATTTCCTGCCAAGTCTGTTTCCCATTCTGCCTCTCTCCCTGACCCTCCCCCTCTCAGCTAATCACTCATCTTTCCAAGATCCCCTCCTCTTTCGTGGCTTCTTCTTCCTCCTTCTCTTCTTCTGTCCATCTTCATTTTCTCTCTCTCTCTTCCTGAAGATCCCTCCCTCCACTTTCCTTCCCCGCCACTCTATGTCTCCTTCTCTCTCTCCCCCCCCCCTCTCTCTCTCCCCCCTCTCTCTCTCTCCTCTCTCTCTCTCTCTCCTCTCTCTCCTCTTCTCTCTCTCTCTCTCTCTCTCTATCTCTGTCTCTCTCATCTCTCTCTCTCTCCCTCTCTCTCTCTCTCTCTCTCTCTCTCTCTCTCTCTCTCTCTCTCTCTCTCTCTCTCATTCCCTTGCACAGTCTGCTCACTCCCAATTATCATCACCTTTCCTTCGCTACCTCCCGCCCTTTATTCCTCTCGCTCTCTTTTCCTCTACCTCTACTTTATCTTTCTGTCTCTCTCATTCACTTTTTCCCCAAAGATCTCTTCTCATCTTCTTCTCTGCCTTCCCCATCGCTATTGTATTACTCTCTCCTTCTCTGCTTCTCCTCTTCTCTCTCTTCCCAATGTTTTGTCTACTAAAGCCTCACGTTCCCCCTTCATTCCTTGCCACTCTCTCTCTTCCTCCTCCCCTCCCTCTCTCTCTCCCAATCCCCTCCCAACATCCTACCTTGAATTTCTTCATCTCCCTCTAAACCTCAATCTGTCTCAGTTGGATTATTCTTACTAAACCGTAATCTGCAAATACGAGATACCTCGAGGAGTCGGTTGACGTCGAAGACCGACTGCCGATCTTCCGGAGCAATCCTGTAGCCCCCGTCGTCCGGTTTACAAAACTCGTCATCGTCGTCCAGAATCGATTCATGGTAATCATTGAGATCAGACATTGGCAGGCTGGAGTAGATCTGCAGAGAGAGAGAGAGAGAGAGAGAGAGAGAGAGAGAGAGAGAGAGAGAGAGAGAGAGAGAGAGAGAGAGAGAGAGAGAGAGAAAGAGAGAGAGAGAGAGAAAGGAGGGAGAGAGAGAGCGAGAAAGGAGGGAGTAAGGAGACAGATTGTGCGGAGAGAGAGGGAGGGAGAGAGAGATAGGGAGGGGTAGAAGGAAGGGGAGGGAGAGGGAGGAGTGGAAGACAGAAAGGGGAAAGGAGGAGCGCGAGGTTGAGAAGGATGGGGAGTATATTCATATGATATATGAAGTGAGAGTGAGGAGGAAGAGAGAAAGTGGAAGAAAGCGGAGAGAGGGGGCAGAGAGAGAAGGAGAGAGAAAGGGGAGAGAGAGAATGGGAGAAGGGAGGAGATTGTGGAGAGAGGGGGGAAAGTGGAGAGAGGGGTGAGAGAGGGGAGAGAGAAAGGGGGAGAGAATGGGAGAAGGGAGAGAGACTGGGGAGAGAGGGGGAGAGATTGGGGAGAGAGGAGGAGAAAGTGTCAGGAGAGAGGAAAGAAGAAGGGAGGGCTGCGAGCGGGTGAGAGTGGAAGGCGCGAAAGGCGTGGAGTGAGGGAGAGATGGAGTTAGTGATGAGGGCGAAAATGGGACAGAATGGAGAGAGGGTAGACGGACAGGGATAACGGATCAGAAGGGACAGAGATTGGGAGGAAATGGGAGGGAAGGTGAGTGAGCGAGAGGGTGGCGGGAAAGGCCAGAAAGAGAAATAGATGGAATGGAAGAGAGGGGTGTGGGTAAGAGATCAAGGGTTACAGAAAAGAAAGGATAGGTCCACAAGTGTGAAAGAGACGGAGGGGGTACTTTAGGATGAGGGAGCAACAAATTTGAGCCCAGCTACGCACTATCAGAGAGTGTCAGTGCGGTAAGTTGGCGCGGGAGAAGATGGATTCACCCCTAACTCCTCCCTAATCCAGAGGTCAGAGGGCCAGGGATGGGGGAAGGAACCCTGGGGGTAATGCACCCCACTCCACTCCTTCCGTAACCCACGGGTCAGCTTTACAGGGATGGGGAGCGGGAACCCGGGGCTGATTCGGATCAACTCCTCTCCCTCCACAATCAGTGGTCGGAGGGTGAGGGACGGCGAACGGGAACTCACGCTGTTAACTGTCAGCTCCTGTTCCGGTTTCTGAGCAGAACACTCTGATCCACAACTCGAAGTCCGCACAGGGAGCCTGGCTGTGCCCGAAGGTCGACACTGATCGGGGTGCCGGGAGCTCCTCGAGAGCCGGAGAATTTGAGCTGCACCTGAGAGAGATACAAAGGGTTTGAGCAAGGGAAGGATCGATCGCCGTCTGGGGCGGAGGCTCCAACGCAGAGGATCGCAAGAGGCTGCAGGAGGTCCGAGAGTCAGCCTGCTCCATTTTGGTACCATCCCTCCCCACATTCGAGGACGTCTTCAAGAGGCGGTGCCTCGAAAAGGGGCATCCATCACTGAGTACCCCCTCCACATACCCTCTTCTCATTACTACCATTAGAGAGGAGGAGCAGAAGCTAAAGACAAATTCCCATCGACTCAGGAAACAGCTTCTTCCCCACAACCCTCAGATTTCTCAATGGGCATTGAACCCATGAAACACCATAACACTCGTCTTTTCACTAATCAATATTTATATCGGGCACATATAGTCACCTGTTCATATACATTAGTAGGTTATGTATTCATTGTCCTGCTGTCTCAAAACAACCGATTGCACCACAGACCTGAATGCCGCTGATATTCAATCTGATTCTCACTGAGACAGGCAGGGAAAGATCAGCTCGGGTAGGTAGAAAGGGAGGGAGCGATCTGGGGCTGACCACCGAAAGAGGGAGCGTGGTTCTGCTTCCTCGGCAAGATCAGGTGATGGAGTACCCGAGACTTCTGCTGGTCTACAGGAAAAAGAGAACTAACGAGAACTGGGGCAAACTGTGCAGAATCTATGCAGAGAGAGTGAGAGAGAAAGAGAAAGAGTGAGTGAGAGAGAAAAAGAAAGAGTGAGTGAGAGAGAAAGAGATCCTGTCTGAGGCATCGCAAAATTGGGTTTTAATGGACTCCGGATCGGGGTCTCTGGAGTTGTTGCTCGGTGTGTGTGTTGGGGGGGGGGGAGTGGTGTGCAAGGGGTGTGGGTTGTCGATGCTTTTGCTACTTCTTGGGCAAAGGGATTGGGGTCAGAAGGCGGCTTTGGGAGCCTCGATGTCTCACGGGTTTGTTTTGTGCATGTCTCTGGAATACGAACTTAGGGTTGTATACTGCATACGTTCTCTGTTATTATATAATGCTCAGAAACTCTGAACTCACGATTGGCAGAAGAACTCTGTCTGAGTTTCACCAAGTATCCACAACGACCGGGCAAAGAGGGGTTGGCAAGCGTCTCCCCTCTCCCCTCCCCTTCCCCGCACCTCAAAATACACACCGGGGCACTTGGGAATTCAGAAATAGTCCAGACGAAACAATAACCCCGAATGACTGCAAGACATTCTGGGAATACCATCATTCCCACAATCCTGATTGAGAAGTTGCAGAACCTGGCCTCTGCAATTGGATCCTCGACTTCCTAACTGTAAGACCACAGTCTGTGCGGATTGCCGACAACATCTGCTCCTCACTGACGATCAACACTGGCGCACCTCAGGAGTGTGCGCTTTGCCCACTGTTCTACTCTCTGTGTACACACGATAGTGTGGCTAGGCATAGCGCAAGTACCATCTACAAATTTACTGACGATACAATCATTGTTTGAAGAATCTCGGGTGGGCGTACAGGAGTGAGGTATGCCAATTACTGGAATGGTGCCGCAGTGACAACCTGGCGCTCAGCGTCAGCAAGACGAAAGAACTGATTGTGGACTTTAGGAAGGACACCACTGAGGGATCAGACGTGGAGAGAGTGAGCAGTTTCAAGTTCCTGGTGTCAAGATCTTTGAGGATCTACCTGGTCCCAGCATATTGATGCAGTTATGAAGAAAGCAATACAGCGGCTATACCTTATTAGGGGTTTAAAGAGATTTGGCATGTCAACAAATACACTCAAAAACTTCTATAGTTGTACCGTGGAGTGCATTCTGACAGGCTGCATCACTGTCTGGTATGAAGGGTCGAAAGTAGCCGCAGAAGGTTGTCAATCTAGTCAGCTCCCTATTCGGTACCTGCCTACAAAGTACCCAGGATATCTTTAAGGAGCGGTGTCTCAGAAAGGCAGCGTCCATTATGAAGGACCTCCTACACCCAGGGCATGCCTCTTTCTCACTGTTACCATCAGGTAGGTGATAGAAGTGAAGTCAGCACTCAGCGCTCGAGGAACAGCTTCTTCCCCTCGCCATCCAATTC
Organism: Hypanus sabinus; assembly: GCF_030144855.1. Lineage (NCBI taxonomy): Eukaryota > Metazoa > Chordata > Chondrichthyes > Myliobatiformes > Dasyatidae > Hypanus > Hypanus sabinus. The sequence continues at coordinate 608,917 of NW_026779004.1, forward strand.
CTAAATGGGCATTGAATCGTTGGACGCGATCTTACTTTTTACAGTATTTCTGTTTGTGCACGCTTTCGCAGAACAATGAAGCTCCAATGCTGGGGAGCCAACAGGGAGGAAACGGAGAGAGTTGGGGGCCAGGACTTCTCACCTGATTGTGGAAACATTTGGCGACATTGAACTTGATGGTGTCGGCAATGATCTCGCCGTTAGGGAGCGCGGTGAACACCAGGATCCGGGTGACGGGAGACATATCTGCGGTGATCATCTGACGGAGAGTGAAGGATCCCTCTGCGAAAACAGAAAGAGTCACGGAGCCAGATCTTAGAAATTGAACCAGAGCAGAGACACGTTCCCGGTCAAATCACCGATCACCAAGTCACATACTGTTTCCTGGGCGAGCGACTGACCACCATCACAGGCAGTGATCACCGGTCACAGACACAGATCACAATCAGAAACACCGGTCACAGTCACAAAAAAAGGGTCACAGGCATAGACACCGGTCACAGACACAGTCACAAACATTGATCACAGTCAGAGACACCAAAAATAGTAACAGACACTGATTAAAAGCACCGAACACAGACACAGGTCGCATAAACTGGTCACAGTCACTGACACTGGTCAAACAAACCTGTCACAATCACACACTCCGATCACAGACAGAGAAACCAGTCAGAGTGAAAGATAGACACTGGTTACAGGCACTGGTCCCTGACACCGATCACAATCACGGACACAGATCACAGTCACAATCACAGCCACCAGTCACAGTCAGTGACACCCGGTTACAGTCACAGACATTGGTCACAGACACTGACTCTGATTACAATTAAAAACACTGGTCACAGTCACAGACACGTTCGCAATCCCAGACACCGATCACAGTCACAGACACCGATCACAGTCACAGACACCGATCACACTCATAGACACTGGTCACAGACACTGTTCGCAATCCCCAGACATGGATCACACTCATAGACACTGGTCACAGACACCGTTCGCAATCCCAGACATGGATCACACTCATAGACACTGGTCACAGACACCGTTCGCAATCCCAGACATGGATCACACTCATAGACACTGGTCACAGACACCGTTCGCAATCCCAGACATGGATCACACTCATAGACACTGGTCACAGACACCGTTCGCAATCCCAGACATGGATCACACTCATAGACACTGGTCACAGACACCGTTCGCAATCCCAGACATGGATCACACTCATAGACACTGGTCACAGACACCGTTCGCAATCCCAGACACCGATCACACTCATAGACACCGGTCACAGTCACAGACGCTGGTCGCACTCATAGACACTGGTCACAGACACCGTTCGCAATCCCAGACATGGATCACACTCATAGACACTGGTCACAGACACCGTTCGCAATCCCAGACATGGATCACACTCATAGACACTGGTCACAGACACGGTTCGCAATCCCAGACATGGATCACACTCATAGACACTGGTCACAGACACCGTTCGCAATCCCAGACATGGATCACACTCATAGACACTGGTCACAGACACCGTTCGCAATCCCAGACATGGATCACACTCATAGACACTGGTCACAGTCACAGACACCGTTCGCAATCCCAGACACCGATCACACTCATAGACACCGGTCACAGTCACAGACACTGGTCGCAATCCCAGACACCGATCACACTCATAGACACCGGTCACAGTCACAGACACTGGTCGCAGTCTCAGATACCGATCACAGTCATAGACACCGGTCACAGTCACAGACGCTGGTCGCACTCATAGACACTGGTCACAGACACCGTTCGCAATCCCAGACATGGATCACACTCATAGACACTGGTCACAGACACCGTTCGCAATCCCAGACATGGATCACACTCATAGACACTGGTCACAGACACCGTTCGCAATCCCAGACATGGATCACACTCATAGACACTGGTCACAGACACCTTTCGCAATCCAGACATGGATCACACTCATAGACACTGGTCACAGACACCGTTCGCAATCCCAGACATGGATCACACTCATAGACACTGGTCACAGTCACAGACACCGTTCGCAATCCCAGACACCGATCACATTCATAGACACCGGTCACAGTCACAGACGCTGGTCGCACTCATAGACACTGGTCACAGACACCGTTCGCAATCCCAGACATGGATCACACTCATAGACACTGGTCACAGTCACAGACACCGTTCGCAATCCCAGACACCGATCACACTCATAGACACCGGTCACAGTCACAGACACTGGTTGCAGTCTCAGATACCGATCACACTCATAGACACCGGTCACAGTCACAGACGCTGGTAGCAGTCACAGACACAGACGCTAATCACAGACACTAGCCACAATCGCAGATGTAGGTTACAGTCCCAGACACCGGTCACAGTCACAGACACAGACGCTAATCACAGGCACTGAGAACAATCATATTGACAGATACTGGCCGGAGGCACAAACAATCATCACAGTCACAGACACCGGTCAAAAGCACCGATCACAGACAGAGACATCGGTGAGAGTCACAGACCCCGATCACAGACAGCAGTCACAGACGTCTGTCAAAATCACAGACACCGATCACAGTCACAGACACCGATAACAGTTATTCACCGACCCCGATAACAGTTACAGACGCCTGTCAGAGTCACAGACACCCAACGCACTCACAGACACCGGCACAGTCACAGAGACTAGTCGCCGACTGAGACAACGGTCACCATAACAGGTATTGATTACAGATGCAGACACAGGTCACAGTCACATTCAAGGACTGTGGTCACAGTCACAGACATCAAACAATGTCACGGACTCCCGTCACAATCACGGGCACTAATCACAGACACAGACACCGGCAGTCACAGACACTAACACCAATCACAATTACAGACACCTGCCAAGTCACAGAAACTGATCACAGTGTCAGACACAGATCATAATCACAGACACAAATCACACTCACAGACACCAGTCACGGTCATAGTCACGGGCACAGTCAGAAATCATACAGACACCAGCTGCAAGCATAGACCAACCATCACAGTCACAGTCACCGGTCAAAAACACTGATCACAGGCACAGGCACTGATCACATTAACAGTCCACAATCACAACAACCGGTCACAGTCACAGACACGGGTCAAAAACTCTGATCACAAACACCGTCACTGGACTCATAAACAGGTCACAGTCATAGACAACGTTCATAGTCACAGACCGATCACAGTCACATACATGGGTCACAGACACTGGTCACAGACACAGACACCGATCACTATCACAGACACCACCACAATCACAGAAACCCATCACAGACCCAGACACCGTTTACAGTGACGGACACAAACACCTGTCACTGTCACAGATAACACAATAGGCACGGAAGCCGGACACAGACAGAGACACCGATCATAGTCATACACATCGATCACAGACACAGAAACCAGAGAACTCCCACAGTCACACATTCAAACATAGGCACATATACGATCACAACACCATTCATAATCACAGATACCGTTCTCAGGCATAGATCACAGGCACTGGTCACAAACTCTGGTCAAAATCACAGACTTCCTGTGGACCCCTGTACCGTAAGACCATAAGACCATAAAACAAAGGAGCAGAAGTCGACCATTCGGTCATCGAGTCTGCTCCGCAATTTCATTATGTGTTGATCCAATCACCCCTTTAATCCCACTCCCCCGCCTTCTCACCATAACATTTGATACCCTGACTACTCAGTTGCCTATCAATCTCTGCCTTAACTACACCAAAGACTTGGCCTCCACTGCCGCCCGTGGCAACAAATTCCACAGGTTCACCACCCTCTGGCTGAAAGAAAAAATCGCACCTCTGTTCTGAATGGGCGCCCTTCAGTCCTCAAGTCATATCCTCAAGTACTATACTCTCCCACCATGGAACCAGCTTTGCCACATCCACTCTGTCCATGCCTCTCAATATTCGAAATGTTTCTATGCCCCCCCCCCATTCTTCTAAACTCCAAGGAGTACAGTCCAAGAGCGGTCAAATGTTCCTCATACGTTAACCCGCTCATTCCAGCGAATCTTGTCTGATCCCTCTTCAATGTCCGCACATCCTTCCTTAAATAAGGAGCCCAAAACTTCGCACATTATTCCAAGTGAGGACTTACCAGTGCCTTATAGAGCCTCAACATCACATCCCTGCTCCTAATCTCTATTCCTCTAGAAATGAATGCCAACATTGCCTTCGCCTTCTTCACCACCGACTCAACCTGGAGGTTAACCTTAAGGGTATTCTGAACAAGGACCCCAAGTCCCGCTGCAACTCAGAACTTTGAATTCTCTCTCCATTTAAATAATAGTATTCCCGTTTATTTCTTCCAGCAAAGAGCATGACCATACACTTTCCGACATTATAATTCATTTGCCACTTCTTTGCCCATTCCCCCAATCTATCCAAGTCCCTCTGCAGACTCTCTGTTTCCTCAGCACTACCGGTCCCTCCACCTATCTTTGTATCATCAGCAAACTTAGCCACAAAGCCATCTATTCCATAATGCAAATCATTGATATACAACGTAAAAAGAAGCGGCCCCAACACGGACCCCTGTAACCTGCAGACAACCAGAATGGGATCCCTCTATTCCCACTCTCTGTTTCCTGCCAATCAACCAACGCTCTATCCACGTATGTAACTTTCCCGTAATTCCATGGGCTCTTATGTACAACCCCTTCACTTGGACTCCTGTGACAAGCACAGCTCTCCCCCCCCCCAACCTTCCCGTAGGCACCAGGCATCCCATTCCCGTCTGTGTTCCGGGTCATTCCAACAGTTCTGCGGTCCGTTCCGATCGGGTTCCGTGACTGTGGATGTCCGTCACGTCCCACCGATGCCCCACGTTCCTACCCTCCGTCCCCTCGATGGATTGTGAGCTCTTCTCAAAGCTGATGATCTTCCCTCTGGCCATCGCCTGCAGAACAGAGGACAGATAATGACTAGAGCTTGGACAAGTGGTCTCGTAAATGAGGGGAAAGAGGGAGGGGAATGTTGACACTCGGTGGTGGTAAATTGGTCTGGTAGAGGAGGAGAGGAGAGAGAGAGGACGTGGAGTTGGCCTTCGAGGTTGGACAAGTGGTTTGGTAGGAGGGGAGGAGAGAGAGGACTTGAGTTGTCCACTGGAGGTTGCACAAGTACTCTGGCACAGCAGAGGAGAAGAGAAAAGAAGAGAGTGGGGTGTTTTGACCCTCGAGTTTGGACACGTTTTCTGGTATAGGAGGGGAGGAGAGAGACACGGGGAAGTGCTAAACCTCGAGGTTGGACAGCTGGTCTGGTACAGGTGGGGAGGAGAGAGAGCAGGAAGTTGTTCTCTCCTCGGTTGAGGAGATGTGGTCTGGTACGTAGGGGGGGAAGAGGGAGGGGTTTTGGTCAGGTCAATGTTTGACAAGTGGTATGGTACTGGAGGGGAGAAGTGTGAGAAGGGAAGATGTTGTTTCTTCGAGGTTCGACAACTGGTCCGCTCATGAAGAAGAGAGAGAGGGAAGATTTGAGGACATGATTTGAGAGTTAGGGGGCATTTCTTTACTCAAAGAGTGATAGCTGTGTGGAATGAGCTTCCTGTAGAAGTAGTAGAGGCCAGTTCAGTTGTGTCATTTAAGGTAAAATTGGATAGGTATATGGACAGGAAAGGAGTGGAGGGTTATGGGCTGAGTGCTGGTAGGTGGGACTAGGTGAGATTAAGGGTTCGGCACGGACTGGGAGGGCCAAGATGGCCTGTTTCCGTGCTGTGATTGTTATATGGTTATATGGTTATATGGAAGTGTTGACCATCGCGTTTGGACAAGTGGTCTGAGACAAAAGCGAGGACAGTGAGTGAGAATTTTTCTCATCTCGAGTTTGGACAATTCGTCCCATACAAGGAGAAGAGCGAGAGGGGAATGTGTTGCCCCTTCCAGGTTCCAAAAGTGTGCTGTTCATAAGGGTAGGAGAGAGAGAGAGAGGGGAGTGCGTATTGCCCCTCCAGGGTGGACAACTAGCTTGATACAGAAGTGGACGAGAGAGGGTCGGGTGTTGTCTCCTCCAGTTTGAACAACTAGTTTGATACAGAAGAGGGCGAGAGAGGGTGGAGTGTTGACCCCTCTAGGTTGGACAACTAGTTTCATACAGATAAAAACACAAAATGTTGGCAGAACTCAGCAGGCCAGACAGCATCTGTGGGAGGAGGTAGTGACGACGTTTGTGTTTTGATTTATTTCCAGTATCTGAATTCACTCGTGTTGCCTTGGTTGTAGTTTCGTACAGAAGTGGAAGAGAGATGGTGCGGTGTTGTCCCCTCGAGGTTGGACATCTAGTTTCGTACAGAAGTGGACGAGAGAGCAAGTGGGGTGTTGTTCCCTCTAGTCCGAACAAGTAGTAGAGTACTAGAGTGAATGGGATAGGGAGGGGGAGATGTTGTACTCTAGGTAGGCTAAGTGGTCTGGTACAGGAGGGGAAGAGAGAGAGGGGGAATGTTGTTGACCCCAGTGGTTGACCAAGTTGTGAGGCGCAATGGAGTTACCGTGCGATCTTAGGCATTGAGGGAGGTGGATTCGAGGGAGGAGGTCATTTATTACCAGAGGGTTGGCTGTCAGAGAGAGAGAAGAAATGCTGTTCTTCCCATCACTAGTGTTTGAGCAGATTGGGGCCGTGATCCACTTTTTGGGAAGAGGGAGGGCGCGATATGATTAAAATGCAGAAGAGGAGCATCTCTCTCCCTCTCTCTCTCTCTCTCTCTCTCTCTCTCTCTCTCTCTCTCTCTCTCTCTCTCTCTCTCTCTCTCTCTCTCTCTCCTCTCTCTCTCTCTCTCTCTCTCTCTCTCTCTCTCTCTCTCTCTCCTCTCTCTCTCTCTCTCTCTCTCCACCCCTCCTGTCCTAGACCATTTGACCATTTGTCCAAACCTAGAGGGGACAACAACTCCTTCTGTCCTCCTGCTCCTGTGCATGGACAATTTTGAAATGGGAGAGAGGCACATAAATATTAAAAGGCTACCATGTGCAGTGAAATTATGTAGGGTAATCCCTATGAACAACAGCTGAAGGGAGCGGACATCTGTTGCATGGCGGTTGGATGGGGTGGTATTATTGAGACATTGAACATTCTGAGGGGATTATGCCGATGATACATCTGCTGTATGGTTTGGAAGGTGTGACCTCTGAGTCGAGGTAGCAGCCCCATAAAACCCTGATTAGACCACAGTTAGACTATTATGTTCAGTTCTGCTCGCGTCATTACAGGCAAAATGTGAAAGCTTCAGAGAGGGTGCAGAGGAGATTCACCAAAATTCTGTCTGGTTTAGAAAGGGAGCAGAGTAAATTCACCCAGATGATGTCTGGATTAGAGAGGGTGCAGTGGAGTTTTCCCAAAATGCTGTCTGGATTAGAAAGCATGTCTTATGGGAATAGGTTGAGCTCCATAAAACCCTAATTAGACCAGACATGGAGTATTGTGCGCAGTTCTGGTCGCCTCGTTACAGGAAGGATGTGGAATCTTTCGAGAGGATGCAGATGAGATTTACCAAAATGCAGCCTGATTTAGAGAGGGTGCAGGGGAGCTTTACCAGGATGCTGCCCGGTTTAGAGAGGGTGTGGGCGATTTGCAAAAAGAGTGTCCGGATTAGAGATGGTATAGAGGAGATTTTCCAGGATGCTGTCTGGATAAGAGAACGTGTAGAGGAGATTTATCAGGATGCTGCCTGGATAAGAGAACGTGTAGAGGAGATTTATCAGGATGCTGCCTGGATAAGAGAACGTGTAGAGGAGATTTATCAGGATGCTGTCTGGATAAGAGAACGTGTAGAGGAGATTTATCAGGATGCTGTCTGGATAAGAGAACGTGTAGAGGAGATTTATCAGGATGCTGCCTGGATAAGAGAACGTGTAGAGGAGATTTATCAGGATGCTGTCTGGATAAGAGAACGTGTAGAGGAGATTTATCAGGATGCTGCCTGGATAAGAGAACGTGTAGAGGAGATTTATCAGGATGCTGCCTGGATAAGAGAACGTGTAGAGGAGATTTATCAGGATGCTGTCTGGATAAGAGAACGTGTAGAGGAGATTTATCAGGATGCTGCCTGGATAAGAGAACGTATAGAGGAGATTTATCAGGATGCTGTCTGGATAAGAGAACGTGTAGAGGAGATTTATCAGGATGCTTTCTGGATAAGAGAACGTGTAGAGGAGATTTATCAGGATGCTGCCTGGATGGGGGAACGTGTAGAGGAGATTTATCAGGATGCTGCCTGGATGGGGGAACGTGTAGAGGAGATTTATCAGGATGCTGTCTGGATGGGGGAACACGTCTTCTGAGGATCTGCTGAGCGAGTTCGGGCTTTTCTCCATAGAGCGAAGAAGAATGAGATATGAGTTGACAGAAGTGTACAAGATAATAGGACGTATAGATCAACTGGACTTTTCCCAGGGTGGAAGTGATTGAAGTCAGGGAGCATAAGTTCCTGTTGATTGGAGAAAAGTATAGTACGGGATGTCAAACGTAAGGTTTTACACAGAGAGTGGGGGATGTGTGGAACACCCTGTCCGGGACGGTGGTAGAGATAGATTCATTAGGGATATATAGGAGATACTTCGATAGGCACATTGATGATAGAAAAACGGAGGATTTTGAGAAGGAAAGGGTTAGATCGATCTTGAGGTAGGTTTAGAGGTCTGACCAACGTTGTGGGACGAAGGACGTACGCTATGCTATTACGTTCCCTGAGCTCTATCCACTGTTTCGAAGGAAGTTGGAGGAGCGAACGTCGGGGTGTATTGAAGAGGGCGAAAATGCACTGTTGTTGACGTTGAATCCAGTGGAAGAGGTCGGCTGCGACGAGTGAAGTGATCGGTTCTGGGACCAGTCACTCAGAGAGATTGGTTTGGGTTATGGAATGGTGTGAGGCGCAAGGGCGAGGCGTGAGGCCTCGAGGGGCGCTGGGCGGGAGGGGAAGAGCAGATCGAGCCTCACCAACTGGAACACCTCCAGATCGAGAGATCCGCCGTCTGGAAGAACTTTGATGATGTAACTAATCGGCATCTCCAGATCGAACGTGCACGGCAGCTCCCTCTGACGACTCGTGATGGACAGGAAGCTGTTGGACTTGGAGTAGAACCGCTTGACTGAGTGCCGGGCGTGAGAGTGGCTGGGGAGCCGTGGAGAGTGGTAATTGTCCTCAGGCTGAAGATGATAAATGGCCTAGGGAGAACAGAATACACACTCCGTCATCGATATTTGGGCCTGACTTGGACACCAGGAGAAAACACAAGAAATATTTGATGGCAACACATCCCAGCGTCCGTCCCGAGAGAGACAGAGGGCATGGCATCGTTGCATCTGTGCCAAGAGGGGACTTCGCCATGCCCCAGAGCAAGGCGTACAAAACACTGAAGAAACTCGTCGTCCAGGGATGGGAATAAACAATGGACATTCCGGACCCAGACTCTTCTTCAGGACTGGAACGGAAGGGAGAAGACGCCAGAATAAGAAGATGGGAGGAGGGGGGAATAGGGCGAGAGAGAAGGTGATAGGTGAAGGCCAGTACTGGGGGAGAGGTCTGAAGTAAGAAGCCAGGAAGTGATTGGTGGAATAGACAAAGGGTTAAAAGAAGAAGAAATTTGATTGGAGAGGAGGTTAGACCTTGGGATCAAGGGTAGGAGGGAGGACACCAGTTGGAGGTGATAGACAGGGATGAGCAGAGGGAAAGATAAGAGGGGAGCAAGAGTGGGAAACGCGGAAGAGGGAAGAGGAGGAGGGGAAATCTCCAGAAGTTAGTGAAATCGATGTTCAAGCCATCAGGTTGGATGGAATACAGGGTGTTGTTCAGAGCCGCCTCAATGACCCTCAACTGTCTCAATCCCTCTCTCCCTCAGTGACTCTAAACTCCCTCAAACCCTCTCCCTCATCTCCAAATGACCCTCACACTCATTGTCCATCTACAACCCCTCAGAAGGACCATCCAAGATCCTCGCATCCCAGAATGACACCCCCACCCCACCCTCCAGATAATCTCGTTCCGGACTCACCATGAAGGACACCTGCTCGTCTTCCCATTCAGAGGTGTCGAGGAAGAAGGTTCCCTCTCCTTGGTCATCGACCAGAATCTCTTGGGCCCCGGGATTGAACGAGTTGAACAGATACACTTTCACCCTTGGCATTGGTTTCCCTGTGGCCAACTTGATCACCACCTGCCAGTAGAGAATTCTTTGAGATTGATAGGGGATAAGGGATCACATGGGCAGTGAGAAAGTTAACCTTCTTCTGTTTTTGATCTAATTACCGGAGATTTGGTGTCACTTGACCCTGCCAGTTTGAAATAGCCCATGTTTCACCGACACCACTTGGATTAACTAACCGGATGTGCACTGGAGGGCATCATCAGTAATGTAACACAGTTATTCAGGTCTTTAAACATAAGGCTCCCTCGTTCTGGCCACCCAGTCATGGATGATGAGGGCTGGCTTGCGTTTGTTTCTCCCCATGAACTAAGATGATGAAAGGCCTGTCCACTACAAAGGTTCGGGTATTATAGACCGCCTTATTTGGTTTAATTTTAACCGTTTCGAGAGTTGATTTGGTTTTGTCGCCTGTGTATTTGGCGTCAGCTCCAAGTAAGATGCAAATTCCCTACCAAAGCCTCAGAATGCAGGGGCGTCCATTTAGAATAGAGAGGAGGAGGAATGTCTTTAGACAGAGGGTGGTGAATCTGTGGAGCGGATTGCCAAGGAAAGGTCTCTGGGTATATTTAAAGTTGATGCTAAGAAGTTCTGGATTAGTCACTGTCAAAGATGACGTGGAAAAGGAAGGAGACTGGGGTTGAGAGGAACGACGGAATGACAAGTCAGACACGATGAGTCAAAGGGCCTAACTGCCTCATATCTCAGTGCTGTCGAACCTGTCTCTCAGTGTTGGATCATCTCTACCTTTCCAGAAAACGGGCGTCCTCTCTTGTAGTACATCCCAATGTCTTCAAAGTGGATCTTCGTGACCTCCGAGGCAACCATGCAGGATGCTGACTTTTCCCTCCTAATTCCTGTGGAGGGATTTGAGTGCTGGTTTACCGACTGCCCTGGGAGTCCAGTCGCGGTGCTGGAGTGTCGACAGATGTAGGATGTTAAGGAGGAAGTTAGTCACTGGCGAAGAGTCACGGGAGGGGAAAACAGGTGGGCCTGGCATCGGGAACAGAACGTGAGCCGGATGGGATGAGATTTTGGGGTGTCAGGGGGAGGGAGCGAAGGGACAGAGAGAGAGGGATGTGAGGCATGGACAAAGAGAGAGAAGGAGAAGTAAAGAGACTGCGAGAGAGAGAAACGGGGAAAAGAGATGGAACGGGGAGAGGGTGAGGGATAAAGCAGAGATTGATAGATGTTTGATTAGGCAGGTCACGGTAGGATTCAGAGAGATGGCTGGACATTGGAGCTGAGAGCGAAAATGGATCAGCCACGATGAAATGGAGGATGAGACTCGATGGGCCAATTCTGCTCCTTCACCTGCTGGTCTCAGGGATAAGGAGGGAGAGAGTGTGAAACGGTGTGGCATGCAAGAGTTTGGAACAGAGACGGGCGAGAGAGGTAAGGGGTCTGGGAAAGACACTCAGGAGGAGCTGGTGTACGTAACGTGGACGATAATTACCCCCTCCCAGGCCCTGACCTGTCCCGTCCTCCTCCAGGACGAAGTGTGCGCGGATTTCGATGTTCCAATTCCTTCTCAGTTGGAATAGAGCGGTGGCGAGATCCCGGGAGATGCAGCCGTCATTGTCCATCTGAGGGGGTAACACAGGGGCGGTCAATGAGACTACGGGGAAGGAACTGGGGGGTGGGCAAACACTCGTCTTACATTTCTGTTTCCTCCAAATGCCCCGTCCAGTCACCAGTCCTTCCCGAATCCTTCATTCCAAACCGAGAATCACAAATCCCGTTTACCCAGTCAAGCAGTCTCCCTCTCTCCATTACATAATGTGTTATTGTGTGAGAAGAAGCGGAAGTGAGAGAGAGAGGCGAAGGAGGGAGAGGTAGAGGAAAAGGAAGAGATGGTGAGAAGTAGAGGGGAGAGAAAGGGAGAGGGGAGAGTGGCTGTGCGGGAAAATGGGGAGAGAAATAGAGAAAAAGGAAAAGAGGCAGAGGGGAAGTGGAGAGGCAGGTGAAGAGGGAGTTATGAAGAGAGCGAGAAAAGCGGGGAAGAGGGACAGGTAGGTGAGGGAGAGGGAGAGTGAAGTAGGGCAGTGGAAAGGGAAAAGAAAGGGAGAGGGAGAAGAGACAGCGGAAAACGGGAGAGAGCTGGGAAAAGTTGGCAGGGAGAGAGAGACAGCCAGAGGAGGAGAGGGAAAGGAACTGGAGGGAGAGAAAGGGAGAGGGAGAAGGAGAGTAAGAGCGAGACGGAGAGATAATGGAGAAATAGGGGAGAATGGGAAAGGAGAGAGGAAAAGAGGAAGGGGGGAAGAGAATGAGAGGGAGAAGGGAGGTAGCGGTGAGCATGTAAGAGAGGGAGAGAGAAGACTGATGAGGGGCGAGTGACTGGTGTACTACATACGTGAGGTGGAGGGAACACGGTTCTCGCAGACTTCCTGCACTGCCTGTTTGGAGTTTGTGCGCTCTCCCCATGACTTTGCGGGCTTCCTGTTGTTAATCCAGTTTCCGCCCCCTTCTCAAAGAAAACGGTGGGTTAACTGGGGTTGGGGAAGAGTGGGTTGGGGGGCTGCATATTACCAGCGGGGTGCGGACGACGGGTGAAACGAGGTGACCGATGAGGGAACCGCTGGGGTTAATACAATTTTTCCCAGCACCAGTGATCACCGGCCAGGATTCAATAGCTGCTGCTGTCTGGGTCGAGTGACCGTGCGGCTCTTCCCACATTCCACAGATGGGTGCATCAGCGCCAATGATCTGCTGGCGCGTTGCGTTGGCACTGGAAGCGTGGCATTACTCGCGGGCATCCCCCATACCACCTCCCCCGCCCATTTCGTCACATTTCTTGATGGATGTACGAGAAATGATCGTCTCTGACGAGGTGAGAGTGGAAGGGGAGGGAGGATTGTAGACATACGGGGGACTGTTCCATAACCTAGTCGGGGAACAGGGGACGTAGGTTGTGGGCATCGAGGGAAACCTCCCACACTGATCTGTCATTCCGGCCACGTCCCGCCTATCCCCGTCTCCTTTTTCCACTCTTCACACAGCAGGGGGTCAGAAACATGAGACGCAGCACCCTGGGCTCCCGGGCCTCTCCAGAACTCACCCTGTCCACAACATAGTGACAAAGATCTGGGTTCCCGTGAGTGTAATAACGCTTCAGACAGACCGTGCCGTTTACCACACCCCGCATGGGTTTCCCGTACGTGTACCTGGGATTTGTGTCAGAACAGAAATTAGACACAGAGAGATCTCAACAACATTCCGTCCCTTCACAAACTCCGGGGGTCAGACAGACAGTGAAACTCCCCATACACAGTCTCCTCAAAGACTCGCGGTATTAGATCAGAGTGAAACTCCCTCACACCGTCTCATCACACACGCCCGGGTGTCAGACAGAGAGTGAAACTAACCCCACACAGTCCCATCACACACTCTCGAGTGTCGGACAGAGAGTGAAACTCCCCATACACAGTCCCCTCACAGACTCGCGGGATCAGGTCAGAGAGAAACTCCCCCACACCGTCACGTCACACATTTCCGGGGTCAGACAAGAGTTAATCACACACCGTCCCAACACAGAAACTCGGGCTCAGTCACAGAGTAAAGCTTCCCCCACACCTTTCCATCACACACTCTCGGGGACAAATCAGAATGCATCTCCCTCCGCAACACCCCATCACACACTCCGGGAGTCAGACAGATAGTGTAACTAACTCCACACTTTTCCATCACACACTCTCGGGGACAAATCAGAGTGCATCTCCCTCCGCAACACCCCATCACACACACCGGGAGTCAGACAGATAGTGAAACTAACCCCACACCTTTCCATCACACACTCTCGGGGACAAATCAGAGTGCATCTCCCTCCGCAACACCCCATCACACATTCCTGCGGTCAGACACAGAATGAAGCTTCCTTCAAACCGTCCCAACACACAACTTCCCGGTCAGGCACGGAGTGAAACTCACCCATCAACACCTCATCGCACTCGCCCGGGTTCAGACACAGAGTGAGGCTTCCTCCGCACCGTCCCGCCACACACTCGCGGGGTCAGAACCAGGGTGAAGCTCCCTCCATCACACTCTCCCGAGATCAGACACAGAATGAATCTCCCTCCACACCATCTCATCACACTACTCCGGAGTTAGGCAGAGAGTGAAGCTCGCTCCACACCGTCCAATCACACAAGCGCAGCTCAGGCACAGAGAGAATCTCTCTCCACATCGCCTATCACATACACTATGTCAGACATACACACCATCACGTCACAGGCACCAGGGGTCAGGCATAAGAGTGAGACTCTCTCTACGCCGTCCTGTACACATTCCCGGGGACAGACACGGATTTGACCGGATGTGGCTCCGAGCTTGCGGAAGAATTTCGCTTACCTCCCGCACACTTGGACGTGGATCGTTCTGTCGAGAATCGTGATCAACTTCGGAATATGGAGCTTCACCTCGAATTTCGGGAGAACTGCAGGGCACAGAGACAACCTCGGTGACCTCTCTCTCTCTCCCCCTCACTCTGCCCCAACTCTGTCCCAACCCAATCGAACCATGCTCCACACCCCCACACCAAACTCCAGGATTATGGAACATCCTTACTCGACAGTTCATTTATACACAATCACAAATCCACAGTGGAGTGGATATGTACCGGTTTCATCCCCGCCTTTTACGCTATGGTCGTTAGAGCTGATAGTGTGCATAGGGACAAGCTCTCATTACCCATGAAATGCCCCCAATGGCGTGTATCTGAGAGACCAAGTCCAACTCCCGGTCTTAGCTGCGGTCTTGCATTTGTTCCATTATAGTTATTATTCTATTCTGGGTTTATTGAGCATTCCCGCTGGAAAATGAATCTCAGGATTGCATCTGATGGCAGTTATGTACTTTGATAATAAATTGACTTTAAACTTCGAGAGTGAATGAAGAACGGACAAACAACCAGTGGGCAAAGACAACGAACTGTGCAAATACAAAATTAAATAGAAAATCAGAATAATTAAACAATAGATATAGATGACGTGAGATAAAGAGTCCTTGAACGTGCGTCCATGGGTTGTGTGAACATATCAGTGATGGGGCAAGTGATTTTATCCCCTTAGGTTAAAGAGCCTGATGGTTGAGGGGTAATAACTCTTCCTGAACCAGGTGATGTGTGTTCTGAGGTTCGTATACCGGCTCCTGATGGCATCAGCAAGAAGACAGCATGGGCTGGGTGATGTGGATCCCTGATGGTGGAATGGTAATAACTGTTCCTGAACCTGGTGGTGTTCTTGTTCCTAAGAATCATTGAATCACAAATGCATAACGATCCGATAGGGGGAAGAAGGAAGAATAGTAAGTTGGGGCGAAGGGGGAAGGAGGACAAGTTGACAGAAATTAGGTGAGACAGGTAACGGGGGAAGGTTGGTGGGGGGAAATTGGGCAATAAAGTGAGAAGTTGTGGGGAGGTGAGAAGTGGAAGAGGTACAGGGCTGAACAAGAAGGAATCTGACAGAATTGGACTGTGGAGCAAGGACGCGCGGGTAGAAAGGACATCAGAGGAAGGTGATGAGCAGATGAGGAGAAAATACGAGAGGAAATGGAGAATGAGAGGAGGGATTGAGTGAGATGTGGGGTGGGATTACCGCAATTTGGAGAAATTGACGTTCATGCTGTCAGGTTGGAGTCTACCTATACGGAACATGAACTGCTGCTCCTCCAACCTAAGAGAGGCTTCATCGCGACAGCACCATGAACCGACGGAGCTGGAATGGGAATGGCAAATCGTGTCCCCTGCGCTATGCAACTTTAGCAAATTTTCCCTTTGGTTGTGTATGCATTGTCCAGGGGCAATCCCAGTCCCCGTGCCAGGAATGGGTAATGGTCACTTAGCTATCCGAATTTCAAACATTTTGCCCCGGCAGAATCCCAGAGGCTCCTGATCCTGGGTTCACTCACCGTATTCCTCCACTGTGAAGGAGTGCAAGTTATTCCCTGTGGACTTGATCACCTCGATCTCGTAGTTTCCCATCAGGGGCTCAGGGCTCAGGTTGTACGTCAGGTCCACAATTCCCTGCTTGTGTTCCACGTTCCTCCACTGGCCGATCCGATTCCGCTGAGGGTCCTGGGAGAAGGAATATTTCAGCTCGCAACGCACAGTCTCTCTCCAATCCTCTCCCCTCCCCCCTCTCTCTTGCTCCCTCTAATACACCCTGTCTGTTCACAATACTATTCACAGTAATCAAGATGAGGCCTCACCAGTGCCTTATAAAGCCTCATTATCATATTCTTGCTCTTGTATTCCAGATTTCTTCAAATGAATGCTAACATTGCATTTGCCTTGCTCACCACCGCCTCAGCCTGCAAGTTAATATTCAGGGTGTTCTGCACAAGGACTCCGAAGTTCTACTGCGTTTCATATTCCTGGAATTTGTTACGTTTAGACAATAGTCCGCACATTTATTTTTTCTACCAAAGTGCATTACCGTGCATTTCTCGTCCATTCTCCTCATCTAAGTCCTTCTGCATCCTACCTGTTTCCTTAACACAACCTGCCTCTTCAACAGTCTTCCTATTATCTGAAAACTTGGCAACAAAGCCATCTGTTCCATCATATAAGTCATTTATATACATCATGAAAAGAAGTGGTCCCAAAACCGACCCTACGGAATACCACTAGTCACTGGCAGCCAACCCGAAAAGGATCTTGATATTCGTTCTCGCTGCCTCCTACCAATCAGCCAATGTTCCAACCGTGTTGGTAACTTTCCTGTAATACCATGGGCTCTTAACTTGGTAATCAGCCTCATGTGTGGCACCTTGTCAAAGCCCTTCTGAAAGTCCAAATATACAACATCCACAGCATCCCCTTTGTATATCCTGCTTGAAATATCTTCAGAGTTCCAACAGGTTCGTCGGGCAGAAACGATGTTGAACTTTGTACTATCTTGTCCTGTGCATTAGGTGCTTCATCACCTCATCCTTAACATTTTCCTCTAACATCTTCCCATCCGCAGAGGTCAGGCTAACTGCTCTATAAATTCCTTTCTGCTGCCTTCCTCCTTTCTTAACGAGTGGAGTGACATTTGCAATTTTCCATTTCTCTGGCACCATACCTGAGTCCAATGATCTTTGGAAGATCATTACAAGTGTCAAAACAATCTCTAACGCTACCTCTTTCAGAACCCTAAGCTGCAGTTCATTTGGTCCCGGTGACCGATGGAGCTATTCGACCACCTTCTCTCTTGTAACCGTAACTGCATCCACTTCTCTTCTTTCACGCACTACAACAACAGGCATAGTGTTTATGTCTTCCTCAGTGAAGACTAATATAAAATACCCATTTAGTTCATCAGCAATTTCCCTGTCACCCATTATTATTTCTTCCGGCTCATTTCCTGGCGGTCCTATACGCACTCTCATTTCTCTTTTAACACACTTGAAAAAAAAACTTCCCTAGTTACTTGGATAATATCTGTTAGCTTGCTTTCATATTTCATCTTTCCCCGTCTGATGATTTTAGTTGCTCTCTGTAGTTTTTTAAAAAACTTCCCAATTCTTTATCTTCCCGCTAATTTTTGCTTTGTTCCATGCACTTTCTTTTGCTTTTGCAATAACTTCGACATCTCTTGTCAGCCATGTTTGTACTATATTACCATTTGAGTATTTCTTCATCTTTGTAATACTTATGTTCTGTAACTTCTTCATGTTTCCCAGAAACACACGCCATTGATCCTCTGCTACTGTCAGTAGCTCCTTGCAATTTACTTTGGCCAATCCTCTCTGATACCATTGTAATTTCCCTTACACCACCTACATACTGCTACATCAGTATTTACTTTTTCCCCTATCAAATTTCAAATTGAACTCAATCATATTGTGATCACTTGTTCCTCAGCTCCCTAAAGCTGTACCTTAACCTCCCTCATCGCCTCCAGTTCATTAAATAACACCCAATCCGATATAGCTGATTCCCTAGTAGAATAAACAACAAACTGCTCTAAAAAGCCATCTCTTGGGCATACAACAAACTCACTCTCTTCAGGTCCATTGCCAAGCTAATTTCTCCAATCGACCTACATGTTAAAATCTTCCATGACTGCTATAACATTGCCCCTTTCACTCGCCTTTTCTATATCCTGTTGTAAACTGTGATCCATTGTTGGGATGCCTGTAGATATCTAGCATCAACGTCCTATTACCCTTGCAGTTTCTTAACCCACAAGGACTCAGCATCTTCCTGTCCTGTGTCACATCTTTCTACGGTTTTGATACCATTCTTTACCAGTAGAGCCATACCCTCCCACAGTCTACTTTACTAACCCTCCGATATAACGTGTAACCTTGACCATTCACCTCCCAACTACAACCATCCTTCAGTCGCAATTCAATGACAGCTATAACATCATACCCGGCGATCTGTAATAGTGCAACAGAATCATGCACCTTATTTCTTATGCTACACGCATTTACATGCAGCACCTTGAGTGCCGTATTTGGTAACCTTCCTGATTCTACATCCCTATTGACTTGATACCCAACCTATTGGCTGCAACTAAGTCTGATCACCTGCTTGCCCTTCCTGACAGTCTGACTGCACACTGTCTTTACTTTTTTACCAACTGTCCTATGAGTCCTTTCACTCCGGTTCCCACATCCCCCTCCCCCCACACCGGCCAGGGCAAATTAGTTTAAACCCTCCCCGAAGTCTCTCACAAACCTGTCCGCCAGTATTTTAGATCCCTTCGGGTTCAACTGCAAACCACCACTTTTGAACCTCCCCCAGAAGAGATCCCCGTGATCCAAGAACCTGAAGCCTTGTCCCCTGTACCAGATTCTCAGCCAAACTGGAAACACTGGAGGCTGTGGTGGAACAAAGATCCCTCCGAAAAATCCTGAAAATTATAGACAATGTTGCTATCTTTCTGCGTGCCGCCTTGGCTGAACATGGGAGCGCTTTTAGTAATAGACGAAGACAACTGCGCTGCTCCAAGGAACCCAAATTGAGGACGTTCGTGTCCTCAGCCATTAGGCTCTATAATGAGTCAAACTACAGTCAGTGATGTGATGACCAACACCCTCCCGTTAGACTGTATGGGGTAACTAATGTTTCATTCTTTCATACTTCTAACGTTTGTACATCTGTGCACTTGTAATGCTACAGTGACACGTTAATTTCCTTTGGGATGAATAATCTATCTATTTCCCTGTATCTCTCCTCTTTCTATTCTCCCCCAGCTATACCAGACTGCCTTACTCTCTCTCTCTCTCTCTCTCTCTCTCTCGCTTCTCCACCAGATCTGCCTTTCTCTCAATTGAACCTTCTTCCTCCCTTCCATACCTCTCTTCCTCCTTTCCCTCAGCTCTGTTTCTCCCCAGTCTTTCTCTCGGCGTGCCTGCCTCTGCATCTGTCTCTTTCTCTTTCCCCCAAACTATCTCTCTCCCTTCCCCTCTCTATCTCTCCCGCTCCCTCCCTGTATCTCTCTCTCCCAACCAGCTCTTTTTCTCGCACTCTTTTTGCCCCTCTCCCTCTGTCCCTCCCCATTCCACAGTGCCCCTTCCCCACCCACACACAGTTCTGTCTCGTCGCCGCCCCTCCCACTTCACCATGCCGTTTGTACAAGAAAAACAATTCTAGCTAATTTTTCAAAGATTTTAAGTTCCCTGGCACCCACCACCTTATTTTCACCATGGACGTCTAGTCCCTATATATCTCCATCCCCACCGAGATGGTATCAAAGCTCTTCGCTTCTTTTTAGATTCCAGACTTAATCAATTCCCCTCTACCACCACTCTCCTCCGTCTAGCGGAGTTAGTTCTTACTCTCAATAATTTCTCCTTTGGCTTCTCCCGCTCCCTCCAAACCAAGGGTGTAGCCATGACCACCCGCATGGGTCCCAGTTATGCCTGCCTTTGTGTTGGCTTTGTGGAACAGTCCATGTTCCAAGTCTATATGGGTATCCGTCCCCCTCTTTTCCTTCGCTACATCGACGACTGCATTGGCGCTGCCTCCTGCACGCATGCTGAGCTCATTAACTTCATTAACTTTGCCTCCAACTTTCATCCTGCCCTCAAATTTACCTGGTCCATTTCCGACACCTCCCTCCCCTTTCTTGATCTTTCTGTCTCCAAATCTGGAGACGGCCTATCTACTGATATCTACTATAAGCCGACAGACTCTCACAGCTACCTGGACTATTCCTCTTCCCACCCTGTCTCTTGCAAAAATGCTATCCCCTTCTCACAATTCCTCTGTCTCCGCCGCATCTGCTCTCAGGATGAGGCTTTTCATTCCAGGACGAAGGAGATGGCTTCCTTTTATAAACAAAGTGGCTTCCCTTCCTCCACCATCAACTCTGTTCTGAAACGCATCTCTCCCATTTCTCGCACATCTGCCCTCACCCCATCTGCCCACCACCCCACTCGGGATAGGGTTCCCCTTGTCCTCACCTACCACCCCACCAGCCTCCAGGTCCAACGTATAATTCTCCGTAACTCCTGCCACCTCCAACGGGATCCCACTACCAAACACATCTTTCCCTTTCCACCCTCTTTCTGCTTTCCGCAGGGATCACTCCCTACGCGACTCCCTTGTCCACTCGTACCCCCATCCCTTCCCACCGATCTTCCTCCTGGCGCTTATCCTTGTAAGCGGAACAAGTGTTACACCTGCCCTTACACTTCCTCCCTCACCACCATTCAGGGCCCCAGACTGTCCTTCCAGGTAAGGCGACACTTCACCTGTGAGTCGGCTGGTGTGGTATACTGCCTCCGGTGCTCCCGGTGTGGCCTTTTATATACTGGTGAGACCCGACACAGACTGGGAGACCGTTTCGCTGAACACCTACGCTCGGTCCGCCAGAGAAAGCTGGATCTCCCAGTGGCCACACATTTTAATTCCATGTCCCATTCCCATTCTGATATGTCTATCAATGGCCTCATCTACTGTCAAAATGAATCCAAACTCAGGTTGGAGGAACAACACCTTATATACCAGCTGGGTAGCCTGCAACCTGATGGCATGAACATTGACATCTCTAACTTCCGTTAATGCCCCTCCTTCCCTTCCTACCCGATCCCTGACGTATTTAGTTGGTTGCCTGTTCTCCATCTCCCTCTGGTGCTTCACCTCCCCTTTTCTTTCTCCCGAGGCTTCCCGTCTCATGATCCTTTCCCTTCTCCAGTTCTGTATCACTTTCGTCAATCACCTTTCCAGGTATTAGCTTCATCCCACCCCCTCCGGTTTTCTCCTATCAGTTCGTATTCCCCCTCTCCCAATACTTTTAAATCTCTTACTATCTTTCCATTCAGTTAGTCCTGAAGAAGGGTCTCGGCCCGAAACGTCGACAGTGCTTCTCCTTATAGATGCTGCCTGGCCTGCTGTGTCCCACCAGCATTTTGTGTGGGTTGGCTGGCTAATTTGATCCAGATTTGGCCTGGACTGATCCGGGAATGATCCTGATTGGTCTTGGACTTGTGCATGATAGGAGCCGGATTTGTCCTGGATTGTTCCCAGATTAGGGCTCAAATTAGTCCTGGATTGGACACAGACTAGCCCTGGATTTGTTCTGTATTTCTGGGCCGATGTGTCTGGAGTAAGCGTCGGTGAGTACCTGCAGCACCTCCACTTCCCAGGCTCCCTCTCTCAAGGTCAACAAGCTCCTCAGTCCCCTCCCCAAACACCGGTGTTCATGGAAAAGCCCAAACATCGCTGTACTATTCCAGAGATGGGATTGAATTCTCCAGCATAGGCCCGAGCCGGGCCTTGATTTTATACCTGAGCTTCTGGAAATTTCGCTGGTCCCGGGGTCAAATTATAATCTCTGATGAGCGACGGTCGCTCTAATTTTTAATGACTAATATATGCAGAAATCTTATGCTGTGCATTTTTCTGCCCAGTAACGACGTTTGCGAACTGAATAGCTTCTTCAATAAAAACAGCATAAATAAGCCAGTTCTAAAATCTGCAGATAAATCACCGCAGCCTTCACGTTGTCAACACCGTTCGCGTCAGAATCCGGAAGAGGAACTGTAATTGTGTACACAAAAAAAACGATGAACGGTAATGTTTTCCCGGCGTATATGACGAATGAACTTTTCTCGGGCTTCCAGCCGATTAAAAGTATTGATTTTAACTGAGGTTTTGATGACTAAAATTTCCATATTTATCAGGGGCGATGCCTGGGCATATCTAATCAGGTGGTATTTATGCTCCCATCTTCTGTCCCTCCTGATTGGTTAGTCCTCCTCCAATCAGGTTAACGCTCTCACAACTAGTTTACAATCGAATTTCGTTTACTAGTGCAATGGGGTTTCTTCTTTTCTTGTTACTGCGTATGTTAATCAAAATGGCTTCTTTGTTTTGTTAAAAGTAAGAATGCTTCTGTGTTATGGTAACTGAAGCATGTTTGGGTTAAGATTACTGATAACGAGAATTGTATTCATTTGTTAACCAATTGGGATAGATGTTATTCTCTCTTCTGGGTCTGTAAGCCGTTGCTGGGGGGCTTTTGGGGAGTTGGCGCGAGAGGGTGAGGGAGAGAGAGGACGCGATGCTGTCAACTGGGCGACGGTTTCGAGCGGGGCTCCGAGGCCCGGATTTTCGGCGAGTAGAAGAGACGAAGACAGGCGTGCCTGAGGTGCTTGGTTGATCACTTCGGGTGGTCCTGAGCTGCGAGTCGAGGAGGTCTGAGGGGATCGAATGGTGGTCAGAAGACTTCGTTAATTGAGCTCCAACGGTTGTGCACGAAGTGGTTTGGACTTTGATAAGTTTTGGCGCCTTTTCTTTATTTTCTTTTCCTTCGTATATACTGTATTGTTATTAATCAATTAGTTCTAGTAAGATCTATAAAGTGAACCCATTTAACCGCACATAACTGTCTGTTATTTGGCAAGGCGGGGACATCACACAGCATCCGCCCAAGCTGATTATCCAGTTTGGCGGGGCCGAAGGCTGCTCCCCCTAGACGGAAGCGAGGTGAGCGAGCGTGGGGCGTGCCAGGGGCTACACTAATTAGATCGAGACCTTCGTCTCTGTTAAAATTCTTTCTTTTAGATTTATTGCAATGGCGTCCTTCACCAAGCGATCCCAAAAGCAAATGGCGCGCCACGGTCGTTTCCTGCACAGTGGGAACAGGCATCAAGGAGCACAGGAGCTGTGTTTGTTTGCGTTACCCGGAGAAATCGGTGGTATCAGAACATTGATTTCTCAATAGCCGTAGTATTGATCAACGATTGTGCCGCATCGATGGGGTTTGAGACCGCATGATGAAGGAACCCATCGAAACAAAACTAGAGCAAAAGAATATTAACAAAGACGTGGGTCCCGCACTGAATAAGAAATGGAACAGGATTGTAAACAAGATGGGAGAATGCAAACCTGATTGGATGAGGACTAACCAATCAGGAGGGAGGGACGTCGGGGGCATAAGTGCCACCATACTGAATATGCCCAGGCATCATCCCTAATGAAAATAGCAGATTTTTCCATCGAAACGTCGGTTATAATCGATACCTGTACCCGCCTGGAAGCCCGAAATGAGATTGTTCATTATTGTGCATGATCGTGATATGTACTTAACATACCAAAGAGGCAGAGGGTGACAACCTTTTATGTGTAGTTTGAATTTCGTTGTGCGCTGGTAGCAAAGGATGTGTTTGCGCAAGTATGCACACACCTTAGAGGGAGCATTGACCCAGCGTCAGATTCACTGGCAGAGACCCGTGTCCGGGCCTAACTCATCCCTGAGCGCTTGGAGCGGTAGCCCGGCCCTAAGGTTGGAATATAACCTTGGGTAGGATCACATTCGCTGACATTGACCTCAATCCTACCCTAATACGGTCTGGTGCTCCAGGAACAGTAACTGGGCCCAAGGTCCATGTGTGTTCTAGGCTGGAGTCAGATTCATCGATATAAAGCCGAGGACCGGCCCTGATCCGGCCCTAAGCTCCCAGAACGCTCCCTGGACCCAGAGCCCTGTATGATGCCAGTTGGATCACTAGCACAGGCCTGAGCCAGGGCCGTGCCTTATCCTCAGTTATTTGGAATGTTTCATGGGCCCAGAAATATGGAGACACTCCCTGACCTGGTGTAGCGTGAGGCCGAGGCCTGGATCCTGTTGACGGGACTCACCCAGAGCGTTATCAGCGGGTACTGCAGAGAGAAACGGAGAGGCCACATTATGAAGGGAGCAATGGAGGGGGGTGGCTGAAGGAGTGGGAGACGGAGGGAAGGCCGAGTGAGAAATGAAAGGGGTGCTGAGTGTGCGGAATGGCGTGGAAAAGGAGACAGAAGGAAAGAGATACTTAGGGAAGGACGAGGGGGGAGAGAGGGGGAGGGAAGCTGAGACACGGAAGGAGGGGTGAGGATGGAGACGGGAGATTTGGAGGAGCGAGTCTAAGGGAGGGGGCGACTGATGGAAGGGAGTCCGATGAATGGGCTAAAGTGGAGATAGAGGCTGGAGAGACGGAGAGGGTGACGAGGCTGGAGAAGGAGGGA
Source organism: Hypanus sabinus (assembly GCF_030144855.1). NCBI lineage: Eukaryota > Metazoa > Chordata > Chondrichthyes > Myliobatiformes > Dasyatidae > Hypanus > Hypanus sabinus. Next base: position 633,563 of record NW_026779004.1, read on the forward strand.
CGGGTTGAGAAAGTGGAGAGTGAAATGGAGGACGGGAAGACAAACAAGAGGTGTAAGGGGAGGGGAAGAAGATGAAGGACTGACCCCTCCCGGGCGGGATGGACATCACTGATGTCAGATAGAAACTTTCAGAGGGAGAGGAAACATTGGGGAAGGTAAGGATGGAGGGCGACAGGAAGTGAGGGGAAAGGAGGGGAGTGAGTGAAGGGAAGGGAAGCAGAGAGGGCTATGGGACAAGGAGTGAAGGACAGGATGGAGGCGGGAAAAGGCCATTCAGCCCAACGAGCAGGTGCAGGCGCCCAAGGCCCCAGTTGAGAACTGTGGGTCTGGACAAGAGAAGCAGTGGGGACGGAGTGGAGTGTGAGGGTGAGCCTGGAGGGGGAACGAGCGTCGACGGTGTTCGGTGGGTCGGTGAAACGCAGTTGGTGGGGTGGGCTCTTCCTCACCTTCTCCTCGGCCGGCAAGAAATCCTGGGTCAGAGAGACGACGCGGAACCGCACTGGAAGGCAAAGCGCAGAGTGAGATACCAGACGGAATGACCTCCGAACTCTGACCTTCCAAGAAGGTCATGAACCCATTAACTCCTCTACCACCCTCCTAACACACACACACACACATGCCGAGAGCGGCGGGGGCGTGGTCAAACACCTTCTCACCTTTCACCTCCTGAGACCTGAGGTCAATTCCTCGGAGACAGGAGGCTGGAAGGGAGGAGCACTCCGGCTCTCGTCTGCTCCTACTTTGCCCCAGTGATAACCTCGGTCAGAGGGTCATAAAGCATGGAAACCGCCCTTTGGCCGAAGATCACACTGCAATTCCCCACCCCCATATTGAGCTGGTCCTCTCTGCCTCCCCCCCACCACCCCCCCCCGTCCATCCCGTATCGCTCTAATCCCTTACTTTCCAACTTTACTCATACCATCGACCAGTACCATTAGGCAAGGGGTCCGTAGACACCAGGTTGGGAATCCCTGCGCCAATCCATTGCTATCCGTGTCCGAGTTCGAGTGCTGTTAATGTACCTGCCTCAGTCACTTCGTCTGGCAGCTCGTTCCACAGGCGGACCTCCATATCCATCTAACTTTTCCTATCCAGGTCCCTATCCAGTGTGGTGTTAATGTACCTGCCTCAGTCACTTCGTCTGGCAGCTCGTTCCACAGACGGACCACCATATCCATCTAACTTTTCCTATCCATGTCCCTATCAAGTGTGGTGTTAATGTACCTGCCTCAGTCACTTCGTCTGGCAGCTCGTTCCACAGACGGACCACCATATCCATCTAACTTTTCCTATCCATGTCCTTATCCAGTGTGGTGTTAATGTACCTGCCTCAGTCACTTCGTCTGGCAGCTCGTTCCACAGACGGACCACCATATCCATCTAACTTTTCCTATCCAGGTCCCTATCAAGTGTGGTGTTAATGTACCTGCCTCAGTCACTTCGTCTGGCAGCTCGTTCCACAGACGGACCACCATATCCATCTAACTTTTCCTATCCATGTCCCTATCAAGTGTGGTGTTAATGTACCTGCCTCAGTCACTTCGTCTGGCAGCTCGTTCCACAGACGGACCACCATATCCATCTAACTTTTCCTATCCATGTCCCTATCAAGTGTGGTGTTAATGTACCAGCCTCTACCACTTCCTCTTGCACATCGTTCCACCCTCTGAGAGAACATATTGCGCCTTGGGTCCCTGATAATTTGAGTTCATGGTTTAAGGGTAAAAGATACTGTTCATATTCTATACCTTCACAGTATGGTCCAGGTCAATTCTGACCCGGCCCCTGAATGCCCTGAATAAATAACAAATTTTGACCAGATGTGCTTGAAATGCCGTCAGCCTCTTCCCCAGTACCATTGTTACCGTGATACAGCCTGCGACAGATCTATTTAGAATGTATAACTAGCCTATCTGACATTAATAAATGGGTGAATAATCCTTAATTAATGTTTCAGAGATCTAAAATCCATTTCAATAGATACGGGTGAAAATTAACCCGGAGCAGCCAAAATGTACAAAAATTTGTAGCACCTGTACAAAAGTATATAATTTTTAAATATTTTCATTTTTGAGCATTTTGGGTCACTTGGGGAAAAGTCATCAAATTTCGGCTAAAAATAACGTTTAGCGTGTTCTTACTGCTGTCAAATGTCAAACCGGGTCAAATTTGACCCGAACAGTATGTAAGGGTTAAAGGGGGGAAACTCAGGGTGGAACGAGCTGCCAACACAAGTGGTAGTTGACAACTTCGATTTCAATATTTAAGAGGAGTTTGGGTTGGTACATGGATGGGGCTGTTATGGAGGGTTAGGATCCAACTGCAGGTTGACGGGATGAGGCAGATTAATAGTTCGGCACAACTAGAAGAGATTGTTTCTTATGACCTGTCCCTTATAACTCAATCTCTCGAGTCCCGGCAACATCCTCATAAATCTCCCTATGCACTCGTTTCAGCTCAATGACATCTTTCCACAGCAGGGCGACCAAATCCGAACACCGTACTCCAAGTGCGGCCTCGCCGACCTCTTGTACAACTGCAACGTGACTCCTGACTCCTGTACTCAAAGCCTTTCGAGGTCCCTTCTTTCGCATCAAGTTCCTGGGAACGGAATTGAGGGTGTTGGCTCCAGTGGGAATTAAGAAGATTTCTGGGACATTGTTCCAAGAATCTTGTCATCGTTCCACTAACCGTTGACCTCCTGATGATTACGATGCTGATTACCATCATCAACCCATTACCACGTTGAGGATGGAGATCCAAGATTGAGACCCAGACAAGATGTGGGACCTGGAAGGGGAGGCTTGTCAACGGCAGCGTCCAACTCTCGTCCCTCCACACCAGAGAAGTGAGGAGACCGAGAGGGGCTGGTGGTGTACACTGACAGATCAACAGCAGTACCAAGGGCTGATGGTGGACTATGGGACTGTTTGGGTCGGGTGAGTTTGGAGGAGAGGGAATGAACAATCTTCGGGCCTGTTTCGACCGTGGTATCGAGATACTCCACGGTTTTAGTTACCCCTCAAACCTATGACCTGCAGATGAAGAGGGAACCTGAGACAGATATGGAGTGCATAGATTATCTCCACCCAGAGAAGTGGGGAGAGTCTCCTCACACCTGTGACTGGGGAGATGAAGATAATAAAGAAGTGGAGTGCATGGACTAACCCCACCCAGGGTTATTTTTAACTCCATATTTTAGATGCGGGAGATGAAAATGAGGCGGATGTGGAATGCAGGGACTAACCTCAAACAGGGCAATGGGAAGCATTCCCTTACCACCCTGAACAGCAGATTGGGTGGAGGGGAAGGTGGCGGATGTAGAGTGCCTGAACTAACCACACTCAGGAAAGTGGGAAGTGTTCCCTCACACTCCCGATCAGTAGATCGGAGGACAGAACCATGTGGTAGATGTGGTCTACCTGGGTTATCGCTATCTGGAGAGCCTCCCAGTGCAGTACTGATAAACCTGCCCGTCGGCAGATGGCGCACCTGAGAAGGGTCTGTGTTTCGCCACTCACCTGCCTGGCCAGGTTTGTACACGGGCTTGTCCGTCTGTACGAATGTCAAGGAATGCAGTTTCCTCAGGAAAACCTTCCTGGTGACATTGATTGCCTCTGTCTGGCCGGATCCAATCACGGTGATGGTGGCCACTGAATCATCTTCATCCTGCAGTTCAATGTCCGGCACCTGGGCACAGAACAACTGAAGGTCACACGAAGGATGGTGGGAACTGTGTCAACACGGCAGATTTTCAGGGTGTAGACCTGTCCTAAGAAACAGCCGGTACACTTCGGCCCAAAAGCAGTGATGAGGGACGAGGGAAGAGTGAGGACCAAGTTCGTCCCGAGTTCGTGGCATCCTCTCCACCAACAACACCCCACCCCTCCACTTACCGTGAACTCCATACACCCATGATGCCCCACACCCGCCGTGTCCTTGTCCAGGAGGGTGGCGTTGATGGAGGCATAGTGAAGAGTCACCCGGAGCGATCCGCTCCCTGTCCCCGTGGGCTGGATCACGCAAACCTTCTCCTGGGTCCCGATCTGTATCTCCGACGGGATCAGCACCACAGCATGCCTGGAAAAGGAGGGAGATCGCTCAGAAATACTTGGGTCTGTCACTCACGATGAAAACCCTGTAGACTGATATATCCGCCGGACGGTGGGACACCTCGTTCCCCAGTGTGAAACTGCCTGTTCTCCAGACTGTGGTACCGCTGGCTCCAAAGACTGTGTGATCGCCTGCTTCTCGCACTGTGAGACAGCCTGTTTGTCGGAATGTGAGACCTCATGCTCCCTGTACTGAGGGAGCTCTTGTTTCACAGACTCGGACTCCACCCTGTAAGTACGAGGAACAGGGCGTCCCCAAGGCTGTGGGAGTTCCTGTTCCTCGGAATGTCGGAGCTCTTAATCCAGAGACTGAGACCGCCCGTTCCCCGCCCGAACCCCGGACTGTGTGACCTCCTGCTCTCCGGACTGAGAGACCGCCCTGCCCCGGAGTGAGATCGCTTGTTCCCCGGACTGTGTGACCTCCTGCTCCCCGGACTGAGAGACAGCCCTGCCCCGGAGTGAGATCGCTTGTTCCCCGGACAATGTGACCTCCTGCTCCCCGGACTGAGAGACAGCCCTGCCCCGGAGTGAGATCGCTTGTTCCCCGGACTGTGTGACCTCCTGCTCCCCGGACTGAGAGACCGCCCTGCCCCGGAGTGAGATCGCTTGTTCCCCGGACTGTGTGACCTCCTGCTCCCCGGACTGAGAGACCGCCCTGCCACGGAGTGAGATCGCTTGTTCCCCGGACTGTGTGACCTCCTGCTCCCCGGACTGAGAGACCGCCCTGCCCCGGAGTGAGATCGCTTGTTCCCCGGACTGTGAGACCTCCTGCTCCCCGGACTGAGAGACCGCCCTGCCCCGGAGTGAGATCGCTTGTTCCTCGGACTGTGTGACCTCCTGCTACCCGGACTGAGAGACCGCCCTGCCCCGGAGTGAGATCGCTTGTTCCCCGGACTGTGTGACCTCCTGCTCCCCGGACTGAGAGACCGCCCTGCCCCGGAGTGAGATCGCTTGTTCCCCGGACTGTGTGACCTCCTGCTCCCCGGACTGAAGAGACCGCCCTGCCCCGGAGTGAGATCGCTTGTTCCCCGGACTGTGTGACCTCCTGCTTCCCGGACTGAGAGACCGCCCTGCCCCGGAGTGAGATCGCTTGTTCCCCGGACTGTGTGACCTCCTGCTCCCCGGACTGAGAGACCGCCCTGCCCCGGAGTGAGATCGCTTGTTCCCCGGACTGTGTGACCTCCTGCTCCCCGGACTGAGAGACCGCCCTGCCCCGGAGTGAGATCGCTTGTTCCCCGGACTGTGTGACCTCCTGCTCCCCGGACTGAGAGACCGCCCTGCCCCGGAGTGAGATCGCTTGTTCCCCGGACTGTGTGACCTCCTGCTCCCCGGACTGAGAGACCGCCCTGCCCCGGAGTGAGATCGCTTGTTCCCCGGACTGTGTGACCTCCTGCTCCCCGGACTGAGAGACCGCCCTGCCCCGGAGTGAGATCGCTTGTTCCCCGGACTGTGTGACCTCCTGCTCCCCGGACTGAGAGACCGCCCTGCCCCGGAGTGAAATCGCTTGTTCCCCGGACTGTGTGACCTCCTGCTCCCCGGACTGAGAGACAGCCCTGCCCCGGAGTGAGATCGCTTGTTCCCCGGACTGTGTGACCTCCTGCTCCCCGGACTGAGAGACCGCCCTGCCCCGGAGTGAGATCGCTTGTTCCCCGGGCTGTGTGACCTCCTGCTCCCCGGACTGAGAGACCGCCCTGCCCCGGAGTGAGATCGCTTGTTCCCCGGACTGTGTGACCTCCTGCTCCCCGGACTGAGAGACCGCCCTGCCCCGGAGTGAGATCGCTTGTTCCCCGGACTTTGTGACCTCCTGCTCCCCGGACTGAGAGACCGCCCTGCCCAGGAGTGAGATCGCATGTTCCCCGGACTGTGTGACCTCCTGCTCCCCGGACTGAGAGACCGCCCTGCCCCGGAGTGAGATCGCTTGTTCCCCGGGCTGTGTGACCTCCTGCTCCCCGGACTGAGAGACCGCCCTGCCCCGGAGTGAGATCGCTTGTTCCACGGACTGTGTGACCTCCTGCTCCCCGGACTGAGAGACCGCCCTGCCCCGGAGTGAGATCGCATGTTCCCCGGACTGTGTGACCTCCTGCTCCCCGGACTGAGAGACCGCCCTGCCCCGGAGTGAGATCGCTTGTTCCCCGGGCTGTGTGACCTCCTGCTCCCCGGACTGAGAGACCGCCCTGCCCCGGAGTGAGATCGCTTGTTCCACGGACTGTGTGACCTCCTGCTCCCCGGACTGAGAGACCGCCCTGCCCCGGAGTGAGATCGCTTGTTCCCCGGACTGTGTGACCTCCTGCTCCCCGGACTGAGAGACCGCCCTGCCCCGGAGTGAGATCGCTTGTTCCCCGGACTGTGTGACCTCCTGCTCCCCGGACTGAGAGACCGCCCTGCCCCGGAGTGTGATCGCTTGTTCCCCGGACTGTGTGACCTCCTGCTCCCCGGACTGAGAGACCGCCCTGCCCCGGAGTGAGATCGCTTGTTCCCCGGGCTGTGTGACCTCCTGCTCCCCGGACTGAGAGACCGCCCTGCCCCGGAGTGAGATCGCTTGTTCCCCGGACTGTGTGAACTCCTGCTCCCCGGACTGAGAGACCGCCCTGCCCCGGAGTGAGATCGCTTGTTCCCCGGACTGTGTGACCTCCTGCTCCCCGGACTGAGAGACCGCCCTGCCCCGGAGTGAGATCGCTTGTTCCCCGGACTGTGTGACCTGCTCCCCGGACTGAGAGACCGCCCTGCCCCGGAGTGAGATCGCTTGTTCCCCGGACTGTGTGAACTCCTGCTCCCCGGACTGAGAGACAGCCCTGTCCCGGAGTGAGATCGCTTGTTCCCCGGGCTGTGTGACCTCCTGCTCCCCGGACTGAGAGACCGCCCTGCCCCGGAGTGAGATCGCTTGTTCCCCGGGCTGTGTGACCTCCTGCTCCCCGGACTGAGAGACCGCCCTGCCCCGGAGTGAGATCGCTTGTTCCCCGGACTGTGTGACCTCCTGCTCCCCGGACTGAGAGACCGCCCTGCCCCGGAGTGAGATCGCTTGTTCCCCGGACTGTGTGACCTCCTGCTCCCCGGACTGAGAGACCGCCCTGCCCCGGAGTGAGATCGCATGTTCCCCGGACTGTGTGACCTCCTGCTCCCCGGACTGAGAGACCGCCCTGCCCCGGAGTGAGATCGCTTGTTCCCCGGACTGTGTGACCTCCTGCTCCCCGGACTGTGTGACCTCCTGCTCCCCGGACTGAGAGATCGCCCTGCCCCGGAGTGAGATCGCTTGTTCCCCGGACTGTGTGACCTCCTGCTCCCCGGACTGAGAGACCGCCCTGCCCCGGAGTGAGATCGCTTGTTCCCCGGACTGTGTGACCTCCTGCTCCCCGGACTGAGAGACCGCCCTGCCCCGGAGTGAGATCGCTTGTTCCCCGGACTGTGTCACTGACTGTTTCCAAGACCGGAACCTCCTGTTGCCCGGACTGAGAGACGGCAGGTCCGTAGACTGTGATTCCTCCTATTCCTCGCATTGACAGACATTCCTTCCCCGGCCTGAGAGACCGCCCGTTCCCCGAGAACTTGGAAATCTGATACATCTCAAGGTTGTTTCAATTATAAACACCTTGAACCTTGTTCGTGCTATTTGATTTCTAGTACAGACAGCTATTTTGTGAAGGTTTGGAATGATCCTTGCACTGGGATAATCTGATGTGAATGTGGGGTGTCAGCGGGTTTGGGGTGCGCCCGGATCTGCATGTAGGTGGATTTGTGGCTGTCGGCAGGTTTAGGGGTGCGCATGGACTTCAGGATGCACACTGAGTTGGGGGTGAGCTTTGAGGTTTGTTCTTGCTATTAGTTCTCAGATGGAAGCGGGCTTAGGGTGAGGATGCACACTGATTTGGAATTGTGCTCTGATTTGCGAATGCACCCGGATTTGAAATGTCATTAAACTTTGAACTTTTCTCTTGATATTTGTTTAAAGTGGTTATTAAGACTGGTTATTCTTCCTCTGGGATAGTCTAATGTTCGTGTGTGGATGTCCTGTGGACTGAGAAACCGCACGTTCCCCGGACTGTGGGATACTGTGCTCCACCAGCTGTGGCTGTGGCCTCCTCCTGCTAGCCGGACTGCTACGCGGAATTGTGACCTCCTGTTCCCCGGACTGTTTGATCCCCTGTTCCCCAGACTGTTTGATCCCCTGTTCCCCGGACCTGGGTCCTCCTGTTCCCCGACTGTGGAACTGCTTGTTTCATGGCTGAGAGACTGCCCTTTGCCCGGACAATGGGACTTGCTGTTCCCTGAACAACAGGACCTCCTTTCCTCGGACTATTGAGCCTCCTGTAGGGTGGGAAAACTCTGATGTGGGACAGCCACGGACTGTGGAACTGCCTTTTTGCAAGTGGTCAAGAGGTTAAGGCTTCGGGCTAGCGATCTGAAGGTCGTTAGTTTGAGCCCCAGCCGAGGCGGCGTGTGCCCTTGAGCAAGGCACTTAACCACTGATGCAGTATGGTTGGACGGCAGCTCGCCTGGGAGAAGGAAAACTCTGATTTTAAAGCTCCGCTGCCTTACGGCCATACCCACCCGGGGGAAAGGCTTCGGGAGTAAACCCCGAGAAAGAAATCCGGAGCTGGGATCCCTAAGCCAGTTTAATGTTATTTACAACTCTGCGACGACACCGGTGCCAAGTTGTATCGGCACTTGCCCCTATGAGTGACGTAGAGAGGGGGAGAGGGGCGGACCGTTTTTCAAATCTTCCCGGCTTGAGCCCTGCATAGGACTCTGTCCACCGGTGGCGCAAACCCATGATCTCCTCGGATCGACGCCTGCCTGTGATGATGGAGTAACCTGTCCCCCGGACTGAGAGACTGCCCGTCTCTCTCTGTCTCTCCTCCTCACCTACCCCATCTACTCTGTACGCCCGCTTTCCCCATTCAGCTTTATTTCTGGGTCTTTCTTTCTTTCTTTGGGTCCTGACGAAGGGTCTCGGCCCGAAACGTTTCCACGGATGCTGCCCGACCTGCTGAGTTCCTCCAGCGTGTTGTGCTGTTGATTTGACCCCAGCACCTGCAGTGTACTTTGTGTCAGCTTTCTCTCTTCCTCTCCTGCTTCTCCTCCTCCCTCGCTTTCTTTCTCTTCCTATCTCACCCTCTATCTCTACCTCGTTTCACCCCCTCCCACTCTCTCATATATCTCCCCATCCTTTTCCCCCATGTCATCTCACACCCTCTTCCTCGTTCGCTCCCTCCCCTTCGTTCAACCCCTCCCTCTCTCCTCTCTCCCCTCCGCCCACGCGCTCACCCGCTCTCTCCAGTCTCTCGACCCCTTTCTCCTCTCTCTCCCCGAACTCCCAATCACTCACCCACTCTCCCTTCCCCTTCTCTCATCTCTCTCTCTATCCCGTCTCACCACCCCCCTCTCTTCCTCTTCCCCCCTTCTCCTCTCCCTCCCCGCTCTCCATGGTCCCAATGGTCTCTTTCCTCCATTCTCCCCCACTCCATCCCTTCCCCTCTTATCTTCTGTCTCCCACTTTACCTTTCTTTGGCCCCTTTAGACCACTTTTCCTCCCAATATTCCCCTTTCTCACCACGTCTCAACTCCCTCTCCACCCTCTCTTTACCCATCTCCCTCCTCCTCTCTCATTGACTGTTCTTCTTATTCTACTACTCTCACCCTCTATCTCACTCCTCACTCTCACTCCCCTCCCATTCCCTCACTGCAACGCTCTGACCCTATCCCGCTACTTACCCACTCTCACCCTCTCTCTATCTCTCCTCCGGCTCTCCTTCCCCTTTCTCCCTCCCCTTCTGTCCCTACATTTCTCCTCCTCTCCCCCTCTCCTACTCTCTCACCCTCTTTGCCTCCCTCCTCAGTTTCCCTCATTCCCCCGAGTTCCCCCTCTTACACCTTCCCACTCTCTTTCCCTCTCTCAATCCCTTCTCCATCTAGCAAGCAACTCTTACCCTCCCTTCCCACTCTCTCCTCACCTTTCATTCCCGCGCTCGGCTGTCTGTCTTTGTCTCCCCATCTCGCTCTCCCCTCTCTATGCCCCTCTCTCTCCCCCTCCCACGTCTCTCCATCGCTTCCTTTCCCCTCTCTCTCTCTCTTTCACACACCCCACGGGCTTTCACCCTCTCGTTATCCGTACGTCTCTCCCCATCTCTCAGCTCCTGTCTCTCTCCCTCTCGACACCATTTCAATTACTCTCTCCTCTCCTTCCTGTCTCCCCTCGCTTTCCCTACTCTTTCCCACTCTCTCTGTTTTTCTCTTCCTCTTCCGTTTCTCTTTCTCCTTCTCGCTCTCATCCTCCCTCACCTACCTCTCACAATCTTCCACCAAGCTCCCTCTCCCCCTCCATCTTCCTTCCCTCTGTCCTCCTCCCTCACTCCCCCTCTTTATCCCCTTTTCCTCTCCCCATCTGCTTTCTGCGCATTCTCTCACACTTCCCTCTATCCGGACTCTCTTCCTCCTCTTTCTCCGGACTCCTGCTGACCCTCGTTTTTTTTCTCTCTTCCTTTCCCTCCTTCTCTTCCTCTGTCTCACGTTCTAACACTCTTTCCATCTCCCTCTCTTCCTCTCTCGCACACTCTATATCTCCATCCTCGTTCACTTCCCTCTCATCCCTTCTCTCTACAACCTCCACCTTCCTCTCTCCCCAACGCTCTCCCACACCTCTCTTCCCCCTCCTCCTCTCGCGCCTCTCACCCACTTTCGGGCATCTCTGACTCGTGTCTGAACGAAGGCCATAGTCGGAAGCTTAACATCAAAGGATATATTTTGTTTCAAAAGAACATTCGGGAAGACCTTGGCGGCGTTGTAGCTCTGTTGGTAAGAGATGGAATTCCATCTTTATAAAGAGGTGAGATGCTGTCAGAGGGTGTTGATGAATCTCTGTGGTTGAAGTTAAGAAATTGCAAGGGTGAAAAAAAACATAATTGGAATCACATATAGCCTTTAAAATAGGAGCCAAGATCTGAGGTTGAGCTTGAAAGGTGTGATAGAAAAGGTATGTAATACGGGTAAAGCGCAAATTTAATGTGGGACTTTAATAAGCAAGCGGATTGGAATATCAGGTTGTTGTCGGATCGCAAGGGAAGACATCTATGGAAAGGATTTGAGATGGCTTTTTAGGGCAGTTTGTGCTTGAGCCATCTTAGTTGTGTAATAATCCACATCTTATTTGGGAGCTTAATATAAAGGAACTCTGATCACAATATAATTGAATTCATACTGCAACTCAAGGGGAGAAGTAAAAGTCACATGCATCACTACCGCGATGGGATAAAGGGAATTACAGATGGATGTGAGTGGAGTTTACCCAGGTGGCTTGGAGAAGGGTACTGGTGGGGACGACGGCAAAGCAGAAATAGCTGGTGTCTGGGAATAGTTCGCAATGCATAGATGGATATGCCCCACAGAACAAGTTCTCAGATGACAGGGGTAGGCAACCGTGACTGACATGGGAAATTAATGGCTGCGTAAAATCCAAGGAATTGGCATATCAGTTAGCAACACTGAGTGGTAAGATGGATGATTGGGAAGTTTTTAAAATCCAAGAAAAGGCAACTAAAAATGAGACGAACACAAAAAAAAAACTAAAAGGTAAAAGATGAAATATGAGGTCAATCTAGCCAATTAATATGGTGTAGGATACTATTTTTTGTTTACTTATAAAAAGAATAAAATGGACGAGAGTTGATATTGAACACTGGAAAATGATGCTCGAGAGTTAGTAATGGGGGAACAAAGAAATGGCAGATGAACTTAATGCATAATTTGCATTTGTCTTCCTTGTGGAATACACCAGGAGTGGCAAAGGTCCGTGAGAGTCAGGGAGCTGGAGTGAGTGCTGTTGCTGTTACAAGGGAAAAAGCGGCAAAGCAAGCTCAGACTACATTCAGAGTCCTAGGAGAGGATATTGAGGAGGTACCGGATGCATTGTTCATGAACTTTCAAGAATCACTCAACGCTGGCATGGTGCCAGAGGACTGGAAAATCGCAAATGTCACTTCACCCTTTAAGAAAGGAGGAAGCAAAATAAGGAAATTGTAGGCCTGTTAGTCTAACCACAGTCGTGGTCGTTCGTCGAGGAAGTAACTAGTAGGGTGAACAAAGGAGGGGTAGTGGATATTCAAACTTGGATGTTCATAAGGCATTTGATAAGGTGTCACAGATGAGGCTGCTTACAAGATAAAATCCAATGGTGTTATAGGAAAGAAATTGACATGTACAGAGGAACGGCTGACAGACAGGAGTCGGGAACTGGATATATAAGGGGCCTTTTCTGTTTGCCTGCCAGTGTCTAATGGTGAGACTCAGGGGTCCGTTTTGGGATCGCTACTTTTCAAATTCTTTGTCGACGATTTACCTTTCCTTTTCCTTGTCTGCACCTCTTTCGCACCTCTCTCTCTCTCCCACCCTCCCCATCTCCCCTCCACTCCTGCCACATTCTTCTCCTTACATTCGCTTTTCACCTCTCTCACCTAATTTCCCTCTCTCTTTCCCACCTCTCTCTCCGTCACTTTCTCTCCCTACTCTCTGACACCGGACTAACTTCTTTGTCCATCTTGCCCACTCTCTCCCCCTCTCACCCACTCTCACACCATCCTCTCTCTCACTCAGCCCTCTCACTCTCCCAACTCTCTGCCCTTCTCTGTGCTCTCTCTTCCCGACTTTCTCAACCCCGTCTTCCATCTTCTACCCCTCCTCTCTCAGTATCCTCTCTACTCCCTAGCTCCGCGCTCTCCCGTCTCTCCCCACACTCTCTCTCCCCTCCCTCTCCCAGTCGTCTCCACTCACCTTCCCTTCTCTCCCTCTCTCCATCTTTCCGCACTCTCTCCCTCGCTGCGCTCTCCATTCCCGTCTCTCTCTCTCCCTCCCTCTCTCTCTCACTCTCTCTCTCCCTCTCTCACTCCTCTCTCTCCCCCTTTCTCTCCTATCTGTCCTCTCTCTCTCGCTGTCTGTCTGTCTGTCTGTCTATCTGTCTGTCTGTCTCTCTCTCTCTCTCTCTCTCTCTCTCTCTCTCTCTCTCTCTCTCTCTCTGTCTCTCTGTCTCTCTCTCTCTCTCTCTCTCTCTCTCTCTCTCTCTCTCTCTCTCTCTCTCTCTCTCTCTCTCTCTCTCTCTCTCTCTCTCTCTCTCTCTCTGTCCCTCCGGTACTCACGGGAGCGCGTCCCCCAGTGCCGAGACCATTAAGAAGACGAGAATCCAGGCCAGCACCATGCCCGCACTCTGTCCCGCGACACGTCCACGGAGTGACCTTCTGTCCCCTGCTCTCTGACTTAAATCCGGTACAGGAGGTCGCAGGATTTCATCACCACCTTCGCGGTAAACATGTTTACACAGAACAAACAGAGTGTGTGGGGAGGTACAGAGGGGAGGGGTGGAGAGAGCTGTGGAGAGAGAGTGTATGTGGGCGATAGAGATTGTGTGCGGGCAAGAGAGAGGAGATGCGAGGGTATGTGCATGTGCAAGAGAGATTGTGGTGGAAAGAGAGTGAGAGAGTGTAGGAGAGAGTGGAAGATTGAGGGAGAGGCTGAAGGGGAGAGACAGAAGAGAGGGAGGGTGACAGAGGGGAGAGGGGAGAGAGCGAGAGAGAAAAAGAAAAGAGTCTGAGGAGGAGAGAGATAATTGAGAGAGGGCGGACAAAGAAGGAGAGGGGCCGAGGCAGAGAGAGAAGATAGAAGATAGAGAGGGAGAGAGGGGAAGTGAGAGGGGGTATACATATATACAGAGAGAGAGAGAGAGAGAGAGAGAGAGAGAGAGAGAGAGAGAGAGAGTGAACAAGAGGGAGAGTGGGAGAAAGGGTAAGGGAGATAAAGAAGTTGAGAGAGTCGGGGAGAGACAGAGAGAGTGGGAGAGAGAGAGGGAGATAGCGAACAGGGAGAAAGAGATAGGGGTGAGAGGGTGAAAGAGAGAGGAGGGGAGGGTGAGGGAGAGAGGGGAGCGGCAGAAAGACAAGGAGAGAAAGTGGGAAGAGGAAGAGAGCAGGAGGGACAGCGAGAATGGAGTGAAACAGGGATAGCGAGAGGACAGAGAGTGAGTGGAGTTGGGTGCATGGGGATTGGGAGCGAAGAAGAGGTTGCACGCGAAGGAGTGAGAAAGGAACAGATGCAGGGGAGGGGGAGAGAAGGAGATAGGGAGAGAGGGATGGACTGTAAAAAGGTAGATGGGATAAATAAAGCTAATAGAGAGGGAGATAATGCGTAAGAGGGGAGATTGATAGGGGAATGGGAGAGGAATAGTGGGGATGGGCATAGAGAGAGAGGTGAGGGGGAGACAAAGAGGGGAATGAGGGATCTGGATGTTTCTGCACCTCCTTACTTTAATGTGACACCAATTGTAGGGCTCAGGAAGGGGTTGCGTCTGGTACAGCGGGGGTAGAGGGGCGGCTGTTTATCGGTTCGCTCTGTACCTCGAAGGGCCGGTGTCTCGAGGGAGAGCAGTACAGAGAAAAGCTCCCACTCGGCAGAGATCGTGTGAACCTGGGGTTACGTCGGTGAATTGGACGTAGAGTCGCACGGCATAGTAGCAGGCATTCGGTCCGTTGCATCCGATCATGCCCCACCCCAGCTGGACGCATCTCTCAGCACCCGTAACGCAACATAGTTTCCCAGATTTACTGAGCGAGTCTGCTTGCGCCGCGCTATCTGGCGGTGTTCTCCAAGTCCTCTGGGAGAGGAAGATTCTCGCACGAATCTCTCTCCCCTCTGTGTCGTCTAGTTTTTGCCCACCACTGATCTGGGAGCTTTTTGTCCTCCCCTGTGCTCTGTCCACACTCAATGGCCTCTTTATACCAATATTTCACCAGCCAGTCATAATGCCATAAGATGTAGGAACGGAATTCGGCTATTTGGCCCATTGAGACTGCTCCGCCATTTCATCATGGCTGACCCATTTTCTCTCTCAGCTCCAATCTCCTGCCTTCTTCCCTTCATGCTCTGGCCAATCTATCAAACTCTGCCTTAAATATACAGACAGACTTCTCCTCCACAGTCGCCTGTGGCAATGAACCCCACAGGTTCACCGTCCGCTAACTAACTAAATCCATGCTGAAGGCTCTCGGACCGACAGGTCGACTGTACTCGTTTTCATAGATGCTGCTGTCTGGCCTGCTGAGTTCCTTCAGCTTTTTGTGTGTGTTGCTTACAGTTCCAGCATCTGCAGATTTTCTCTTGATTTAAAAAAAAAACATGCGTCCTCGTCTGCATTCTAGACTGACTTTCCTCTATTCTGACGCTGTGCTCTCTGGTCATAGACTCCGCCATCATAATGAACACCCTTCCCACGTCCACTCTGTCTCAGCCTTTCATCATTCGATAGGCTTCAGTCAGGTTCCCCGCATTCTTCTGAATTCCAGCGAGTACATCAAACGCTCCCCATGCGTTAGCATTTCCATTCCTGGGATCATTTTCGCCAACCTCCTCAGGACCCTCTCCAATGTCAGCATACCGTTGCTGAAATAAGCGGCCTAAAACTGTTCACAATACTTCCGATGTCGTTTGACTAAAACCTTAGCATCACTAGCATCACATCCCTGTTTTTCTATACTCTCGTCTTCTCGAAATGAATGTTAATATCGCAATTGCCTTCCTCTCCACCCACTCATCCTTTAAACTAACCTTCAGAGAATCGTGCACATGGACTCCCGATTGCTTTTGCACCTCAGATTTTTGAATGATTATAATCTGTTCCTTGGCTCCGATTCTCTTAATCTGCCCGAGTCCTTCTGAAGTTCCCTGCTTCCTTAACGGTCGATGTGGAAAGGATGTTTCCGATGGCGGGGTGTGCAGAACCAGCACCTCAAAACTGAGGTGAATCCCTTTAGAACAGAGGCAAGGAGGACTTTAATTAGCCAGGGAGTACGTGGAATGCTCTGCGACACACTGCGGTGAGGGCAAGTCCGTGAGTATATTTAAGGAGGAAGTTGATCGCTCACTGCTCGGTCAGGTCATCAAATGATATGTCGAGAAGTTGGTGCATGAGGTTGTGTGATAGTCAGACATGATGGAATTGAGAAGCAGACTAAATGGGCTGAATGGCCTAATTCTGTCCTTATGTCTTATGGGCTAAACACGAGTGAAGTATTTTGAATTTTGTGAAGGTGTCAACATGTTGAGCTCAGCATGCATCCGTCAGCCAAGCTAGTCCGTGCCAGACAGCCTCCCTCCTGACCTAATCCCTGCACTTGGCCCATGTCCGTTACACGTTGTAATTGTATCTGCTTTTGTCACCTTTCTCCATCCCGGTTTACCTCAAGACAGCAAACCAGGGCAATCTGTGCTGGGGTCCATGACCCGCTGCTGCTTCGCCTCAGTTCGATAGACTGCGGGGTAAAAACAGACGCAAAAGTAATCATTCTGGTGTTTACTGTGACATTCTGGGGCTTACTGTGACATTCTGGTGTTTACCGTGACATTCTGGTGATTACTGTGACATTCTGGTGTATACTGTGACTTGCTGGTGCTTACTGTGACATTCTGGGGCTTACTGTGACATTCTGGTGTTTACTGTGACTTGCTGGTGTTTACTGTGACATTCTGGTGTTTACTGTGACATTCTGGGGCTTACTGTGACTTGCTGGTGTTTACTGTGACATTCTGGTGTTTACTGTAACATTCTGGTGATTACTGTGACATTCTGGTGTTTACTGTGACATTCTGGTGATTACTGTAACATTCTGGTGATTACTGTGACATTCTGGTGTTTACTGTGACATTCTGGTGATTACTGTAACATTCTGGTGATTACTGTGACTTGCTGGTGTTTACTGTGACATTCTGGTGTTTACTGTGACATTCTGGTGACTACTGTAACATTCTGGTGATTACTGTGACATTCTGGTGATTACTGTAACATTCTGGTGATTACTGTGACATTCTGGTGTTTACTGTGACATTCTGGTGATTACTGTGACATTCTGGTGATTACTGTAACATTCTGGTGATTACTGTGACTTGCTGGTGTTTACTGTGACATTCTGGTGTTTACTGTGACATTTTGGTGTTTACTGCGACATTCTGGTGTTTACTGTGACTTGCTGGTGTTTACTGTGACATTCTGGTGTTTACTGTGACATTCTGGTGATTACTGTAACATTCTGGTGATTACTGTGACTTGCTGGTGTTTACTGTGACATTCTGGTGTTTACTGTGACATTCTGGTGTTTACTGTGACATTCTGGTGATTACTGTGACTTGCTGGTGTTTACTGTGACATTCTGGTGTTTACTGTGACATTCTGGTGATTACTGTGACATTCTGGTGATTACTGTGACATTCTGGTGTTTACTGTAACATTCTGGTGCTTACTGTGACATTCTGGTGTTTACTGTGACATTCTGGTGTTTACTGTAACATTCTGGTGCTTACTGTGACATTCTGGTGCTTACTGTTACATTCTGGTGTTTACTGTGACATTCTGGTGTTTACTGTGATTCTGTTGCTTACTGTGACATTCTGGTGTTTGCTGTCACATTCTGGTGTTTCCTCTGACATTCTGTTGCTTACTGTAACATTCTGGTGTTTACTGTAACATTCTGGTGATTACTGTGACATTCTGGTGTTTACTGTGACAATCTGGTGATTACTGTGACATTCTGGTGTTTACTGTAACATTCTGGTGATTACTGTGACATTCTGGTGTTTACTGTGACATTCTGGTGATTACTGTAACATTCTGGTGTTTACTGTAACATTCTGGTGATTACTGTGACATTCTGGTGTTTACTGTGACATTCTGGTGATTACTGTGACATTCTGGTGATTACTGTAACATTCTGGTGTTTACTGTGACATTCTGGTGTTTACTGTGATTCTGTTGCTTACTGTGACATTCTGGTGTTTGCTGTCACATTCTGGTGTTTCCTCTGACATTCTGTTGCTTACTGTGACATTCCGGAGCTTACTGTGACATTCCGGAGCTCACTGTAACATTCTGGTGTTTACTGTGACATTCTGGAGCTTACTGTAACATTCTGGTATTTACTGTGACATTCTGGTATTTACTGTAACATTTTTGGTGTTTACTGTAACATTCTGGTGATTACTGTGACATTCTGGAGCTTACTGTAACATTCTGGTGTTTATTGTAACATTCTGTTGTTTACTGTAACATTCTGTTGTTTACTGTAACATTCTGGTGATTACTGTGACATTCTGGTGATTACTGTGACATTCTGGAGCTTACTGTAACATTCTGGTGTTTATTGTAACATTCTGGTGTTTACTGTGACATTCTGTTGTTTACTGTAACATTCTGGTGATTACTGTAACATTCTGGTGTTTACTGTGACATTCTTTTTTTTATTACAAAATCCTTTATTACAAATTTCGGTGCTATACAATATATACAAAACAGTGGCAAACACAATTACTGCACTACAAATAGACAATAGACATTACACCAGAATGTTGCCATCTCTATACACGATGGCATTTACACCCCGCGGAGCCCAACGGTCTCGAAACTCCTCCAAGGCCACTGTGGACTGCGCGTGTTCCTTTTCAATAGTTACCCGAGCACGAACATACCCCCTAAACATTGCCAGGCAGTCTGGTGTTTACTGTGATTCTGTTGCTTACTGTGACATTCCGGAGCTTACTGTGACATTCCGGAGCTTACTGTAACATTCTGGTGTTTACTGTGACATTCTGGAGCTTACTGTAACATTCTGGTATTTACTGTAACAGTCTGGTATTTACTGTGACATTCTGGTGTTTACTGTAACATTTTGGTGTTTACTGTGACATTCTGGTGATTACTGTGACATTCTGGTGATTACTGTGACATTCTGGTGATTACTGTGACATTCTGGAGCTTACTGTAACATTCTGGTGTTTATTGTAACATTCTGTTGTTTACTGTAACATTCTGGTGTTTACTGTGACATTTTGGTGTTTACTGTAACATTCTGGTGTTTACTGTAACATTCTGGAGCTTACTGTAACATTCTGGTGTTTATTGTAACATTCTAGTGTTTACTGTGACATTCTGTTGTTTACTGTAACATTCTGGTGTTTACTGTGACATACTGGTGATTACTGTGACATTCTGGTGATTACTGTGACATTCTGGAGCTTACTGTAACATTCTGGTGTTTATTGTAACATTCTGGTGTTTACTGTGACATTCTGTTGTTTACTGTAACATTCTGGTGTTTACTGTGACATTCTGGTGTTCACTGTGAGATTCTGTTGCTTACTGTGACATTCTGGTGTTTACTGTGACATTCTTGTGGTGCTGCAACTTATTTTCTGCTACTTGTCTGCTTAATACTGTTTTTCTGTATTACTGTCTTGTTTTTATGGGCCGTTTTGTTTGATTGCCTGAGAGGAAGCAAAACAGAGTTTCATTGCACCTCTGTATAATGACAATAAAGATAATTCATCCATTCATTTCAGCTCTCCGCCATCTCTTTTGGCTCCACACACGGATTACCATTCTGATCTTCCAGGGTACAACTTTTGTCCTTTGTCATCCTTCAGCTCTAAGTATATTTCTAAAATCTCTTAGGATTCTCTTAGGCGTGGTTCAACAGGGAGCGGCCTGGTGTAGAGAGTCTGAGCTGTGAGGAGAGGTCAGACAATCTTGCGGAGTAGTTTCTCTGGATCTGGCTACATCTAGTCTCCCTCTAACACCGCCCTGGCAGCTCATTCAGGACTCTGACCACTCTCAATGTGGATAAACCCACCCCTCACATCGCATTTAAAGTTTCCCTCTCTCACCTTAAATACACGCCTTCTGGTATTAGATATTTCCGCTCTGGGGGAGAGAGATGCCAGCTGTCTACACTATCCATGCCTGACTTAATCTGAAACCCTCTGTCAGATCTCCCCTCAGCCTGCGCCGCTCACAGACAAAGCCCTAAGATTGTCTGATCCCTCTGATCCAGACAGCGTCCCGGTGAACCTTTTCTGCGCATCTCCACACCCACCCTGTAATGGGCCGACCAGAACCGAATACAACACTCGAGAGGAGGCCTGGTCATGGTTGTGTGAAACTGAATGCTCTCAAAATTCTCCACGGGTCTCTCTTGTCTCTTGAGCGATCATGTTTATTTCCTCGGTAAACACCGATCATATGGTCTGGTAGAAATATTCGTTAAAATGCCACCGGCCTCTTGTGGCTTGAGGGACAGGCAGCCCTGCTAACCTGCAAAAAGCCGGCTGACTCTCTCCTTAGGCGACCTGGCTGGGATTTACTGTATCCCTTGAGATTTTATTTAGCAAACGTTTAAATTTGACGACCCATTCCCAGTTACATGGACTCCTCTACTGTCATGGTGCGGCAGCACCTCATATTCCATTTTTGTAGCTAATTTACCACTCACAAAACCTTTGAACATACCCCCTTTCACCTTCAAGGCCTGCCCCTCCGGTATCCGGCATTTGAATCCTGGGAAAGAGATACTCTCTGTCCACTCTGTCTGTGCCTCTCATAACCTTATAAACCGCAATCAGATTTCCCCTCCGCCTCCCGATCCAGAGAAAACAACCCAAGTTTGTTCCACCTCTGGTTATAGCTCACTCTCTTTAATCTAGGCAAGATCCCGGTGAATCTCTCCTGCAATCCTCTTCTCCAAAATCGCGACGTCCTCACAGTAACCGGTCCACCAGAACTGAATGACATCCTCCTGAGTCGGCCTGGCCAGAGTTTTATAAAGCTATAAGAACAACCGACTCATACATCTTTTATTTATAAGGACAAGTTGACTTCTTTTGGCGTTGGTTCTCTGTCGGTCTTTGTGTATTTGTTTTGTCAATTGAGCCTCTTGTATTTCTTTATTTTCCTGTGAATTCCCGCAGAAAATGAACCCCAAGGCTACTTCATTAGGTACCCCGCTCGTAAATGCAAATATGTGATCAGCCAATCACGTGACAGAAACTCAATGTGTAAAAGCATGCCGAAGTTGTCAAGAGGTTCATTCGTTCTTCAGACTAAACATCACAATGGGGAGGAATTGCGATCTGAGTGACTTTGACCGTGGGAATCATTGTTGGTGCCAGACGATGCGGTTTGAGTGTCTCAGAAACTGCTGATCTCCTGGGGTTTGCACGCACAACAGTCCCTAGATTTTACAGCGAATGGTGCGAAGAAAAAACACATTCAGTGAGCGGCTGAACTGTTGGCAATGAGCTCTCGTCAGAGGGGAAAACCAGCTTAGTGAGATGTGCAGAACAGCATCTCTGAAGGCACAACACATCGATCTTTCTCGTGAATGGACCACAAACAATGAGCAGTTTCTCAGAAACCGCCTGTACCGAATAAAGTGGCCATTGAATGTACGCTTGTTTTGACAGCAAATTTACTTTGAATTTGACCCTTGGTTAATAAATGAATCGGAATTTGTGTTCTCTGAGGAAATGGATGTTGTTGTCAGTCCCGAGGGAAAACTGGAAAAAGGCGGATGGCCGTATGTTCAAGGGGAAACAACGAACGGGTCACCCGCCTCCCCCCTCTCCGCTTCGCTCCCTGTGATCGCGATGCCCAGGGGAAAACGACAAGGCCGAGAGGCAACTCTTCCCGCAGTGACTGCAGTTCTGTCGGCCAGGGCCCCACCGGGCAGCTCATAGTTAAAGTTTAACGAACCCAGCTCCTGATAATCTGGTTAGCGATTACAAGTAAAATGCCAGGGGGAGGGTGACTCAGCAAAAAAATATCTCTCACAGACCGCTGGTCCTAACCACCTATTCACTGTCGCCATCGAACTTTTTTTTTCTCTCTCTCTCTCTCCCTCTCCCCTTCTCTGTCCTCGCCCCTCTCTCTCTCCCCCTCCATCTCCCTCTCCCTGTCTCTCTCCCTGCCTCTCTCTCCCCCTTTTTCTCTCTTCCCGCCCCCTTTCTCTCCCCTCTCCCTCTCTCTCCCCGCTCTTTCTCTCTCCCCACCTCCTCTCCCTCTCCCTGTCTCTCTCTCCCCGTCTTTCTCTCCCTGCCCCCCTCTCTCCCCCTCTCTCTGTCCCCGCCACACTCTCTATCGCTTCTCCTCTCTCTCCCTCTCCCTGTCTCTCTCTCTCCCTCTCTCTCCCCCTCTCACTCCTATCTCCTATTGTCCTATCTCATTCTCTGCCTCTATCTCTATCTACGTCTCTTTCTCCGTCTGTCTCTTTCTATCTATTCTCTCGCATTTTCTCTCTCACTTTCTCTCTGAATCTCACTCTCTCCCTTTGTTGTCGCTCTCACCCGCTCTCTCTGTCTACCCGTTTCGCTCTGTTTAACACTCTCTCTCTCTCTCTCTCTCTCTCTCTCTCCCCCCCCCCCACCTCCCATCCCCACGTCTCTCTACATCTGCCTGTTTTTTTTTGTATAAAACCCCTCTTTGGTTCTTTAACGTTTCTCTCTCTCTGCTTGTCTATCCTTACTTTCTCTGTCTATATTTTAGACTTTTTATATCTTTAGACATAATTAAACTGTTTGACCTAAAATCAACTATTCAGAGGTGGAATAATGTGGAGTTTTCAGAGAACGTGAGAGTGGGGAGCACTGCGTAAAAAACAATCCCATCTTCCCAGCCACGTAAAACTAAAAGCACTCGTCTTGTGATGCTTCCAACAGTCCCCTAGCACAACTTTAAAAAGATGATCATTTCTTAGCTCCTGAAATTAATGTGTTAACATCGACTGCAATCTGCGCAATAAAAAAGCTAATACTTTAAGTTCGAAATAATGTTTGATGAGTTTCCAACAGTAAATCTGACGACTGCTGCAATAAACTCTTTTAAGACTCTTCAAAACTGAAAAGGAATCTGATCAAAGTACAAATTTATCTGAACAAATTTCCTCCACCCACTGTAAGTCTAAAATAAGACATGCTAATAAATAGTTGGTAAGTCACTTCTCTATAGATCTCAGCAATTCAGGCACAAAAAAAGGCGACACCAACATTCGCAGTTAATTTATTTTTGTGTCTGTCTGCAATATTGGTTAACATTATTAACATATCATACTAGTTTTACTCAGTATACTGATGAGCCAACGGATTCTCAGATAGAACAGAATCCTTAAATTTATTTAATTGTGCAATGTAAAATCAACTAAAGTCACTGGGTGAAACCAAGATGGGGTTGCCGAGAATGAGACACGAGGACAATTTGCACATCCCGACTAATTTATATTCCGAGGCTGATAATAACCCAGCCACCCAAAGCTAAAAACACTCCTCGTGATGTTCCCAACAATCCTGCAACATCCCTTTAACAGGGTGATCACTTCGTTGACCCCTATCCGCGTGATGTTCCCAACAATTTTCTAAAGCAACTTCAAGTTAATGCAGTATGCTAATATCTTTAATCTCCGCAATGGTAAGGGTAGTTTTCCCATTTCAACCAGTAAACCAGAAACAGAGGGTGACCTTACTGAACCACAACATAGTCTTAAAGCCCGTGCTTGTATCACATCTTAATATTTTAAAGTTAAAGATGAAGCTGATCTATAAGCCACACAGCCATAACCAAGAACAGATCTAATAAAACAAATATAAAAGCCTCTGGCTACGAGGGGTGCTTGACAGGTTCGTGGCCTAGCACATTTATTTTACAACATAGTCCCCTCCTACATTAACATACTTAGTCTAGCGGTCGTTTAGCATACGGATCTTGGACATCCAGAAAGTGTCCACAGCAGGGGTGATTGATAAGTTCCTGGCCTAGGGTAGAAGATGTATTAGTAACTTCAAACTTTCTGCATAATCACTCAAAGAGTCGACCTGAATGTGCATCTAACGAGAGCTGTATAACTCATCTCCTTCTGACAAATGGATCCTTGGAAGTACATATTTACAGTGGAAGCACACTTAATTGATAAGGCACCTCAGAAGGTTCAGTGACATTTGTTGGGACAAAGTAACTCCCATAAATATTCTAAAGATTAATTCGCTATACTAATCGCAATCCATCACAGCGGGCATTGCAACTTTTTGATATAATCAGGTTGTATGTATTTTAAAATGTTATTTTAACTCTGTTGAAACTGTCCTTGTGGATTCGCTAAATGGTATTAATAACCCCAGACATGTGCTGCCTGATATTTCATTCCGAGAGATCGCCTGTAGCACAGGGGGACAGAACACCGGACAGAGAAAATGCCTGCATTGTTGGATAGGTATCTGAGCGTGGAGAAAATATTGTACGTGTTTATTGCCGTTATTGGCGTTCCTGGTGAGTGAGCAGAGCAATTCATGATGGGTATTTATGTGAGCTAACCAGTCTTAACCTGTTTATGATCATTTAAAATTGTACAGATATCTTTCAGACATATGTACCCTGGTTTTCAATATTCTGATTTTTCATATTTAATGACAATCAGAACTAAACCTTAGTCTCTCCTCTAATTCATGGGATCGACTCAAACGTTGTTTTTGCATTTAATGACACCTTGTTGAGAATTTTACCACTGCTGGGGACAGACAGCTCTCCGGGAAGGTGAGACTGGAGGGTTTGAATGGGAATGTGCTCATATTTGTCCCAGTGCTGGGAACAGACAGCTCTCCGGGAAGGTGAGACTGGAGGGTTTGAATGGGAATGTGTTGATATTTCTCCCAGTGCTGGGGACAGACAGCTCTCCGGGAAGGTGAGACTGGAGGGTTTGAATGGGAATGTGCTCATATTTGTCCCAGTGCTGGGAACAGACAGCTCTCCGGGAAGGTGAGACTGGAGGGTTTGAAGGGGAATGTGTTCATATTTGTCCCAGTGCTGGGAACAGACAGCTCTCCGGGAAGGTGAGACTGGAGGGTTTGAATGGGAATGTGTTCATATTTGTCCCAGTGCTGGGGACAGACAGCTCTCCGGGAAGGTGAGACTGGAGGGTTTGAATGGGAATGTGTTCATATTTGTCCCAGTGCTGAGGACAGACAGCTCTCCGGGAAGATTTGGCCAACAAATGTAGTGTCGTCGGCAAAGTTAACTAGCGGATTAGAGCGGCGGATGGAGACACAGTCATGGGACTTTGTCTAGTTATCCCAGTGCGAGGAACACTTTCCCGAAGATATCCTTGATCGTAGCTCTGGGGTAACTCTAGACAAGGTCCCATGACTGTGCCTCCACCCGCCGTTTAATCTTCTAATTAGGTGTTTAATGGGACCTTGTCCTGATTTGTCCCAGTATTCGGGACAGGCGGCTCTCCCGGAAGGTGAGACTGCGAGTGAGATACATTGTAACGTTCCTTTCTGAGTTATTGATCAGAATGAACTTTTGGCCCTGTGTTTCACATCTCCCTGTGGACTCTGTCACAGGCGCATTCCACTGCTTGTTGGACAATAATGGGTCTGATCACATGAACAAGCGTACGTAGATCTGCTGACCAGAGTAATCGAATGGAACTGTGCTGCAGAATTAATCCATTAACGGCGCCTCTCATTCTCAGGTCACTAAGTTGTTCCTGCTTTTCCCCTGAGACCCGTCAGAAACTGAGGCGCCATTTCGTCCTGAAGAAGGGTCTCGGCTGAAACGAGAGTTTGTTCAGTTCCATGTATACAGTCTGGCCTGCTGAGTTCCTCCAGTACTTTGTGTGTGTTGCTCCCTTCTGTATCCCTTCCCGGACCCTTCAGATGCTGAGTTTCCAGAGGCCGGGTCACTCACGGTTAATTCAGAGAAATCGGCCCCATCAGTGACTGGAATTGCGATCATCACCGATCGTTGTTGTTCATGTAGCTCGGTTTTATCGCAAATATTTGCCCACACACCGTCATATCGCCACTCTGAAAGAGCCATGGCAGAGACATTGAGACCCGTGTCTGATGTAACCATATAACAATCACAGCACGGAAATAGGCCGTATTCGGCCCTCCTAGTCCATGCCGAACTCTTAATCTCACCTAGTCCCACCTACCCGCACTCAGCCCATAACCCTCCACTCCTTTCCTGTCCATATTCCTATCCAATTTTACCTTAAATGACACAACTGAACTGGCCTCTACTACTTCTATAGGAAGCTCATTCCACACAGCTATCACTCTCTGAGTAAAGAAATACCCCCTCGTGTTTCCCTTAAACTTCTGCCCCCTAACTCTCAAATCATGTCCTCTCGTTTGAATCTCCCTTACTCTCAATGGAAACAGCCTATTCACATCAACTCTATCTATCCCCCTCAAAATTTTAAATACCTCGATCAAATCCCCCCCTCAACCTCCTACGCTCCAATGAATAGAGACCTAACTTGTTCAACCTTTCTCTGTAACTTAAGTGCTGAAACCCAAGTAACATCCCAGTAAATCGTCTCTGCACTCTCTCTAATTTATTGATAACTTTCCTATAATTCGGTGACCAGAACTGTACACAATATTCCAAATTTGACCTTACCAATGCCTTGTACAATTTTAACATTACATCCCAACTTCTGTGCTCAATGCTCTGATTGATAAAGGCCAGCGTTCCAAAAGCCTTCTTCACCACCCTATCTACATGAGACTCCACCTTCAGGGAAATATGCACTGTTATTCCGAGATCTCTCTGTTCCACTGCATTCCTCAATGACTTACCATTTACCCTGTATGGTCTATTTGGATTATTCCTGCCAAAATGTAGAACCTCACACTTCTCAGCATTAAACTCCATCTGCCAACGTTCAGCCCATTCTTCTAACCGGCATAAATCTCCCTGCAAGCTTCGAAAACCCACCTCATTATCCAGAACTCCTCCTACCTTAGTATCATCGGCATACTTACTAATCCAATTTACCACCCCATCATCCAGATCATTTATGTATATTACAAAAAAACATTGGGCCCAAAACAGATCCCTGAGGCACTCCACTAGTCACTGGCCTCCATCCCGATAAACAATTATCCACCACTACTCTCTGGCATCTCCCATCTAGCCACTGTTGAATCCATTTTATTACTCCAGCATTGATATCTAACGACTGAACCTTCTTAACTAACCTTCCATGTGGAGCTTTGTCAAAGGCCTTGCTGAAGTCCATATAGACTACATCCACTGCCTTACCCTCGTCAACATTCCTCGTAACTTCATCAAAAAATTCAATAAGGTTTGTCAAACATGACCTTCCACGCACAAATCCATGCTGGCGACTCCTAATCAGATCCTGTCTATCCAGATAATTATTAATACTATCTCTAAGAATACGTTCCATTAATTTACCCACCACTGATGTCAAACTGACACGTCTATAATTGCTAGGCTTACTTCTAGAACCCTTTTTAAACAATGGAACCACATGAGCAATACGTCAATCCTCGGGCACAATCCCCATTTCTAATGACATCTGAAAGATCTCTGTCAGAGCTCCTGCTATCTCCACACAAACTTCCCTCAAGGTCCTGGGGAATATCCTGTCAGGACCCGGAGATTTATCCACTTTTAAATTTCTTAAAAGCGCCAGTACTTCCACCTGTTTAATTGTCATAGGTTCCATAACTTCCTTAATTGTTTCCCACACCTTACACAATTTAATATCCTTCTCCTTAGTGAATACCGAAGAGAAGAAATCATTCAAAATCTCTCCCATCTCCCTCGGCTCCACACATAGCTGACCACCCTGATTCTCTAAGGGACCAATTTTATCCCTCACTATCCTCTTGCTTTTAATATAACTGTAGAAACCTTTCGGATTTACTTTCACCTTATTTGCCAAACCAAACTCGTATCTTCTTTTTGTTTTTCTAATCTCTTTCTTAAGATTCATTTTACATTCTTTATACTCCTCGAGCAATTCCTTTACTCCATGCTGCCTATATCTATTGTAGACATCCCTCTTTTTCCGAACCAATTTTCAAATATCCCTTGAAAACCATGGTGCTTTCAAACCTTTAACCTTTCCTTTCAACCTAACAGGAACATAAAGATTCTGTACCCTCATAATTTCACCCTTAAATGCCCTCCATTTCTCTATTACATCCTTCCCATAAAACAACTTGACCCAATCCACTCTCTCTAAATCCCTTCGCATGTCCTCAAAGTTAGCCTTTCTCCAATCAAAAATCTCAACTCTAGATTCAGTCCTGTCCTTCTCCATAATTATATTGAAGCTAATCCTATTGTGATCACTGGACCCGAAGTGCTCCCCAACACATACATCTGTCAGCTGACCTATCGCATTCCCTAACAGGAGATCCAACACTGCCCCATCTCTAGTCGGTACTTCTATGTATTGTTGCAAAAAACTATCCTGCACACATTTCACAAACTCTAAACCATCCAGCCCTTTTCCAGAATGAGCTTTCCAATCTACGTGTGGAAAATTAAAATCTCCCACAATCACCACCTTGTGTTTACTACAAATATCTGCTATCTCCTTACACATTTGCTCGTCCAACTCACGCTCCCCATTAGGTGGCCTATAAAACACTCCTATCACTGTCTCCTAAATGTTAGATCAATAGCCGCTCACAAGGCTCTAGCGCACAAACTCTCACTACTGATATTTTGCAGCAACCCGCTCCCCTGTTAATTTCCGGAGAATGTGTTTAGAAACGCCCACTGTCTGTTCTCTCTCTCTCCCCCCCAGTGAATTCAGTGGCGATTGTGATCCTGTCCCGGGGAAAGTGCGGCCTCTCCACCTGCACCACTCGCTACCTGGTGGCCATGGCAGCGGCCGATCTACTGACCGTTGTCAGCCACACCTAAGAAACATAGAAAACATACAGCACAATACAGGCCGTTCGGGCCGCAAAGCTGAGCCGAACACATCCCACCCTTAGAACTGCGCAGGCTTTACCCATAACCCTCTATTTTTCTAAGCTCCATGCAGCCCTCGAGGAGTCACTTTAAAGACTCTTCCATTTCCGTCTGCACCACCGCCGCCTGCAGCCATTCCACGGACTCAACACACTCTGCGTAAAAAAAACTTACCCCAGTATCTCCTTGGTACCCACTTCCATAGAACCATAGAACACAACAGCAAGAAATAACAGGCCATTCGGCCCTTCTAGACTGTGCGGAATCCTTATTCCACTAGTCCCATTGACGTGCACCCAGTCCGTAACCCTCCAGACCTCTCCCATCCATGTATCTATCCAATTTATTCTTAAAACTTAAGAGTGAGCCCGCATTTACCACGTCAGATGGCAGCTCGTTCCACACTCCCACCACTCTCTGAGTGAAGAAGATCACCCTAAACCTTTCCCCTTTCACCCGAAAGCCATGTCCTCTCGTATTTATCTCTCGTAATTTAAGAGGAAAGAGCCTACTCGCATTTACTTTGTCTATACCGCTCATAATGTTGTAAACCTCCATCAAATTTCCCCTCATTCTTCTACGCTTCAAGGAATAAAGTCCTGACCTGTTCAATTTTTCCCTGTAACTTAACTCCTGAAGACCTGGCAACATCCTAGTAAATCTTTGCACTCTTTCAATTCTACTGATATCCTTCCTATAGTTAGGTGATCATAACTGCACAGAATACTCCAAATTTGGCCTCACCAATGTCTTATACAGTCTCACCATAACATCCTAACTCCTATACTCAATAAGCAAACACGAGAAAATCTGCAGATGCTGGAAATTGAAACAACACACACAAAACGCTGGTGGAACACAGCAGGCCAGGCAGCATCTGTAAGGAGAAGCACTGCTGAAGTTTCGGGCCGAGACCCTTCGTCAGTTCTAACCAAAAGGAAAGATAGTAAGAAATTTGAAAGTAGTGGGGGGAGGGGGAAATGCGAAATGATAGGACCGAGCGTAGGTGTTCAGTGAAACGGTCTCCCAGTCTGCGTCGGGTCTCACCAACATATGAAAGGCCACACCGGGAGCACCGGACGCGGTATACTACAGCGGCCAATTCACTAAAGTGTCACTTCACCTGGAAGGACTGTCTGGGGCCCTGAATGGACGTGAGGGAGGAAGTGCAAGGCCAGGTGTAGCACTTGTTCTGCTTACGAGGATAAGTGCCGGGAGGGAGATCGGTGGGAAGAGAGGGATGAATGGACAAGGGAGTCACGTAGGGAGCGATCCCTGAGGAAAGTAGAAAGAGGCGGGAGAGAAAGATTGTAGTGGGATCCCGTTGGAGGTGGAGGAAGTTACGGAAAATTATACATTGGACCTGGAGGCTGGTGGGGTAGAAGGTGAGGACAAGGGGAATCCTATCCCGAGTGGGGTGCCGGGTGAATGGGCTGAGGGCAGATGTGCGGGAAATGGGAGACATGCGTTTGAGAGCAGAGTTGATGGTGGAAGAAGGGAAGCCCCTTTGTTTAACAAAGGAAGACATCTCCTTCGTCCTGGAATGAAAAGCCTCATCCTGAGAGCAGATGCGGCGGAGACAGAGGAATTGTGAGAAGGGGATGGCATTTTTACAAGAGACAGGGTGGGAAGAGGAATAGTCTAGGTAGCTGTGAGAGTCTGTAGGCTTATAGTAGATATCAGTAGATAGGCCGTCTCCAGAGATTGAGACAGAAAGATCAAGAAAGGGGAGAGAGGTGTCGGAAATGGACCAGGTAAATTTGAGGGCAGGGTGAAAGTTGGAGGCAAAGTTAATGAAGTCAGCGAGCTCAGCATGCGTGCAGGAGGCAGCGCCAATGCAGTGGTCGATGTAGCGAAGGAAAAGAGGGTGACGGATACCCGTATAGGCTTGGAACATGGACTGTTCCACAAAGCCAACACAAAGGCAGGCATAACTGGGACCAATGCGGGTGCCCACGGCTACACCCTTGGCTTGAAGGAAGTGGGAGGAGCCAAAGGAGAAATTATTGAGAGTAAGAACTAATTCCGCTAGATGGAGGAGAGTGGTGGTAGAGGGGAATTGGTTAGGTCTGGAATCCAAAAAGAAGCGAAGAGCTTTGAAACTGCCCAGGTGGGGGATGGAGGTATACAGGAACTGGATGTCCATGGTGAAAATAAGGCGGTGGGGGCCAGGGAACTTAAAATAATTGAAAAAATTCAAAGTGTGTGAAGTGTCACGACCATAGGTGGGAAGAGATTGAACAAGTGGGGTTGGAGATAAGACAGTGTCAAGGTATGCAGAAATGAGATCGGTGGGACAGGAGCAAGCTGAGACAATAGGTCCACCTGGACAGGCAGGTTTGTGGATGGTAGAGATGGGAAGTGTGGCATGTGGGAACTATGAGGTCGGTGGCAATGGATGGAAGATCCCCAGAGCTGATAAGATTGGTGATGGTATAGGAGACAATGGCCTGGTGCTCCTTAGTTGGGGTCATGATCAAGGGGTAAATAAGAGGAGGTATCAGAGTGTTGTCGCTGTGCCTCGGCCAGGTAGAGGTCAGTACTCCAGACAACAACAGCTCCCCCTTATCAGCGGGTTTTATAGTGAGGTTGGGATTGGTGCGGAGGGAGCGGAGAGCAGAGCGTTCGGAAGGAGTTAGGTTGGAATAGGAACAGGGTGTGGTGAAGTCTTGACGGTTGATGCCCCGTCGGCAATCAGCAATAAAGAGATCCAGGGCAGGCAGAAGACCAGAGCGGAGAGTCCATGAAGAGGAGGAGGGTTGAAGACGGGAGAAGGGGTCATCGTTGGGGGTAGGGGAGTCCTTGCCAGAGAAATAAGCTCGGAGACGGAGCCGGCGGAAGAAGAGTTCTGCGTCATGGCGTACGCGGAACTCGCTGAGATGTGGGCGCAGGGGTCCAAAGGTGAGACCCTTACGGAGGACAGAGCGCTCTGCCTCAGAGAGTTGAACAATTTTTAAACAGCTGGCACTTCATTTCCTGACTAAGTGTAGGAGTCAGTTGCAAAACTAAACTTAACCCTTTCTGAATTGGTGGTGGATAGGGAGGATTTCACATTGATGTAGGTCCGCTTATTCTTGAAAACATTTTTAGACATGTTTTACTTTCCAGTTGAAACATGTGGCTCATCTCCAGAAAATACTCCGTCACGTTCCATCATAGCTCACATCTGCACGTTTAAAGTCTCATCGATCAAAAGAATGAAGACTTTAAAATCTCATGTTTCACATTAATTTAACTGACATTTTTGTTCATTGTAAGTACTGCGAGTGGACAACTCACTTCCAAATATAACCATCATTTAACCCTCTAAGAGAGGGGGTGTAGAGGGGAGGGTGTGAGAGAGTAGGGGAGAGGGGGTAAGGGAGAGAGTGGGTAGAGGGGAGAGGGGTGAGGGGAGTGAGGGGGAGTGGGGAGAGGGAGGAAAAAGAGGGGTGCGTGAAATAGAGAGAGCGGGGAGAGAGGGTTTAAGTAGGAGAGTAGGGTATATTGGGAGGAAGAGTGAATCACAGAGTTGGGACAGAGGGGGAGAGAGTGGGGGAGTGAGGAGAGAGAGTGTGGAAGTGGGGAAGGGAGTGTGAGAGAGGAGAGAGTTGAAGAAGTTGAGAGAGGAGAGTGAGGGGAGAGAGGAGAGAGGGGAGGGAGAGAGAGAGAAGAGAATGGTAAGGAGTGAAAGCGAGGTTTGTAGACAAGAGAGTGGGGAGGGGAGGGACAGAAATGGATGCGTATGGAGTGGGAGGTGCCTCACCTCATCTTGCCCTGATAACGGATGCTGCTTTTCCTTTTGCTAAGGCAGAGGTTGATAGACTTCCGATCAGTCAGGACATGAAAGGATACGCGGCGAAGGCAAGAAAATGGGGCTGGGAGGAAAAATGGATTTACCATGATGATGCGGCAGAGCAGTTTTGATGGGCCAAATGGCCTAATTCTGCATCTTTTTCATGGTCTTATGGTCCAAGAGCAGCCTCTCATTCAAGGAGAGCAAGAGCAAAGAACTGGTTCTGGACTTTGGAGGAGGAAACAGGAACCCATGAGGCAATCCTCATCGGGGCTCAAAGGTGGAGACGATCAGCAACTTTAAATTCCACAGTGTGAACATTTCAGAGGATCTGTCCCGAGCCCGGGACACAAGTGCAATTACAAGAAAGCAGGAACTGTCTGTCCTCAGTAGTATGGCCCAGCACATCATAGTGGATATGGCCCAGCACATCATAGTGGATATGGCCCAGCACATCACGGGTAAAACTCTCATCACAACTGAGCACATCTCTGCGGAGTGCTGTCGCAGGAAATCAGTATCCATCAACAAGGACCCCCACCACCCAGGCCATGCTCTCTTCTCAATGCTGCCATCAGGAAGAAGGTGCATGAGCCTCAGGAGCCTCAACCCCAGGTTCAGGAACAGTTATTACACTCAACCAACAGGTCCTGAAAAAGAAGGGATAATTTTACTCAAATTATCTTGCCCCATAACTGAACTATTCCCCCAACCAATGGACATAGTCAACAACTCTTCATCTCATGTTCGTTTATTTCTTGTTTTTGTTATTATTCGTTTTTTTTCTTTTGTATTTGAATTTTGTTGTCTTTTGCACATGGTTGTTTTGTTTGTCCTGTTGGGGGCGATCTTTCATTCCTCTTATAATGGTTCTTGAGTTTACTGAATTCACAATATAATCAAATCCCAGGATTATACATGGTGACATGCCTATACTTTGATAATAAATTGGCACACCAATTACTGGAAATACTCCTGCATCAAACTGGAAAGCCTCAAATACTCTGTCTCTCTGCTCAAGCGTGCGAACACACGTAGACACACACATACACACGCGCGCGCGCGCGTTTCAAAACGTTGACAATCATACAAGTGCCCAAAAATACCAGGGTGACCTGCCTCAACGACTATTGCCCAGTGTCACTCACTACTGTGATGAAGTGCTTTGAGGGGCTGGTCATGGTCAATCAACTCCTGTCTGTGTGCAGGGACAAACTGCAATTTGCCAATTGCCATAATCTGTCAACAATTCTCACTGGCTTACACTCGCCCTTAGATCACCAGGATAAAAGCAATTTAGGCTGCTGATAACAGCTCAGCGTTCAACACAATCTGACTCTCAATTGTAATCAACAAGCTCCAAAACCTGGGCCTCTGTACCTCCTTCTGCAACTGGATCCTCACCAGGAGACCCCAGTCTGTGTGGATCAGAAATAACATCTCCTCCTTGCTGACAATCAACACCGGCACACCTCAACGATGCGTGCTCATCCCACTGCTCTACTCTCTCTGCACCACGTCTGTGTGTCTGGGCTCATCTATAAACTTGCAGATGACACAACTATTATTGGTGGAATTTCAGATGGTAACGAGGAGGAGTACAGGAGTGAGATAGATCAGCAAGTTGAGTGGTGTCGCAGCAACAACCTTGCACTCAGCATCACGAAGACAAAGGAATTGATTGTGGATTCAGGAAGGGGAAGTCGAGGGAACACACACCAGTCCTCATCGTGGGATCAGAAGTGAAAAGGGTGAGCAGTTTCCATTTCCTGCCTGTCAACATCTCTGAGGAACTATCCTGGGCCCAACATATTGATGCAGTTACAATGAAGACACAACATCGGCTACATTTCATTCGGAGATTCAGGGGAATTGTGTAAATATGGTTACATGGTTAAACTAAAGACACTTGCAAATTTCTACAGATGTACTGTGGAGAGCATTCTAACTGGTTGCATCACTGCCTGGTGTGGAGAGGCCACTGCACAGGATCGGAAATTGCTGCAGAAAGTTGTAAACTCAGCCAGCTCCTTCATGGGCACTGGACTCCACAGCATCCAGGACACATTCAAAAGATGATGCCACAAAAAGGTGGCATCCATCTTTAAGGACCCCCATCACCCAGGACATTCCTTCATCCCATTGCTACCATCAAGGAGGATGTACAGGACCCTGAAGACACACTCACTGGTTCAGGAACAGCTTCTTCCCCACTGCCAGATTTCTGAATGGACAAAGAACCCATGAACACTTCCTCAGTAATTTTAAAATATAATTTTGCACATTCTAATTGTAATCTGCAGTTTTTATGACTAAATATTGCAATGTACTGCCGACACAAAGGAACAAATTTCACCACATATGCGGGTGATATTAAACCTGATTCTGATGCACAACCACACACAGCTGGGCTCAGACATACAACACTCCCACATTCCTCCCTTTCTGACACCCTGCTTGCTCCGTGGCCCCCGGTATGAAGCTCAAACTGTTGCAACACCTGCCCTTTAAATTCATGGCTGAGGCTGTGTTGTGTCTGTTCACTGTTTGAGTTCGATATTAAATGAACAGCATAGAATGGGAAGGAAGGTATGAATACAAAAATAATGATCTCCTCTGAAGGTATGTGGGGTCCTGGTGAGAGGCTGAGACAGTGTAGATAAAGAAAGGATGTTTCCCATGGTGGGAGAGTCTAGGACAAGTGGGCACAGCCTCAGGAAATAGGGGCGTCCTTACAAAACAGAGATGCAAAGAAATCTCTTTAGCCAACGGGTGGTGAATTTGTGGAATTTGTTGCCACATGAAGCTGGGGAGGCCAGGTCGTTGGGTGTATTTAATGCAGAGACTGTCAGCTTGTTGTTTGGACATGACATCAAAGGTTACGGGGAGAAGGCCGGGATCTGGGGTTGGGGAGAAGATTTTAAACAAAGGATCAGCCATGATTGATGGTGGAGTAGACTCGATGGCCAGATGGCCTCATTCTGCTCTTATGTCTTATGGACTATTTTCTAAATGGGGAGAAATTTCAAAAATTGAGATGCAAAGGGATTTGGGAGTCCTTGTGCAGGATTCCCTGAAGGTTAATTTGCAGGAGTCTGTGGTGAGGAGGTCATATGCGATGTCACCATTCATTTGAATAGGACAAGACTATAAATGCAAAGATGTAATGTTGAGTCTTTATAAAGCACTGGTGAGGCCTCACTTGCAGTATTGAGAGCGGTTTTGTGCTTCTTATCTTGGAAAGGATGTGCTGAAACAGGGAAGGTTTCGAATATGGTTCATGAAAATTATTCCAGGATTAAATGGCTTGTTATATGAAAATCATTCGATGGCTCTGGGTCTGAATTCACCGGAATTCAGAAGAATGAGGGGTGACCTGATTGAAACCTATTGAGGACTAAGAGAGCTTGATGGAGTGAATGTGGAGAAGGTGTTTCCTCTGGTGGGCATGTCTAAGGACACAGCCTCAAAATAGAAGGGTGTCCTTTTGGAACGGAGATGAGAATTTCTGTAGCAGGGAGAATTGAATCTGTGGAAATCTTTGCCTCAGG
Source organism: Hypanus sabinus (assembly GCF_030144855.1). Lineage (NCBI taxonomy): Eukaryota > Metazoa > Chordata > Chondrichthyes > Myliobatiformes > Dasyatidae > Hypanus > Hypanus sabinus. The sequence goes on from NW_026779004.1 coordinate 669,587, forward strand.
CTGCTTGTGAGACCAATTCATTATGCATTTTAAGAGATGGAATACGGTGGGGGTGGGGGGAGACAGGCGACTGCTGCAGAGAGGAAAAATGGATCGGCCATGTTGAAATGGCTGAGCAGACGTGATAGGGGAAATGGTCTTATGGTCTAATACAAGAATTAAAAGCTCCTCTGAAGGTATATGGGGTTCTGTTGAGAGCCTGCATGGAACACTATACACAGGTCTGGTCCCCGTCCCAGAGGCAGTCTATCAGATAAAGGGAATGAAGAAGTTTCCCAGATTGATTTTGGGGTTGTGGTAGTGTCCTCAAAGAGATTACAATGATGGGGCCTGTCTCAAAACTAGAGAAATAAGAGGTCGACTGACTGAAACAGACACAGATTCACAGGGTATTGACAGGGTAGGTGCAGGAATGATGTTTTCCCTGCCGGGGGGGGGGGGGAGATTACAGACAGGGCTGAGATCCGGAGTAATCTCCTCACCCAGATTGTGGTGAATATTTGGAATTTTGTCCACAAGTTCTCTAAGTTCAAAAGTCAAATTTTGGGGCTCAGCGGTGATGGGAACGTTGCAAGAGAGTGGCGCTGATGTCAAAGATCGGGTATTCTCAGGAAAGGGTGGAAAAGGCGCAAAGGGCCGAGTGGCCACGCCTACTTCTGTTTTTCATTTTCTAAAGCACGAGTTTACCTTAGCGTCTTGTTCTCCCTTTCTTTTCAGCCAGTCGGATAGCACCGGGGAACGGTGAGAGCTCCGGAGATCCATCGGCAGCCGCTGACACGGGGAAATCTGCAGATGCTGGAAATTCAAACAACACACACAAAATGCTGGTGGAACACAGCAGGTCAGGCAGTATTTATAGGGAGAAGCACTGTCGACGTTTCGGGTCGAGACCCTTCGTCAATGTTGCCTGTCCTGCTGCGTTCCGCCAGCACTTTGTGTGTGTTTCCTGCCGTAAGGGACGGGTCTGGTTGACAACTACAGACAACAGGCCCCAATCCACGGCGGGAAAAGGCCGGGCGCCGTGCGTGCAGCTGAAACATCTCTCGGAATTTCCGCCAGTCTCTTCAGCTCTGCCTTCGAAAGGATTCACAACCCGCCGGTGGTGCAGCCGAAACCCGAGGCGCAGCTCCAAACTGCGGCCCGTCCACTGACACCCCTCAGCCAATGAAAGCATCCTTCACCCCGCGATGGACGCTGATTGGCTGTGAGTATATCAGAGGACGGGCTGCTCCCGGGAGCTGGAGATGTCAGTCACAGTTTGTTCGCAGAATCAAAGGAAGTTCCCCGAAACAAAAATTTCAAAGTAAATTTTATTATCAGAGTACAGATAAGTCACCGCATACAACCCCGAGAAGCATTTTGCTGCGGACATTCTTAGAAAAAGTATAGAATAGTATCCATATCAGAAGCAGGCAGTGAAAGATCAGCCAGAGTGCTGAAGGTAACAAACTGTGCGAATGCAAATATGGAGAAATAGCGATAAATAACAAGAGCATGAAATAACCTCAGCGGCTGCCGATGGATCTCCGGAGCTCTCACCGCTCCCCTGTGCAATCCGACAGGCTGAAGGCCAAGGGAGAACAAGGCGCAAAGGTAAACTCGTGATTTAGAAAATAAGGAACAGGAGCAGGCGTTGCCATTCGTCCCGTTGCGCTGTTCTGCCCCTCACTCAGAACATGGCTGATCTTTGACCTCAGCGTCAGTTTCCTGCAACGTTCCCAACATCGCCGAGCTCCTAAATATGTCCGTTTAATTTAGAAAACTTGTGGAGAAAACTCCAAATATTCACTGCACTGTGTTGGGGGAATTTCTCCTCATCTCAGTCCTGCTGAGGTGATCTTGGATTTTGAGTCTGTGATCCCTGGTTCCACTGCCCAGCCAGGGGAATCAACATTCCCGCCCCTACCCTGTAAATACCCTGTGAGAATGTGTCTGTCTCAATCAGGAAGCTTCTCCATGCGAACCTTGTGTTAATGAAATTGTTGACAGTTCTTTCAGACCAGCAGCTTTGACCACAAGAACATCAGACTGTGGTCGGCACGGAATGTCCTGCAGTTACTGCAGGAGAAGGACTGGATGGACACAGTGGAGTGGTTCCCTGAGCAGACAGTCCAGACCATCTGGCAGAATGCCTCATCACCAGATCTCACCAACAGGCACAAAGACCTCACCTGGCTGGCGGCGATTCAGGCCCTCCCAGTCTAATCCTTGCTGCATGCCCGGAGATCACTCCCACAGCGCGCTGCCCCGAGATTACTGCCGTGGAGACGAGAGGGCCCCTCCCAGTCTAATCCTTGCTGCATGCCCGGAGATCACTCCCACAGCGCGCTGCCCCGAGATTACTGCAGTGGAGACGAGAGGGCCCCTCCCAGTCTGATCCTTGCTGCATGCCCGGAGATCAGTCCCACAGCGCGCTGCCCCGAGATTGCTGCAGTGGAGACGAGAGGGGCCCTCCCAGTCTAATCCTTGCTGCATGCCCGGAGATCACTCCCACAGCGCGCTGCCCCGAGATTACTGCAGTGGAGACGAGAGGGCCCCTCCCAGTCTGATCCTTGCTGCATGCCCGGAGATCACTCCCACAGCGCGCTGCCCCGAGATTACTGCAGTGGAGACGAGACGGTCATTCACCTCTTTGCGGACTGTGGGCTGGCGAAGATCTGTAGAGAAAGATGCAAGGGCCTGTGCCACAACAGCTGCGTGACAGAAGGCTCACTGATCCTCGGGCTGTTCCCAGGACGTGCAGGAAAATGGACAGCGAGTGCTGCTGGAAGATCATCAACTCGGGGAAAGACGCCGAAACTTGTTGGCCTGCCATCACACCGAGATGTCCGGAGAGCAGGGGTTCCCAACCTGGGGTCCACGGTTACTGGTATTGGTCTTTGGCACAAAATGTTGGGAACCCCTGTCGTACAGGAATGCTGCCGACACATTCCAGACTACAGGGACACCATTGGAACTATCGGGTCGCTCTACTGCTCGACTGGGAGAGGCGGGTTGGCTGAGGAAGCCTCTCAATTATTGTTCACCACCCCAGGGGGCACATGAGTGACAACAGACAACAGAATACCCCATAGAGAACGAATGTAAATTCATTGGGTAAAGGTATTGGCATAGTTTATAATTCTGAAATATTTTCTACAAAGCTTATTTTGATACAAAAAAGTATCAACAACTGATCTGTATCCAGAGTGAAGGAGACCAGGCCCTCTATTGGAGACAGGACGGACATGGGTCAAGTCAGGAAGTTTTTCTCACGAAGGGCTGTTGACATCAGGACCTTACCGAAAAATTAACATTTTCCACCCTGTGATGTAGAATGTCCAGTCCTGTGCTTTTTCCTGCAGCCACAGGTCGGTCATCACCACTGCATCTCTCTCCTCACAGCACAATATTATTTCCGCATCCCCAGTTTAATGGCATGTTTTCACTGTTTACTTATCCACCGATTTACACTCCACTCTGACTCTCTTAGACCTGCAGAAAGTTAAAAAAAACGAGATGCGGGTGGAACTCAGCGGGTCGGGCAGCAACTGTGGAGGGAAATGGAGAACCGACATTTCGGGTTGAGACAGTTCAGATGAAGGATCTCGACCCGGAAAGTCGATTGTACCTTCCTCTCCATAGATTCTGCCTGACCCGCCGTTCCTCCAGCATCATGTTTCTCATTCGAGATTCCAGCATCCACAGTCTCTTGTGCCTCTTTGTTCAGAATTTGCCCCTTTCAGCCCTGTCTTAGACAGTAGACTGAACCAGGCTCTCCTCTCTGGCTTCACTTCTGTTCTGCTTCTTCTTTAGCCCATCACACCTACTGGGGCACAGGCCGCCAGCAGCAGCTCGCGAGAGGCCGAGGATGATCACACGACTTCAATCGTCTTACAGGGGAACGTCCTTCCGATCGCAGCGATGGGGCCTTTGGACATTCAGCTAACGTTCCTTGTCGCTCTAGGTGTTTACGAGATGAGGTTTCTGTGCATATGGCCAACTCACCTACGCTAGTAGCCGGGCTTAGATAGTCTTAGCCGGGCTTAGCCGGGCGTTTTCTTATCTTTTCCCTGCTTAATTTGTTTTTGATCCCACACTAACATGGAAATAGCCAGAATTTCCACTGAACATATCCAGCAGCAGAATGCTCATTCCCCGAGTCTGCAGCGCGCGTAGTGGACAATCGCGGTACTGCAGGGGATCGGCACCTTCCCCCGAAAGTGAAAGCATTCTGAATCAGGAAGTGCCGGAGTTAACATGGCTTCGAAAGGACCGGTCGAGAGTTGGACCGAGGAGACAATTTGTCCCGTCTGCCTGGATTTCTTCACCGATCCGGTTATACTGGAGTGTGGACACAACTTTTGTCGCTCTTGTATCACACGGTGTTGGGAAAGGGAGGAGAGAAACTCCTGCCCGGAATGCAGAGAGGTGTTTGCTGACCGCACCCTCAGGGTGAATCGGGCCTTAGCAAATCTGGCTGAAAAAGCTCGAAATCTAAACCTGAATCCGAAAGGGAAGGAAGGTAAACGTCACTGCGAGGAACATGAGGAAGAACTGAAGCTGTTTTGTGAAACGGACAAGACACTTAACTGTCTGATCTGTGCAGTGGCGGAGGAACACAGAGAGCACCGCTTCATGCCGATTAAAGAAGCTGTTAAAATCTACAAGGTAAAAACTAAACGTTAATTTAATACTTAACACATTTCCTTGCTCCTACATACCATCACACGATCCTCCATAAACAGCACAACTTCCGCCGTCTTCAACTGGATTCTAGCACCTATCAGTCCCACAGCCCACCTCCGCACCCCGCAACTCTCCACTCTCTATTCGGATCGCGGTCCACGTCCTGTATCGCCCTGATCCACTCGCTCCTCCCCACTGATTTCTCTCCTGGCACTGACTACTGCAAGCGGGACAAGTGCTACACCTGACTCCTAACCTCCTCCCTCGTCACCATTCAGGGCCGCAAACAGCCCAGTTCCTCCCGTTTCTTCCATGGTCGATTGTCCTCTCGTATTAGATTCCTCTTCTCCAGCTCTTTACCTCTTCCACCTGTCCCCTCTCAGCATTACCCTCCCCCACGTTCCCCCTCACGTTGTCTCACCCGTCACCTGTCAGCTGGTTCTCATCCCCAACCTTTTTATTCTGGCTTCTGTCCCATTCCTTCCCAGTCCTAATGAAGGGTCTCATCCCGGAACACCGACTGTTTATTTCCCCTGAATAGATGCTGCCTGACTCACTGAGTTCCTCCGGCATTTTGTATGATAATCGGGTTTGATCACCTGTTTCTTTTGATGCATCTTTGTTTCTATTTCCTTCGCTCTCTGACTGCCAGGATCAGCTAAAATCTTCCTTAGACTCTCTCACAAAAAAGAAATCAGACTTCCAGGAAAAGGAGCAGCAACAGAAAGAGAAGATTTCCGGAGTTCGGGTGAGGCTTTCTGAGCGGAATTTCTGATATTACTGTCGAGTTTTGCTCCATTTAATGCAGAATAGCCGAGTATCGCAGCTCCAGTGACCTGGGTTCGATCCTGACCTCTGCTGCTGTCTGTGTGGAGTTTGCATTCTCTCCCTGTAGCCATGACAGTTTCAGACACATTCCAAGGACATGCTGGATGAATGGTTAATTACAATTAACCCTGTGAAGGTGGAGGAGAGTGATGTGAATTAGCTGGGAGTTAATGGGTCACTGAGGGAGAATAAGCTTCAGGGAAATGTGGGGGAAAGGGGTTGACGGGAATGTCTCAGATGTAGTATGGACAGAATGGTCACCTTAATGTCATAAGGAAATACAACACAGCAATGCAGTAAACTAATCTTCACCTTTCATTTGACAGAAACAGTCACACAGCGTTCAGTCCCACATCACATCCCAGTTTGCTGAACTGCGCCAGATTATCACTGAGAAAGAGCAGAGCTTACTCAGGGATCTCAGGGAAGAAGAGAAGAGGATTCTCAACCCAATGGAGAAAAATCTTCTTGAGATTCAAGAGAATATAAGGATTATTCAGGAGGAAATCTCAAAGTTAAACGAACAGATGGATCAAAAAGACAGTGTGATGTTTCTCAAGGTGAGGGATTATATTTCAATTTATTTCTGTCAAATTGAACTAAATGAACAGTGGTATATTTGAAATAAACACAGCACAACGGCCAATTCTACTGAATCAATTACCGCTGCTGGCGACCTCACACAGAGTGCTCTCCTTGCATGACGAACCTCCAATCACTCCGCTAATGACATTCTAAATATCGGAAATTGATATTCGATCCTTTATTAGCAACATACAATATTTAAGCGATGGAATTTCAGCATAATTAATCGTAAATAAAATGCAATTAATCGGTCAACAAAAGGTATGGCATCTGCCAGTCCCAGGATCAAAACAGCCCAGAATGAAGTACGAATACGTAACTTATTCCCTTTGCTTTTAGCACGTCCCCACTCACGTGACTGGTTATCGTAAAAAAAACATAACACAGAATACAAAGCAGACAGAAAACAGACGTGTTACTCCTACAAACAGCATTTTCAAATGGCAGTAAACTGTTTCTCACCAGACAATTGATGCAACTATTCCCCAAAACTGACTTGCACAACTTCTGTACATCCCAGAACAGAATGCAATCTTTTCTGAAATTATTTACTCGGATCATAACACAGAGCTGCTAACTGTTTCCTTAATTACCGCATTAAATATCCTCTAAAACTCCCATTAACACCTAGTTCCCGTCACAGACTGTGAGTGCGGCTGGTGCGGTGGGTGTAAGTGTCTCTCTGTCAATCAGTGAGAACAAAAGAATGTGATCCACACATCAGACTTATCCTCCATATCCAGTTTCCATCAGATTATAGAAACTTTTACTGCTCTACATTTTCGGATTAGTTTTACATCGGATTGTGTCCCATTCTCCGTCAAGAGCAGGCCATTCGGTCCATCTTCTATCAATTTCCCCTCTGCACAAGCCTCCTGCCACCTACTCACCGCACGCAGCAACACTGCCCTGAACCTCCTGGTCCCTCACGTGTTTATCTAGTCTCTCCATTACAGTCAATCTCTGCTGTTCCACTTCAACCACTCCTGTGGCACTGAGTTCCACATCCTCCTCACTAACTTTCTTGTGGGATTTATTAAAAACCACCTGGCATTTTATCTTTGACTGAAGGTCTGTCCATAAATGGAAACATAGAAACAAAGAAAACCTACAGCACAATACAGTCTCTTTGGCCCACAATGCTGTGCCGAATATCTACTGACTTTAGAAAATACCGAGTAACCCATAGCTCTCTATTTTTCCAAGCTCCATGTACCTGTGTGGGAGTCTCGTGAAAGACCCTATCTCATCCGCTTCCACCTTCGTTGCCGGCAGCTCATTCCACCCATTCCAAAACACTTACCCAACATCTCCGTACTACTTCCAAGCACCTGTGTCCTCTCGTGCTCGCCATAAATGAAGTAGTTTTTCCACCTTCGCGCAATCAAATCCATCACTAATCTTAAATTGTTCCATTTTATCATTCTGACATCTTTTCCAGATGGCAATGCACAGCCTGTCCTTTCCTTCCTGTAAGTTTCATCCTCTCAGTAATGGTCTAACTTACAGATTCTTTCCCTATAATTTTCCCCATGGTTCTGTATTGCTGGTGTGTGTTTGTGACTGTGGGAGTGGGAATTTTCAACACCTTGTAATGATTTGGATGAAATTCAGAATGTGGACATTAAGTCCAAGTCTAATCAGATTTGTGTTTTATTTATTTCAGGAGGAAGCTCATCGAAACAGGAGGTAGGACAGGCTCTTCACTGAAACACTATATGGATTTGTAAAATACTTCAAAACTCCAGTTTAACACCAACAGTTTAACATTTACAGAATCAGTGATGATGTCCAGGAATTGTCAGTGACAGATGAGGCCCTACCGGTTGAAAAATTCGATCGCTTCTATTTGTTGAACATAGTGCTGAGAGAAACACTTGATGCCATTAACCGAGGTAAAACTTACAAAGATTCATTTTTCCTTGTTCATGAAACACAATTAATTTATAAGCTGAAGCAAAGATTGGCTGCGATAATGGACTGAAGGGGAACTGAAGTTTATTCCATATCAACCCCACTGACTGGGAGGCATCACTGTCACATGGTCAGCTGGAGATGTCAGACCCCTGAACACACCAGCACAGGGCCACAATACAACCAATACACGGGACTGGCAGATGCACCACTGTATCCTGATCCCAGGCACACTGCACTAACACACCAGGACATGAATTTGAATCCTACCACAGGAGCTGGGAATTTAATACTGACTTGATGATATTGTAGGGAATAAAAGCGGGTATCAGTGTGGTGACTGGGATTGTCAGGAAAATGCACAAGTCCTTCGTGTGCTGTGAGTCCAGTGTCTGACTGTTGTTCGAGGCAAAGAGGGGAGTGGTAATGATAGGGGACTCAATCGTCAGGGGAACAGACAGGATAGTCTATGGATGTGAATGGGACACCCGAATGGTATGTTGCCTCCCAGGTGCCAGGGTCAGGGACGTCTCGGATCATGTCCGCAGCATTTTGGAGAGGGAGGAAAAACAGCCAGATATCCTGGTGCATTTTGGGACCAATTACATAGGAAGTAAAAGCAAAGAGATCCTGAAAATAGAATTTGGAGAGCTTGGTAGAAAGCTCAGAAGCATTACCTCCAGGGTTGTAATTTCTGGATTGCTGCCTGTGCTCGTGCTGGTGAGGGTAGAAACAGGATAATTTGACAGATAAACATGGCTGAGAAGATGGTGCTGGGGACAGGGCTTCGGGTTCTTGGATCATTGGGATCTGTTCTGGTGGAGGAATGACCTGCTCAAAAGGGATGGGTCGCACCTGGACCCGAGGGAGAACAATATACTCACAGAGAGGTTTGATAGATCTGTTGGGGAGGGTTTAAACTAATTTGGTGGGGTTTAGAACTGGAGTGAAGGGATAGGACTGATGGTAAAAATGCAAAGATAGCGTGTAGTCAGACTGACAGATAGGGCGGACAGATGAGAGGACAAAATTGCAGCCAGTAGGGTGAGTATTAGTGCATTAGTGATGCAGAATTAAAAAGGGTAGCAGATACAGTACAGAAAGTGTTATATCTCAATGCATGGAGTATGAGAAATAAGGTGGATGATCTTGTTGCACTATTACCGATTGTCAGGTATGATGTTGTGACCATCACGGAATTGTGGCTGAAGGATGGTTGTAGTTTGGAGCTGAATGTTCAAGGTTACACAATGTATCGAAGGAAGGAAGGAAGGCCGATGGGGTGGTGTGGCTCTGCTGGTAAATCAGCAGCAAGATGTGACATAGGATTAGAAGATGTTTAATCTTGTGGGTTGAGGTAAGGAACTGCAAAGTAAAAATGACACTGACACTAGTCATATACAGGCCTCCCAACAGTCAGTGGGTTGAGACCCACAGTTTACAATTGGAAATAGAAAAGGCTGATGAAAAGGACAATGTTATGATAATCATGGGAGATTTCAACATGCAGGTCAATTGGGAAAATCAGGTTGGTAAAGGATCTCAAGAGAGTGAGTTTGTTGAATGCAATGTGATGGCTTCCTAGAGCAGTTTGTCATTGAGCCTACTCGGGGAACAGCTCTACTGGATTGGGTGTTATGTATTGAACCAGAGGGGAGTAGTTAAGAGAAACCTTAGGAAGCAGTGCTCACAACATGACTGAGTTCAACTTGAAATTTGATAAGGAGAAAGTAAAGTCTGACATTGTAGTATTTCAGAAGCGTGAAAGAAATTACAGTGGTCTGAGAGAGAAGTTGGCCAAAGCAAATTGGAAGGAGATGCTGTCAGGGATGAGAGAAGAACAGAAATGGTGTCAGTTTCTGGGAAAATGAGGAAGGTGAAGGATAGATGTATCCCAAAAATAAATAAATACTCAAATGGCAAAATAGTAAAACCGTGGCTGACAATGGAAGACAAGTTAACGTAAAGGCAAAAGAGAAGGGATACAACTAAACAAAAATTAGTAGGAAGACAGAGGATTGGGAAGCTTTTAAATATCTACAGAGAGGAACTAAAAGAACGATTGGGAGGGGAAAAATAAACAATAAATTGATGTAAATTGAATCGACTTTATTACTTACATCCTTCATATACATGAGGATTAAAAATCTTTACGTTTTGCCTCCACCTGAATGTGCAATGTGCAATTTTTAGTAATTCATGATGAATAATATGTACAACAGGCTGGTTCATATAACATAGAAATATAGTTGTCTCTGCATGAGTTAATCAGTCTGCTGGCCTGGTTGAAGAAGCTGTCCCGAAGCCTGTTGCTCCTGGCTTTTACGCTGCGGTACCGTATCGCGGATGGTAGCAACTGGTACAGTTTGCGGTTGGGGTGCTTCTGGTCTACAAAGATCCTTCAGGCCCTTTTTACACACCTGCATTTGTAAAACAAGTTAGCAAACAATATCAAATTGTTTTTCAAGTATTGTAAAAAAATAAAACAGAGATGAGAGTGGATATAGGACCGCTAGAAAATGAGTTATAACACAGGATAAAGAGATGGCAGATAAACCAAATATTTTGCACCAGTCTTCACCGTGGAAGACACTAGCTCTGTGCCCGGTGTTGAAGAGTGCGAGGGAAGAGAAGTGAGTGCAGTTACTGTTACAAGGGAGAAGGTGCTCAAAAAGCTGAAAGACCAAAAGGTACACAAGTCACCCGGACCAGATGAACTGCACCCTAGTGTTCTGAAAGAGGTTGTGGTAGACATTGTGGAGGCATTTCAAATGATTTTTTGAAAATCATTGGACCCTGGCATGGTGCCAGAGGGCTGGAAAATGGCAAATGTCACTTAACTCTTTAAGTAAGGAGGAAGGCAGCAGAAAGGAAATTACAGACCAGTTAGCTTCACCTCTGTGGTTGGGAAGAAATTGGAGATCAATTGTTAAGTATGAGGTTATGGAATACTTGGTGACACTGGACAAGATAGGACAAGTCAGCATGGCTTCGTTAAGGGAATATCCTGCCTGACAAACCTGTTAGGATTCTTTGAGGAGATTACAAGCAGGATCGATAAAGGGAATGCAGTGGATGTTGTATATTTGGAATCTCAGAAGGCCTTTGACAAGGTGCCACACATGAAGGTGGTAACCAGGTTAAGAGGCCATGGTATTACAGAAAAGTTACAGGCTTGGTTAGAACCTTGGCTGATTGGTAGGAAACAGCGAATGAGAGTAAAGGGATCCTTTTCTGGTTGGCTGCCAGTTATTCATGTTCCACAGGGGTCAGTGTTAGGCCACCTTCATTTTATGCTGTTTATCAACATTTAGTTGATGGAATAGACCATAAGATATAGGAGCATAAATAGGCCATTCAGCCCATCGGGTCTGCGCCACCATTCAGTCATGAGCAGATCCAATTCTTCCGGTCATCCCCACTCCCCTGCTTTCACCCCATACCCTTTGATGCCCTGGCTAATCAAGAACCTATCTATCTCTGCCTTAAATATGACTTGGCCTTAACAGCCACTTGTGGCAACAAATTCCACAGATTTTCCACACACTGACTAAAGTAATTTCTCCGCATCCCGGTTCTAAAAGGACATCCTTTAATCCTGAAGTCATACCCTCTTGTCCTACATTAGACGGCATTTTTCCAAGTTTGCATATGATACAGAGATTGGTGGAGGGGCTGGTAGTGTGGAAGAAACAGTTAGGCTGGACAAGGACAAGAATGAGGAGAATGGGAAGGAAAGTGGGAAATGATATACAATGTTAGAAAATGCAGGGCCATGCACTTTGGTCGTAGAAATAATGTGCAGATTTTTTTTTTCAAATGGGGAGAAAACCCAAAAGGCTGAATTGAAAATGGACTTAGTAGTCATTCTGCAGAACGCCCTAAAGATTAACTTGCAGGTTGAGTCAGTGGTGAGGAAGGCAAATCCAATGTTAGCATTCAGTCCAAGGGGTTTAGATAGCATTCAATTCAAGAGCAGGGATGTGATGCTGAGGCTTTATAAGGCACCGGTGAAGCTCACCTTGAGTATTGTGAACTTGGGCTCCTCGTGTAAAAAAAGATGTGCTGGCATTGCAGAAGGTTCATTTCATAAGGATGATTCCAGGAATGAAAGGGTTATCATACAAGGAATTTAGAAAGATCGGGGGGGGGGGGGGGGGATCTCATTGAAACCTTTCAAATGTTGAAAGGCCTAGACAGAGTAGATATGGAAAGGATGTTTCCCATGGTGGTGGAGTTTAGGACAAGAGGGCACAGCCTCGCGATAGAGGGGGGTCTATTTAAAACAGATGCGGAGTAATTTGTGCCAGCAGCTGGTGAATTTGTGGAACTTGTTGGGTGTATTTAAGGCAGAGGATAGGTTCTAGATTGGACACAGCATAAAAGGTTATGGGCAGAAGACCAGGTCGTAGGGCTGAGGAGGGAAAAAAAGGATCAGCCATGATTGAATGGCTGAGCAGACTCGATAGGCAAATGGCCTAATTCTGCTCCTATGTCTTATGGTGATCAGACCACTACATTGAAGCATTGTGAGAATGAGCTCGGACACACCAACAAGCATTGACATGGGTCACGATTTCATCTCGGGAGAAGTACACACAGCATAACCGGCCTGGCAAAGCTCCCTCACACACATACACAGGAAGGATTGGCAGATTGTAGTCAGAGCCTCAGCAATGTACGTTGTTATTTCCCTCAGTAACCTGGAAACCAGTCTCTTCAGTGACTAGAATGAGGAGAATGGGAATGGACTAGTCTCATTCTCTTCTTGTTTATTCATTTAAACAACTCAGTCATGTGTGACTCATTGCCAATACACACTAGACATGTGTAACATACATATTCTTCAATGTGCACACTCTCCTTCAATGTGTATACACACCACACGTATATTTGTCAGAATCAACACTCTCTCTCTCTCTCTCTCTCTCTCTCTCTCACACAGATATACTATCAGAGTGTGTCACAGGGCCACAGAAGTAGGCAGAAATTCCCATTTAGGATTGAAATCTGCCGTCCTTACCCAGTCTGTCTGTTCTGTGGCACTGAGCTGCCCTCTGACCTGACGTCACATCAACACTTCACAGACAGACTCCGGGATGAGATTCCTCAGGAGGATGATCTGGGAGGGTTCGATGGATGTTGAACTCATGGCCCACTTCATCAATTTGCAAGACTAAGATGTCTTCTTGAGCATGGCCCATTTGTGTGTGTTTGCCCCCCCCCATCCCTCTAACCATTTCCCATCCGTGTACCTGCCCAAATTTATTTTAAAATATTTTATTTTTACCTGTTTCTACAGCATCTGAGGGCAAATTCCATTTACCAACCTCCCTCTCTATGAGAATGTTACCCCATAGACCACTCAGAAAAATTTCCCGTCTCACTTTCAATCCGAGGCCTCTGGTTCTGCACTCCCATTTCTTGGAAAAAGAAACTGTATTTAAGCTCCTTATGAATTATTTACCTTGTTAAGGGGTCACACCTGAACATCCTACACTACAGCTGAATAGCCCAGGCTTATCCACTCTCTGCTTTTAACCCAAGCCCCCAGTCCTGGTAACATCCTCCTGAAGCCTCCTGTCCAGTGTAATGACATCCTCCTCATATTCGGGAACCGGAAATGCAGACAATGCTCCAAGTGTAGTCTATCATCGACATCAGAGGCCTTGCTGAATTTCATGTGGACAGTGTGGAATAGGCTGATGAATACAGGACTGAAGGTGTTTTTTAGATTGGGACAAGAAGGGCGGCGTGGGAGCTAAATTCTGAAGGAAGGCAGTTTTTAAAAAAACTCCGCATACAAGAACGGCGAGACTGCGCAGGACAGCGGGGAGAGTTTAAAAAGATGACCACCCTATACAGTGGGCAGCGGAGTGGGTGGCAGCAGAGTGTAGGGCTTTGGCTCAACGGGATTAGGCGGTAACGGGAAGAGGCGAGAGCGAGGAACCGACTCTTTTTCTCCCCTTGGCAAATCGGCTCGTCGGACGGGGGAACAGCAGGGCACATTAGCAAACGGTTTAAAAGGTAAGTGGGTGAGTAGACCTATCTTTCTTTGTTTCATTCCTGTAGAATTAGGTAGCATGTCTGCAGGGTTAGTGCTTTGTTCAGGGTGGCAGATGTGGGAATCCTGGGAGACCTCTAGCCTCCCTGATAGCCACATCTACGCCAGGTGAACCGAGATTCAGCTCCTCGGAGACCGTGTTAGGGATCTGGAGCTGCAGCTTGATGACCTACTGCTTATTAGAGAAAATGAAGAGGTGATAGACAGGAGCTACAGGGAGGTAGTCATCCCTAGGCTACAGGGGTCAGAAAACTGGGTGACTGTCAGGGGTGGGAAGGGAAATGCCCGGATCGTGGAGAACACCCCTGTGGCTGCCCCCCTCAGCAACAAGTATATCGTTACGGATGCTGTTGAGGGGGATGACCTGACAGGGGACGGCCACGGTGACCGGGTCTCTGGCACTGAGCCTGGCGCTGCTGTGCAGGAGGGAAGGAGGGAGAAGAGGAATGCGGTAGTCATAGGGGATTCCATAGTCAGGGGAACAGACAGGAGATTCTGTGCGCCTGGCAGAGATACCCACATGGTGTGCTGCCTCCCAGGCGCCAGGGTACGGGATGTCTCGAATCGGGTCCAGTTAGGAAGGAAGCTGAGAAGCAGGACCTCCAGGGTAGTAATCTCAGGATTGCTACCTGTGCCACGTGCTAGCGAGGGCAAGAATAGTAGGATCAGGCTGATGAATGCGTGGCAGACAGACTGGTGCAGGGGTCAGGGCTTCAGATTCTTGGATCATTGGGATCTCTTCAGGGGGAAGTATTACCTGTTCAGAAAGGACGGGTTGCACCTGAACCCAAAGGGGGATCAATATCATAGCGGGAATGTTTAATGGAGATGTCAGGGAGGGTTTAAACTAATTTGGGAGGGGAATGGGAAACCTGAATGACAGAGCGGAGGAGGAGGAATACAGAAATAAATCTAAGATAGTGAGCAGTAAAGATGTCAGGAAGGACAGGCAGGTGATGCGGCAGATTTGCAGCCACTGGGATGAGTTGCAGTGCAATCAAAACAAAAAGTACCAAATACTGGACTTAAGGTGTTATACTTAAATACACACAGCATAAGGAATAAGGTGGATGATCTTGTCGTACAGCTACAGATTGGTAGGTAAAATTTTGTGGCCATCACTGAGACGTGGCTAAAGGATGCATGTCTCTGAGAGCTGAACGTCCAAGGATACACGGTGTATCAGAAGGAAAGGCAAGTAGACAGAGGGGGTGGCATGGCTTTATTGGTAAGAAATGATATTAAATCATTAGAAAGAGGTGACATGGGATCGGAAGGTGCAGAATCTTTCTGGGTTGAGCTACGAAATCGCAGGGGTAAAAGGACCCTAATGGCAGTTATCTACAGGCCTCCTAACAGCTGCAGTGAGGTGGACTACAAAATACAACAGGAAATAGAAAAGGTTTGCCAGAAGAGCAGTGTTATGATAATTGTGGGGGATTTTAACATACGAGTGGATTGGGGAAATCAGGTCGACACTGGATCTCAAGAGAGAGAATTTGTAGAATGTCTACGAGATGGCTTTTCAGAACAGCTTGTTGTTGAGCCCACTAGGGGATCAGAGGTACTGGATTGGATGTTGTGTAATGACCCAGAGGTGATTAGAGAGATTGAGGTGAAGGAACCGTTAGGAGGCAGTGATCGTAACATGACTGAGTTCACTGTGAAACTTGAGAAAGAGAAGCCGAAATCCGATGTGTCAGTATTGCAGTGGAGTAAAGGAAATTACAGTGGCACGAGAGAGGAACTGGACAAATTTGACTGGAAATGGACACTAGCGGGAAGGATGGCAGAGCAGCAGTGGCTGGAGTTTATGCGAGAAGTGAGTAAGGTGCAAGACAGATATATTCCAACAAAGAAGAAATTTTTGAATGGAAAATGTTTGTGACCGTGGCTGACAAGAGAAGTCAAAGCCAAAGTAAAAGCAAAGGAGAGTGCATTCAAGGAAGCAAAAATTAGTGGGAAGACAGAGGATTGGGAAGTTTTGAAAAGCTTACAAAAGGAAACTAAGAAGGCCATTAAGAGGGAAAAGATGTGCTATGAAAGAAAGCTAGCAAATAATATCAAAGAAAACACTAAAAGCTTTTTCAAGTATATAAAGAATAAAAAACGGGTGACAGTGGATATAGGACTGATAGTTAATGATGCTGGAGAAATTGTAATGGGAGATAAGGAGATGGCTGAGGAACTGAACGAGTATTTGCATCAGTCCTCACTGAGGAAGATATCAGCAGTATACCGGACACTCAAGGGTGTCAGGGAAGAGAAGTGTGCGCAGACACAATTACGACAGAGAAAGTACTCAGGAAGCTGAATAGTCTAAGGGTAGATAAATCTCCAGGACCGGATGGAATGCACCCTTGTGTTTTGAAGGAAGTAGCTGTGGAGATCGTGGAGGCATTAGCAATGATCTTTCAAAAGACAATAGATTCTAGCATGGTTCCATAGGAGTGGAAGATTGCAAATGCCACTCTGGTATTTAAGAAGGGGGCAAGGAAGCAAAATGTAAATTATAGACCTGTTCGCTTGAGAAATGATTGGAAAGCTTCTGGAGTCAATTGTCAAGGATGAGGTTACGTAGCACCTGGAGGCATATGACAAGATAGGCCAAACTCAGCATGGTTTCCTTAAAGGAAAATCCTGCCTGACAAACCCATTGAAAATTTTTGAGGAGATTACAAGTAGGCTAGACAAGGGAGATGCAGTGGATGTTGTGTATTTGGACTTTCAGAAGGCCTTTGACAAGGTGCCACACATGAGGCTGCTAAACAAGGTAAGAGCCCATGGAATTACAGGAAAGTTACATACGTGGATAGAGCGTTGGCTGATTGACACCTGTCTGGAGGGAGTCGATGTTGGGAGGATGTGGGGGGGGGGGGTCGAGAACGGTAAGCAAAGCCTCCGACTATAGGGATGTCCATTTAGGTTAGTGAATCTGCCACAGGCAACTGTAGAGGCCAAATAATTGGGTATATTTAAAGCAGAGTAACACACATAAGTTGTTGGGGGAACAGCAGGCCTGGAAGTTTCTATGGAAAAGAGTAAACAGTCGACGGTTCAAACTGAAACACTTCAACAGGATCTGTGTTGCTTAAGGGTTCCTGCAAATTCATCCCCTGTCCCAATGAGGGGCTGTGGGGGATGGGGTTGTGGGAAAGGGGACAAAGTTATCCTCATCTGCCATCTTTGCCCCCTCTAGCTTCTCATTACCTCTACTCACACAGTTCACCCACAGGCTTTCCACCCTCCCCCTCCTGGTTCAATCTGCCTTTCATCTCTCCCCTACTGGATCCCATTATCACCTCCTTTACTGTTTCAAACCATCACACTCCCCCACTTCACACTCACAAATGAATGTGAACATTGTATGACGGGCCTGTTCCTGTGCTGCACTGCTTCATGTTCCCTGTTCTCTGTTTGGAAGAATGAGAGGAGATCTCATGGATAGACAGAATTCTTTCAGGGGTCAACAGGCAGGAGTGAGGGAGGAAGTTTCTCCTGTCCAGCGGAAAACCATTGGGGAGACATTAGTTGTCTATCCGCTTTCGTCGCGTCAATAGACAATAGGTGCAGGAGTAGGCCGTTCGGCCTTTCTAGCCAGCACCGCCATTCACTGTGATCATCGCTGATCATACACAATCAGTACCTCATTCCTGCCCTCTCCCCATATCCCTTGACCCCGCTATCTATAAGAGCTCTATTTAACTCTCTCTTGAAAGTATCCAGAGACTTGGCCTTCACTGCCTTCTGGGGCAGAGCATTCCACATATCCACCACTCTCTGGGTGAAAAAGTTTTTCCGCATCACTGTTCTAAATGGCCTACCCCTTATTCTTAAACTGTGGCCTCTAGTTCTGGACTCACCCATCAGCGGGAACATGCTTCCTGCCTCCAGCGTGTCCAATCCCTTAATAATCTAATTATTATGGGACAACAAAAACCCTGAATAGTTACATCAATTGTCTGGTGAGAAACAGTTTGCTGCCATTTGTAAATGCTGTGTGTAGGAGCAACACGTCTGTTTTCTGACTGCATTGTATTCTGTGTTACGTGTTTATTATGGTAACTCGTCACGTGAGTGGGGATGTGGTAAAAGCGAAGGGAAAAGGTTACGTATCTGTACTTTGTTCTGGGCAGTTTTGAGCTGGGGACAGGCGGATGCCATTCTGTTC
Source organism: Hypanus sabinus (assembly GCF_030144855.1). Classification (NCBI taxonomy): domain Eukaryota; kingdom Metazoa; phylum Chordata; class Chondrichthyes; order Myliobatiformes; family Dasyatidae; genus Hypanus; species Hypanus sabinus. Next base: position 687,817 of record NW_026779004.1, read on the forward strand.
TTGACCGCTGTGTTGCAGCTTACTTTACAATGAATTACCCTGAAGTTTCATCGCTTCAAGATTGTATTTTACTAATGAAGGACTGAAAGCATATCTTGGACATTTTGAAATGTCATTATTGGAGCGATGGGAGGGCGCATCATGCAGGTATAACAACTTGTGTGAGGTCGCCAGCAGCGGCAATCGATTTGTTAGAATTGGCCTCGGTGCTGTGTTTATTTCAAATATACCACTGTTCATTTAGTGCCCTTTGACAGAAACAAATTGAAATATAATCCCGCACTTTGAGAAATATCACACTGTCTTTTTGATCCATCTGTTCCTTTAACTTAGTGATTTCCTCCTGAATAATCCTTATATTCTCTTGAAGAGCTAGAAAATTTTTCTCCATTGGGTTGAGAATCCTCTTCTCTTCTACCCTGAGATCCCTGAGTAAGCTCTGCTCTTTCTCAGTGATAATCTGGCGCAGTTCAGCAAACTGGGATGTGATGTGGGTCTGAAGGCTGTGTGACTGTTCCTGTTGAATGAAAGGTGAAGATTAATATACTGCATTGCTGTGCTCTGTTTCCTTTCGTCGTTCAGTTCGGTCTATTGGAGTCCATGCTACTTCTGAGAGCATTCCCGTCAACACCATTCCCTCACGTTTTCCTGAAACCTATTCTCTCTCATTGACCCATAAACCCCCATCTGATTCACTCACATTCTTATATGTTTCATTCAGATCTTCTCTCATCCTTCTGAATTCCAGTGTATAGAAGCCCAGTCGCTCCAATCTTTCAACAAATGACAGTCCCGCCATTCCGGAAATAACCTTGTGAACCTATGCTGCACTCCCTCAATAGCAAGAATAAAACCACCCGACCGCGGGAAACTACGGCTGAAAACTGCCCGAATCTCCCCCCGATCCCCGGGGCCGCGCGGTCCGAGTCTCCCCCCGATCACCGGGGTCGCGCTGCCCGAGACTCCCCCCGATCCCCGGGGCCGCGCTGTCCGAGTCTCCCCCCGATCCCCGGGGCCGCGCGGTCCGAGTCTCCCCCCGATCCCCGGGGCCGCGCGGTCCGAGTCTCCCCCCGATCCCCGGGGCCGCGCGGTCCGAGTCTCCCCCCGATCACCGGGGTCGCGCTGCCCGAGACTCCCCCCGATCCCCGGGGCCGCGCTGTCCGAGTCTCCCCCCGATCCCCGGGGCCGCGCTGTCCGAGTCTCCCCCCGATCCCCGGGGCCGCGCTGCCCGAGTCTCCCCCCGATCCCCGGGGCCGCGCTGCCCGAGTCTCCCCACGATCCCCGGGGCCGCGCTGCCCGAGTCTCCCCCCGATCCCCGGGGCCGCGCTGTCCGAGTCTCCCCCGATCCCTGGGGACTCTCTAATTCTCTGCTTCTCCCCCCAGTCTCTGTCACCCTGGACGTGGAAACGGCGCATCCGGAGCTCGAGGTGTCTGAGGATCGGAAGAGTGTGAGATATACCGGGACCGGGACCTGGAGGAATCTCCCTGACACCGGGAAGAGATTCACAGGCTGGGCTTGTGTGCTGGGATCGGAGGGATTCACATCGGGGAGACATTACTGGGAGGTGGAGGTGACGGGGAATCGGGTCTGGTATTTGGGAGTCGCCGCAGAGTCTGTGCAGGGGAAGAAATGTTTCAGTCTGAGTCCGGAGACCGGATTCTGGGTCATCAGGCGGGTTGGTGACGAGTTACATCGGGATTGTGACGTGTCCCGTCTCGCTGCCGGTCCCATCCCCGGGAGGGTGGGAGTTTATCTCAGTTACGAGTCCGGGACAGTTTCATTTTACAACGCGGAGACCAAGTCCCATCTCCACACCTTCACTGGGAATAAATTCACAGAGAAACTTTATCCTTTCTTCCGGACGGTGGATGGAAACCAGTGGCTGAGAATCTGCTCCGGTTCCGCTCCGGGTCTGTAAACGGGACGGGTCCGGGGATCGGCGTCAGGAGTAAAGTCCCTGTAAATATAAATGTGCGGAGAGTGCAGCTAAATACATGGCTCAGGAGATAGTACAGGAGGGAGGGCTTCATGTTTCTGGACAATTGGGCTTTGTTCCCGGGAAGGTGGGGCATGTTCCGACGGGACGGTTTGCCCCTGAACTGGAAGGGGACTAACATTCTTGCGGGTAGATTTGCCAGTGCTGCTCCGGGGAATTTAATCTAAATTCGCAGAGGGAGGGGGACCAGAGTGTTAGAGCAGATAGTGAGGAGGAGGAGGATAAGGAACATGAGAGGACTGCATGCATAGACGGAAATGAAAAAAAAACTTTATGCATGATATAAATATTCTCAGATACATCTATTTCAATGCAAGGAGTATTGTAGGCAAGGCAGGTGAGTTTTGGGCGTGGGTTGGCACGTGGGATTACGACATTACTGCTATTAGTGAGACTTGGTGGCAGGAGGGGCAGAACTGGCAGCTTAATGTTCCGGTAAAATTGGAGAAGGGCCAGATTTTTTTTTCTCTGGCAAGGGTGTGTTCAGTAAATTCAAAGGTGGAATTTTGAGGGTGCGGAGTTTGCACGTTCCTGCCAGGGTTAAAGGCAAAGTTAACAGGCATAGGGAACCTTGGATTTCAAGGGATATTGGCGATCTGATTAAGAAAAAGAGAGAGGTGTATAGCAGGTCGAGGCAACAAAGAGCAAATGAGTTACTTAAAGAGTATAGAAAACGTAAGAAAATACTAAAGAAGGAAATCAGGAAGGAAAAAAGACATGAGGTTCCTTTGGCAGATAATGTGAAGGTAAACCCAAGGGATTTCTACTAATATATTGAGAGTAAATGGATAGTAAGGGACAGAATTGTTCCCTGGAAGATCAAAGTGTGGAGCTTCACGAGATGGGGGGAGATCTTAAACAGTTTTTTTTTGCATCAGTATTTACTCAGGAAACTGGCATAGTGTATATGGAAGGAAGGGAAACAAGCAGTAGTGTCATGGAACTTTTGTAGATTAAAGAGGAGGAGGTGCTTGCTGCCTTACAGCGCATAAAGGTAGATAAATCCCCCGGGCCTGACTTGATAGTTCCTCGGACCTTGAGAGAGACTAGTGAAAAAATTGCAGGGGCCCTGACAGAAATATTTAAAATGTCCTCAGCCACGGGTGCAGTGCCGGAGGATTGGAGGGTAGCTCTTGTTATTCCATTGTTTAAAAAAGGCTCCAATAGTAAACCAGGTAATTACAGGCCAGTGAGCCTGACATCAGTAGTATGTAAATTATTGGAAGGTGTTCTGAGAGATCGGATTTACAAGTATTTGGACAGCCAAGGGCTGATTAAGGATAGTCAGTATGGCTTTGTGCGTGGTAGATCGTGTTTAGTGAATGTTGTAGAGTTTCTCGAGGAGGTGACCAAGAAAGTAGATGAAGGAAAGGCTGTGGATGTTGTCTACATGAACTTTAGTAAGGCCTTTGACAAGGTCCCACATGGGAGGTTAGTTCAGATGGTTCAGGCACTAGGTATCCGTACAGAGGTTGGAAACTGGATTTGAAATTGGCTGTGTGGGAGAAGACAGAGAGTGGTAGTGGATGAATGCTTCTCAGACTGGAGGCCTGTGACTAGTGGTGTGCCTCAGGGATCTGTGCTTGGACTATTGTTGTTTGTTGTCTATATCAATGATATAGATGTGGTCAATTGGATCAGCAATTTTGCTGATGACACCAAGATTGGAGGGGTTGTGGACAGCGAGGAAGGTTTTCAAAGCTTGCAGAGGGATCTGGACCAACTGGAAAACTGGGCCAGAAAATGGAAGATGGAATTTAATGCAGACAAGCGTGAGGTGTTGTGTTTTGGAAGGACAAATCGATGTAGGACATACACAGTGAATGGTAGGGCACTGCGGAGTGCGGTGAAACAAAGGGATCTGGGAGTTCAGGTACATAATTCCCGCAAAGTGGCGTCACAGGTAGACAGGGTTGTAAAGAAGGCCTTTGGCATCCTGGCATTCATTAATCAAATTATTGAGTGTCGGAGTTGGGATATTATGCTGAGGTTGTATAAGGCATTGGTGAGGAAAAATTTGGAGGATTATTTGCATTTCTGGTCACCTGACTATAGGAAGGATATCAGTAAGATTCAAAGATTGCAGAGAAGATTTACTAGGATGTTGCCAGGTCTTCAGGAGTTGAGTTACAGGGAAAGATTGAACAGGTTAGGACTTTATTCCTTGAAGCATAGAAGAATGAGGGGGGATTTGATAGAGTTTTACAAAATTATGAGGGGATATAGACAATAATTGCGAGTAGGTTCTTTCCACTTAGATTAGGAAAGATTAATACAGGAGGACATGGCTTCAGGGTGAAAGGGGAAAGGTTTAGGGGGAATATGAGGAGGAATTTCTTCACTCAGAGAGTGGTGGGAGTGTGGAACGAGCTGCCATCTGACGTGGTAAATGCGGGCTCACTCTTAAGTTTTAAGAATAAATTGGATAGATACATGGATGGGAGAGGTTTGGAGGGTTACGGACTGGGTGCAGGTCAATGGGACGAGCGGAATAAAGTTTCCGCACAGACTAGAAGCACCAAATGGCCTGTTTTCTGTGCTGTAGTGTTCTATGGTTCTATGGAGTGAAATAAACACAGATGAGAATTATCAACAAGTGGGGGCGGTGCTGACTGGAAAAGACAGTGAAGATCGTTCATTAAGTTCATCTGCCATTTCTTTGTCCCCCATTACTACTTCACCAGCATCATTTTCCAGTGGTCTAGTATCAACTCTCATCTCCCTTTCACTCTTCATGTAACTGAAAACAAAACTTTTATAATCCTGATTTATATTATTGGCCAGTTTGCCCTCACATTTCGTCTTGACCATTCTTATGACTTTTTTCGTTGCCTTTTGTTGGATTTTAAGAGCATCCCAATAATCCAACATCCCACTCACCTTTGCTACCTTATATGCAAAGAGACCTAGGAGTCCTAGTTCACCAGTCAATGAAGGTGAATGAGCAAGTGCAACAGACAGTGAAGAGGGCAAATGGAATGTTGGTCTTTGTTACAAGGGGAATTGAATACAAGAGCAAGGATGTTCTTCTGCATTTGTACATTTGCCCTGGTGAGACCACACCTGGAATATTGTGTACAGTTTTGGTCTCCAGGTTTAAGGAAGGACATTCTGGCAATTGAGGAAGTGCAGCGTAGATTCACTAGGTTGATTCCTGGGATGGCAGGGCTGTCTTACACAGAGAGATTGGAGAGATTGTGCTTGTACACGGTGGAATTGAGGGGATTGAGAGGGGATCTGATTGAAACGTTTAAGATAATTAAAGGATTTGATAGGATTGAGGCAGGAAATATATTCCAGATGTTGGGAGAGTCCAGTACCAGAGGGCATGGATTGAGAATAAGAGGTCAGTTATTTAAAACAGAGTTGAGGAAGAGCTTCTTCTCCCAGAGAGTTGTGGAGGTGTGGAATGCACTGCCTCAGAAGATGGTGGAGGCCAATTCTCTGGATGCTTTCAAGAAGGAGCTGGATAGATATCTGATGGATAGGGGAATCAAGGGATATGGGGACAAGGCGGGGACTGGGTATTGATAGTGAATGATCAGCCATGATCTCAGAATGGCGGTGCAGACTCGAGGGGCCGAATGGTCTACTTCTGCACCTATTGTCTATTGTCTATGTCATTTCCTTAGGTTTAACACAATTGCATGCCTTTTCCAGCTCAAACTGTGAACTAATTTAAAGTCAGTCCCATACTTAATAAAGTTTTTATTTGAAAACTATCTACCCTCGCAAAGATTGTACTGAAGACTGCATTTGATTTTTCTTCAGCCTTGTACGCTTCACATTGAAATAGTATGTGTTTCGACGGTTTCATAATGACAAAACGTACACGACACAGAATGAAGTTTTCCAATTAGTTACAAGGCATAATTAAGCATAGTGCGGGTATTTCTATGTCATGTCAATATCATTCCTTCCCTTGTTTTAAGCCCTTCTGCTATAAACCCAACAGGTTTATGTATTCTGGAAAGGTCTCTGTCCTTATGTCCATTATCCTACGTCTTGCCATGAGCCCCTAATTCTTAACACTACCAACCCTTTAGCTTCTAATTTGCTATGTGGAAGGTCTATATCCACAGCTTAACATTTAAGAGCTTTTGGTAAACAGTCAACATCATCATTTCCCTCAACAGTGTGATGTGCAGGGCCCATAATGTACAGACATATAAATCAAACTTTACATATGAAATACCATTTGACAAGTTTTCAACAGTCAATCTGACCTACTGCCAGAATGAACTGTTTAAGACCCATCAAAACCGAGATGTATTCTGTGCAAATTATAAGGCCCAATTTCCTCCATCCACTGTCAGCCTATACTGTTGGGAAAGAATTCTGCTGTCTATGCTGATAAATGACTATAAGTCATTTCTTTATCATTACCTGCAATTCAGGCACACAAAAGCAGCCACACCAACATCCCCAGTTAACTTATCTTCTGATTCATCTATTAAAATGGTTACTGTACGATAATCACTTTGATTAATATACTAATGAACCAACAGACTCTCTGGCAGTACGGAATCCGATCGTGTAACCTAAAATCAACTGAAGTCACTGGAAAAAAACAAGGTGAGGTGACAGAGAAAGCTACAGTGGGACATATTGTATCATCAAATACACCCATATTCCCAGCGTGATAAGACCCCAGCCACCCAAAACAAAAAACACTCTTCTTGTGATGTCCCCAACCGTCCTCCAGCACACCTTTGACATGATGATCATTTCCTTGCCCCCGCAAATTAATCTAGTATGTTGACATCAACTTGAACCTCTGTTACTTTCAGGGCAATTCTCCCAGTGCAATCAGTAAAGCCAAAACAGGAGACAACATTACTGCAGTAGAAAACAACATTAAAGTCTGTAATTGTATGACATAAAACATTTTTAATTTTTGAGGTGAAGCTGATCCATAAGCCACACAGACATAATTAAGAACAGATCAAATTAAACAAATATAATTGGTCAACAAAGATTTTCATGTTGCATCCCAGAATACCCACATAGATGTCAGAGGAGATTTAAAGGTCCTTTACATTTATCAATTATTTCACTGATAGGTGCTTCCACGTCAGCTTATTATCCATCCACATACTGAGAAATCTTACCACTGACACTTCCTCAAGACATTAATCATATAATTTAAAATCAAGTGCAAGTGTATTAAAGCTGTTTGTAAACCACGCAATGTGTTTTACGACTGAAAGCTTAAAAGCCTCATCAATCTGCCCACCTATTAATTGTAAATTGCAATTAATACCTCTAATCTAAAAAGCTACGTTATCTGTACATTATGATTTACCCAGGGTATCCCATTTTCCAAATCTCAGAGAAAATATCATTAATCATAATATTAAATAATGAAGGGCTACAAATACTGTGGGGTTCCGTTCTCTATCTCATAGAAACACAAACATAACATGCCGACCCGTACTTGGACAGTCTTTTCCATGAGGAAAGTAGATGCACAATTCAAACATTTAATATTTTCACTAAAGAGAATTATACACAATTACCATTTTAAATATCACTCGTTCCTGGGGACACCTGACCTGCATTATTAATAGACTTCTTAAATTCATACAAAGAAATCTCTCCATCAGTGATACTATCATTGCGACAGCTGACTTCCAGCACATCAGGGTATTCATTGAAAAACATATCCCTACATAGTTTAACTCCTTCACTTAAATTATCCTGATTATGAAGCTAGCAAATGACCCAGCCAGTACCTTCCCTGTTTCAGTAACACTCATTTTGCCCTCATTAATCAACACTGGAATATTATGATCCCCACAAATTCCACCATTTTCTAAATCACATCCCAAACTATTCCGTTTGATATCCCTTCCAATATTATCTCCATATAACCTCCAGTAAATCACCTCCTTCCTCACCACGGCCGTTGCCCTTTTATTATTAATAATGTAATTCGGAGACTGATGCACCATCACATAAAAGCTCACATTTCTCCCAATTTGCTTCCTGTCCCGTTATAAAGCCAAATCCAAACTCATAAAGACAGGAAGGCTGACTGACGTTCACATAAACTAATTACCCTATGAGTTCCCATTTGAGCGACAGCCACTACAGCCAATGACAGAAGGGGTCAGTATACGTCAGAGCTACGATAGGCTGGAGGAAATCGGCCCATGATCAGCCCCTCCTCTTCCGCTCCAGCGCCATGGCGGAGATCAGCGAGTCGCTTCTGTCGGTGTCGCCGGCCTCGGCGCCCACAAGGACGGGTGTGATTCCCCTTCGCGCCTCGGTGGGTCTGTTTCGGTGACGTCTGTGGTGGCTGACGAAACATGCTTTGACAGGGAGCGAGCGAGAACCAATGACTACAACTCCCAGAAGGCCCCACTGATGACGTTGTGGTGTTGTTTCGGGGTAAGGTATGAAAGCAAAATGGAGGAAAATGTAATGCATTACGTTTTCTGTACTGTGTCGTGCCTTCAATAAACAATTAAACTAAAAGAGAGATTCCAGCGAGAAATAGATAGAACGTAGAACAATAGAACCCTTCTGCCCACAATGTTTAAATTCCTCCATATACCTAGTAGTCTCTTAAACTTCACTAGTGTATCTGCCTCCACCACTGACTAGGGCAGTGCATTCCACGCACCAACCACTCTCTGAGTATAAAATTTTCCTCTAATATCCCCCTTGAACCTCTCTCCCCTTACCGTAAAGTCATGTCCTCTTATATTCAGCAGTGGTGCCCTGGGGAAGAGGTGCTGGCTGTCCACTCTATCTATTCCCCATAATATCAACTATACCTCTATCATTTCTCCTCTCATCATCCTCCTCTCCAGACAGTAAAGCCCTAGCTCCCTTAAGCTCTGATCATAATCCATACTCTCTAAACCAGGCAGCACTCTGGTGAATCTCCTCTGTACCCTTTCCAATGCTTTGACATCCTTCTTACAGTGAGGTGACCAGAACTGGACAGAGTACTCTAAGTGTGGCCCAACCAGAGTTTCATAGAGCTGCATCATTACATCGCGACTCTATCCCTCGACTTATGAAAGCTAACACCCCATAAGCTTTCTTAACTACTCTGTCTACCTGTGAGATAACTTTCAGGGATCTGTGGACATGTAGCCCCAGATCCCTCTGCTCCTCCACACTTCCAAGTATCCTGCCATTTACTTTGTATTCTGCCTTGGAGTTTGTCTTTCCAAAGTGTACCACCTCACAGTTCTCCAGTTTGAACTCTACCTGCCACTTCTCAGCCCACTCCTGCATCCTATCAATGTCTCTCTGCCATCTTTGACAATCCTCTACACTATCCACCAACCCTTGTGTCGTTTGCAAACTTGCCAGCCCATCCTTCTACTCCCACATCCAGGTTGTTAATAAAAATCACAAAAAATAGGGATCCCAGAATTGATCCTTGTGGGACACCATTAGTCACAACCCTCCAATCCTAATGTACTCCCTCCACCACAACTCTCTGCTTTCTGCAGGCAAGCCAATTCTGAATCCACCTGGACAAACATCCCTGGATCCCATGCCTTCTGACTTTCTGAATAAGCCTACCGTGTGGAACCTTATCAAATGCATTACCAAAATACATGTAGATCACATCCACTGCACTACCCTTATCTATATGGCTGGTCATCTCTTAAAAGCGCTCCATCAGGCTTGTTAGACACGATCTGCCCTTCAGAAAGCCATGCTGACTGTCACTGATCAGACCATGATTCTCTGAATGCCAATAGATCCTATCTTTGTGAATATTTTCCAACAGCTTTCAGATGTAAGGCTCAATGGTCTATAATTATCTGGACTATCCCTACTAACCTTTTTGAACAAGGGGTCAACATTCGCCTCCCTCCAATCCTCCGTGACCATTCCCGTGGACAATGAGGACATAATGATCCTAGCCAGAGGCTCAGCAATCTATTTCCTCGCCTCGGATGCAGAACTGGGAAGTGGCAGATGGAGTTCAACACGGATAAAGAGATTCATTTCTGCAAGTCAAATTTGAACACAGAATATAATATTAATGGTAAGACTCTTGGCAGTGTGGAGGGTCAGAGAGATCTTGGGGTCCATGTCCATACGACACTGAAAGCTGCTGTGGAGGTTGGCAGTGTTGTTAGGAAGGCGTCTGGTGTGATGCCCTTCATCAACCGTGGGATTGAGTTCAAGAGCTGTGAGGTGATGTTGAAGCGATATTTCTCCTAATCTGTACATAAGTAATTGTACCCCAACACGGCAGGGCTGTGGGCTTAGTTGGACCCCGCTTGGGTTCAGTTCCGGTGGCCTCACTACAGGAAGGATGTGGATACTATCGAGAGTGTAGTGTAGATTTACAAGGATGTTGCTCTTGGAATGGAGAGCATGCCTTAAGAGAATAGATTGAGTGAACTTGGCCTTTCCTTCTTGGAGCGACGGAGGATGAGAGGTGACCTGATAGAGGTGTATAAGGTGATGAGAGGCTTTGACCATGTGGATAGCCAGAGGCATTTTCCCAGGCTTGAAGTAACTAACACGAGGGGACGTATTTTTAAGCTGCTTGGAAGTCGGTACTGAGGGAGTGTCAGGGGTAAGTTTCTTACACAGAGAGTGGTGGGGGCATGGAATGCACTGCCTGCAGCGATGGTGGAGGTGGATACAATGGGATATTTTAAGAGACTCTTAGATAGGTTCATGGAGCTTAGAAACACAAAGGGATATACGATCAGGAAATCTGAGGCAGTCTCTAGAGTAGGTTACATGGTTGGTACAACATTGTGGGCTGAAGAGCCTGTAATGTGCTGTAGATTTCTGTGTTCTGTGTCAAAGACAGGAGAGGGATTAGTTTAAATGGACAGGAGGACGGTATGGAAAGGTTGGGCCGAAGGGCCTGTGTTAGTGCCGTAAGTGACGGGTTCTGTCCCAACCATCGACTCTATTCCCCTCAACAGATGCTGCCTGACTTGACAACATTCTTGAAAAGTTGCATTCAGTTCCGCTTAGCATTCTGTACAAAGGATGTTTTGTGCTGGAAGAGTGCAGAGGAGATTCATCATGATTGAGGGGGCTTGTGTTCATAAGTCCATAAAGCATAGGAACAGAATTAGGCCATTCAGCCCATTGGGTCAGCCACCTTTCCATCATGGCTGATCCCAGATGGCACTCGATTCCAGATATCTGACCTCCTGCCATATCCTTTGTTGCCTTGACCGATCAGGAAATGACCAACTTCCGCCTTGAATATACCCACACACTCGGTCTCCACCGCAGTCTGTGGCAGAGCATTCCACAGATCCAGTACACCTTGGCTAATAAAAAATAAATAAGCCGCTTACCTCTATTTGAAAATGTGGCTGTGCCACACCATAGGAAATACCTTCTCCACATCCACCTTATCCAGTCCTTTCAACATTCGTTAGGTTTCAATGAGATGCCCCGCATTTTTCTGAGTTCCAGTGAGCACAGGGTCAAAGCTGCCAAGTGCACCTCACATTTTAACCCCTTCATTTCCGAAATAATATTTCTGAACCTCCTCTGGACTCTCTCCAATGACAACACATCCTGTCTGAGATATGGGGCCCAGCACTGTTGATAATACTCCAAGTGTGGCCTGCCTAGTGTCTGATAAATCCTCAGCATTATCCCTTTGCTGTTATATTCATGGGGCGAGATTGGACTGTGTGGATCAACAGGGGAATCTTGGAATCCGAGTTTATAACTCCCAGATAGTGGTTCCATTGTCAGGCTGTTACGTTGCAGTTGTATACATCTCTAGTTTAACCAGATTTGGAGAATTGCATTCGAAGACAGGAATAATGAGGAGATTTTGGATGGTGAGTGGAAGACGCTTAACAGGATGCTGCCTGGATAAAGTGAGACTGGACAATCTCGGGGAGTTTTCTCTGGAGTGACAGAGGCTGAGGGAGGTCTGACAGACGTTTATAGGAATGTGAGAGACACAGACAGAGTGGACAGCCGGGATTTTTTCTCTAAGGAGGAAATGTCCAATGCCAGTGGGCATGAACTTCAGGAGAAAGGGGGAACACGTCCTTATTGGTCCTTTTTGCACTATTGAAGTATTTTGTAATTTAGTGTAATTTGGTAACTTTTCTCTGCATAGCTGCTGTTGAAAAAAAAAACAATTAGAACAGACAATGATGTTAAAAACCTGACTCAGAATGTTTAAAGGAGATTTGCGTTTCAAGTTTTTTTTTTCATTCCCATCGTGGTGGTTATCTGGAGTGATTGTCAGGGCTGTTGTTGGAGGCAGATGTGATAGAGACTAGTAGATCCCACGTGAATGTGAGGAGAATGGAGGGATGTGTTCCTTGTGTAGGCTGAATGGATTGGTTTAGTAAGGCATGAAGGGATTGGTTTAGTAAGGCATGAAGTGACCAGTTCAATTGGTTCAGAACAACACAGTGAGCAGAAGGGCCTGTTCAAGGACAAGTACAGCAAGCAGAGCAGGTGAACTGAATAAAGTGATCCCACTCAGAGAACAGACTGTGACGTCAGTGGATATATGCCGGCATCACAGTTCTCTCACCAAAGATACTTCACTGCTGGATAAAATGAAGTTTGTGATGTTTATAACCACTGTGGTGAATTGCACTGCCCAGACATCTCATCCTACTGAGTAAATTAAAATTAATTTGAAAGCTACAGAAAGGTATCTTGGTGTAACTGGTGTTTTGTGGGAAGCTTTAAATGAAGTTCTGTATCCCAGTCTTGTGAACATACATAATAGTATTAAAATATACCAGGAAAATGCAAGAAATCTGATTTATAATGGTCAAGACTTTAAGAAGTTTATTTCTGATTTTCAGGTTCTTCCAATGTTATATCTGTTAAGAAAACCTACACATTTTAAATTTTTATTCCTGTGGAGGAGTATATTGTCATTCGGCTTGACAGGTTAGTTGGTAGAGGGGTGATGTTGCCAGTTTTATAAGGAAAGGGGCCGGGTATAGAGTTGTGAATGGGAAGAAAATGTATGACGAACTTGCAGTAGAAATTCTTGATTCAACAGGGATGTATGTAGTTTCTTGTGTGAAAATATTAACTTTTTGAATCGTATCTGGATGTTTGGCCATCCAATTTCCTCATGGAAAATGGTTGTTGTAACAGTGTCCATTCTAGAAACTGCAGCTCCCCGTCTGATCCTCCTTGTTATAGGCCAATATCATGAACGTCTCTTTGATGAAAACTTGTGGAATGTTTGGTAATCGAGAGTTTGCATTATATTTTTGATAAAAGAGTTGATTTCACGTTTTATCAGTCGGGAATTGGGAAAACTTTCGAATCAGTTTTGGGTTTGGAAGATTATATTAGGAAAAAAAAATAAATAAAGATCAACACGTACAAACAAGCTGGAGGAACTCTGCAGGTCAGGCAGCGTCCGTGGAAACGAGCAGTCAACGTTTCGGGCTAAGGCCCTTCATCGGAATTGAAGAAGGAGGGGGCAGGGGCCCCACAGAGTAGGTGAGTGAGGGTGGGAAGGAGAAGGCTGGCAGGTGCCAGGTGAAAAACCAATCAGACGAAAGATCGAGGGGTGGGGGAGGGGAAGCAGGGAGGGGATAGGCAGAAAAGGTGAAGAAGGAATGTAAGGGGAAAGCACTATGGGTAGTAGAAGAAGGCAGAATCATGAGAGAGGTGATAGGCAGCTGGAAGAGGAGGCAGAGTGAAAGTGGGATGGGGGAAGGGAGGGGGAGGGAATTTCCGGAAGTTGGAGAATTTGTTGTTCATACCAAGGGGCTGGAGACTACCCAGACAGTATATGAGGTGTTACTCCTCCAACCTGAGTTTAGCCTCATCATGGCAGTAGAGGAGGCCGTGTATGGGCATATCCGAATGGGAATGTGAAGCAGAGTTGAAGTGAGTGGCCACCGGGAGATCCTGTCTGTTGTGGCGGGCGGAGCGGAGGTGCTCGACGAAGTGGTCCCCAATCTGTGTCGGGTCTCGCCAATGTAGAGGAGGCCGCACTGGGAGCACCGAATGCAATAGATGACCTCGACAGACTCACAAGTGAACTGTTGCCTCACCTGGAAGGACGGTCTGGGGCCCGGAATGGTGGTAAGAGAGGAGGTGTAGGGACAGGTGTAGCACTTACGCCTGCAGGGATAAGTACCCGGTGGGAGATCTGTGGGGAGGGACGTGTGGACCAGGCAGTCGGGGAGGGAACGATCCCTGCGAAAAGCAGAGAGGGGGTAGAGAGGGAAAGATGTGCTTAGCGGTGGGATCCTGTTGAAGGTGTCAAAATTTTGCCCGTGGCGGGATGAAGTGCTGCCGCTGTCCACAATGGTCTCCCCCTTTCCAGCGGCTGGAGCCGTCTGTGAACCAGGCGTGAAGTTTGTCGTCGGGATGGAGGGAATTGAGGGGTTGACCCCAACACGCTGCGGAGGGTTGTACCTTAGGGATGTCCGGGGAAAGCCGTGACTTGTTCATGGAGGCGGCTGACCCCTTCAGGACCGGGTTCAGCCCCTCCGCAATGTTGCTTCCACTTGACAATGGAGAACGGCCCTCTTTGTGGGAGGAATCAGGGGACGTGACCCATCACATTATGGGGAGGTGGGAGCGGAGGACGACAGGGTCGGTGCCTGTTTGGTGTTCTGTGTCGATGAACGCCAGGTAACGGGCGAGTAGCTGGCGCTCGAAGGGGCTGTAGCGCGCTATGCGGCGGGATTGCCTGGGAGGATGGTGTGCTGGGCACCTGTATCGACAAGTGCCATCCACCTCTGCGTGTTTCCCTTTCCCCAGTGCACTACGACAGGTATATGTGGCCTCAGGTCCCCCGGGTGGGAGAGGGCCAGAGAGCAAATGCCCCGGGGGCCCTGGCCTTCATCCTATGGGGGGGGCGGAGAGGGTCTGTCACCCCTGTGGTGAGGTGCCTTGGTGGCTGAGGTGGGGCATTTCCTGTCTCAGGAAATCTGAGTTCTGTCTTGAGGGCAGGCGAGGCAGCCAGGCACTCGCCTTGTCGTTGGCGGTACCGAACCGCCGGTTGGGTCAGCTGCTTGGAGAAGTCCCGGGTCTCCGTGGTCACGGAGTAACCGGGGTAGGTCTGGGCGGGTCCTCTCCATCTCCTCCCTCGCTGGGGTGAACCTGGGACGGCGTGGTGACGGGTCGGGCATGTTGGAGCTCGGGTGTGAAGGGGGAAGGGTGGTTATGGGCCCTAGGCTCCTCGGGCTCCCCTTCCCCGTTGCTATCCAGCCAGGTGTCCCCATCCCCCAGCCACGCGTCCAGCTTGTCGCCGCGCTGGACCAGGGTTCGAGTCTTCAGCGGGTCCGGCTCCCTCCCGCAGCATGCAGCAGTTGTGTGAGCCTGCAGGCGGCCTCGGTTCCCTCGACCCCGAGCTCCACGGCTCGGGTCTGGGCAGCTTGTGCTCCCTCCCGCAGCTTGCAGCAGTTGTGTGAGCCTGCAGGCGGCCTCGGTTCCCCTGACCCCGAGCTCCTCGGCTCGGGTCTGGGCAGCTTGTGCTGCCTCCCGCAGCGTGCAGCAGTTGTGTGAGCCTGCAGGCGGCCTCGGTTCCCCCGACCCCGAGCTCCTGGACTCGGGTCTGGGCAGCTTGTGCTCCCTCCCGCAGCGGGCAGCAGTTGTGTGAGCCTGCAGGCGGCCTCGGTTCCCCCGACCCCGAGCTCCTGGACTCGGGTCTGGGCAGCTTGTGCTCCCTCCCGCAGCGGGCAGCAGTTGTGTGAGCCTGCAGGCGGCCTCGGTTCCCCCGACCCCGAGCTCCTGGACTCGGGTCTGGGCAGCTTGTGCTCCCTCCCGCAGCGTGCAGCAGTTGTGTGAGCCTGCAGGCGGCCTCGGTTCCCCTGACCCCGAGCTCCTGGACTCGGGTCTGGGCAGCTTGTGCTCCCTCCCGCAGCGGGCAGCAGCGGTGCCGGAACTGTTCTGGCACCTTGTCCTTCTGACCACATCAGTGCTGAATGTGGTCGGTAATCTTGACCTGGCGTCTCAGCAGGGACGCAAACAACCAGAAGGCACCCCTTTGACCCCCCTGGCTTTGGGAACCCTGATTCCTTAAGGAGGGAGACCACATGGTGGCCCAGCCTCTCGCCAAGGGGTCTAACTGCTCCGACCGGTTCACTGGTTTCCCGTGGTCTGCCAGCATGCTGGCCAGACTCTCAAACCCCTCCCTTTCATCGGTCCACCCGGGGATCCTATTCTGGATGCCTGCACTGGCTTTCTTCCCCTTGTTCCAGAACATTCTCCCCTGTGCTTCTGTGTCCAGCCAAGACCGATGAGATCCTGCTCGCAGCGCCGAATGTTGTGACGGAAAAGAGAGATTCTCCGGGTCTCACAGGCAAGAGCTCTGGACACACAGTTTTAATGATGAGTTTATTTACAAGGGGAGAAAAGCTTGGGAACAACACAAATGGCTACAATATTCGCACAAATGCTTAGAATAGAGGAGCGTGGGAAAAGTTGGGTCGGCCGTACAATACCCGAGAAAACGGTGTGGGGACAGAGTACAGGTACGCATACGTGCAAGGTAAAAGCAACTACGAAACTCGTCACACCTAGATCATGGGCAGACACGGCTCTTTGCTAAAGGGACAATACTAAACGCTCCCACAGCCCTGTTCAATGCACACCTTGTCTCCAGCGCTGTTCTGCAGTCTTCAGCCTGGAGTGAAACAGGGTGGCCCCTCGAGGATGACAAAGAGAGCGAGCCAAGCACATGTAGGGACTGTGTCAGAGAGAGAGAGATGGGAGAGTGAGGGACTTTGAGAGTGGGAGAATGTTGACAGGGTGGGAGGGGAGGGGAGCGAGCGAAGAGAATGTGGAGTTTGGGACGGTGAGATGGGAGAGATGATTGTGTGGGAGAGAAAAGGGAACGTCGGTATGTGACGGGGGAGTGGAAATTGGAAGACAGAAGGGAGAGAGGGGTCTGGGAAAGAAAGAAATGAGCATCGGCGCGGGTCGGGAAATGCGGAGAGTGGGCAGGGCAAGGAAGCGAGAAATCTGAGAGTGAGTGTGTGAGTGACAGAGGGACTAAGGCACGGACAGAAGGAAGGGAGAATTGGGAGAGCGAGCGAGAAGTGGTTGTAAACTGTGGGAGAGAGAGTGGAGAATGCGGAGCGGGTGGAGAAATGAGGGTGGTGTGTGGGTGAGAGAGAAGGAAGAGTGGGGAGTGGGTGACAGAGATGGGATGGGATGGCAGATAGAGACAGTCAATTAAGAGAGAGGGGAGAGACAGAGATAAGGGAGAGTGTGGAGTGGGGAAAGGGAATTTATATTGTTGATTGGGAAAAGCAAGAATGAATCTGGTAGTGAGAGATGGGAAAGGCGTCTGTGAGACACAGAAGGGAAAGTAGAGGAGGGAGATGGGAGTGGATAATAGAGAACCGAAGGAGCAGTGTGGACTGGGAGAGAGAAAAAGGATAGAGTGACAGAAAGGGAAAGGAGTGGATAAGGAAAGGGAGAGTGGGGAGAAAGGGAAGGGAGAGAGGGGAGAAGGAAAGGGAGAGTGGGGGGAATGGGGAGAAAGGGAAGGGAGAGTTGGAGAAAGGGGAGGGAGGGTGGGGAGAAGGGAAGTTAGAGTGGGAGAAAGGGAAGGGAGAGTGGGAAGAAGGGAAGTTAGAGTGGGAGAAAGGGAAGGGAGAGTGGGGAGAGTGGAAGTGTAGAGAGTGTGAAAGAGAGATGGGAGATTAATGAGTAGACCAAATTGAGGGAGAGTGGGAAGAGTGAGAGAAATTGGACAGTTGCTTATGAGAAAGAAAAGCGAGTGCGTGTAGTGGGGGACAGAGTCAGGAGAGTGGAGAGTGGGAACGTAGGGATTGGGGACAGATAATGGAGAGAGAGAGAATGAAGTGTGAGGAGTAGGAAAGAGACGTAGAGTGAGAGCGGTTGGGCAGTGGGAGAGAGGGAAGGCAGCGTGGGAAGGGCGTGAGAGAGAAGCAAACTTTTGTGGTTTGAGAGAAAGAGGGGAGAGTGAGAAGTGAGAGAGAGGGAGCGTGTGTAGTGGGAGAGAAGAAAGGATTCGGAGTGGGAAAAGTGGGGATTGGGAAAGTGAGATGGGAGAATGGGGAGTGGCAGAGAATGAAGTCAGAGTGGGGAGAAGAAGAGAGATAAGGAAGAATAGGGAATAACTGAAGAGTAAGGACCAGTGTGTTGTGGAAGAGGGATTCCGGAGAAAGGGGAGTACAACAGTGTCACTCCACTCTTCAGGAAGCAAGAGAGGCAGAGGGAGGGAAACTAAAGGCCAGTTGGTCTGACCTCAGTGTTTGGGAAGATATTGGATTCGATTATTAAAGATGATGTTTCAGGGAACTTTGGACAAATGATAGAAAGGGCCGGAGTCAGCATAGTTTCCTGACAAATCTGTTGAAATTCATTGAAGAAATAACAAGCGGGATAGACAAAGGACAATCGGTTGATGTTGTGTACTTTGAATTTCAGGCCTTTGAAAAGGTGGCAGACATGAGGCTGTTTAACAAGCTACGAGCCCATGGTATTACAGAAAGAGCCCAGCACATATAAAGCAGTGGCTGATTGACAGGAGGCAGAACGTGTGAATAAATGGAGCGTTTTCTGTCTGGCTGCAGATGTCCAATGGCATTCCACGGGGTCTGTGATGGGACCGATTATTCTCTGCTAAATGGCGATGACTTGGATGATGTATTTGATGGCTTTGTTGCAAAATCTGCAGAGGACATGAACAGAGATGGAGGGAAAGGTAGTTCTGAGGACGTAGAGAGGCCACAGAAGGAGCTAGACAGATTAGGACTGGAAATGGCAGATGGAATACAGAGTCGGGAAATGTATGGTCATGAACTTTGGTAAAAGAAATGACTGGTTGGACGGGGAGAAAGTTTTTTTAATAATAACGAGGTACAGAGGAAACTGGGAATCCTTGTGCTGAATTCCCTAAAGATAAATTTGTAGGTTGAGACCGATGAGGAAGACAAATCTAATGTCAGCATTCATTTCATGAGGACTGAAAGGTAAAAGCAAGGACGAAATGTTGGAACTTTAAAAAGCTCTGGTGAGGCCTCACTTGTATTTTGAGCAGGTTTGAGCTCCTTGTCTTAGAAAGGATGTGCTGAATCTCGAGGGGGTTCAGAGGAGGGGCACGAAAATGGTTCCAGTATTGAACAGGTTGTCATATCACCATTGATGTCTCTGGGCCAGAATTCAGAAAAATAAGGGGTGAACTCGTTGAAGGAGGAGCCTTGATAGAGTGGATGTGGGCAGGGTTTTTCCTGTGATTGGTGGGTCTAAGACCGGATGACCCAAAACAGCCATCCTGTTAGAACGGAAATGAGGAGGAGTTTCTTTAGCCACAGTAGAGAATCAATGGGATTCTTTGCCACAGGCAACGGTGGAGGCCGAGTCTCTCTGTACATTTACTACAGAAGGTCATATATTACTGATTGTTCAGGGTGTGAAAGGATACGGGGAGAAGACAGGAGATTGGGTCTGCGACGAAATTGGATAAACCAGGATGATATGGTGATATGTTAAAGCAAAGTCCATGGGCCGAATGTCCTCATCTGCTCCTGCACCTTATGGTCTTATGGACTATCTGCCTTTTGAACACTTCTGTCTCTTTGGGATGTGTATATCCTGCGCTTTCTGAAGTGCTTCCCGAAATTCCACCCCGTCTTGCTTTGACATTATCGGTGCCAAAGGTCTTTTCCAATCACTTTTGGCCAGCTCCTCTCTCACACCTCTGCAGTTTCCTTCATTTCACTGCAACACTGCATCTACGTTGTGCTTCCCCTTCTCAAATTGCAAATTCAATCCCGGTTCATTGCATCACACCCTATCCAGAACAGCAGAACCCTTAGTGCAGTGGTCCCCAGCCACCAGGCCGCAAAACATGCTGTACCGGGCCGCGAGGGAACGATATGATTTGGCAATAGTGGGGTTAACCACGAGCTGCTCTCTGAAGCCACCTCGCAGGCATTCTAGAAATCCTCCCTCGGGGCATCCAGCACCAACCGGGTTTTCCCAATCTATTTGTGTACTGAAATCCCACATGACTATTGTAACGTTGACCTGCTGACTTGCATTTTCTATCTCCCGTTGTAGTTTGTAGACTACGTCCTTACTACTGTTTGGGGGTCTGCACATACCTTCCACCAGGATTTCTTTGCACTTGCAGTTCCTCAGCTCTCCCCACAGCGACTCAGCACCTTCCGACCCTATGCCAGCTCTTTCTGATGGTTTGATTTTGTTATGTTTACCAACAGGGCCACGCTGTCAGTGATGCCCACAACCTCATGTATGCCAGTCCGCAGCTCTTCCTCCTCGTCAGTTTGCACAATGCGCGCATTCAAATGTAATACCGTCAGTCCTGTGTTCAGCCTTTTAGATTCTGTGTGTCTTTTCCATCGCAACTCATCCTGTCGACTGCCAGGTTGCCCTATCAGCAGCCTTTCATTGCCAGCAGTCTCACAACATACTGTCTCTGTCTACAAACCAACTACCTCATCCTCGGCGGTAGCACATCGGTTCCCAAACCCCCTACCTAACTCACAAAATATCTTTTTTAGGGCCTGCTGACATTTTCTACCTGTCAGTGGTGCCAATATTTACCAACAAGTCTGGTTGCTCGCCCTCCCCCTTTAGAATGCCAGGGACCTGATCGGAGTCATCCCTGTCCCTGGCACCTGGACACATCTCACCATCCGGGTGACTCTATCGCCAGCACAGAACCGCTGGTCGTTGGTTGACAACAGGAGGAACTCTAACCCTGTTACGGCGGAGGGAGGATCGGGTGAGAGTTAATGTTCTGGAAATGGAGGGGATGCCTCATGGATCAGAGGGAATGAAAGGTTCGAGAGGCTTCAGTTGTTTCCTCTGTAGCGATGGGGGCTGAGGGGAGACCAGAGGCAGACTGAGGCTGAGTAGAGCTGAGAGAAGAGAACCGGCATCGTTTGTTCACCAGGTGAATATCTCAATTACCAGAGGACGTGATTTCAAGGTGACTGTGGGACAGTCCAAAGATGATGTTGACCTGTGCCCCAGTACTGTACTCTGCTCCACAGTTCGTTCTCTCTCTCTCTCTCTCTCTCTCTCCCTCCCTTTCTCTCTCTCTCTCTCTCTCTCCCTCCCTTTCTCTCTCTCTCTCTCTCTCCCTCCCTTTCTCTCTCTCTCTCTCTCTCTCTCTCTCTCTCTCTCTCTCTCTCTCTCTCTCTCTCTCTCTCTCTCTCTCTGTCTCTCTCACTCCCCCCTCAATTTCTCTATCTCCTCTTTTCCTCATCCGTACTCTTTTACACCTTCCCACTCTTTCCTCCAAACATTCTTCCCTACACCGTCACTAACCTGCATCTTTCCCTTATTGTCTCTTACTCCGTTTTTGCCTAACCTTTCGCTTGCCGCTCTTTCTCCCCAATTCCCCCTTTCCTGTAGCTGGCTGTCTCCGCCACCCACCCGTCCAGACCAGCACCACTCCCCCACCCCGCACTGTGATGACGGTTTTACACTCAGTGGATTACAGATGCTGTATAATGTCTCGTCCGTTGCAAAGATAAAGGCTTGTGGTTTCCGGGAGAGGCCTGTATGTTCCCGTTTAGTGTGCTGCAGAATAGGCGGTGGAGGAGTGTGGAGAAGCGGGGAGAGAGAGGGTAAGTGAGGATGTAAGAGAGGGGGAAGAAGAGGGGAAAGGAGAGGGGTAGAGAGAAAGGGAAGAGAGAGAGAGGGAGAGAGTCAGAGAGAAAGAAAGAGAGAGTGACAGGCAGAGAGACTGAGAGAGGGGGGAGAGAGAAGAGGAGAGGAGAGGTGAGCGTAAATTTGGACATTTGCTTTCAATGAATCAAGGTACAGTGATAACCTTTGATTCGCATCCCGTCCATAGAGATTAATTCTTCACCTCGAGACAGGGAGTGCGGGGTCACGAAATGTGAGGGCCAATTAATTAACTTAACGAATCATACAGTTTCCATGATGTACTGAACTTGTTCACAGCTCTCTGCAGTGTTCCGGTGGTGGTCAGTGCTGTTGCCATGACAACACGACTAGTTTCCGCACAGGATGTGTTCTGTAAAAATAGATGATGGTCGTCCAGGAGGCGCCGATTTTCTTCAGCCTCTGGAAGAAGCAGAGAGGCCGCTGAGTTTTCTTGGCGATAGTGTCCTTGTGGCTGGACAAGGACAGGCTGTTTGTGGTGTTCACTCTCAGGAGATTGGAGCTCTCAACCCCCTTATCCTCTGCCGTTGATGTAAACAGGAATGTCTGCATCGCCCCGGCTGACTTCCTGTTGTCAGTAACCAGCTCTATCGTGTTGGTGAAATGGAGGGGGTGGGGAGTGTTGATACCAGGTCACAAAGCTCTCCAGCTCGGACCCGACACGCGGGTGGAGAAGGTTTACAGGAGTAAATTCCAACCGTGTGCAAACAGCACTGGCTCTGTGAACACGGGTGGAACTGTCCAGACGGACTGAAGGATCTATTTCCGCGCTTTCCCCGAATCTCGTCCTTCTCTCTCACTTTTCTCACTCTCACCTTCCTCACTCTAGTCTCTCTCCGCTTCTCCTCTCTCATCCCAAACTCTACTATCCCTCCTCCTCACTCTCCTCTATTACTCCCCACTCCCACTGCCTTACACCACTCTCGCACTAACCCCTCACCCTCTGCTTACTCCCTACCTTCCTGAATCCTGCATCACTCATATGAAACATATTCCTCCCGCGCCCTCCTCATCCAGCCGAAAGGCTTTATCTGCTGTTGCTTCCGCAGGACACGGATTTAATCAACTTCCGGTGACTCTAATTCACTGTCAAAGATAGAACGGGTAAAGTGCTCGGGGGAAGTTGAGAAGCAGGAGATACTGGGAAAATGGAGAAACAGGACTGAATGGAACCAGACAGGAGAGAAATTTCACTCTCACCCTCTGCATCTCCCTGTATGTCTCCCTCTCTCTCTGTCTCTCACTCTCTTTCTCTCTCTCTCTTTCTGTCGCCCTCCCTCTCTCTATCGCTCTCCCTCTCTCTCACACTCTCTCTCCTCTGTCTGTCTGTCTCTCTCTCTCACTCTCTCCACACCCTCTCTCTCCCCTCACTCTCTGTCTCACTCTCTGTCTCCGTCGCTCACTCACTCTCTCCCCATCCTCATTCTCTCTCTACCTTTCTGTCTCTCTCCCTCTCTCTCTCCATCTCTCCCCCTCTCACATTCTGTTCTCTCTCCCTCTCTTTCTCTTTCTGTCTCTCTCTCTGTCTCTCCCTCTCCCCACCATCCCTCTCTGTCTCCCTCTCTCTCTGTCTCTCTCACTCTCTCCCCACACTCTCTCTCTGCCTGTCTCACTGTCTCTCCTCTCTCTCTGTCTCTGGCTCTCCCTCTCTCTCCATCTCTCCCTCTCTGTCTCGCTCTCTCACTCCCTGTACCTCTCTCTTTCTCTTTCACTCTCTTACTCTCTCTCTGTGTCTCTCTCTCCCTTTCTGTCTCTCTCACTCTCGCTCCCCCGCTCTGTCTATCTCCCTCTCCGTCTCTCTCACTCTCTCCCCACCCTCTCTCTATGCCTGTCTCTGTCTCCTTCTTCCTCTTTCTTTCGCTCTCCCTCTCTCTCCATCTCTCCCTCTCTCTCTCTATCTCACTCTGTTCTCCCTCTCTCCCCACCCACTCTCGCTCTCTCTCTGTCTCTCTCTCTGTTCCTCTATCTGTCTCTCTCTCTTGCTCTCCCTGTCTTTCTCTCTCACTCTCTGTTCCTCTCTCTCTGATTCTCTCCCTCTCGTTCCATCTCTCCCTCTCTCATCTCTGTCACTCTCTCTCACTGTTCCTCTCTCCCTCTCTCCCCACCCACTCTTTCTCTCCCTCACTGTCTTTCTCTCCATCTCTCTCTCTGTTCCTCTCTCTCTCTCTCTCTTCCTCCCTCCCTCTCTCTCTTTCTCACTGTTCCTCTCTGTCTGCCTCTCCCCCTCTCTCTCAGTCTCTCTGACTCTCCCTCTCGCTCCATCTCTCCCTCTCTCTCTGTCTCAGTCACTCTCTCTCTCACTGTTCCTCTCGCTCTCTCCCCACACACTCTCTCTCTCCCTCTCTCTTTCTCTCCATCTCTCTGTTCCTCTCTGTCTCTCCCTCTCTCTCTCTCTCTCTATCTCTCTCTGTCTTCCTCCTACTCTCTCTTTCTCTCTCTGTTTCTTCCCTCTCTGTCTATCTCCCTCTCTCCCTGTCTCTCTCACTCTCTCCCCACCCTCTCTCACTCTCTGCCTGTCTCTCTCTCCTTCTCTGTCTCTCCCTCTCTCTCTCCCCGCGCTCTCTCTGTCTGTCTCTCCCTCTCTCCCCACCCACTCTCTCTCTGTCTCTCTCCCTCATCTCTCTCTCTTCCTCTCTGTCTCTCTCCCTCTCTCTCTTGCTCTCCCTCTCCCCTCTCCCTCCCTCTGTCTATCTCACTGTTCCTCTCTCTCTGTCTCTCCCCCGTCCTCTCCCTCTCCGTCTCTCTCACTCTCTCCGCACCCTCTCTCTCTGCCTGTTCTCTCTCTCTCTTTCTCTCGCTCTCCCTCTCTCTCCATCTCTCCCTCTCTGACTCTCTCTCCATCTCACTCTGTTCCTCTCCCTCTCTCCCCAACCACTCTCCCTCTCTCTCTGTTCCTATATCTGTCCCTCTCTCTTGCTCTCCCTGTCTTTCTCTCTCACTCTCTGTTCCTCTCTCCCTGATTCTCTCCCTCTTGCTCCATCTCCCTATTTCTCCATCTCTGTCACTCTCACTCACTCTGTTCCTCTCTCCCTCTCTCCCCACCCACTCTTTCTCTCCCTCTCTCTGTCTTTCTCTGCATCTCTCTCTCTGTTTCTCTCACTCTCTCTTCCTCCCTCCCTCTCTCTTTCTCTGTTCCTCCCTCTCTCCCCACCCCTCCCTCTCTCTCTTTCTCTCTGTCTCTCCCCCTCTCTGTCTATCTCCCTCTCTACGTCTCTCTCACTCTCTCCCCACCCTCTCTCTCTCTGCGTCTCTATCTCTCTCTCCTTCCCACTCTGTCTCTCCCTCTCTCTCTACGCTCTCTCTGTCTGTCTCTCCCTCTCTCCGCCCCTCTCTCTCTCACCACACCCGCTCTCCCTCTGCCTCTCTCTCTCTCTCTGTTCCCCCACTTTCTCTCAGTCTCTGTCTCTCTCACTCCGTTCCTCTCTCTCCCTCTCTCTTTCTGTCACTCTCTCCCCACCCTCTCTCTGTCTGTCTCTCTCCCTCTCTCTCTCTGTGCCTCTCTCCCCCTCTCTCTTGCTCTCCTCTGTCTCTCTCACTCTCTGTTCCTCACTCTCTGTTCCACTCCCTCTCCCTCTCTCCCTCCAGCTCTGTCTCTCTCTCACTCTCTGTTCCTCTCTGCCTCTCTCCCCCTCTGTCTATCTCCCTCTCTGTCTCTCTCACACTCTCCCCACCCTCTCTCTCTCACTCTCTCACTCTCTTCCCACCCTCCCTCTCTCTCTGTATTTCTCCCTGTCCATCTCTCCCTCTCTGTCTCTCTCTCACTCTCTCTCCCCTCTCTCTCTTCCTCCCTCCCTCTCTGTCTTTCTCTCTCACTGTTCTCTCTCTGCCTCTCCCCTCTCTCTCTCTCTCTGTCTCTCTCTGCCTCTCTGTCTCTCCTTCTCTCTCTCTTAGCCTCTTGCTCTCCCTCTCTCTCACTCTCTGTTCCTCTCCCTCTCTCCCCACCAACTCTCTCCCTCTCTCTCTGTTCCTCTCTCTCCCCCTTGCTCTCCCTCCCTCTCTCTCTCTTGGTCTTTCTCTCTCACGGTTCCTCTCGCTCCCTCTCGCTCCATCCTCTCCATCTCTGTCTCTCCCCTTCTCCCCACCCACTCTCTCTCTCTCTCTCTCCCTGTCTACGTCTCTCTCACTGTTCCTCTGTCCCACTCTTTCTTCCTCTCTCTCTCTCTTTCTGTCTCTCCCTCACTCTCTTCCCATCTCTGAAAATCTCCCTCTCTCTGACTCACTCTCCCCATCCTCTCTCTCTGCCTGTCTCTCTGTCTCTCACTCTCCCTCTCTCTCTGTCTCTCTCCTTCTCTCCATCTCTCCCTCTCTCTTTCTCTCTCTCACACTTTGTTCCTCTCCCTCTCTCTCTTTCTGTCTCTCTCTCTCTGTCTCTCCCCCTCTCTGTCTCTCCCTCTCTCACTCTCTCCCCACCCTCTCTCTGCCTGTCTCTCTGTCTCTCCTTCTCTCTCTCTCTTAGCCTCTCGCTCTCCCTCTCTCTCCTCTCTCCCTCTCTCTCACTCTCTGTTCCTCTCCCTCTCTCCCCACCAACTCTCTCCCTCTCTCTCTGTTCCTCTCTCTCCCCCTTGCTCTCCCTCCCTCTCTCTCTCTTGGTCTTTCTCTCTCACGGTTCCTCTCGCTCCCTCTCGCTCCATCCTCTCCATCTCTATCTCTCCCCCTCTCCCCACCCACTCTCTCTCTCTCCCTGTCTATGTCTCTCTCTCACTGTTCCTCTGTCCCACTCTTTCTTCCTCACTCTCTCTCTTTCTGTCTCTCCCTCACTCTCTTCCCATCTCTGAAAATCTCCCTCTCTCTGACTCACTCTCCCCATCCTCTCTCTCTCTGCCTGTCTCTCTGTCTCTCACTCTCCCTCTCTCTCTGTCTCTCTCCTTCTCTCCATCTCTCCCTCTCTCTTTCTCTCTCTCACACTTTGTTCCTCTCCCTCTCTCTCTCTTTCTGTCTCTCTACCTCTGTGTCTCTCCTGCTCTCTCTTTCTCTCTCCCTCTCTCCACCCCTCTCTCTCTGCCTCACTCTCTCACCACACCCTCTCTCTCTGCCACCCTCTCTCTGTCCCTCTCTTTTCCTCTCCCTTGCCCTCCCTCTCTCTCTCTCCCTCTCCCTCTGTCTCCCTCTCTCCCCCTCTCTCTTTTCCTCTCCCTCTGCCTGTCTGTCTCTTGCTCCCTCTCTCTCTCCCTCTCTCTCTCTCTCTCCCTCCCTCTGTCTCCCTCTCTCCCCCTCTTTTTTCCTCTCTCTGCCTTTGTATCTCTCTTGCTCTCCCTCGCTGTCTCTCTCTCCCTCTCTCTCTGTCTGTCTGTCTCTCTCTCTGTTCCTCTCTCTCTCACTCTCTCTTTACATATACAATTCCTCAATTTCTCTATCTTTTCTTTTCCTCATCCGTAATCTTTTGCACCCTCCCACTCTTTCCTCCAAACATTCTTCCCGACACAGTCACTAACCTGCATCTTTCCCTTATTGTCTCTTACTCCGTTTATGCCTAACCTTCCGCTTGCCTCTCGCTTTCTCCCCAATTCCCCCTTTCCTGTAGCTTGCTGTCTCCACCACCCACCCGTCCAGACCAGCACCCCTCCCCCACCCCGCACTGTGATGACGGTTTTACACACTCAGTGGATTACAGATGTTGTATAATTTCTCGTCGGTTGGAAAGATTCAATGTTCTCTCAGAAGATAAAGGCTTGTGGTTTCTGGGAGAGGCCTGTTTGTTTCCGTTTAGTGTGCTGCAGAATAGGCGGCGGAGGAGTGTGGAGAAGGTGGGGGGGGGGAGAGAGAGAAGAGAGGAGAGATTAGCGTAAATTGGGACAGTTGCTTTCAATGAATCAAGATACAGTGATAAATTTTGATTCGCATCCCGTCCATATAGATCAATTCATCACCTCAGGACTGGGAGTGCGGGGTCGCGAAATGTGAAGGGACAATTAATTAAATGAACGAATCATACAGACCAATTAATCACAGCGCTACATTAGGGAGATTGTGAAGTTGGTGGTCCATCTCTCAGGAAGTCAGAATGTTGTCGTGTGTGGGGTCTTTGATAGCATGGACTGTTTTATTGAGGCAGAGAGATGTGTAAACAGTGTCCACAGTTTCCATGAGGTACTGAACTTGTTCACAGCTCTCTGCAGTGTTTCCGGTGGTGGCCAGTGCTGTTGCCGTGACAACACGACTAGTTTCCGCACAGGATGTGTTCTGTAAAAACAGATGATGGTCGCCCAGGAGGCGCCGATTTTCTTCAGCCTCTGGAAGAAGCAGAGAGACCGCTGAGCTCTCTTGGCGATAGTGTCCTTGTGGCTGGACAAGGACAGGCTGTCAGTGGTGTTCACTCTCAGGAGATTGGAGCTCTCAACCCCCTTATCCTCTGCCGTTGATGTAAACAGGAATGTCTGCATCGCCCCGGCTGACTTCCTGTTGTCTGTAACCAGCTCTATCGTGTTGGTGAAATGGAGGGGGTGGGGAGTGTTGATACCAGGTCACAAAGCTCTCCAGCTCGGACCCGACACGCGGGTGGAGAAGGTTTACAGGAGTAAATTCCAACCGTGTGCAAACAGCACTGGCTCTGTGAACACGGGTGGATCTGACCAGACGGACTGAAGGGTCTATTTGCGCGCTTTCCCCGAATCTCGTCCTTCTCTCTCACTTTTCTCACTCTCACCTTCCTCTCTCTAGTCTCTCTCCGCTTCTCCTCTCTCATCCCAAACTCTACTATCCCTCCTCCTCACTCTCCTCCATTACTCCCCACTCCCTCCGCCTTACATCACTCTCACACTGACCCCTCACCCTCTGCTTACTCCCTACCTTCCTGAATCCTGCATCACTCATATGAAACATATTCCTCCCGCGCCCTCCTCATCCAGCCGAAAGGCTTTATCTGCTGTCGCTTCCGCAGGACACGGATTTAATCAACTTCCGGTGACTGATTCACTGTCAATCCCTCAGCGGAGAGGGAGGGAGAGGGTGAGTGGAAGTTTCAGGACTTTAGGAATAGGGAGAAACACAGTTGAGGGAGTTGGGAAGCGGTGAGGGAGGAGGGAGACTAGGGGATGACGAGATATGGGGAGAGGTAAGTGTGTAGAAGGAGGAGAGATAGAACGGGTAAAGAACTCCGGGGAAGTTGAGAAGCAGGTGTTACTGGGAAGATGGATAACCAGGACTGAGTGGAACCAGACAGGAGAGCAAGTTCACTCTCACCTTCTCCATCACCTTCTCCCTATCCGTTTCCCTCTTTCACTACCCCTCCTCTCTCTCTCTGTCTCTCTCTCTCTCCCTCTATCTCTCTCACTTCATTTCCTGCCTAAACGTACGAGTCAGTTGCAAAACTAAAGTTAACCCTTTCTGAATTGGTGGTGGATGGGGAAGATTTTACATTGATGTAGGTCCCCATCACCCAGGACATGCCTTCGTCTCATTGCTCCCATCAGGGAGGATGTACAGAACCCTGGAGACACACTAACTGGTTCGGGAACAGCTTCTTCCCTCCACCATCAGATATCTGAATGGTCAAAGAACCCATGAACACTTCCTCAGTATTTTCCCTCTCATTTTGCACTACATTTCAAATTTAATTTTACACATCCTAATTGTAATCTGTAGTTTTTATTGCTAAATATTGCAATGTACTGCAGACACAAAACAACAAATTTCACCACGTATGCCGGTGATATTAAACCTGATTCTGATGCACAAACACACACAGCTGGGCTCAGACATACAACACTCCCACATTCCTCCCTTTGTGACACCCTGCTTGCTCCGACGGGCCAGATGGCCTCATTCTGCTCTTATGTCTCACGGTTCTTATGGTCTCATGGACTATTTTCTAAATGGGGAGAAATTTCAAAAACTGAGATGCAAAGTGCACAATTCCCACAAGTTTTCTGAATTCAAAAGTCAAATTTAGGGGCTCAGCGTTGGGGACGTTGCATGAAAGTGGCGCTGATATCAAAGACACGACCCACCCAGCCAACACACTTTTTGTCCCTCTTCCCTCCGGGAGAAGGTTCAGGAGCTTGAAGATTCCTACGGTCAGATTTGGGAACAGCTTCTTTCCAACGGTGATAAGACTGCTGAACAAGTCCTGACACGGATCTGGGCCGTACCTTCCAAATATCTGGACCTAACTTGCACTACCTTACTTTCCCTTTTCTGTTTTCTGATTATAATTTATAATTTAAATTTTTATTGTATTTACTTCGAATTGTACTTCTGGGAGCGCGAACACAGAATCAAACATCACTGTGATTATTGAACGCTCTAGTATCAATTGTTTGTCCGCCCTCAAACACTGTTGGGAGAGGTATGCTCCCATTGCCAGAGGGGTGTCAGTGGGTGGGACGCTGAGAGCCCGGCCGGGCCAGAGTTTGGAACCGGGACCGACTGAGGCCGGAGACCGGGAGCTGCGCCTCGGGTTTCGGCTGCAACACCGGCGGGTCGTGAATCCTTTTGAAGGCAGAGCTGAAGAGACTGGCGGAGATTCCGTGAGATGTTTCAGCTACACGGAGGGAGCCCGGCCTTTCCCCGCCGAGGATCGGGGCCTGTTGTCTGGAGTTGTCTCCCAGACCCGTCCCTTTCTGCCGGGAGACGGGAGCTGACCCGCAGCGGCTGCCGGTGGATCTCCGGAGCTCTCACCGCTCCCCTGTGCAATCCGGATGGCTGAAACCCATGGTCAACTCTTGCTTTAGAAAATAAGAAACAGTAGCAGGCGTGCGTGGCCAGTCAGCCCTTTGCGCCTGTTCTCCCCTTCCCTCAGAATACCCGATATTTATACTTTATACTTCTCTTTATTGTCACCAAACAATTGATACTAGAATGTACAATAATCAAAGCAATATTTGACTCTGCGCTTTGCGCTCCCTGAAGAACAAATCGAAGTAAATGCAATAAAAAATTAAATTATAAATCATAGTTAGAAAATAGAAAAGGGTAGTACAAGGTAGTACAAGTCAGGTCGGGATATTTGGAAGTTGCGGCCCAGATCCGGGTCAAGATCCGTTCAGCAGTCTTATCACAGTTGGAAAGAAGCTGTTCCTAAATCTGGCCTTACGAATCTTCAAGCTCCTGAACCTTCTCCCAGAGGGAAGAGAAACAAAAAGTGTGTTGGCTGGGTGGGTCGTGTCCTTTCCCATCATCGCTGAGTCCCTAAATTTGAAATTTGAATTTAGAAAACTTGTGGAGAAAATTCCAAATATTCACCACAATATGGGTGAGGAAATTTCTCCGGATCTCAGCCCTGCTGAGGTAACCTCGGATTTTGAGTCTCTGACCCCTTGTTCAACACCACCCCGCCGCCAACCCCCACCTAGGAAAACATCATTCCTGCCCCTGCCCTGTGATTCTGTGTCTCTTTCAGTCAGACCACCTCTTATTTCTCTAGTTTTGAGACAGGCCCAATCATTGTAATCTCTCTGAGGACACTACCACAACCGAAAATCAATCTGGGAAACTTCTTCATTCCCTTTATCCGATAGGCTGCCTCTGGGACGGGGACCAGACCTGTGCACAGTGTTCCATGCAGGCTCTCAACAGGACCCCATATACCTTCAGAGGAGATCTTTATTCTTGTATTTATTCTATCACGTCTGCTCAGCCATTTCATCATGGCCGATCCATTTTTACTCTCTACAGCAATCGCCTGTCTTTGCCCCGTATCACGTCAGGCACTGACCAATCAAGAATCAATCAACCTCTGACTGAAAAATACATAATGAATTGGCCTCGCAAGCTGATTTCCACAGATTCAGTTCTCCCGGCAACAGAAATTCTCCTCATCTCTGATCCAAAAGGACACCCTTCTATTTTGAGTCTGTGTCCTTAGACATGCCCACCAGAGGAAACACCTTCTCCACATTCACTCCATCAAGCTCTCTCAGTATTCAACAGGTTTCAATCAGGTCACCCCTCATTCTTCTGAATTCCGGTGAATTCAGACCCAGAGCCATCGAATGATTTTCATATGACAAGACATTTAATCCTGGAATCATTTTCATGAACCACATTTGAAACCTGTCCGGTTTCAGCACATCCTCTCCAAGCTCAGGGGCACAAAACTGCTCCCAATACTCCAAGTGAGGTCTCACCAGAGCTTTATAAAGACTCAACAGTACATTTTTGCATTTATAGACTTGTCCTCTTCAAATGAATGGTGACATCGCATATGCCTTCCTCACCACAGACTCCTGCAAATTAACCTTCAGGGAATCCTGCGCAAGGACTCCCAAATCCCTTTGCATCTCAATTTTTGAAATTTCTCCCCATTTAGAAAATAGTCCATAAGACTATAAGAACCGTGGGAGATAAGAGTAGAATGAGGCCATCTGGCCCATCGAGTCTACTCCGCCATCAATCATGGCTGATCCCTTGTTTAAAATCTCCTCCTCAACCCCAGATTCCAGCCTCCTCCCTGTAACCTTTGATGTCATGTCCGAACAAGAAGCAGTCAATCTCTGCAATAAATACTCCCAACGACCTGGCCTCCACAGCTTCATGTGGC
Organism: Hypanus sabinus; assembly: GCF_030144855.1. NCBI lineage: Eukaryota > Metazoa > Chordata > Chondrichthyes > Myliobatiformes > Dasyatidae > Hypanus > Hypanus sabinus. Next base: position 719,890 of record NW_026779004.1, read on the forward strand.
AACAAATTCCACAAATTCACCACCTTTTGGCTAAAGAAGTTTCTTTGCATCTCTGCTCTGAAAGGATTCCCCTCTATCCTGAGGATCTGCCCTCTTGTCCTGGACTCTCCCACCATGGGAAACATCCTTTCTATATCTACATTGTCTAGGCCTCTCAACAGGACCCCATATACCTTCAGAGAAGGTTTTCTTCTATTCAAACCTTCCTTCCCATTCAATGCTCTTCATTTAATATCGAACTCAAACAGTGAACAGACACAACACAGCCTCAGCCATGAATTTAAAGGGCAGGTGTTGCAACAGTTTGAGCTTAATACCGGGGGCCACGGAGCAAGCAGGGTGTCACAAAGGGAGGAATGTGGGAGTGTTGTATGTCTGAGCCCAGCTGTGTGTGTTTGTGTATCAGAATCAGGTTTAATATCACTGGCATATGTGGTGAAACTACTGATTACAATTAGAATGTGTAAAATTATATTTAAAATGTAGTTCAAAACGAGATGGAAAATGGGGATGGGGATGTTCATGGGTTCTTTGCCCATTCAGAAATCTGACAGTCGGGAAGAAGCTGTTCCTGAACCAGTGAGTGTGTCTCCAGGGTCCTGGACATCCTCCTTGATGGTAGCAATGAGACAAAGGCATGTCCTGGGTGATGGGGGTCCTTAATTGTGGATGCCCTCTTTTTGTGGCATCATCTTTTGAATGTGTCCTGGATGCTGTGGAGTCCAGTGCCCATGAAGGAGTTGGCTGAGTTTACAACTTTCTGCAGCATTTTCCGATCCTGTGCAGAGGACTCTCCACACCACGCAGTGATGCAACCAGTTAGAATGCTCTCCACGGTGCATCTTTAGAAATTTGCAAGTGTCTTTAGTGTCAGTCCGATTCCCCTCAATCTCCGAATGAAATATAGCCGATGCTGTGCCTTCATTGTAACTGCATCAATATGTTGGGCCCCGGATAGTTCCTCAGAGATGTTGACAGGCAGGAAATGGGAACTGCTCACCCTTTTCACTTCTGATCCCACGATGAGGACTGGTGTGTGTTCCCTCGACTTCCCCTTCCTGAATCCACAATCAATTCCTTTGTCTTCATGATGCTGAGTGCACGGTTGTTGCTGCGACACCACTCAACTTGCTGATCTATCTCCCTCCTGTACTCCTCCTCGTCACCATCTGAAATTCCACCAACAATAGTTGTGTCATCGGCAAGTTTATAGATAAGCCTGGACACACAGACGTGGTGTAGAGAGAGTAGAGCAGTGGGCTGAGCACGCATCGTTGAGGTGTGCCGGTGTTGATTGTCAGCAAGGAGGAGATGTTATTTCTGATCCACACAGACTGGGGTCTCCTGGTGAGGATCCAGTTGCAGAAGGAGGTACAGAGGCCCAGGTTTTGGATCTTGTTGATTACAATTGAGGGTCTGATTGTGTTGAATGCTGAGCTGATATCAGCAGCCTAAATTGCTTTTATCCTGGTGATCTAAGGCTGAGTTTGAGCCAGTATTTTTTGACAGATTGTGGCGGTTGGCAAATTGCAGTGGGTCCCTGCACACAGACAGGAGTTGATTGACCATGACCAACCCCTCAAAGCACTTCATCACAGTAGTGAGCATCACTGGGCGATAATCGTTGCGGCAGGTCACCCAGGTATTTTTGGGCGCTGGTATGATTGTCGACATTTTTAAGTGTGTGTGTGTGTGTGTGTCTACGTGTGTTTGCACACTTGAGCAGAGAGACAGAGCATTTGAGGGTTTTGGATGCAGTAATATTTCCAGTAATTGGTGTGCCTCGAAGGATGGGTCACAGTGTTGGGCCGACCATTCAGATCAGAACAAAATAATTTACCCAGCAGACCGAGCTCACAACCCGCTCTTGTGTTTCAGAGTTATTTACAAATTGGAATGTACAATTTAAAATGTGCAAAGTAAATTTATTATCAAAGTATACGCATGTCACCAAGTATAATCCTGGGATTTGATTATATTGTAAATTCAGTAAACTCAAGAACCATTATACGATGAATGAAAGATCGCCCACAAAAGGACAAACAAAACAACCATGTGGAAAAGACAACGAAATTCAAATACAAAAGAATAAAACTAATAAATAACCCAGAAATAAAAATTAAGAACATGAGATGAAGAGTTGTTGATCATGTCCATCGGTTGTGGGAATGGTTTAGTGATGGGGCAAGTTAATTTGAGTAAAATTATCCCCTCTTTTTTAGGACCTGTTGGTTGAGTGTAATAACTGTTCCTGAACCTGGGGTTGAGGCTCCTGAGGCTCATGCACCTTCTTCCTGATGGCAGCATTGAGGAGAGAGCATGGCCTGGGTGGTGGGGGTCCTTGATGATGGATGCTGATTTCCTGTGACAGCAGCCCTCAGAGATGTGCTCAGTTGTAAGGAGAGTTTTACCCGTGATGTGCTGGGCCATATCCACTATTTCTAATCGGATTTTCCTTTCAGGGGCTTTGGTGTTTCCATACCAGGCCATGATGCAACCTCTGAACATGCTCCCCACCACACATCTGTCCAAGTTTGTCAGGGTTTTAGATGTCATTCTGAATCCATTCAAGCTTCTGAGCAGGAACAGACAGTTCCTGCTTTCGTGTAATTGCACTTGTGTCCCGGGCTCGGAACAGATCCTCTGAAATGTTGACACTGTGGAATTTAAATTTGCTGAAGGTCTCCACCTTTGAGCCCCGATGAGGATTGCCTCATGGGTTCCTGTTTCCTCCTCCAAAGTCCAGAACCAGTTCATTGCTCTTGCTCTAATTGAATGAGAGGCTGCTCTTGGACCATAAGACCATGAGAGACAGGAGCAGAATTAGGCCATTTGGCCCATCAAAACTGCTCTGCCACTTCATCACGGTAAATCCATTTTCCCTCTCAGCTCCATTTTCCTGCCTTCGCCTTGTATCCTTTCATGTCCTGACCGATCGAAAGTCCATCAACGTCTGCCTTAGCAAAAGGAAAAGCAGAATCCGTCATCAGGGCAAGATGAGGTGAGGCACCTCCCACTCCATACACATCCATTTCTGTCCCTCCCCCCTCCCCACTCTCTAGCCTACAAACCTCTTTTACTCCTTACCATTCTCTTCTCTCCCTCCCCTCTCTCAACTCTCTCCTCTCTCACTCACTCTCCTCCCCTCTTCCACACTCTCTCCTCACACTCCCGCAACTTTCTGCTTCACTCTTTCCTCCCCAATATACCTCACTCTCCTACACTTGAATCCTCTCTCCCCACGTTCTTTCTTTCACTCTCACCCCTCTCTTTCCTCACTCTACCCTTCCCTTTTCCCCTTTCTCCACCCCTCTCAAGTCTCACCCACTCTTCCCCTCATCCTCTCTACAACCCCTCTCTCAGATCAATGATTCTGTGCTCTGTTTACATTTGTTTAGTAGATTGTTCGTATCACTTGTTCCTTTATCAATTCTTTCACTCTTTGTTTTAGACTTGGGATTGTGTTTTTCATTATATATTGTACTTCTCACTTACTGTAATCTGACAAACAATCCCGCAGCATCCTCGACAGTTCCTACTCCCCACTGATAGAATCCTCTCAGCTTGCTGATCTCGGTCCGACACGTCCACTCTTTATTATTTTCCATAGAGGTTGCCTGAACTGCTGAGTTCCTCCAGCATTTTGTGTTCTCCGTTACACCTCCTCCTCTCTGCCCCTTTCTTTTCCCATTTCCTGCACGTCTCTCCCTTCCTCCATTCTTACCCATCTCTCCCACGTGCTCACTCTCTCTGTCCCTCTCTCACCCCAACTGTTCATTGCAGTCTCTCTGTCTCCCCCTTTATCACTCTCTCTCTCTCTCACACACACACACACACACCTCTCCCCTGTATTACTCTCGCAATCACTCCCACACTCTCCTCCACTCCAGCCCTCTCCATCTCTCCCACTTTCACGCTGGTCCACTCCTTCCTTCCCACCCCTGTTCCCGCTCTTCTTCTCTTGTTTGCTCAGATTTCACATAAAATGGTTCTGCCTGCCCACCCTCTATCGCTGCTCACGTTCTTAGCCTCCACCTTCCTTCCCCCTTCCCTCGGTGCCTCTCTTCACCCTCTCTCACTGCACCCACTCGCTCATCCCACTCTCACCCTCTTCAACCTACCTACCCGCACTGTCCCATTCTCTCCCCCATAGTCTACCCTTTGTCTCTTAACATATCTCTACCTCACTCTCTTTCTCTCCTCACCTCTGTCACATCTGTCCGCCACGGACAGTTAGACAGAGATGGAGAGCGAGGAGTGAAACTGACCAAGTCAGCAATTAATTGTATCGGCATTGGCTTTGGTCAGTGACCCCTGCTCCGCCTTGTTCCCAGACTGCATATCTTTTCCTCCATCCGTGCCTTTATAGTACACTGAGAGTGAGAGGGAGAAGGGGGAGAGGGAGGGAGAGAGACAGAGAGAGAGGAACAGAGAGTGACGGAGAGAGAGACAGAGAGAGAGTGAGAGCGACAGCGTGTGAGGAACAGAGAGAGGGGGTGACAGAGAGAGGGGGAGAGAGGGAAGGCCAAAGAGGGGGGGAGAGAGAGGGAGAGAGACAGAGAGAAACAGAGAGAGAGAGAGAGAGAGAAAGAGAGAGAGAGAGAGAGAGAGAGTGAGAGAGAGGAACAGAGTGGGAGAGAGGAACAGAGAGTGAGAGAGACAGCGTGTGAGGAACAGAGAGAGGGGGTGACAGAGAGAGGCAGAGAGAGACGAACGGGGGGAGAGGGAGAAGCAGAGAGAGGGAGAGAGATAGAGGGAGAGGAACAGAGTGAGAGAGAGCGCGAGTAAGGAACAGAGAGAGGATGGGGAGAGAGTGAGTGAGAGGGACAGACACAGACAGCGAGAGAGGGAGTGAGAGAGTCAGAGAGAGTGAGAGGGAGAGGGAAATAGAGGGGGAGAGAGGGGGTGTGGAGAGAGAGTGAGAGAGAGAGAGAGGAGAGTGAGGGAGAGGGGGAGAGAAGAGGAGCGGGAGAGAGACAGAGGGAGTTTGAGAGAGAGAGAGGGGGAGAGGGAGAGAGAGAAAGGAGTGGGAGTGAGAGAGAGAGACGTATAGGGAGAGGGAGATGGAGAGGGTGAGAGTGAACTTGCTCTCCCGGTATCTCCTGCTTCTCAACTTCCCCCGAGCTCTTCACCCATTCTATCTCTCTTCCTTCTACACACTTACTTCTTCCCACATCTCGTCGTCCCTTAATCTCCCTCCTCCCTCGCCCCCTTCCCAATTCCCTCAACTGTTTCTCCCTCTTCCCAATGTCCTGATACTTCCCCTCGCCCTCTCCCACCCTCTCCGCTGAGGGTTTGACAGTGAATCAGAGTCACCGGAATTTGAGTAAATCCGTGTCCTGCGGAAGCGACAGCAGATAAAGCCTTTCGGCTGGATGAGGAGGACGCGGGAGGAATATGTTTCATATGAGTGATGCAGGATTCAGGAAGGTAGGGAGTAAGCAGAGGGTGAGGGGTCAGTGTGAGCGTGGTGTAAGGCGGAGGGAGTGGGGAGTAATAGAGGAGAGTGAGGAGGAGGGATAGTAGAGTTTGGGATGAGAGAGGAGAAGCGGAGAGACACTAGAGAGAGGAAGGTGAGAGTGAGAAAAGTGAGAGAGAAGGACGAGATTCGGGGAAAGCGCGTAAATAGACCCTTCAGTCCGTCTGGACAGATCCACCCATGTTCACAGAGCCAGTGCTGTTTTCACACGGTTGGAATTTACTCCTGTAAACCTTCTCCACCCGCGTGTCGGGTCGGAGCTGGAGAGCTTTGAGAGCTGGTATCAACACTCCCCACCCCCTCCATTTCACCCACACAATAGAGCTGGTTACTGACAACAGGAAGTCAGCCGGGGCGATGCAGACATTCCTGTTTACATCAACAGCAGAGGATAAGGGGGTTGAGAGCTCCAATCTCCTGAGAGTGAACACCACTGACAGCCTGTCCTTGTCCAGCCACAAGGACACTATCGCCAAGAAAGCTCAGCGGCATCTCTGTTTCTTCCAGAGGCTGAAGAAAGTCGGCTCCTCCTGGACGACCATCATCTATTTTTACAGAACACATCCTGTGCGGAAACTAGTCGTGTTGTCACGGCAACAGCACTGACCACCACCGGAAACACTGCAGAGAGCTGTGAACAAGTTCAGTACATCATGGAAACTGTGAACACTGTTTACACATCTCTCTGCCTCAATAAAACAGTCCGCATTATCAAAGACCCCACAAACGTCGAACATTCTGACTTCCTGAGAGATGGACCACTAACTTCACAATCTGCCTAATCCAGTGTTGTGATTAATTGGTCTGTATGATTCGTTGTTAATTAATTGCCCCCTCACATTTCGCGACCCCGCACTCCCAGTCTCGAGGTGATGAATTGCTCTTTATAGACGGGATGCGAATCAAAAGATATCACTGTACCTTGATTCATTTAAAGCAAATGTCCCAATTTACGTTCATCTCTCCTCTTCTCTTCTCTCTCCCCCCACCCTAACTCTGCCTGTCACTCTCTCGTACTCTCTCTCCTCTCCCCCCCCATTCTCTGTGCCTGTCACTCTCTCCCTCTCTCTTTCCCTTCTCTCTACCCCTCTCCTTTCCCCTCTTCTTCCCCCTCTCTTACATCCTCAATTACCCTCTCTCCCCCTTCTCCACACTCCTCCACCGCCTATTCTGCAGCACACTAAACGGAAACAAACAGGCCTCTCCCAGAAACCACAAGCCTTTATCTTCTGAGAGAACATTGAATCTTTCCAACCGACGAGAAATTATACAACATCTGTAATCCACTGAGTGTGTAAAACCGTCATCACAGTGCGGGGTGAGGGAGGGGTGCTGGTCTGGACGGGTGGGTGGCGGAGACAGCAAGCTACAGCAAAGGGGGAATTGGGGAGTAAACGAGAGGCAAGCGAAAGGTTAGGCATAAACGGAGTAAGAGACAATAAGGGAAAGATGCAGGTTAGTGACTGTGTCGGGAAGAATGTTTGGAGGAAGGAGTGGGGAGTGGGAAGGTGCAAAAGAGTATGGATGAGGAAAAGATGAGATGAGGAATTGTATATTTATAAAGAGAGAGAGAGAGAGAGAGAGAGAGAGAGAACACGAACGAACTGTGGAGCAGAATTGAGTACTGGGGCACAGGTAAATATCATCTCTGAACTGTCCCACGCTCACATTGAAATCCTCTGGGAATTGAGATATTCACCTGGTGAACAAACGATGTCGGTTCTCTTCTCTCAGATCTCTACTCAGCCTCGGTCTGCCTCTGGTCTCCCCTCAGCCCCCATCGCTACAGAGGAAACAACTGAAGCCTCTCCAACCTTTCATTCCCTCTGATCGATGAGGCAACCCCTCCATTTCCAGAACATTAACTCTCACCCGATCCTCCCTCCGCCGTAACAGGGTTAGAGTCCCTCCTGTTGTCAACCAACGACCAGCGGTTCTGTGCTGGCGATAGAGTCACCCGGATGGTGAGATGTGTCCAGCTGCCAGGGACAGGGATGACTCCGATCAGGTCCCTGGCATTCTAAAGGGGGAGGGCGAGCAACCAGACTTGTTGGTAAATATTGGCACCAATGACAGGTAGAAAATGTCAGCAGGCCCTGAAAAGATATTTTGTGAGTTAGGTAAGGGGTTTGGGAACCGATGTGCTACCGCCGAGGATGAGGTAGTTGGTTTGTAGACAGAGACAGAATGTTGTGAGACTGCCGGCAATGAGAGGCTGCTGATCGGGCAACCTGGCAGTCGACAGGATGAGTTGCAATGGAAAAGACGCACAGAATCTAAAAGGCTGAACACAGGACTGACGGTATTACATTTGAATGCGCGCATTGTGCAAACTGACGAGGAGGAAGAGCTGCAGACTGGCATACATGAGGTTTTGGGCATCACTGACAGCGTGGCCCTGTTGGTAAACATAACAAAATCAAACCATCAGAAAGAGCCGGCATAGGGTCGGAAGGTGCTGAGTCGTTGTGGGGAGAGCTGAGGAACTGCAAATACACAGAAAACCCTGGTGGAAGTTATGTGCAGACTCCAAACAGTGGTAAGAATGTAGTCTACAAACTACAACGGGAGATAGAAATGCAAGTCAGCAGGTCAACGTTACAGTAGTCATGTGGGATTTCAGTACACAAATCGATTGGGAAAACCCGGTTGGATGCCCCGGGGGAGAATTTCTAGAATGCCTGCGAGGTGGCTTCAGAGAGCAGCTCGTGGTTAACCCCACTATCGCCAAATCATTTCGGTTCCTCGCGGCCCGGTAGAACATGCATTGCGGCCTGGTGGCTGGGGACCACTGCACTAAGGGATCTGCTATTCTGGTTAGGGCGTGATGCAATGAACCGGGATTGAATTTGCAATTTGAGAAGGGGAAGCACAACGTAGATGCAGTGTTGCAGTGGAATGAAGGAAACTGCAGAGGCCTGAGAGAGGAGCTGGCCAAAAGTGATTGGAAAAGACCTTTGGCACCGATAATGTCAAAGCAAGAATGGGTGGAATTTCGGGAAGCAATTCAGAAAGCGCAGGATATACACATCCCAAAGAGACAGAAGTGTTCAAAAGGCAGAAAGTCCATAAGACCATGAGGTGCTGGTTAGGTCATTCGGCCCATCCACTCTGTTTCAATATATCACCATATCATCCTGGTTGATCCAATTTCGCAACAGACCCAATCTCCTGTCTTCTCCCCGTATCCTTTAACACCCTGAACAATCAGTAATATATGACCATCTGTAGTAAATGTACAGAGAGACTCGGCCTCCACCGTTGCCTGTGGCAAAGAATCCCATAGATTCTCCACTCTGGCTGAAGAAACTCCTCCTCATTTCCGTTCTAACAGGATGCCCTCATGTCTCATCCGGTCTTAGACCCACCAATCACAGGAAAAACCCTGCCCACCTCCACTCTATCAAGGCTCCTCCTTCAACGAGTTCACCCTTTATTTTTCTGAATTCTGGCCCAGAGACATCAATGGTGATATGACAACCTGTTCAATACTGGAACCATTTTCGTGCCCCTCCTCTGAACCCCCTCGAGATTCAGCACATCCTTTCTGAGACAAGGAGCTCAAACCTGCTCAAAATACTACAAGTGAGGCCTCCCCAGAGCTTTTTAATGTTTCAACATTTCGTCCTTGCTTTTATCTTTCAGTCCTCATGAAATGAATGCTCTGAATACCATCTGCCGTTTCCAATCCTAATCTGTCTAGCTCCTTCTGTGGCCTCTCTACGTCCTCAGAACTACCTTTCCCTCCATCTCTGTTCCTCTGCAGATTTTGCAGCAAAACCATCAAATACATCATCCAAGTCATTGCCATATAGCAGAGAATAATCGGTCCCATCACAGACCCCTGTGGAATGCCACTGGACATCTGCAGCCAGACAGAAAACGCTCCATTTATTCACACGTTCTGCCTCCTGTCAATCAGCCACTGCTTTATCTGTGCTAGACTCTTTCTGTAATTTCATGGGCTCGTAGCGTGTTAAACAGCCTCATGTCTGCCACCTTTTCAAAGGCCTGAAATTCAAAACACACAACATCAACCGATTGTCTTTTGTCTATCCCGCTTGTTATTTCTTCAATGAATTTCAACAGATTTGTCAGGAAACTATGCTGACTACGGCCCTTTTTATCATTTGCCCAAAGAGCACTGAGACATCATCCTTAACAATCGAATCCAACATTTCCCAAACACTGAGGTCAGACCAACTGGCCTTCAGTTTCCCTCCCTCTGCCTCTCTCGCTTCCTGAAGAGTGGAGTGACACTGTTGTACTCCCCTTTCTCCGGAATCCCTCTTCCACAACACACTGGTCCTTACTCGTCACTTATTCCCTATTCTTCCTCATCTCTCTTCATCTCCCCACTCGGACTTCTACCTCTTTCAATCCACACTCTCCCTTCTCTCTCTCTCTCTCTCTCTTTCCCCCTACAATCCCTTTTCTCTTTTACTACCCCGTCTCTTCATATCCACTCCCCGTCTCTCTCCCGGTCCCCACACTCCCTTCTATTGCCCTCTCTCCCTCTCTCTCACAGGCCCCACTCCCCCTTCTTTCCTCTCCCCACTCCCCCGTCTTTCTCCCCAATCTCACTTCGTTCTCTGCATTACAGGGGCAAATCTAGCTGCAACAAGACCACCCAGACCGCCCCACCCAGCCAGATTATGCCCACACCAACCCACCCTCTGCACCTTCCTTACCTGAAACTGCCTGAGGGCAGAACTCAGAGATTTCCTGAGACAGGAAATGCCCCACCTCAGCCACCAAGGCGCCTCACCACAGGGGTGACAGACCTTCTCCCCCCCCCCATAGGATGAAGGCCAGGGCCCCCGGAGCATTTACTCTCTTGCCCCCTCCCGCCCGGGGGACCTGAAGCTACATATACCTGTCATAGTACACTGGGGAATGGGAAACACGCAGAGGTGGATGGCATTTAGAGAACCATGGTCTGATCAGTGACAGTCAGCATGGCTTTCTGAAGGGCAGATCGTGTCTAACAAGCCTGATGGAGATTTTTTAAGAGGTGACCAGGCATATAGATGAGGGTAGTGCAGTGGATGTGATCTACATGGATTTTAGTAATGCATTTGACAAGGTTCCACACGGTAGGCTTATTCATAAAATCAGAAGGTCTGGGACCCAGGAATGTTTGACCAGGTGGATTCAGTATTGGCTTGCCGGCAGAAAGAGAGTTGTGGTGGAGGGTGTACACTCGGATTGGAGGGTTGTGACTAGTGGTGTCCCACAAGTTTCAATTCTGGGATCCCTAATTTTTGTGATTTTTATTAACGACCGGGATGTGGGAGTAGAAGGATGGGTTGGCAAGTTTGCAGAAGACACAAAGGTTGGTGATGTTGCAGATAGAGAAGAGGATTGTCAAAGATTGCAGAAAAACATTGATAGGATGCAGGAGTGGGCTGAGAAGAGGCAGATAGAGTTCAACCTGGAGAAGTGTGAGGTGGTACACTTTGGAAGTACAAACTCCAAGGCAGAGTACAAAGTAAATGGCAGGATACTTGGAAGTGTGGAGGAGCAGAGGGAGCTGGGGCTACATGTAGACAAAGTAGTTGAGAAAGCTTATGGGGTGTTAACGTTTATAAGTCGAGGGATAAGAGTTTAAGAGTCGCGATGTAATGATGCAGCTCTGTAAAACTCTGGTTGGGCCACACTTGGAGTACTCTGTCCAGTTCTGGTCACCTCACTATAAGAATGTTGTGGAAGGGTACAGAGGAGATTTACCAGAATGCTGTGTGGTTTAGAGAGTATGGATTATGATCAGAGATTAAGGGAGCTAAGGCTTTACTCTCTGGAGAGAAGGCTGATGAGAGGAGAAATGATAGAGGTATAGTTGATATTAAGGGGAATAGATAGAGTGGACAGCCAGCGCCTCTTCCCCAGGGCGCCACTCTCAATACAAGAGGACATGGCTTTAAGGTAAGGGGAGGGAAGTTCAAGGGGGAAGATTTTATACTCAGAGAGTGGTTGGTGCGTGGAATGCACTGCCCGAGACAGTGGTGGAGGCAGATACACTGGTGAAGTTTAAGTGCCAACTAGACAGGTATATGGAGGAAGTTAAGATTGGGAGGCAGAGTTTAAGGGTCGGCACAACATTGTGGGCCGAAGGGCCTGTACTGTGCGGTATTGTTCTATGTTCTATCTATTTCTCGCTGGAATCTCTCTTTTAGTTTAATTGTTTATTGAAGGCACGACACAGTCCAGAAAACGTAATGCATTACATTTTCCTCCATTTTGCTTTTATACCTTACCCCTAAACAACACCACAACGTCATCAGTGGGGCCTTCTGGGAGTTGTAGTCATTGGTCCTCGCTCGCTCCCTGACAAAGCATGTTTCGTCAGCCACCACAGACGCCACCGAAACAGACCCACCGAGGCGCGAAGGGGAATCACACCCGTCCTTGTGGGCGCCGAGGCCGGCGACACCGACAGAAGCGACTCGCTGATCTCCGCCATGGCGACGGAGCGGAAGAGGAGGGGCTGGTCAAGGGCCGATTTCCTCCAGCCTATCGCAGCTCAGACCTAACACTGACGCCTGCTGTCATTGGCTGCAGTGCCTGTCGCTCAAATGGGAACTCGGAGGGTGATTAGTTTATGTGAACGTCAGTCAGCCTTCCTGTCTTTATGAGTTTGGATTTGGATTTATAACGGGACAGGAAGCAAATTGGGAGAAATGTGAGTTTTTATGTGATGGTGCATCAGTCTCCGAGTTACATTATTAACAATAAAAGGGCAAAGGCCGTGGTGAGGAAGGAGGTGATTTACTGGAGGTTATATGGAGATAATATTGGAAGGGATATCAAACTTGGAATTGTTTGGGATATGATTTAGAAAATGGGGGGATTTGTGGGGATCATAATATTCCTGTGTTGATTATTGAGGGCAAAATGATTGTTACTGAAACAGGGAAGGTTGGGTTACTGGCTGGGTCATTTGCAGAGATTCATAATCAGGATAATTTAAGTGAAGAAATTAAACAATATAGGGATATGTTTTTTCAGTGAATACCCTGATGTGTTGGAAGTCTGCTGCAGCAATGATAGTATCACAGATGGAGAGATTTCTTTGTATGAATTTAAGAAGTCTATTAATAATGCAGGTCAGGTGTCTCCAGGAAAGAGTGATATTTGAAATTGTAATTGTATATAATTTGCATTTGTAAAATATTAAATATTTGAATTGTGCATCCACTTTCCTCATGGAAAATGGAAATAGTAGTGCCTGAAAACCTGGTAGATCCCCATTTGATCCTTCTAGTTAAGGGCCTATATCGTGAAAGTCTCATTTATGTAAACTTATGGAATGTATGGTAATCAAGCGCTTGAGTTATATTTTGGAAAGAGTGGTGATAAAATGTTTTATTAGAGTGGATTTTGGAAGTGTGAAATGACATTAGATTCAGTTTTAGGTTTGGAAGATGATATTCGGAAAGCACAATTAAATAAAGATGTTGTAATAGCAGTATTGAGACTGAAAAGGGAAATGATATGGAAGAAAGGACTTTTGATTAAATTAGGAGTAAGGGGGTCATTGTATTTTTTTCTGAGTTTTTTTTTGTATGGACTGTCCAAGTAACGGTCGGCATGTTTGTGTCTATGAGATAGAGAATGGAATCCCACAAGGCAGTATTTGTAGCCCTTCATTATTTAATATTATGATTAATGATATTTTCTGTGAGATGGGAAAATGGGATTCCCTGGGTAAATCACAATATACAGATGACTTAGCTTTATGGATTTGAGGTATTAACTGCAATTTACAATTAATAGATCAAACAGTGGGCAGATTGATGAGGATTGTAAGCTTTCAGTCGTTAAAACACATTACGTGGTTTACAAACAGCATTAATAGACTTGCACTTGATTTTAACTTATGGGATTAATGTCTCGAGGAAGTGTCAGTGGTAAGATTTCTCAGTATGTGGATGAATAATAAGCTGATGGGGAAGCACCTGTCAGTAAAATAATTGATAAATATAAAGGAGCTTTAAATCTCCTCAGACATCTATGTGGGTATTCTTGGGTGCAACATGAAAATCTTTGTTGACCAATTATATTTGTTTAATTTGATCTGTTCATGATTATGTCTGTGTGGCTTGTGGATCACCTTCATCTTCAAATTAAAAGTGTTTGTATGTGATACAATTACAGACTTTTAATTGTGTTCTGGTGCGGTAATGTTGTCTCCTGCTTTGGCTTTACTGATTGCAATGGGACAATTGCCCTCAAAGTAACAGAGGTTCAAGTTGATGTCAACATACTGGATTAATTTGCGGGTCAAGGAAATGATCATCCTGTTAAAGTTGTGCTAGAGGACGGTTGGGAACATCACTAGAAGAGTGTTTTTTGTTTTGGGTGGCTGGGTTCTTACCATGCTGCGAATATGGGTGTATTTGATGACACAGTATGTCCCACTGTAGCGTTCTCTGTAACCCCACATTGTTTTTTCCATTGACTTCAGGTGATTTTACTTTTTACACGATCGGATTCGGTTCTGCCTGAGAGTCTGTTGGTCATCAGTATATTAATGAAAGTTATTATCATACAGTAACCATTTTTACAGATGAATCAAAAGATAATTTAATTGGGGATGTTGGTGTGGCTGTTTTTGTGTGCCTGAATAGCAGGTAATGATAAAGAAATGACTTATAGCCATTTATCAGCATAGAAAGCAGAATTCTTTGCCAACAGTTTAGGCTTACAGTGGATGGAGGAAATTGGTCCTTATAATTTGCTCAGAATACATTTCAGTTTTGATGAGTCTTAAACAGGTCATTCTGGCAGTAGGTCAGATTGACTGTTGGAAACTTGACAAACGGTATTTCATATATAAAGTTTGATTTATATGTCTGCACATTATGGGGCCTGCATATCACACTGTTGAGGGAAATGATGATGTTGACTGTTTAGCACCAAAAGCTGTTAAATGTTAAGCTGTGGATATAGACCTTCCACTTAGCAAATTAGAAGCTAAAGGGTTGGTAGTGTTAAGAATTAGGGGCTTATGGCAAGACGTAGGATAATGGACGTAAAGACAGACACCTTTCCAGAATACATAAACCTGTTGGGTTTATAGAAGAAGGGCTTAAAACAAGGGAAGGAATGATATTCACATGACAGAAATATCCACACTATGCTTAATTATGCCTTGTAACTAATTGGAAAACTTCATTCTGTGTCGTGTACATTTTGTCATTATGAAACCGTCGAAACACATACTATTTCAATGTGAAGCGTACAAGGCTGAAGAAAAATCAAATGCAGTCTTCAGTACAATCTTTGCGAGGGTAGATAGTTTTCAAATAAAAGCTATTAAATTATGGGACTGACTTTAAATCAATTCACAGTTTGAGCTGGAAAAGGCACGTAATAATTGTGTTAAACGTAAGGAAATAACATAAAGGGTAGCAAAGGTGAGTGGGCTGTTGGATTACTGAGATGCTCTTTTTATTTATTTATTAAATTTTTAGAAAATTACAAAGAATAAATGTAATGAAAAATTAGTAAGAAAAAGAAAAATAATATTAGTCCTCCTCCCCATCCCCACCTTAACCCTTATCTAAAGAAAGAAATAAAGAAGAAAAAGATTGCCTCGATATTGGAGGATACCCACATGCTCCATGGAGTTCAAAATAATTTTAATATTTATTCTTACTTTCCCCAATTACATTATAATTTTATCTTCAAAGGACCTATATATTTAATCCTATCTTTTGTAGGTATGGGAGCCAAATTTTGAAAAATATATCATATTCATTTCTTAGATTATATGTAATTTTTTCAAGTGGAATACAACTATATATTTCATTATTCCAATAATCCATAGTTAAATATAACTCAGATTTCCAAGTAATTGCGATAACTTTTTTAGCTACTGCCAATCAATATCTATAATTTTTTTCTGATATATATTCAATTTAATTTTCGGTATTGTCCCTTCAATATCTCCTAATAAAAATAATATTGGACTATTTGGGAGTTGAACTCCAGTACTTTGTTCCAATAAAAGTCAGATATATCGAAAATGGTTGAATTTTAAAACAAGACCAAGTAGAATGTAAAAAAGTACCAATTTCTTGATTACATCGAAAGCATTGGTCAGACATATTTGAATTTAATCTATTTATTTTCTGTGGTGTTATATATAATTGATGTAAAAATTATATTGTATTAATCTAATTTGAACATTTATTGTATTTATCATACTATCAGAACATAATTTTGACCAACTTTTTCCAACAATTTTAACATTCAAATCAGTTTCCCATTTTTGTCTTGATTTATGAATTCCAGATTCAGTCTGTTTTTGAATCAAATTGTACATACAAGATGTAATTTTTTAAATTTTTCCTTTTTGAATTAATATTTCTATTTCACTAAGTTTTGGCATCAACATTGTTTGACCCAGCTTTTCTCGTAATTGTCCTTTAATTGAAAATAAGAGAAAAGAGTGTTGTTTGATATTTTATATTTATTTTTTCATTGCTCAAACGACATCAATACAATTACATATATATTTAATCCCCTTTTGGAACCAATTATGTAAAAGTTTATTATCCATTGTAAAAGGAATAAGCCTATTTTGAATTAAAGTTTATTTTTGCTAATAAAGATTTCTTTATCTTATCGTCCATATTTACCTTATTCCATAAATCATTCAAGTGTCTTAATATAGGAGATTCTTTTTTTTTCCCGTATCAATTTGGATTCCCATTTATATGTAAAATCTTCTGGTATGTTTTCTCCTATCTTATCTAATTTTATTCTAATCCATGCCGGGTTTTTTTTTCATCAAAAAAAGATGCAATAAATCTAAGTTGAATTGCTTTATCATAATTGTTAAAATTTGGAAGTTGTAACCCTCCTAAATCAAATTTACATCTCAATTTTTCCAATGATATTCTTGACATCTTTCCTTTCCAAAGAAATTTCCTTACATATTTATTTAGTTCTTGAAAAAACTTCTGCGGTAATTGTATTGGTAAAGTTTGGAATATATATTGCAATCTATGGAATATATTCATTTTTACAGCATTAACTCTACCTATTAATGTTATTGGTAACATCATCCATTTATCAAGATCCTCTTTTATTTTTTTTTAATCATGGCAAATAATTTTGTTTATATAAATTTTTTACATCATTGTCAACTCTGATACCTAAATATTTTATCCCATTTATTGACCATCGAAATTGAGTTACTAATCGACATTGATTATAATTTCCTTTTGTAAGGGGTAAAATTTCACTTTTATTCCAATTTAATTTATACCCTGATACTTTCCCGTATTCTTCCAATTTAAAAGATAATCTTTGCAAAGATTGTAATAGGTTTGTAAAATAAATCAAAACATCATCAGCAAATAAATTAATTTTATATTCTTCTTGATTAACTCTAAAACCGCCAATATCTGAATCTGTTCTAATTAATTCAGCTAATGGTTCTTTTGCCAATACAAATAAAGCAGGTGATAACGGGCAGCCTTGTCCAGTTGACCTCGTTAAGCAAAATGGTGTTGAAATCTGAGCATTTGTAACTACTTCAGCTTGAGGATTAGTATTTAAGGTTTTAATCCATTGTATAAAAGATTTTCCTCGCTCATATTTTTCCAATACCTTAAACAAAAAAATCCCATTCCAATCTATCAAATGCTTTTTCTGCATCCAAAGCAAATGCCACACTCATTTCCTCTCTTTTTTGTGCCAGATGAATTATACTAAGTAACCAGGTTAGATTATCCATTGATTGTAATAAAATCTGTTTGATCCATATGCATTAATTTTGGTAAATATTTAGATATTCTATTAGATAAAATTTTTGCTATTATCTTATAATCTGTATTCAACAAAGAAATAGGCCTATATGATGTTGGTTTTAGAGGATCTCTTTTTTTGGCAATACAGTTATGATCGCTGTTAAAAAAGATTGTGGGAGTTTATGCATTCTTTCCACTTGGTATATTAATTCCATAGAGGGAGGAATTAATATATCTTTAATTTTTTTTATAAAATTCAGGAGGAAAACCATCTTCTTCTGGGGATTTGTTACTCTCAAGTGATCCTACAGCTTCTTCAACCTCTTTTAATGTAAAGGGCATATCTAATCCTTTCTGTTCTTCCAAATTAAATTTCGGAAGGGTTATTTGTGATAAAAATTTATCCATCTCAGTAATCTTATTTTGTGATTCTGATTGATATAGTTCAGTATATAAAAAAAAAATAAAGTTTCATGAATTTCCAAAGGTTTATCAGCAACCTTATTTACACTTGTTCTAATTGCATTTATTGTTTTAAAAGCCTGTTCTGTTTTCAACTGCCAAGCAAGAATTTTATGTGATCTTTCACCTAATTCGTAATATTTCTGTTTAGTTCTCATAATTACTTTTTCTGTACGATATGTACGATATTATATTGTAGTTTTTTATTAACAAGTTGTCTTTGTTTTTGTTCTGTCATATATCTTTGAGATTCTTTTTCTAACTTTATATCTTTTCCCAATTTTCCTTCTTAATTTTAGATGTATAACTTATAATCTGACCCCTTAAATATGCTTTCATCGCTTCCTATAATACAATTTTACCCTCAACTGAATGTAAATTTGTATCCAAAAAAAATTGAATCTGTTTTTTCATAAAATCACAAAAATCTTGACGTTTTAATAAAATTGTATTAAATCTCCATCTAAGCTTTATGTCTATTTGAATAAAATGAATAATCTCTTTCTCTTGGATTAATTTTCCTCCATATATCAATCAGGTTTAAATCTTTCATTAATGATAAAGTTAGTTTTATTTCTTTTAATTTTGTAACAACTGTAGTTGACCTTTCCAAAACTGGATCTAAACAAAAATTAAAATCTCTGCCTATTAATATTTTATCATTTGCGTCAGCCAAGTTCAAAAAATCTTCTTGTATGAATTTTGCATCATTTTCATTTGGTGCATAAATGTTCATAAAATTCCATAATTCTGAAAAAATTTGACAATGTATAATCTCGTATCTCCCCACAGAATCAATTATTACATTTTGTATTTTAATTGGTAAAGATTTATTAACCGAAATTGCAACTCCTCTCGATTTTGAATTAAATGAAGTTGCTATAACATTTCCAACCTAATCTCTATTTAATTTCTTATGCCTGTGAACTTACTGAACACATCCTTGCCAGAAAAAAAACTTATCCCAATCCACTCTTCCTAGATCCTTTTTCATTTCCACAAAATTGGCCCTTCTCACTAATAGCAGTAATGTCGTTATCCCACGTGTCAACCCAAGCCCTAAACTCATCTGTTTTACCGACAATACTCCGTGCATTGAAATAGATGTACCTGAGAATATGTATATCATCTGCTTTTTTATCATTTCCGTTTATACATGCAGTCCTCTCATGTTCCTTATCCTCCTGCACCTGACTATCTGCTCTAACACTCTGGTTCCCCTCCCTCTGCAAATCTAGATTAAATTCCCCGGAGCAGCACTGGCAAATCTACCCGCAAGAATGTTATTCCCCCCCCCCCCGCCCAGTTTAGGGGCAAACCGTCCCGTCGGAACAGGCCCCACCTTCCCGGGAACAAAGCCCAATTGACCAGAAACATGAAGCCCTCCCTCCTGCACCATCTCCTTAGCCACGTATTTAGCTGCACTCTCCGCACATTTATATTTACAGGGACTTTACTCCTGACGCCGGTCCCGGGACCCGACCCGTTTACAGACCCGGAGCGGAACCGGAGCAGATTCTCAGCCACTGGTTCGCACCCCAGGTCCGGAAGAAAGGATAAAGTTTCCCCGTGAATTTATTCCCAGTGAAGGTGTGGAGATGGGACTTGGTCTCCGCGTTGTAAAATGAAACTGTCCCGGACTCGTAACTGAGATAAACTCCCACCCTCCCGGGGATGGGACCGGCAGCGAGACGGGACCCGGGGGAGGGGCGACCGGACACGTCACAATCCCAATGTAACACGTCACCAAACCGCCTGATGACCCAGAATCCGGTCTCCGGACTCAGACTGACTCGTCCCTTCCTCTCCACAGACTCTGCGGCGACTCCCAGACCCCAGAACCGAATCCCCGTCACCTCCACCTCCCAGTAATGTCTCCCCGATGTGAATCCCTCCGATCCCAGCACACAATCCCAGTATGTGAATCTCTTCCCGGTGTCAGGGAGATTCCTCCGGGTCCAGGTCCGTCTCACACTCTTCCGATCCTCAGACACCTCGAGCCGCGGATTCGCCGTTTCCACATCCAGGGTGACAGAGACTGGGGGGAGAAGCAGAGAATTAGAGAGTCCCCGGGGATCGGGGGGAGACTCGGACAGCGCGACCCCGGGGATCGGGGGGAGACTCGGACAGCGGGGCCCCGGGGATCGGGGGGAGACTCGGACAGCGCGGTCCCGGTGATCGGGGGGAGACTCGGACAGCGGGGCCCCGGGGATCGGGGGGAGACTCGGACAGCGCGACCCCGGGGATCGGGGGGAGACTCGGACAGCGGGGCCCCGGGGATCGGGGGGAGCCTCGGACAGCGGGGCCCCGGGGATCGGGGGGAGACTCGGACAGTGCGGCCCCGGGGATCGGGGGGAGACTCGGACAGCGGGGCCCCGGGGATCGGGGGGAGCCTCGGACAGCGGGGCCCCGGGGATCGGGGGGAGACTCGGACAGTGCGGCCCCGGGGATCGGGGGGAGACTCGGGCAGAGCGGCCCCGGGGATCGGGGGGAGACTCGGACAGCGCGGCCCCGTGATGGGGGGGAGCCTCGGACAGCGGGGCCCCGGGGATCGGGGGGAGACTCGGACAGCGCGGCCCCGGGGATCGGGGGGAGACTCGGACAGCGCGGCCCCGGGGATCGGGGGGAGACTCGGACAGCGCGACCCCGGGGATCGGGGGGAGACTCGGACAGCGCGGCCCCGGGGATCGGGGGGGAGACTCGGACAGCGCGGCCCCGGGGATCGGGGGGAGACTCCGACAGCGCGGCCCCGGGGATCGGGGGGGAGACTCGGACAGCGCGGCCCCGGGGATCGGGGGGAGACTCCGACAGCGCGGTCCCGGGGATCGGGGGGAGACTCGGACAGCGCGACCCCGGGGATCGGGGGGGGGGGAGACTCGGACAGCGCGGCCCCGGGGATCGGGGGGAGACTCAGACAGCGCGGCCCCGGGGATCGGGGGGAGACTCGGACAGCGCGGTCCCCGGGGATCGGGGGGAGACTCGGACAGCGGGGCCCCGGGTATCGGGGGGAGACTCGGACAGCGGGGCCCCGGGGATCGGGGGGAGACTCGGACAGCGGGGTCCCGGGGATCGGGGGGAGACTCGGACAGCGGGGTCCCGGGGATCGGGGGGGAGACTCGGACAGCGGGGTCCCGGGGATCGGGGGGAGACTCGGACTGCGCGGCCCCGGGGATCGGGGGGAGACTCGGACAGCGGGGACCCGGGGATCGGGGGCAGACTCGGACAGCGCGGCCCCGGGGATCGGGGGGTGACTCGGACAGCGCGGCCCCGGGGATCGGGGGGAGACTCGGACAGCGCGGCCCCGGGGATCGGGGGGAGACTCGGACAGCGCGGCCCCGGGGATCGGGGGGTGACTCGGACAGCGCGGCCCCGGGGATCGGAGGGAGACTCGGACAGCGCGGCCCCGGGGATCGGGGGGAGACTCGGACAGCGCGGCCCCGGTGATCGGGGGGAGACTCGGGCAGTGGGACCCGGGGATCGGGGGGTGGTGGAGATCTCAGGCGCGGTCGGGTGGCCGACACGAACCTTTGATTCGACAAAAGCAGATGTCTCCACAAGGGTTTTCCGCTGAACAGGGGAAACATCCTCGCTCACTCCTGCCTGTTGACCCCTGAAAGAATTTTGTGTTTCCATGAGATCTCCTCTCATTCTCCGAAACTGGGAACAGAGAACATAGAGCAGTACAGCACAGGAACAGGCCCGTCATACAATGTTCACTTTCATTTGTGAGTGGGAAGTGGGGCAGTGTGATGGTTTGAAACAGTAAAGGAGGTGATGATGGGAACCGGTAGGGGAGAGATGAATGGCAGATTGAACCAGGAGGGGGTGGGGTGGAAACCCTGTGGGTGATCTGTGTGTGTAGACGTAATGAGAAGCTAGAGGGGGCAAAGATGGCAGATCAGGATGACTTTGTCCCCTTTCCCAGAGCCCCATCCCCCGCAGCCCCTCATTAGGACAGGGGATGAATTTGCAGGAACCCTTAAGCAACACAGGTCCTGATGAAGTGTTTCAGTCTGAACCGTAGACTGTTTACTCGTTTCTATAGAAACTTACCGGCCTGCTGTTCCCCCAACAATTTGTTTGTGTTACTCTGCTTTAAATATACTCAATTATTTGGCCCCCACCGCTGCCTGTGGCAGATTCACTATCCTGTGGATAAAGGAATTCCTCCGCATCTCTGTCCTAAATGGACATCCCTATAGTCGGAGGCTGTGCTCACCGTTCTCGACCCACCCACATCCTCCCAACATCAACTCTCTCCAGACAGGTGTCAGAGAGATCTGGCGAGACCCTTCACCAGGACCCGTGTAGCTTTGATTACCAGCATCTGCAGATTTTCTCCTGTTTGATTTTTAATGCAGGAGTTAATAAGTAAACTTCTTGATTGGTCAGAGTCTCAAAAGTTATGGGGAGGAGACTGGAGAATAGGGTTGAGAGGGATGATAAATCAGCTATTCTTCTAAACTCCGGTGAGTACAGGCCCAGAACCATCTAACACTCCTCATATGTTAACTCTTTCATTCATGGAATTATTCTGGTGAATCATCTGCACCCCCTCCAATGCCAGCACATGATTTCCGATAGAAGGGACCCAAAACTGCTCACAATACTCCAAGTGTGGTCTGACCAATGCCTTATAAAACCTCAGAATTACATCCTTGCTCTTGTACTCTAATCCTCTCGAAATGAAAGCAAGCATTGATTTTGCCAATCTTACCACTGACACAAACTGCAAGTTAACCTTCAGGGAATCCTGCCCAAGGACACCCATGTCCGTTTGCACCTCTGATTTTTGAATTTCGCCCTGTTTACAGAATTGTCTATGCCTTTATTCCTTCGATCAAAGTCGTACCTGCCCAAGTTTGTACCTGTCAAACTCTACCTGTACTACAAGATCCCTATTACGTATACTGGTGCATTCAAATAAGACCATAAGACACAGCAGCAGAAGCCGGCCATTTGGCCCTTCGAATCTGCTCCGCCATTTTATCACAAGCTGATCCATTCTCCCATTTAGTGCCACTCCCCCACCTTCTCACCATGACCTTTGATGCCCTTGCTACTCAGATACTGATCAATCTCTGCCTTAAATACACCCAATGACCTGGCCTCCACTGCCACAACAAATTCACAGATTCACCACCCTCTGGCTAAAAAATTTTCTTTGCATCTCCGTTCTGAGTGGGCGCCCTTCAATCCTTAAGTCATGCTCTCTCGTACTAGACTCCCCCACCATGGGAAACAACTTTGCCACATCCACTCTGTCCATGCCTTTTAAAATTCGACATGTTTCCGTGAGGTTCCTCCTCATTCTTCTAAACTGCACGGAGTTCAGTCCAAGAGTGATCAAATGTTCCTCACATGTTAACCCTCTCATTCCCAGAATCATTCTGGTGAATCTGCTCTGAACCCTCTCCAATGTCAGAACATCCTTTCTTAAATAAGGAGCCCAAAACTGCACACAGTATTCCAAGTGAGATCTTACCATTGCCTTATAGAGCCTCAACATCACATCCCTGCTCTTATATTTTATTCCTCTAGAAATGAATGTCAACCTTCTTCACCACCGACTCAACCTGGAGACTAACCTTAAGGGTATCCTGCACGAGCACCCTCAAGTCCCGTTGCATCTCAGAACTTTGAATTCTCTCTCCACTTAAATAATAATCTGCCAACACTTTTCAACATTGTATTTCATTTGCCACTTCTTTGACCATTCTCCAAATCTATCCAAGTCTCTCTGCAGACTCTCTGTTTCCTCAGGTGGGGGAGTTTCCACCTACCTTTGTATCATCAGCAAACTTAGCCACAAAGCCATCTTTTCCATAATCCAAATCGTTGATATACAACGTAAAAAGAAGTGGCCCCAACACGGACCCCTCTGGAACGCCACTGGTAACTGGCAGACAACCAGAATGGGATCCTTTATTCCCACTCTCTGTTTCCTCCCAATCAGCCAACGCTGAATTCACATATGTAACTTTCCCGTAATTCCATGGGCTCTTATCTTGTTTAGCAGCCTCATTTGTGGCACCTTGTCAAAATCACCTTCTGAAAATCCAAATACACAACATCCACTGCATCTCCCTTGTCCAGCCTACTTGTAATCTCCTCAAAAGATTTCAATGGGTTTGTCAGGCAGGATTTTCCTTTAAGGCAACCATGCTGAGTATGGCCTATCTTGTCATATGCGTCCAGGTACTCCGTAACCTCATCCTTGACAATTGACTCCCACCGATGTCAAGCTAACAGGTCTATAATTTACTTTTTGCTTCCTTGCCCCTTTCTTAAATACCAGAGTGGCATTTACAATCTTCCACTCCTCCGGAACCATGTCAGAATCTATTGACTTTTGAAAGATCATTGCTAATGCCTCTGCGATCTCCACAGCTACTTCCTTCAAAACACAAGGGTGAATTCCATCTGGTCCTGGAGATTTATCTACCCTGAGACTATTCAGCTTCCTGAGTACTTTCTCTGTCGTAATTGTGACTGCGCACACTTCTCTTCCCTGACACCTTTGAGTGGCCGGTATACTGCTGATATCTTCCTCAGTGAGGACTGATGAAAATACTCGTTCAGTTCCTCAGCCATCTCCTTATCTCCCGTTACAATTTCTCCAGCATCATTTTCTATCAGTCCTATATCCACTCTCACCGGTTTTTTTATTCTTTATATACTTGAAAAAGCTTTTGGTATCTTCTTTGATATTATTTGCTAGCTTTCTTTCATAGTTCATCTTTTCCCTCTTAATGGCCTTCTTAGTTTCCTTTTGTAAGCTTTTAAAAACATCCCAATCCCCTGTCTTCCCACTATTTTTTTGTTTCCTTGAATGCCCTCTCCTTTGCTTTTACTTTGGCTTTCACTTCTCTTGTCAGCCATGGTTGCATCTTTTTCCATTTGAAAATTACTTCTTTTTTGGAATGTATCTGTCTTGCACCTTCCTCACTTCTCGCATAAACTCCAGCCACTGCTGCTCTGCTGTCCTCCCGCTAGTGTCCCTTTCCAGTCAAATTTGGCCAGTTCCTCTCTCATGCCACTGTATTTTCCTTTACTCCACTGCAATACCGACACATCGGATTTCTGCTTCTCTTTCTCAAATTTCACAGTGAACTCAATCATGTTACGATCACTGCCACCTAACAGTTCCTTTACCTCAATCTCTCTAATCACCTCTGGGTCATTACACAATATCCAATTCAGTACCACTGATCCCGTAGTGGGCTCAACAACAAGCTGTTCTGAAAAGCCATCTCGTAGACATTCTTCAAATTCTCTCTCTTGAGATCCAGTGTCGATCTGATTTTCCCAATCCACTCGCATGTTAAAATCCCCACAATTATCATAACACTGCCCTTCTGGCAAGCCTTTTCTATTTCCTGTTGTAATCTGTAGTCCACATCGCTGCAGCTGTTAGGAGGCCGGTAGATAACTGCCATCAGGGTCCTTTTACCCCTGCGATTTCTTAGCTCAACCCATAAAGATTCTGCACCTTCCGATCCTATGTCACCTCTTTCCCACCCCCCTGCCAAATTAGTTTAAACCCTCCCAAACAGCTCTATTAAACATTTCTGCTATGATATTGATCCCCTTCGGGTTCAGGTGTAACCCATCCTTTTTGAACAGTTAATACTTCCCCCTAAAGAGATACCAATGATCCAAGAATCTGAAGCCCTGCCTCCTGCACCAGTCTCTCAGCCATGCATTCATCTGCCTGATCCTACTATTCTTGCCCTCGCTAGCACGTGGCACAGGTAGCAATCCTGAGATTACTACCCTGGAGGTCCTGCTTCTCAGCTTCATTCCGAACTCCCGGAAATCTCTCTTCAGGACCTCCTCCCTTTTCCTCTCTATGTCATTGGTACCAACATGTACCAAGACAGCTGGCTGCTCGCCCTCTCCCTTCAGGATATTCTGGACCCGATCCGAGACATCCCGTACCCTGGCACCTGGGAGGCAGCACACCATGCGGGTATCTCTATCAGGCTCACAGAATCTCCTGTCTGTTCCCCTGACTATGGAATCCCCTATGACTACCGCATTCCTCTTCTCCCTCCTTCCCTCCTGCACAACAGCGCCAGGCTCAGTGCCAGAGACCCGGTCATTGTGGCCGTCCCCTGTCAGGTCATCCACCTCAACAGCATCCAAAACGATATACTTGTTGCTGAGGGGGGCAGACACAGTGGTGCTCTCCACTATCCGGGCATTTCCCTTCCCTCTCCTGACAGTCACCCAGTTTTCTGACCCCTGTAGCCTAGGGATGACTACCTCCCTGTAGCTCCTGTCCATCTCCTCTTCGTTTTCTCTAATAAGCAGTAGGTCATCAAGCTGCTGCTCCAGATCCCTAACACGGTCTCCGAGGAGCTGAATCTCGGTTCACCTGGTGTAGATGTGGCTATCAGGGAGGCTGGAGGTCACCCAGGATTCCCACATCTGACACCCTGAACAAAGCACTGACCCTGCAGACATGCTACCTAATTCTACAGGAATGAAACAAAGAAAGATAGGTCTACTCACCCACTTACTTCCCCAGACACACGAACTTTTTAAACCGTTCGCTAATGTGCCCTGCTGTTCCCCTGTCCGACGGGCCGATTTACCAAGGGGAGAAAAAGAGTCGGTGCCTCGCTCTCGCCTCTTCCCGTTACCGCCTGAGCCAGTTGAGCCAAAGCCCTACACTCTGCTGCCACCCACTCCGCTGCCCGCTGTATAGGGTGGTCATCTTTTTAAACTCTCCGCGCTGTCCTGCGCAGTCTCGCCGTTCTTGTACGCAAAGTTTTTTTTTACACTGTCTTCCTTCAGAATTTAGTTCCCACGCCGCCCTTCTTGTCCCAATCTAAAAAACACCTTCAGTCCTGTATTCATCAGCCTACTCCACACTGTCCACATGAAATTCAGCAAGGCCTTTGATGTCGATGATAGACCACACTTGGAGTATTGTCTGCATTTCCGGTTCCCGAATATGGGGAGGATGTCATTACACTGGACAGGAGGCTTCAGGAGGATGTTACCAGGACTGGGGGCCTGGGTTAAAAGCAAAGAGTGAGTAAGCTTGGGCTATTCAGCTGTAGTGTAGGATGTTCAGGTATGACCCCTTATCAAGGTAAATAATTCTAAGGAGCTTAAATAACGTTCTTTTTCCAAGAAATGGGAGTACAGAACCAGAGGCCTCAGATTGAAAGTGAGATGGGAAATCGGGTAACATTCTCAGAGAGAGGGAGGTTGGTGAACGGAATTTGCCCTCAGACGCTGTCGAAACAGGTAAAAAATAACATATTTTAAAATAAATACACAGATGGGAAATGGTTAGAGGGATGGGGGCGGGGGGCAAACACACACAAATGGGACATGCTCAAGAAGACATCTTAGTCTTGCAGATTGATGAAGTGGGCCGTGAGTTCAACATCCATCAAACCCTCCCAGATCATCCTCCTGAGGAATCTCACCCCGGAGTCTGTCTGTGAAGTGTTGATGTGACGTCACGTCAGAGGGCAGCTCAGTGACACAGAACAGACAGACTGGGTAAGGACGGCAGATTTCAATCCTAAATGGGAATTTGTGCCTATTTCTGTGGTTGTGTATCACACTCTGATAGTATATCGTGTGTGTGTGTGTGTGTGTGTGTGTGTGTGTGTGTTGATTGTGGTAAATATCCGTGTGGAGTGTATACACATTGAAGGAGAGTGTGCACATTGAAGAATTTTTATGTTACAGTGTGTCATCACATGTCTGGTGTGTGTTGACAATGTGTCACACGTGATTGAGTTGTTTAAATGAATAAATGACTGTCTCTGAAGAGACTGGTTTCCAGGTTACTGAGGGAAATAACAACGTACATTGCTGAGGCTCTGACTACAATCTGCCAGTCCTTCCTGTGTATGTGTGTGAGGGAGCTTTGCCAGGCCGGTTATGCTGTGTGTGCTTCTCCCGAGATGAAATCTTGACCCATGTCAATGCTTGTTGGTGTGTCCGAGCTCATTCTCACAATGCTTCAATGTAGTGGTCTGATCACCATAAGACATAGGAGCAGAATTAGGCCATTTTCCTATCGAGTCTGCTCCGCCATTCAATAATTGCTGATCCTTTTTTCCCTCCTCAGCCACACTACCTGGTCTTCTCCCCGTAACCTTTGATGCTGTGTCCAATCTAGAACCTATCATGCTCTGCCTTAAATACACCCAACAGGTTCCACAAATTCAACAGCTGCTGGCACAAATTTCTCCACGTTTTAAATAGATTCCCCCTCTGTCTTGAGGCTGTGCCCTCTTGTCCTAAACTCCACCACCATGGGAAACATCCTTTCCACATCTACTCTGTCTAGGACTTTCAACATTCGAAAGGTTTCTAGGACTTTCAACATTTGAAAGGTTTCAATGAGATTCCCCCTCATCTTTCTAAATTCCAGCGAGTACAGACACAGAGCTATCAAACGTTCCTTGTATGATAACCCTTTCATTCCTGGAATCATCCTTATGAAATGAACCTTCTGCAATGCCAGCACATCTTTTCTTAGACGAGGAGCCCAAAATTGTTCACAATACACAAGGTGAGTCTTCACCAGTGCCTTATAAATCCTCAGCATCACATCCCTGCTCTTGAAATGAATGCTATTTAAACCGATTGAATTCAATGCTAACATTGGATTTGCCTTCCTCACCACTGACTCTACCTGCAAGTTACCATTTAGGAAGTTCTGCAAAATGACTGCTAAGTCCAATTTCGTCTCAGATTTTTTTGATTTTCTCCCCATTTGAAAATCTGCACATTATTTCTATGACCAAAGTGCAGGACCATGTATTTTCCAACATTGTATATAATTTGCCAATTTCTTTCCCTTTCTCCTCATCCAAGTCCTTGTCAGGACTAACTGTTTCCTCAACACTACCGGCCCCACCGCCAATCTTCGTATCATCTGCAAAACCTGGAAACAAAGCCATCTACTCTAGGACAAGAGGGTATGACTTCAGGATTGAAGGACGTCCTTTTAGAACTCAGATGCAGAGAAATTACTTTAGTCAGTGTGTGCGGAGAATCTGTGGAATTTGTTGCGACATGTGGCTGTGGAGGCCAAGGCATATTTAAGGCAGAGATGTACCGGTTCTCATTTAGCCAGGGCATCAAATGGTATGGGGTGAAAGCAGGGGAGTGGGGATAACCGGAAGAATTGGGTCTTCCCATGACTGAATATTGGAGCAAACTCAATGGGCCGAATGGCCTATTTCTGCTCCTATATCTTATTGTCTATTCCATCAGCTAATTCTTGATATACAGCATAAAATGAAGGTGTCCTAACACCTGTGTCCCTGTGGAACACGACTCACTGGCAGCCAACCAGGAAAGGTTCCGTTTACTCCCATTCGCTGTTTCCTACCAATCAGCCAATGTTCTAACCATGCCTGTAACTTTTCCGTAATACCATGGCCTCTTAACCTGGTTACCACCTTCATGCGTGGCACTTTGTCAAAGGCCTTCCGAGATTCCAAATATACAACATCCACTGCATCCCCTTTATCGATCCTGCTTGTAATCTCCTCAAAGAATCCCAGCAGGTTTGTCAGGCAGGATATTCCCTAACGAAGCCATGCTGACTTGTCCTATCTTGTCCAGTGTCACCAAGTATTCCATAACCTCATACTTAACAACTGACTCCAATTTCTTCCCAACCACAGAGGTGAGGCAAACTGGTCAATAATTTCCTTTCTGCTGCCTTCCTCCTTACTTAAAGAGTCAAGTGACATTTGCCATTTTCCAGTCCTCTGGCACCATGCCAGGGTCCAATGATTTTGAAAGATCATTTGGAATGCCTCCATAATTTCTGCTGCGACCTCTTTCAGAACACTGGGGTGCAGTTCATCTGGTCTGGGTGACTTATGTATCTTTAGGGCTTTCAGCTTTTTGAGCAGCTTCTCCCTTGTAACAGTAACTGCACTCACTACTCTTCCCTCACACTCTTCAACACCGGGCACAGTGCTGGTGTCTTCCACGGTGAATACTGGTGCAAAATATTTGGCTTATCTGCCATCTCTTTATCCTCTGTTATTATGCATCCAGCCTCATTTTCTAGCTGTCCTATATCCACTCTCATCTCTGTTTTATTTTTTTACAATACTTGAAAAATAATTTGATATTGTTTGCTATCTTGTTTTCCAAAGATAGGTGTGTAAAAAGGGCCTGAAGGATCATTGGATACCAGAGTCACTCCAACCACAAACTGTACCAGTTGCTACCATCCGGGATACGGTACCACAGCATAAAAGCCGGGAGCAACAGGCTCCGGGACAGCTTCTTCAACCAGGCCAGTTCAATTCAAATCAATTTCTTGTTTATTTTTTCCCACCCAATCATCCTTTTAGTTCCCCTCTGTAGATATTTAAAAGCTTCCCAATCCTCTCCCTTCCGAATAATTTTTGTTTAGTTGTATGCCCTCTCCTTTGCCTTTACATTAACTTTTCTTCCCTTGTCAGCCATGGTTGTACTATTTCGCCATTTGAGTATTTATTTATTTTTGGAGTACATCTTCCTCATTTTCCCAGAAACTGACACCATTTCTGCTCTGCTCTCATCCCTGGCAGCATCTCCTTCCAATTTGCTTTGGCCAACTCCTCTCTCAGACCACTGTAATTTCTTTTACTCCTCTGAAATAATACAATGTCAGGCTTTACTGTCTCCTTATCAGATTTCAAGTTGGACTCGGTCATGTTGTGAGCTCTGCCTCCTAAGGTTTCTTTTAACTACTCACCTCTGGTTCGATACATAACACCCAATCCAGTAGAGCTGTTCCCCGAGTAGGCTCAACGACAAACTGCTCTAGAAAGCCATCACATTGCATTCAACAAACTCACTCTCTTGAAATCCTTTACCAACCTGATTTTCCCAATTGCCCTGCATGTTGAAATCTCCCATGATTATCATAACATTGTCCTTTTCATCAGCCTTTTCTATTTCCAGTTGTAATTTGTGGGCCTCAACCCACTGACTGTTGGGAGGCCTGTGTATGACTGGTGTCAGTGTCATTTTTACTTTTGCAGTTCCTTACCTCAACCCACAAGATTCAACATCTTCCAATCCTATGTCACATCTTGCTACTGATTTACCAGCAGAGCCACACCACCCCCTCACCCGACCTTCCTACACCACCGATACATTGTGTAACCTTGGACATTCAGATCCCAACTACAACCATGATTCCGCGATGGCCACAACAACATCACAACACCAGTTCCTCTGGTTGGATGCAAACTTATGCACTGGTGTGTTAGTGCATTCGCCTGGGATTGGAACACAGTGGTTCATCCGCCAGTCCCGTGTATTGGTTGTATTGTGACCCTGTGCTGGTGTGTCCAGGGGTCTGACATCTCCAGCTGACCATGTGACAGTGATGCCTCCCAGTCAGTGGGGTTGATGTGGAATAAACTTCAGTTCCCCTTCAGCCCAGTATTATAGACAATCTTTGCCTCAAATTGAAACTAAATTGAGCTTCATAAATAAGGAGAAATGAATCTTTGTAAGTTTTACCTCGATTAATAGCATCAAGTGTTTCTCTAAGCACTGTGTTCAACAAATAGAGGTGATCGAATTTTTCAACCGGTAGGGTCTCATCTGTCACTGACAATTCCTGGACATCGTCATTAATCCTGTAAATATTAAACTGCTGGTTATAAATTGCTATTCTGAACTATTTTCAAATCCATTCAGGGTTTCAGTAAAGAGCCTGTCCTACCTTCTGTTCCGACGAGCTTCCTCCTGAAATAAATAAAACACAAATCTGATTAGACTTGGACTTACTGTCCACATCCTGAATTTCATCCAAATCATTACAAGGTGTTGAAAATTCCCACTCCCACAATCACTCAGACACACGGACAATACAGAACCATGGGGTAAATGACAGGGAAAGTTTCTGAATGTCAGACCATTACTGAGAGGAAGAAACTTACAGGGAAGACAGGACAGGCTGTGCATTATCATCTGGATATGAAGTCAGTCTGATAGGATGGAGGAATTTAAGATCAGTGATGTATGTGATTGTGTGCAGGTGGAGGAAGTTCCTCTATTTATGGGGAGACTCGTGGGGAGATGTAATTCCAGATGGATTTTAACAAATTCCACAAGAAATTTAGTGAGGAGGATGTGAAACTCGCTGCCACAGGAGTGGATGAAATGGAACAGCAGAGACTGACTGTAATGGGGAGGCTGGATAAACACGTGAGGGACCAGGGAGTTCGGGGCACTGTTGCTGGGTGCGGTGAGTAGGTGGCAGGAGGATTGTGAAGCAGGGATACTGATAGAAGATGGACCTAATGGCCTGTTTATGATAGAGAATGGGATATAATCCCATGCGAAATATATCCAAAAAATAAAGAGACAGTGAAAGTTTCCATAATCTGATGGAAACCGGATATGGATGATAAGTCTAATGTGTGGGTCAAATTCTTTGTTCTCACTGATTGACAGAGAGACCCTCACACCAACTGCATCAGACACTCTCACAGCCTGTGACTGGAACCGGGTGTTAATGGGAGTTTCAGAGGATATTTAATGTGGTAATTAAGGAAACAGTCAGCAGCTCTGTGTTATGATCGGAGTAAATAATTTCAGAGAGATTTGCATTTTGTCCTGGGGTGTACAGAAGTTGTGGAAGCCCAGTTTTAGGACAATAGACAATAGACAATAGACAATAGGTGCAGCAGTAGGCCATTCGGCCCTTCTAGCCAGCACAGCCATTCACTGTGATCATGGATGATCATACACAATCAGTACCCCGTTCCTGCCCTCTCCCCAAATCCCTTGACCCCACGATCTATAAGAGCTCTGCTCTATCTAACTCTCTCTTGAATGCATCCAGAAACTTGGCCTCCACTGCCTTCTGGGGCAGAGCATTCCACATATCCACCACTCTCTGGGTGAAAAAGTTTTTCTGCATCACTGTTCTAAATGGGCTACCCCTTATTATTAAACTGTGGCCTCTAGTTCTGGACTCACCCATCAGCAGGAACATGCTTCCTGCCTCCAGCGTGTCCAATCCCTTAATAATCTTATTATTATGGGACAACAACAACCCTGAATCGTTGCATCAGTTGTCTGGTGAGAAACAGTTTACTGCCATTTGTAAATGCTGTGTGTAGGAGCAATGCATCTGTTTTCTGTCTGCATTGTATTCTGTGTTACGTGTTTATTATGGTAACTCATCATGTGAGTGGGGACGTGGTAAAAGCGAAGGGAAAAAGTTACGTATCTGTACTTTGTTCTGGGCAGTTTTGAGCTGGGGACGGGCGGATGTCATTCTGTACTTGACCGCTGTGTTGCAGCTTACTTTACAATGAATTACCTTGAAGTTTCATCGCTTCAAGGTTGTATTTGGCGAATGAAGGACTGAAAGCGTATCTTGGACATTTTGAAATGTCATTATTAGAGTGATGGGAGGGTGCATCATGCAGGTATAACAACTTGTGTGAGGTCGCCAGCAGCGGCAATTGATTTGTTAGAATTGGCCGCTGTGCTGTGTTTATTTCAAATATACCACTGTTCATTCAGTGCCCTTTGACAGAAACAAATTGAAATATAATCCCTCACCTTGAGAAATATCACACCATCTTTCTGATCCATCTGTTCCTTTAACTTAGTGATTTCCTCCTGAATAATCCTTATATTCTCTTGAAGTGCTAGAAGATTTTTCTCCATTGGGTTGAGAATCCTCTTCTCTTCTTCCCTGAGATCCCTGAGTAAGCTCTGCTCTTTCTCAGTGATAATCTGGCGCAGTTCAGCAAACTGGGATGTGACGTGGGACTGAAGGCTGTGTGACTGTTCCTGTTGAATGAAAGGTGAAGATTAATATACTGCATTGCTGTGCTCTGTTTCCTTTTGTCGTTAAGTTCGGTCTATTGGAGTCCATGCTACTTCTGAGTGCATTCCCGTCAACACCATTCCCTCACGTTTTCCTGAAACCTACTCTCACATATTGAACCATAAACTCCCATCTGATTCACACACACCTTCCCCACCTTTTCAGGGTTAACGGTAATTAGCCATTCATCCAGCATGTCCTTGGGATGTGTCGGAGTCTCTCGTGGTCACAGGGAGAGCATGCAAACTCCACACAGACAGCAGCAGAGGTCAGGATCGAACCCAGGTCACTGGAGCTGCGATACTCGGCTATTCTGCATTAAATGGATCAAAACTCGACAATAATATCAGAAATTCCGCTCAGGAAGCCTCACCCGAACTCCGGAAATCTTCTCTTTCTGTTGCTGCTCCTTTTCCTGGAAGTCTGATTTCTTTTTTGTGAGAGAGTCTAAGGAAGATTTTAGCTGATCCTGGAAGTCAGAGAGTGAAGGAAATAGAAACAAAGATGCATCAAAAGAAACAGGTGATCAAACCCGATTATCACACAAAATGCCGGAGGAACTCAGTGAGTCTGGCAGCATCTATTCAGGGGAAATAAACAGTCGATGTTCCGGGATGAGACCCTTCTTTGGGACTGGGAAGGAATGGGACAGAAGCCAGAATAAAAAGGTTGGGATGAGAATCCGCTGACAGGTGACGGGTGAGACAACGTGAGGGGGAACGTGGGGGAGGGTGATGAAGTGAGAAGCTGAGAGGGGACAGGTGGAAGAGATAAAGAGCTGGAGAAGAAGGAATCTAATACGAGAGGACAATCGACCATGGAAGAAACGGGAGGAACTGGGCTGTTTGCGGCCCTGAATGGCGACGAGGGAGGAGGTTAGGAGTCAGGTGTTGCAAAGGACAAAGGAAATGTGTTAAGTGTTAAATTAACGTTAGTTTTTACCTTATAGTTTTTAACAGCCTCTTTAATCAGCACAAATCGATGCTCTCTGTGTTCCTGCGCAGCTGCACAGATCACACAGATCAGTGTCTTGTCCGTTTCACGAAACAGCTTCAGTTCTTCCTCATGTTCCTCGCAGTGACGTTTACTTTCCTTCCCTTTCAGATTCAGGCTTAGATTCCGAACTTTGTGTGTCAGATTTGCTAAGGCCCGATTCACCCTGAGGGTGCGGTCAGCAAACTCCTCTCTACATTCCGGGCAGGAGTTTCTCTCCTCCCTTTCCCAATACTGTGTGATACAAGAGCGACAGAAGTTGTGTCCACACTCCAGTATAATCGGATCGGTGAAGAAATCCAGGCAGACGGGACAAATTACCTCCTCGCTCAAACTCTCGGTCTCTCCTTTCGAAGCCATGTTAACTCCGGCACTTCCTGATTCAGAATGCTTTCACTTTCGGGGAGCTGCTGATCCCCTGCAGTACCGCGATTGTCCACTACGCGCGCTGCAGACTCGGGGAATCACACAACACACACATAACGCTGGTGGAACACAGCAGGCCAGGCAGCATCTGTAGGGAGAAGCACTGTCGACGTTTCGGGCCGAGACCCTTCGTCAGGACAGCTGGTATGGTATACTGTGTCCGGTCTTCCCGGTGTGGCCTTTTATATATTGGTGAGACCCGACGCAGACTGGGAGACCGTTTCGCTGAACACCTACGCTCTGCCCACCAGAGAAAGCAGATCTCCCAGTGGCCACACATTTTAATTCCACGTCCCATTCCCATTCTGATATGTCTATCCATGGACTCCTCTACTGTCAAGATGAAGCCGCATTCAGGTTGGAGGAACAACACATGGGTAGCCTCCAACCTGATGGCATGAACATTGACTTCTCTCATTTCTGTTAATGCCCCTTCTCCCCTTCTTACCCCATCCCTGACATATTTAGTTGTTCGTCTTTTTTTTTCTCTCTCCCTCTCCCCATCACTGCCTGTTTTCCATCTCTTTCAGGTGCTCCCTTCCCCTTTCGTTCTGCCTAGGCCTCCCGTCCCATGATCCTTTCCCTTCCCCAGCTCTGTATCCCTGTGGCCAATCACCTTTCCAGCTCTTAGCTTCATCCCACCCCCTCCGGTCTTCTCCTATCATTTCGCATTTCCGCCTCCCCCTCCTACTTTCAAATCTCTTAATATCTTTCCTTTCGGTTAGTCTTGACGAAATGTCTCGGCCCGAAACGTCGACAGTTCTTCTTCCTATAGATGCTGCCTGGCCTGCTGTGTTCCACCAGGATTTTGTGTGTGTTGCTTGAATTTCAGCATCTGCAGATTTCCTCGTGTTTGCTCAGGGAATCAACGTGGTTTTGCTGGATGTGTTCAGTGGAAATTCTGGCCTTTTCTATGTTGAGTGTGGGATCAAACACACATTAAAGAGACAACAGATACGAAAACGCATCCATGGACTGTCTAAGCCCGGCTACGAGCGGAGGACGGTTGGCCGTATGGCTGGCAACCCCATCTTGTAAAATTCCAGTGCGACAAAAACGTCAGCTGAATCTCCAAAGGCCTCATCCATGCGGTCGGAAGGACATTCCCCTGGAAGACGATTGAAGTGCTGAGATGAAAGGAGAAGCCATGTGCCCCCTGGGGTGCTTCACTACTACCATAACTGTGAGGCTTCCTCAGCCAACCCGGCCTCTCCCTGTCCAGTGTAGAGGACCCCTGTAGTTCCAATGGTGTCCCTGACGTCTGGAATGTGTCAGTAGGCAGCATTCCTGTACGACTGGTCTTCGCAAACTTTTTTTAATGCCAAGGACCAATACCAGTAACCGTGGATCTCAGGTTGGGAACCGCTGCTCTCCAGACATCTCGATGTGATGGCAGGCCAACAAGTTTCGGGCGTCTTTCCCCGAGTTGATGATCTTCCAGCAGCAATCGCTGTCTATTTCCAGAGCATCCTGGGAACAGCCCGAGGATCAGTGAGCCTTCTGTCACACACAAACACACACAGCTGGGCTCAGACATACATCACTCTCACATTCCTCCCTTTGTGACACACTACTTGCTCCGTAGCCCCCGGTATGAAGCTCAAACTGTTGCAAACCTGCCCTTTAAATTCATGGCTGAGGCTGTGTTGTGTCTGTTCACTGTTTCATTTCGATATTAAATGAAGAGCATTGAATGGGAAGGAAAGTTTGAATAGAAGAATAAAGATCTCCTCTGAAGGTATATGGGGTCCTGGTGAGAGCGTACATGGAACACTGTACACAGGTCTGGTCTCCCTCCTGGAGTCAGCCTGTGGGATGAAGGGAATGAGGAGAAGTTTCAGAGATTGATTTGGGGGGTGCGGTAGTGTCCTCAGAGAGATTACATTGACTGGGCCTGTCTCAAAATTGGAGAAATAAGAGGTGGTCTGACTGAGACAGACACAGTCTGACAGGGTATTGACAGGGTGGGGCAGGAATGGCGTTTTTCTTCACTGGGTGTTGAATAAGGTCACAGACTCAGAATCCGATGTCGTCTGACAGGTCGCAGATGAGGAGTGCAGCGAATCTTTGGATTTTTTCCCCACAAGGTTTCTAAATTCACAAGGAATATTGAAGGGCGGAGCGAAGATGGGAACATTGCAAGAAAGTGTCCCTGAGGTCAAAGTTCAGCCATTATCGGAGTGAAAGGCCGAACTGGCGCAACGGGCCGAAAGGCAACCCCTGCTCCTGTTTCTTATTTCCTAAATCACGAGTTTACCTTTGCGCCTTGTTCTCCCTTGGCCTTCCGCCTGTCGGATTGCACAGGGGAGCGGTGAGAGCTCCGG
This sequence comes from Hypanus sabinus, assembly GCF_030144855.1. Taxonomy (NCBI): domain Eukaryota; kingdom Metazoa; phylum Chordata; class Chondrichthyes; order Myliobatiformes; family Dasyatidae; genus Hypanus; species Hypanus sabinus. The sequence goes on from NW_026779004.1 coordinate 757,180, forward strand.
AGATCCACCAGCAGCCGCTGCGGTTATTTCATGCTGTTGTTATTTATCGGTGTTTCTCTGTTTTTGCACAGTTTGTTACCTTAAGCACTCTGGCTGATCTTTCACTGCCTGCTTCTGTTATGGTTACTATTCTATACTTTTTCTAAGTATGTCCGCAGGAAAATGCTTCTCGGGGTTGAATGTGGTGACTTATCTGGACTCTGATAATAAAATTTATTTTTGAAATTTGAGTTTCGGGGATTTTCCTTTAATTCTGGGAACAAACTGTGACTGACATCTCCAGCTCCCAATAGCAGCCCGTTCTGACACACACAGCCAATCAGCGATCACCGCTGGGAGAGGGATGCTGCCATTGGCTGAGGGGTGTCAGTGGGCGGGACGCTGTTTGGACCGGGACCGAGTGGGCCGGAGACCGGGAGCTGCGCCTCGGGTTTCGGCTGCACCACCGGCGGGTCGTGAATCCTTTCGAAGGCAGAGCTGAAGCGACCGGCGGAGATTCCGTGAGATGTTTCAGCTGCACGGAGGGCGCCCGGCCTTTCCCCGCCGAGGATCGGGGCCTGTTGTCTGGAGTTGTCTCCCAGACCCGTCCCGTCCTGCTGGGAGACGGGAGCTGCCCCGCAGCGGCTGCCGGTGGATCTCCGGAGCTCTCACCGCTCCCCTGTGCAATCCGAACGGCTGAAAGCCAAGGGAGAACAAGGCGCAAAGGTAAACTCGTGCTTTAGAAAATAACCAACAGGAGCATGTCCGGCCATTCGGCCCGTTGCGCCTATTCCACCCTTTCCTCAGAGTAGTCCTTTTAAAATCTTTTTATTGAGTTTAAACAAACATAAATGAAACACGAATACAAAGAGCTTGAGAGTAAATAATTAATAGGTTAAGGTATAAATACAAATAGATGATAATAACCTCCCAAACTCATAGGTGTTACAAAAAATGGAGAAAATAAATGAAACAAATCCTAACCGACATGGGCCATTGCATTATATCAATTATACACAGTAACGTCAATAACTCCGCACCTCCAACCAAATAATTAAGGATATTAAAAGTAAAGTTTTGGAAAAGTAAATTTAGCTCATATGAAAATGTTGAATAAATGGTCTCCAAATTTCTTGAAAATTAACTGAAGGGTCAAAGACAACACTTCGAATTTTTTTCTAAACTCAAACAAGAAATAGTTTGAGAAAACCACTGAAATATAGTTGGAGGATTAATTTCTTTCCAGTTAAATAGGATAGATCATCTAGCCATTAATGTAAAAAAATGCAATCATCCGCCGGGCTGAGGGGGGAATAAATGACTATTATCCACCATTGGTAAACTGAAAGTTGCAGAAATAGGATGCGGTTGCAATTTGATATTCAGAACTGTTGAAATAATACCAAAAACATCTTTCCAATAATTTTCCAAACAGGGGCAAGACCAGAACATGTGGGTCAATGAAGCAACTTCAGAATGACATCTGTGACAGGCTGGATTAACATAAGAATAAAATCGAGCGAGTTTATCCTTGGACATGTGAGCCCTATGAACATCCTTAAATGGTATTAGGCATGTTTAGCACAAATAGAAGAAAAATTGATTAATTGTAAAATGTTCTCCCACTGCCCTGTGAGTATAAGAAAATGAAGTTCTTTTTCCCATTCCTTCTTAATTTTTTCTCATAGTCCTGGCTGTATTTTCATGATCGTATTATAAATGATGGCTACTAAACCCTTCTGGCAAGGATTCAGAGCCAGATTTTTTTCTGTAATGTCCATTGGACATAATTTCAGAAAAGACTAACATTCAAGAAATTTCTAACTTGCAAGTATCTAAAAAAAAAAAGAGTTTTAGGCTGGATAGCTGTTCAAAGGACATAAAACTGTTATCTAAAAATAGATCACGAAAACATGTTATACCTTTTGTTTTCCATAACACAAAGGCTGGGTCCATAAAAGAGGGCTGGAAAAAAAAGTTAGATATCAGAGAGCTTGATAAGATAAACTTATTCAAGCCGAAGAATTTACAAAATTGAAACCATATTCTTAATGTATGTTTAACTATAGGATTAGTTATTTGTTTATTTTGTTTAGATAAAGCAAAAGGAGGCAAAGATCCTAAAATAGAAAACAATGAGAAGCCTTGTACAGATTTACACTCCAAATTTACCCATTGTGGGTAAGGTACTACGACCAATTCTCGTGTCCAAAATATTAACTATCAGATGGTAACTGCCCAGTAGTAAAATCTTAGGTTTGGCAAAGCAAAACCACCTTCCTACTTAGGCTTCTGTAAATATTTCTTACTTAATGTAGGATTTTTATTCTGCCACATGTACTAAGATATTTTGCAATCAATAATATCAAAAAAAGCTTTAGGAATAAAAATTGGTAATGCTTCGATTAAATATAAAAAATTGGGTAATACTATCATCTTGTTAGTATTAATTCGACCAACCAATGACAGAGATAATGGGGACCACCTGGTAACAATTTGCTTGATTTGTTCAATTAAAGGTAAAAAATTAACTTTAAATAAACCCTTATGTTTCTTGGTAATTTTAATACCCAAATAAGTAAAATGATCTGTCACAACTTTAAATGGTAAGTGTTTATAAATTGGAACTAGCATATTTAATGGAAATAATTCACTCTTATTAAAATTCATTTTGTAGCCAGAAAAGCTACTAAACTGAGCAAGCAAGGATGAAACAGCAGGAATAGATCTCTCGGGGTCAGATATGTATAGTAGCAAATCATCAGCATATAATGATAACTTATAAGTCCCTTACCCACGGGTAATACCAAAAATATTAGGTGATTCATAAATGGCAACGGCTAAAGTTTCCAAAGCAATGTCAAATAATAGAGGACTTAAAGGGCAGCCTTGCCTCTTACCAGGGGACAACTGATAAAAAGATCTTTGATTACTGGTAAGAACCGAAGCCAAAGGTTTATAATACATTAATATAATCAATGATATAAATTTCAAGCTGAAATTAAAATTCTGCAACGTATTAAATAAATATAATGATTCAACTCTATCGAACGCTTTTTCAGCATCTACGGAAATGACATTCTGGTATTTTAGATGAAGTATAGATTATATTAATTTATTTTCTAATGTTAAAAGATGAATAACAGGTTTTAATAAATCCGGTCTGATCTTCAGAGATAATTTGAGGGAATACATTTTCTCATGCAGTGGCCAAAATTTTGGAAAAAATCGTAGAATCCGTATTCAGCAAGGATATTGGCCGATAGGATGCACATTCAGTGGGGTCTTCAACTTTTTTTAAGAATTGGAGAAATGGAGGCATCATAAAAAGATTGTGGTTATTTACTTACAGTTAACGCATCTTTAACAATTTTACAAAGCCAAGGAGTGAGTGTAGAAGAAAAGGATTTAAAAAATTCAGCAGTATAACAGTCCGGACCAGTGGCTTTAACTGAATTCATTGAAAAAGGGAGTGGGTTCCCTTTTCCAGACCCTGCCCGGGGACTTGTGCCACTCCTCAGGGTTATATATGGAACCTCTCGGGCAGGGACAGGGAGTGGGTTCCCCTTTCTAGACCCTACCCAGGGACTCGTGCCTCTCCTCAGGGTTATATAAGGAAGCTCTTGGGCAGAGACAGGGAGTGGGTTCCCCTTTCCCAGGCAGATGCCTGAAGGTGACCGGGAGCCACCAGAGGGGCTGATGTAATACAAGCCATGTCATGGTGGGTCGCTGAGGTAAGGGAACCCATTTGAATGACAGCCCGACTGCATGCAGATTTTGAGAATTTATCCGATAGCTACAGAAAAAAAGAGAATCCCTTGCGTACTTTATAGCTCGTTTTAAGGATATGTGAGAGTCCAATGCCGGCAAACCCCTGGACAGATCAATGTGTCCAGCTGGCAGTGCAGACTTTTCTACACTGTCTCAGGCCCAAGCCTGCCCACTCCTTTAAATTAACTAATCTCAATTCCCTGTGTCAGACCTGGCACCGGGTGACATAAATTCTGATGAATAGGGAGTGCATTTGACTCTTTAAAGGGACTGGGGAAAAGCGAGAGTGTGCACAGAGAACCGGTAGTGAGGAGATGGAGTTCGGGTACCAGCGAAGAACCCAGAACGGCTGTCAGGATCGTGCGGACGGTGCAGATGAAGAGGACACTTGGCTAAGGACAGAAAAGGGGTTTGTAGAAAGAGGGGACATTGGGCCAGAGATTGTCGCACTGCATTCACAGACAAGAATAATAAGCGGCAGGAAGAGAGCCTGGATGACAGTGATACTCGACAGAGTACCACATTTACTCTTCACAATCCCTTTGGTCCCGGATAGGACAGGCCAGAGGGGACGGTTCACAGTGATACTCGACATAGTACCACATTTACTCTCCACAATCCCTTAGGTCCCGGTTAGGGCAGGCCAGAGGGGACGGATCACAGTGATACTCGACATAGTACCACATTTACTCTCCACAATCCCTTTGGTCCCTGATAGGGCAGGCCAGAGGGGACGGATCACAGTGATACTCGACAGAGTACCACATTTACTCTCCACAATCCCTTTGTTCCCGGATGGGGCAGATCGGAGTGGATGGATCACAGTGATACTCGACAGAGTACCACATTTACTCTCCACAATCCCTTTGGTCCCGGATAGGACAGGCCAGAGGGGACGGTGATACAGGCGGTTGTGATCAGGCTCACCACACAGGCAGGCTCTTTTCTCACTGCTGCAATCAGGTAGAAGGTACAAGAGCCTCAGGACTTGCCCCACCAGGGTCAGGGACAGTTACTACCCCTCAACCATCGGGCTGTGGAACAACACAGGACAACTGCACTCACTGGTCCATAGAGAGGCTCCCACAACAAATCATCATACTGAGACTGTATCAAAATGAGTGAAATTGGAGGTGGTTTGACTGAGACAGATCACATTCCTGTCTCAGAATTAGAGAAATAGAATCTCACAGGATATTTACAGCAGAAGAGCTGGAATGAAGTTTCCCATAAGGTGTGGAACCAGCGCTCAGATTCTGTGACCCCGGTTCCTCAACACAGCCAAAGGAAACATCATTCCTGCATTTGTGACACCCTGTTTGCTCCGTGGCCCCCGGTATGAAGCTCAAACTGTTGCAACACCTGCCCTTTAAATTCATGGCTGAGGCTGTGTTGTGTCTGCTCACTGTTTGAGTTCGATATTAAATGAAGAACATTGAATGGGAAGGAAGGTTTGAAGACAAGAATAAAGATCTCCTCTGAAGGTATACGGGGTCCTGGTGAGAGAGTCAATACACTGTGAGACTGTGTCTGTCTCAGTCAGACGGCCTTTTATTTCTCCAATATTGAGAGAGACCCGGTCAGTATAATCTCTCCGAGGACACTACCTCACCTCCTAAATCAATCTGGGAAATCTCTTCATTCCCTTCATCCCACAGGCTGACTCGGGGAGGGAGACCAGACCTGTGCACAGTGTTCCATGTACGCTCTCACCAGGACAACATATACCTTCAGAGGAGATCTTTATTCTTGTATTCAAACCTTCCTTCCCATTCAATGCTCTTCATTTAATATCGAACTCAAACAGTGAACAGACACAACACAGCCTCAGCCATGAATTTAAAGGGCAGGTGTTGCAACAGTTTGAGCTTCATACCGGGGGCCACGGAGCAAACAGGGTGTCACAAAGGGAGGAATGTGGGAATGTTGTATGTCTGAGACCAGCTGTGTGTGTTTGTGTATCAGAATCAGGTTTAATATCAGCGGCGTATGTGGTGAAATTTGACAGCAGCAGATTGCATTATTTATTAATAAAACCTACAGATTACAATAAGTATGTATAAAATTATATTTAAAGTGTAGTGCAAAAAGCGAGGGAAAATCCTGAGGAAGTGTTTATCAGCTCATTGTCCATTCAGAAATCTGACAGTGGGGAAGAAGCTGTTCCTCAACCGGGGAGTGTGTCTTCAGGGTCCTGTACATACTCCTTGATAGTAGAAATGAGAAGAGGTCATGTCCTGGGTGATTGGGGTCCTTAATGATGGATGTCACCTTTTTGTGGCATCATCTTTTGAATGTGTCCTGGATGCTGTGGTGCCCATGAAGGAGCTGGCTGAGTTTACAACTTTCTGCAGCATTTTCCGATCCTGTGCAGTGGCCTCTCCACACCAGGCAGTGATGCAACCAGTTAGAATGCTCTCCACAGTACATCTGTAGAAATTTGCAAGTGTCTTTAGTGACAGACTGATTCCCCTCAATCTCCGAATGAAATATAGCCGATGTTGTGCCTTCATTGTAACTGCATCAATATGTTGGGCCCAGGATAGTTCCTCAGAGATGATGACAGGCAGGAAATGGAAACTGCTCACCCTTTTCACTTCTGATCCCTCGATGAGGACTGGTGTGTGTTCCCTCGACTTCCCCTTCCTGGATCCACAATCAATTCCTTTGTCTTCATGATGCTGAGTGCACGGTTGTTGCTGTGACACCACTCAACTTGCTGATCTATCTCACTCCTGTACTCCTCCTCGTCACCGTCTGAAATTCCAGCAACAATAGTTGTGTCATCAGCAAGTTTGTAGATGAGCCTAGACACACAGACGTGAGTGCAGAGAGAGTAGAGCAGTGGGCTGAGCATGCATCGGTGAGGTGTGCCAGTGTTGATTGTCAGCAAGGAGGAGATGTTATTTCTGATTCACACAGTCTGGGGTCTCAATAGACAATAGACAATAGGTGCAGAAGTAGACCATTCGGCCCCTCGAGTCTGCACCGCCATTCTGAGATCATGGCTGATCATTCACTATCAATACCCAGTCCCTGCCTTGTCCCCATATCCCTTGATTCCCCTATCCATCAGATATCTATCTAGCTCCTTCTTGAAAGCATCCAGAGAATTGGCCTCCACTGTCTTCCGAGGCAGTGCATTCCACACCTCCACAACTCTCTGGGAGAAGAAGCTCTTCCTCAACTCTGTTTTAAATAACTGACCTCTTATTCTCAATCCATGCCCTCTGGTACTGTACTCTCCCAACATCTGGAACATATTTCCTGCCTCAATCCTATCAAATCCTTTAATTATCTTATACGTTTCAATCAGATCCCCTCTCATTCTCCTCAATTCCAGCGTGTACAAGCCCGATCTCTCCAATCTCTCTGCGTAAGACAGCCCTGCCATCCCAGGAATCAACCTAGTGAATCAAGGCTGCACTTCCTGAATTGCCAAAATGTCCTTCCTTAAACCTGGAGACCAAAACTGTACACAATATTCCAGGTGTGATCTCACCAGGGCCCTGTACAAATGCAAAAGGACATCTTTGCTCTTGTACTAAATTCCCCTTGTAATAAAGGCCAACATTCCATTTGCCCTCTTCACTGCCTGTTGCACTTGCTCATTCACCTTCATTGACTGATGAACTAGGACTCCTAGGTCTCTTTGCATTTCTCCCTTACCTAACTCTACACCGTTCAGACAATGCTCTGCCCTCTTGTTCCTGCTTCCAAAGTGGATAACTTCACATTTATTCACATTGAATGACATCTGCCAAGTATCTGCCCACTCACCGAGCCTATCCAAGTCTCCCTGTATTCTCCTAACGTCCTCTTCTCATGTCACACTGCCACGCAGTTTAGTATCGTCAGCAAACTTGCTGATATAGTTTTCAACGCCCTCATCTAAATCGTTGACATAAATCGTAAAGGGCTGTGGTCCCAATACAGAGCCCTGTGGTACCCCACTAGTCACCTCCAGCCAGACCGAGAAACACCCGTTCACTGCTACCCTTTGCTTTCTATCTGCCAACCAGTTTTCTATCCATGTTGAAACCCTGCCCCCAATGCCATGAGCTCTGATTTTACTCACCAATCTCCGATGTGGCACCTTATCGAATGCCTTCTGAAAATCTAGGTACACAACATCCACTGGCTTACCCTCGTCTAACATCCCTGTTACACCCTCAAAAAACTCCAACAGATTAGTCAAGCATGATTTGCCCTTGGTAAATCCATGCTGGCTCGGCCTAATCCTATTACTGCCATCAAGATGTGCCACTATTTTGTCCTTAATACTGGACTCAAGCATCTTCCCCACGACTGACGTTAGGCTAACAGGGCGATAGTTCTCCGTTTTCTCCTTCCCTCCCTTCTTGAAAAGTGGGGTAACATTAACACTCTCCAATCTTCAGGAACTGATCCTGAATCTAAGGAACATTGGAAAATGATTACCAATGCATCCGCATTTTCCTGAGCCACCTCTTTTAGAGCCCTCGGATGCAGACCATCTGGACCAGGGGATTTATTAGCCTTCAGTCCTACCAGTCTACTCATCACAGTTCCTTTCCTAATGTCAATCTATCTCAATTCCTCTGATAACTTATGACCCTGGCCCATCCATACAACTGGGAGATTGCTTGTGTCCTCCCTGGTGAAGACAGATCTAAAGTACGCATTAAATTCTGTTGCCATTTCCCTGTTTCCCATAACAATTTCTCCCAATTCATTCTTCAAGGGGCCAACATTGTTCTTAACTATCTTCTTTCTCTTCACATAGCTAAAAAAGCTTTTGCTATCCCCTTTTATATTCCTGGCTAGACTGAGCTCATACCTTATTTTTTTCTCTCCATATTGCTTTTTTAGTTAAGATCTGCTGTTCCTTAAAACTTTCCCAATCATCTGTATTCCCACTCATTTCGCCCTGTCATACTTCTTTTTCTTTAATGCTATACAATCTCTGACTTCCACCTCTTTGAATCCTTCCTTCTCATTGGAATGAACTGCTTTTGCATCTTTTGTATTATCCCCAAGAATATCTGCCACTGCTGATCCACTGTCTTTCCTGCCAGGGCATCCGCCCATTTAACTTTGGCCAGCTCTTCCCTCATGGCTCCATAGTCTCCTTTATTTATTTGCAACACTGACACCTCTGATCTGCCCTTATCCCTCTCAAATTGTAGATAAAAACTTATCATGTTATGATCACTACTTCCTAATGGCTCCTTTACTTCAAGATCACTTATCAATTCCTGTTCATTTCTCATCACCAAGTCCAAAATAGCCTCGTTCCTGGTTGGCTCAAGCACAAGCTGTTCCAAAAATACATCCCTTAGACACTCCACAAACTCCACAAAGTCCTCCTGGTGAGGATCCAGTGGCAGAAGGAGGTACAGAGGCCCAAGTTTTGGAGCTTGTTGATTACAATTGAGGGTCTGACTGTGTTGAATGCTGAGCTGTAATCATCAGCCTATCTTGTGTATTGCTATTGTCCGGGTGATCTGATGCTGATTGTGAGCCAGTGAGAATTGTTGACCGATTGTAGTGATTGGCAAATTGCAGTGGATCCCTGCACACAGACAGGAGTTGATTGACCATGACCAACCCCTCAAAGCACTTCATCACAGTAGTGAGCGTCACTGGGCGATGGTTGTTGAGGCAGGTCACCCAGGTATTTTTGGGCACTGGTATAATTGTTGACGTTCTGAAACGCGCCCGTGTGTGTGTATGTCTACGTGTGTTTGCATGCTTGAGCAGAGAGACAGAGTACTTGAGGCTTTCCAGTTCGATGCAGGAATATTTCCAGTAATTGGTGTGCCTTGAAAGACGGGTCACAGTGTTGGGCCGACTATTCAGATCAGAACAAAATCATTTACCCAGCAGACTGAGCTCACAACCCGCTCTTGTGTTTCAGAGTTATTTACAAATTGAAATGTACAATTTAAAATGTGCAAAGTAAATTTATTATCAAAGTATAGGCACATCACCATGTATAATCCTGTGATTTGATTATGTTGTAAATTCAGTGAACTCAGGAACCATTATAAAATGAATGAAAGATCGCCTCCAACAGGACAAACAAAATAACCATGTGCAGAAGACAACAAAATTCAAATACAAAAGAAATAAAACCAAAAAATAACCCAGAAATAAACATCAAAGACATGAGATGAAGAGCTGTTGATTGTGTCCATTCGTTGTGGGAATAGCAAAGTTTAGGGATCTGGTCTCAATTTAGAAATTTTTTTGGTTTAGAGAATTTTTCATTATCATCTCCCAATCTCCTTAATTATTTTTTTTAATCCCTTCCATGACTGACAAAGTCTTTAAGGATTGGGATGAACTAGGTATTAAGTGTTTTTGGGACTTGTTTATCTCAGGATCTCTTGCATCATTTGACCAATTGTCAAATCAATTTGCACTCCCAAAATCACATTTTTCCAGATACCTTCAAATTAGAGATTTTCTACATTTCCAATTAGCTACTTATCCTATAGGTCCTGATAAAAATTTACTGGAAGATCTTTTAAATTTAACACCTTTTGTTAATGGTTCTATTACCAGTATCTATAACTTGTTGATTGATTCTAGACAAGACTTTTTAGATAAAATAAAAAAAACGCTTGGGAGGATGACCTAAGTTGTCAGATTTCTGATGATAGATGGAATAAAATTTTTAAACAGGTTAATAAATCATCTTTCTGTGCTCGTCATTCTCTTCTACAATTTAAAGTGTTTCATAGAGCTTACATTTCTAAACAGAAGCTGTCCAGTTTTTACCCGAATGTTTCTCCACTTTCTAATAAATGCAACTCTGCTGATGCCTCTTTAATTCATATGTTTTGGTTTTGCCTTACAATTGAAAAGATTTGGCGGGAAGTATTTCATACCTTCTCCCAACTTTTTAGGATCCAATTTGATCCAAATCCCCTTACTTCCTTGTTTGGTATTATTGCAAATGAAGGCATAACTTTAAATACTCCTAACCTACAGGTTTTAGTTTTTACCTCTCTTTTAGCAAGAAGAGCAATCTTGCTTAAATGGAAGGAGTCAACCCGTCCTACACATCTTCAAAGGCTACGTAATATTATGTCGTATTTAAATTTAGAAAAGATCCGCTGCTCAGTCTTAAATTCGAAACAATCTTTTTATGATATTTTGGGACCTTTCCTAAATAACGTTTCCAATTTATAAAGTTTAACAGTGCACAGACTTTGATGTATATTTTTATCTTCTCTTCTTAAGCGAATATGTTTTTTTTTTCTAATCCATTGTCATCCATCAGCTTTTTTCTTTGGTAGTTGGTAGGGGGTTGACTTTATATATATATATATAACATTTATTTTATGATTTGATCTGTCTTTAAATTTTTGATTACCGAGTGCTATACCTTTATGTGTTATGCTATAACATCTTGATCAATATTATTACAATATATGAATGTACACGTTATGATGAGATGTATCTATGTGTTGCACTCTGTAAATCTTTTTTTTTCTTCTGAATAAAAATATTGTAAAAAGAAAGCAGGACCTGTTGGTTGAGTGTAATAACTGTTCCTGAACCTGGGGTTGATGCTCCTGAGACTCATGCACCTTCTTCCTGATGGCAGAATTGAGAAGAGAGCATGGCCTGGGTGGTGGGGGTCCTTGATGATGGATGCTGATTTCCTGCAACAGCACTCCACAGAGATGTGCTCAGTCGTGAGCAGAGTTTTACCTGTGATGTGCTGGGCCACATCCACTATGATGTGCTGGGCCGTACTACTGAGGACAGAGAGTTCCCGCTTTTTTGTAATTGCACTTGTGTCCCGGGCTCGGGACAGATCCTCTGAAATGTTAACACTGTGGAATTTAAAGTTGCTGAACGTCTCCACCTTTGAGCCTCGATGAGGATTGCCTCATGGGTTCCTGTTTCCTCCTCCAAAGTCCAGAACCAGCTCATTGCTCTTGCTCTCATTGAATGAGAGGCTGCTCTTGGACCATAAGACCATGAGGGACAGAAGCAGAATTAGGCCATTTGGCCCATCAAAACTGCTCTGCCGCTTCATCATGGTAAATCCATTTTTCCTCCCAGCCCCATTTTCCTGCCTTCACTGCGTATCCTTTCATGCCCTGACCGATCGGAAGTCCATCAACGTCTGCCTTAGCAAAAGGAAAAGCAGCATCCGTCATCAAGGCAAGATGAGATGAGGCACCTCCCACTACATACCCATCCATTTCTGTCCCTCCGCCCTCCCCACTCTCTTGCCTACAAAGCTCACTTTCACTCCTTACCATTACCTACCCAGGACTGTATACAGTGTAGGCATTACAATAAATAATAAACAGGACAGTAGGGCAAGGGGTCAGTCCAGGCTCTGGCTATTGAGGAGTCTGATAGCTTGAGGGAAGAAACTGTTACAGAGTCTGGTCGTGAGAGCCCAAATGCTTCGGAGACTTTTCCCAGACGGCAGGAAGGAGAAGAGTTTGTATGAGGGGTGCATGGGGTCCTTCATAATGCTGTTTGCTTTGCGGATGCAGTGTGTAGTATAAATGTCTGTAATGACGGGAAGAGAGACCCCGATGATCTTCTCAGCTGACCTCACTATCCGCTGCCGGGTCTTGCGATCCGAGATGGTGCAATTGCCGAACCAGGCAGTGATGCAGCTGCTCGGGATGCTCTCAATACAACTTCTGTAGAATATGATGAGGATTGGGGGGGGCGGGGTGTGAGATGGACTTTCCTCAGCATCCGGAGAAAGTAGAGACGCTGCTGGGCTTTCTTTGCTATGGAACTGCTGTTGAGGGTCCAGGTGAGATTCTCCGTCAGGTGAACACCAAGAAATTTGGTGCTCTTAACGATCTCTACCGAGGAGCCGTCGATGTTCAGCGGGGAGCGGTCGCTCCGTGCCCTCCTGAAGACAACAACCATCTCTTTCGCTTTGCTCACATTCAGAGGCAGGTTGTTGGCTCTGCACCAGTCCGTTAGCCGCTGCACCTCCTCTCTGTAAGCTGACTAGTTGTTCTTGCTGATGAGACCCACCACGGTTGTGTCATCGGCGAACTTGATGACGTGGTTCGATCTGTGTGTTGCAGCACAGTTGTGGGTCAGCAGACTGAACAGCACTGGACTGAGCGCACAGCCCTGGGGGACCCCCGTGCTCAGAGTGATGGTGTTGGTGATGCTGCCTCCCGATTCGGACTGACTGAGGTCTCCCAGTCAGGAAATCTAGGATCCAGTTGCACAGGGAGGTGTTCAGGCCCAGCAGGCTCAGCTACTGTATGAGGTTGGTGGTGGGTGCTGGGAGATCCCCAGAGTCAAGATGGTTGGTGATGATGTGGGAGACGATGTCCTGGTGTTCCTTACTGGGGTCCTGTTCGAGGGGTAAGTAGGAGGAGGTGTCTGAGAGTTGGTGATAGGCCTCTGCAAGGTATGGGTCAGTCCGACAGACTACTACAGCACCTCCGCTATCTGCAGGTTTGATGGTGAGTTTAGGATCAGTGCAGTGGGGGTGGAGAGTCCAACGTTCAGACGGAGTGAGGCTGGAATTGGAGAGAGGACGTTGAAGTCCAGACGGTTAATGTCCCGTCAACAGACTTAGTGGGGTCCTGTTCAAATTCCCGTGGCTCCTATGAGCCCCTTCCGATGTCAGCACATCTTTTCTTAGACATGGGGCCGGAAACTGCTCACAATGCTCCACGTGAGGCCTCTTTGTAAAGCCTCACCAATGCGTCCTTGCTTTTCCTCTCGAAGTGAATGTCAACATCACAGAGAACTTCCTCAACATCGACTCAACCTGCAAATTATCCTTCAGGGAATCCTACACGAGGATTCAGAAGTCCCTTTAATTTTTTATATTTTTTAATATTTTTTCCAGTTACAAAACTGTCTGCCCTTTTATTTCTTCTACCAAAGTACACGACCATGCCGTCCCCGAAATTCAGTCCTTCATCCATTGGTGTCCTCTGTAAATCTTTCTACAGGAAAGGAACAGCAATTTGTGTCCGGGAATTCTCAAATTCCGGACACATCTATGTCCGGATATTTAAGGAGTGACCAGATATTTCCATTGAAACACCGATATATCAGTTGTTGATCCTTGAAGTAGTGTCTCATCTCAGCCGGAGACGTGACTGAAATATTTTCGATGTAACTCAGTGAAATCCACTGGAACCTGGCGCTGAGAACACAAGTAACAGAAGTAAGGCTGTTTACAAGAAGGGGATGAGCGGTCCCCGTTTTCTAAGGAAGCCGAGATCCTTGAATGTGTCAGGCAGGATGCTGGAGATGTTTTACCAGTCTGTTGATGTAACTGTAGTTTTCTTTGCCGCTTTACGTAGGGGGAGCAGCATCGGTGCAAAATAAACTCATCAGAAAGGTTGGAACCATCCTTGGCCACAACCGGGGCTCTTATGAGTGAGTGGTGGAGAGGAGTGGTGTCACTAAACAAATGGTCATCCATTACGGACAATCGGGCACATCCTCTCCATGACCGACTGCACAGGCAGCGGAGCACCCTTTCGAACAGACTCACTCAGCACCGCTGTCACAAGGACCGTTACAGAAGCTCTTTCCTATCAGATGTAATAACCACATACAACAGTTCATCTGCTAACCGGCCACCCACAGCTCCAATCTGTTCATTAAATTTGCCGACAGCACCATATTGATTGGCCTAATCTCAAACAATAATGAGGTGGCCTGCAAGGAAGAAGTCATCTCTCTGACACACTGGTGTCGAGAAAACAACCTCTCCTTCAATGTCGAAAAATCAAGGGAGCTGGTTGTGGATTACAGGAGGAATGGAGACGAGCTAACCCCTAGAGACATCAGTGGATCTGGGGTTGAGAGGGCAAACAGCTTTAAGCTCCTCGGGATCCTCATCACTGAGGACCTCGCGTGGTCTGTACACACAAGATGTGCGGGGAAAAAGGCACCTCAGACGGTTGAGGAAGTTTGGTATGGGCCCCCCAAATCCCAAGAACTTTCTACAGGGGCATAATTGAGAGCATCCTGACTGGCTGCATCACTGCCTGGTATGGGAACTTTACCTCCCTTAATGGAAGGGTTCTGCAGAGAGTGGTGCGGGCAGCCCTGCGCATCTGTAGTTGTGAACTTCCCATGATTCAGGAAATTTACAGAGACAGGTGTGTAAAAAGGGTCCGTAGGATCATTGGGAACCTGAGTCCCGTCAATCATAATATATTCCAGATGCTACCGTCGGGGCAAAGCTGCCGCAGCGGAAAAGCCAGGACCAAGGCTCCGGGACAGCTTCTTCCACCATGAATCAGACTGCTTAACTCACGCTGATTTGAGTGCATTTCTATGTCACCTTGACTGTTCTGTTTATCATAAATTATTATGAATTACTATGATTGCACATTACACATTTAGACGGAGTAACAGTTTTACTCCACATGTATGTGAAGGATGTAAAAACATAAAGTTAATTTAATACATCTTTCTGCGACAGATCATAGTTCAATAGTCTCTGCAATATTGTTTCATGCATTATTATTGCACATTGGTACAGTATTACTGTGTATGTTATTATTCTCTATTTTTTGTAAAGTCTTCACACTGTTAAGTCCGATTTTAAATATTGCTGCTGTAACGAAAGAATTTCCCACTCGGGATCAATAAAGTATTTATTATTATTATTCTCCAGCCCTATATCTCTTTCACCGACTTCACCGCTCTTGACTTTACGCCTCCCCCTTTCCCGTTTTCACCTATCACCTCACGTCGCCCCACAATCTGACTCCCGCCCTTCCTTTCCAGTCCTGAAGGGTCTCGGTCTGAAACACCGACTGTTCACTCCTCTCCAGAGTCGCCGCCTGCCCCCCTGAGTTCCTCCAGCATTTTGTGTCTGTTGCTTTGGGTTCAGGATCTGCAGATTCTCGCCTGATAAATCATTGCGCATGCGTGGTCGTCGCCACCAATCCCGACTATCGCGCATGCGCTGAGTAGCAGAGTCTGACAACGACCGGACAAAGGTAAGAGCGGGTTCCGGCCGGGTTCTGATTCACCGGCGTCTGAAACGCGACCGAAGGATAATTACTGTGATTTCCAGCAACACCGGTGCTGCACCCCGCGATGCTCCTGGTCCTCTCCCTCTCTCTCAGCCCCATGATCCGTAACCTGCCCCGGAGAGATTTCGACTCCCCGGCGTTGCTGCCGCCGCCGCTTATTTTGCGGCGCATGCGCATTCTCGGGCCTTTCGATGCGGCCAGGGAGGTTTCTCCCTCCCTCCCCCCCTCTCTCTCTCCCTCCCTCCCTCTCTCTCTCCCTCCCTCCCCCCCCTCTCTCCCTCCCTCCCTCTCTCACCCTCTCTCTCCCTCCCACCCTCTCTCTCCCTCCCCCCCCTCTCCCTCCCCCCCTCTCCCTCCCCCCTCTCCCTCCCCCCCTCTCTCCCTCCCTCTCTCTTCCTCCCCCTCTCTCTCCCTCCCTCTCTCTCCCTCCCCCTCTCTCTCTCCCTCCCCCTCTCTCTCCCTCCCCCTCTCTCTCCCTCCCCCTCTCTCTCCCTCCCCCTCTCTCTCCCTCCCCCTCTCTCTCCCTCCCCCTCTCTCTCCCTCCCCCTCTCTCTCCCTCCCCCTCTCTCTCCCTCCCCCTCTCTCTCCCTCCCCCTCTCTCCCTCCCTCCCTCTCTCTCCCTCCCTCCCTCCCTCCCTCTCTCACCCTCCCTCCCTCTCTCACCCACTCTCTCCCTCCCACCCTCTCTCACCCTCTCTCTCCCCCTCCCCGTCCCCAGCTTAATGGTGCATTGCCGCCACCTTCTGCTCCGGAGTATGCGATGGACTCACATTCTAAATCCCGTCACCCAATCGCACACATACACATACCCTAACCTACACTTTATCCTCCCCATCCTGGTACCCTATTTCTGTTTATCCATCATATCCTATAAAAAAACCCCTGTACCCCTTAAGAAAGCTAAAAATACCCTGACCTGTGTTCTCCCACCCATGCCCAGCAACCCTTTTAATGTGAATTCCTGCACCCCCAATTCCCTTAGATTAATTCTCATCATCTCTCTCTGTATCCCATACTTCCTGCAACTCAGAACTACATGCTCTACTGACTCCTCTTCCTGACATTGCTCACACAGTCCTGTTTGGTGTTTCCCTACCAATTTCAGTGTTTGTTTCAGTGCACAGTGCCCCAGCCTTAACCTTGTCCACACAATTTCCTCTCTTCTGTATCTACTTCCTACCCTAGAACCTGCAACACTTTTATGTATTTGATATAAATGCCTCCCTTTCCCCTCCCTGTCCCATCTTTCTTGCCACATTCGGTTAATTTTTTCCCCGATTACACACTTAACCTCTGCTTTACTAATACTAATGTGCATTTCTATATTTTCTTTCTTTATTGCCCTCTTTGCCAACTCATCCACCCTTTTGTTGCCCTTTAACACCTACATGAGCTGGAACCCATAGAAATTTAACCTGACCTCCCTGATTTGGAACTCTTGTGACTGACTGAAGGACTTCATGAAGTACATCTTACCGGCTGTTTGAGTGAGAAGACCTTAAACTCGCCAGTACTGAAGATGAATCTGAGCATATCAATGCTTTGACTAGTTTAGATTTCTCCACCCATCACAATGCAACCAACACTGCCATCATCTCCACTGGACACACCGCTAACTTATCAGATGTTCTTCTGCTGATTGCAATCGCTTTTGCTGGTATAGCCACCCCAAACCCTGTCACTTTGGTCTCAGGTTCCTTAGCACCATCTGTATAGACCTGAGTATAATCACTATACTTTTCCATCACATAACAGTTAAATGCACTTACCAAATCAGTTTTATACTTTCCTTTCCTTTTTCCCTCTAACAAATGCCAGTCTACGTCAGGCCATACCAGCTTCCATGGAGCTACAACTGGATAAACTACTGAAGGACTTATCCTTAAATCAAACACTCCACATGATCTAGCAATATCATTCCCTACGCGACTAAAGTTTTCCCTCTGTAACCACCCATTTTCCCAGGACTCCTGCAACACTCATTAAGAAGGGTGAGAATCATTGTGTCCCTGCAAATTAACCCAGTAGTTTCCCATCAATTGCGTCCTTCTCAATTCCAAAGGCATTGTTCCCATTTCTAACTGCAGGGCTGATACTGGTGATGTTTTAAAAGACCCACTGCACACTTTCAAAACCTGAGCCTGAATCACATCCAGTTTCATTATAAGAGACCTGGCTGCTGATCCATATGCTACACTTCCATAATCCAACACAGATCTTACTAAAGCCACATACATTCTCTTCAATGCTGAACAACTTGCTCCCCATTCCCTAGCAGTCAAACAGCTCATCACGTTTATTACTTTTTTACAATTCTCATCAACTTCTCTGATATGGTCTGCCCATGTTAATCGTGAATCAAATATAACTCCCAGAAATTTAAATGATCCAACCCTTTCTAATTCAATCCCATACATCCTTAACTTCTTCCCTACTTCAATTCTTTTCCTAGTGAAAAATACAGTTTGAGTTTTTTCCACTGAAAATCTACATCCCCAATCATAACCACACTCTACCACTTAATCAATTGCTCCTTGTAGTTTCCTGATTATATGCTCCGTGTTCCTGCCTCTTTTCCACAAGGCCCTATCATCTGCAAACAGTGACCTACCTATATCCACTGGTACCTTTGTGAAGACATCATTGATCATGATGATGAAAAGTAACGGGCTAATCACACTACCCTGAGGTGTGCCATTTCCCACTGTGGACTGTATTGACAATTATGATGCAATCCGAACTTGAATTTTTCTACCAAACAAAAAATCTTTAATCCAATTAAAAACTCTCCCTCCAACCCCCATCTTGTGCAGTTTAATTAATAATCCTTCCTTTTGCGTCATATCAAAGGCTTTTTCAATGTCAAAAAACACTGCAACAACTGATTCTTTACTTGCCTGGGCCTTTCTTATTTCAGTCTCTAACCTTATCACTGAGTCCATGGAATTCCTTCCCTTCCTAAAACCACTCTGATAACTTGCCAGCATTCCTCTCTTCTCAAGATCATATGATAACCTTTCAGTTATCATCCTTTCCATTACCTTACATATATTTGATGTTAGTGATATTGGCCTGTAGCTAGTGGGTTTTGACGGATCCTTGCCAGGTTTCCTTATTGGAATTACTACTGCTTCTTTCCATGCACTTGGCAATCTTCCCTCCTCCCACACTCTGTTGTAACAATGCAGTAACTTCAAGAGCGCTCCTTCTCCTAGATTTTTTAGCATAATGTAGCGTATTAGATCTTTCCCTGGGGAGGTTGGTCTCGATCTCTTTATTGCTCTCACCATTTCTGCCAAAGTAAATGGATCATCAGTTATATCATCTGTTTCTTCCCTCCTGTTTAACACACCTGGGTATTGACTCATTGTTCTTTCCCTTCTCCTTCTCCCTTCTTCAGAGAAATCTTCTGAACTGTGTATCTTTACAAAAGACTTGGCCATGATCTCAGCCTTATCCCCGCTGGAGACTGCTGTTTCCTCCTCAGATATCATTACTGGATGCTCCCAATCCCTTCTATCGCCCCCCCCCCATCCTCTTAATCATTCCCCATTCCTCTCCCACAGGCGTTGTTCTTCCTATTTTGTTGCAAAAACTCCTCCAACTTGCCCTTTTAGCTTGACGTATACTTCTCACCACTGCCTGTGCCTTCTTATATTGAAGCAAATGCTGCATATTATGGGTTCTTTTAACTAGCCTGAATGCTCTGTTTCTGTTTTTTACAGCCTGACCACATTCCTCTGCCCACCATGGCACTATTTTTCTATTCATCCTATTTTTAGTCCTGGGTATAAATCCTTCTGCTGCCATAATAATTGCTCAAGTCACCTGACTGTTTAATTCATCTATATCTCCAGAAATGTCAATCCTTGTCAATGCTTCTTCAGTTAACTTCTGGAACTTACCCCAATCTGCTTTTCCAAACACCCACTTTGGGACTACCCCACCTGGTATTATTTCAACTCTTTCACCCACTGAACATAAAACTGGTTAGTGATCACTACCTACTGTTGAAGCAGTCCAAACGCCCCAGTTACTGTTGACGGCCAAGACATAAGACACTAACGTAATATCTAATACCGACTCAGTTCTTGTTGTTATGTTTATCCTTGTTCCTCTCCCATCATTCATACATACCAAATCCCTTTCTTCCATCAAATTGTCAATTACAGTTCCATTTGAATCTGTAATCGGATCCCCCCATATTGTGCTGTGAGCATTGAAATCTGAACACCGCACTACTTTATGTCTATTTTGTCCTTGTATCCTTAGTAGGCTGTCCAAATCCAACCTTTTACATGGATTGTAGTAGTTAATTATAACCACTCCCTCCCCTCTCTCCCATATTTTCACCACTATGTATTCCTGATCGTTTCCTTTTTCCAGTACTCTATACGGTATACCTTGCTTGATTAACATAGCACAACCTCCTCCTCCCCCTAGATTTTTATCTTTTCTTATCATTGTATACCCATGTACCACAAAGTCTAAAGCTGGTTTCAACCAAGTTTCCTGAATACACACTACATCTGATTTTACAACCATTTCCTTAATAATTTCCTTAAATTCCTAGCCATTGGCCAGTAAACTCCCTGCATTCCATTCAAAAGAATCACCATAATGAGTACTAACCAAACTATGACACGTCCTGGCTTGACTGATTAGTGAGGTTCTCCCTGACTTCTTCCCATGTCAGTCCTACTAACACTAAATGGTTTACTGCTGCCTTGACCACCAGCAGAATTTTGTCACTTTTTGACTTTACCTCTGCCGTACAATTAATGACTCCTGCAATGAATGTTACCAGAGCTTTTTTTCCCACACATAAATCCTGTCTGCATAAACTCTTCGCTGCAACTCTTGCATCCCAATTGCTCTCTGGTCATTAGGAGCATTATTCTGTTCTCTGGACATTCTTACAGCTTCTGCATAAGTGATCTTTCTTTTCACTCTTATTTCTTGAATTTTAATCTCCCGTCTCATAACCTCACACCCACTATATGCCACATTATGAGCTCCTCCACAATTACAGCATTTTGGTTGCACTCCTGTTCCGCACTTTCCATATTCATGAACATCCCCACATCTAGCACATCTCCTCTGCCTTTTACAGTTTTTAGCTATGTGTCCAAACCTTTGACAATTATAGCACCTCAATGGGTTTGGCACATATACCCTTACTGGGTAACTCATGAAACCCAGGAAAACTTTACTTGGCACTCTTGCTTCTTCAGATTCAATCAATACTGTTTCACTTTCCTTTTTCATTCCCTCCTTTGTTGTTTTCAGTCTTCGAACATTAATTACTTTCCCCCCTTTGATATTCCTCTTCAACTCTTCCATGTTTATACTCATTGGTACACCCGTGATCACTCCCTTACAACCACCATTTCGTGCTCCCACCCTCCCTGTATATTCCACCTTGCATTTTCCTATCTCTTTTAGCTTGAGTGCTTTCTCAAGTTGTTCCTCATTCGCACATCTTACCAATAGATTGCCATCATTAAGGACTTTTGCAAATACTATTTCCCCTACCTTATTTGCCAGAGTTGTTGTTAGCACAAACGGGTTCATTTCCTTCATGTGTCCTTGCGCCTTCTCATTAAACCCATTTATGACAACAGCTCCCCTCTCAACTTGTTCATCTTCCTTACTTTCAGAACTCTCTCCACTGTCATTTCTTATTCTTTTATTCCCTTTGTCTTGGTTTTCATTCATCCATCCCCTCACTATCTCCTTATTCCTTTTTGTTTCTCCCTTCACAATAATCCATTTCTCCCCAGCTGCCTACCTCTGCTCCCAAATCCCTATCCCACTCCTTCTCCACTCTCTTTCCCTCAGCCCCTCCTCTCACCTTGTCTGCCATTACCAGACCCAGGCAACCCGCTCCCAGCAATTCCCACTCCTTCCCCACTCTCTTTCCCTCAGCCCCTCCTCTCACCTTGTCTGCCTTTACCAGACCCAGGCAACCCGCTCCCAGCAATTCCCACTCCTTCCCCACTCTCTTACCCTCAACAAGTTCCAAACCACATTCACACATGCACCACCACCTTCCAACCTCTCAGCCCAGCCCACAACCAACCCAACAACACCGGGAGGTTTCTCTTCGTGAGGGTTTCTGGGTAAAGAGGCAGCCATGGGCAATAGTACCGGTGTTGTTCCGTACATTCGAAGGAAGTGCGAGCGGATGTATCTCCTGAACGTTGCCGTGCTCCACTATGTAAATCCGAGGATTATGAACTCCGAACGAAAATATAGTTCCTAGTTAAGCTCGGTTGAAGAGTTTACCTTCCAGTCAGTGAAAATGTCAATTAGTGCTGTACGGAAATAAAACCTTCCATCGGATTTAGTTCTCTCTGGGTCAATAACGATATGAAACACCTTTGCCTCGATGACAAGTGACTTCTGGCTTTCAGATCACAAAGGTGCCGCACTCCAATGAGAATAACCACTGCCCTCCACTATATATTCATTGGCATTGCCATCGATGGGTTCATCACTGTCAATCAGCAGATGGGGGGGGGGCGATCCAAGTAATTAGTAAATCTCCAGCATCGTACATGCAGTAACACGTGATCTTTGTAGTATTGTGGAACATGACCAGAACTTGAAATAATCCCGAAGGAGAGAGACAAATTGGGCCAAGTCACAGGTTGATTGAAGTCAGAAACAGCCCATTCTCATAAAGACAGGGATATAGTCAGATAATTTGATGGTCAGTCAGAATGTCTGATCCGAGCCTTGTTAGAGGATGAGTGCTTATGGAAACATGGAAATCTACAATATAATACACAGTGTGCCGTCCATGTAACCTGTTCCAGAAACTGCCTCCTATTTTCCAACTGCATTGCACTCTGTGTATTCTAAGCTCCATGAAGTTATCTGAATCTCTCAAAAGACTGCATAGTATCTGTCTGTACTGTCATCGCTGACTGTGTATTCCATACACCTGCTACTCTGTGTGAGAAACCTATCTATGACATTCCAATCGACCAAGCACCTTAAAACAATGCCCCTTGTGTTTGCCAATTCAGCCCCAGGAAAAAGCCTCTGGCTGTCCACACGATCAATGCCTCTCATCATCTTTTACACCTCTATCAGGTCACCTCTCATCCTCCTTCGCTACAAAGTTCACTCAACCTATTGTCATAAGGCATGTTCTCCAATCCATGCAACATCCTTGTAAATCTCCTCTGCTCTCTTTCTATAGTATCCACATCCTTCCTGTAATGAGGAAACTGAACAGAATACTCGAAGTGGGGTGTAAATCAGGTCTTGTACAGCTGCAACATTACCTCACCACTCGTGAATTCAGTTCCATGCTTGATGAAGGCCTTATTAACAACAATGACAATCAGCGCTGCGCCTTTAATTGTAAAATTGACATGGACCCCAATATCTCGCTGATCCTCCACACTGCCAAGAGTCCTAACATAATATTGTATTCTGTCTTCAAATCAGGTTGGATAGATTTTGGCATAGTAGGTGAATTAAGGGTTATGGGGAAAATGCAGGTAGGTGGAGATGCCCATCGCCAGATCAGGCATGTCCTTATTAAATGTTGGAGCAGGCTCGACGGGCTGGACGGCCGACTCCTGCTCCTATTTCTTATGTTCTCACCACAGACTATAATCTCTCCTGAAATACTCTCCTTCTCCCATTGATGTCTTTTGCAAATATTTTTTACAGGTTTGAAATGGCAGAACACTTGCGCATGGGAATCTCAAACACAACAACACATCAGTTTTGCTGAATGACTGGATATTTAAGGAGTGACCAAATATTTTCTTTGCAACACCAACACCTCTGTTGTCGATCCACGGAGATGAAGAATTATCTCATAACATCTGGTAATGTATTCTGTCACTGAAATCAAGCATTCTGTTGTAACTCAGTGAAATCCACATGAACCGGGGTGCTGAGAACACACCAGCATTTGTTCACTGGAGATCAGTTCTTCTACTGCATTGATTGTAGAAGGGATTCAAACATCTGACTGTCTGAATTGCAGAGAATTGATCGCAGTGAGATATCATTCTCCTTCTCTCAGTGTGGGAAGGGATTCACTCACAGCCTACCCACAGACACGCCAGTGAGTTCACAGTGGGGAGAGGCCGTTCACCTGCTCTGTGTGAGGGAGGGGATTCACTCACAGCCTACCCACAGACACGCCAGTGAGTTCACAGTGAGGAGAGGCCATTCACCTGCTCTGTGTGAGGGAGGGGATTCACTCACAGCCTACCCACAGACACGCCAGTGAGTTCACAGTGGGGAGAGGCCATTCACCTGCTCTGTGTGAGGGAGGGGATTCACTCACAGCCTACCCACAGACACGCCAGTGAGTTCACAGTGGGGAGAGGCCATTCACCTGCTCAGTGTGAGGGAGGGAAACTACCCAGTCATCCAGCCTGAAGATACATCAGGAAGTTCACACCACAGTGAGATGCTCCACCTGTTCTGACAGCAGGAAGCAATTCATTCTGTCGTCGGTGCTAAATATACATCTGAAAATTCCCCAGTGAGAAGACAGTAACCTGTTTACATGGTGGGAAGGTATTCACACACTAAACCATGCCACAGTGACACCAGCAAGTTCATAACGGGGAGAGGCCAATCACCTGCTCTGTGTGCGAAAGGATTCACTGAATCATCTCAACTGAATGAACACCAGTGAGTTCACACTGAAAAGATGTCGTTCACCTGCTTAGACTGTGGGAAGGGATTCACTCGTTCATCCACACTACAGAGACACCAGCGAGTTCACACCGGGGAGAGGCCATTCACTTGCTCTGAATGTGGGAAGGGATTCAGTGACTCATCCAAACTTGTGAGACACTACCGAGTTCACACTGGGGAGAGGCCGTTCACTTGCTCTGAATGTGGGAAAGGATTTGCTCGGTCATCTCAACTGACTGAACATCAGCGAGTTCACACTGGGGAGAAACCGTTCAGCTGCTTTCAATGTGGCAAGGGGTTCACCCAGTCATCTCATCTGAAAGTACATCAGCGAATTCACACTGGGGAGAAACCGTTCAGCTGCTCTGAATGTGGGAAGGGATTCGCTGATTCATTCTCCCTTGTGAAGCACTGCCGAATTCACACTGGGGAGAAGCCATTCACGTGCTGTGAATGTGGGAAGGGATTCACTGACTCATCCCACCTTGTGAAGCACTGCCGAATTCACACTGGGGAGAAGCCATTCACATGCTCTGAATGTGGGAAGGGATTCACTCAGTCGTCTCATCTGAATGTACATCAGCGAATTCACACTGGGGAGAAACCGTTCAGCTGCTCTGAATGTGGGAAGGGATTCGCTGATTCATACACCCTTGTGAAGCACAACCGAATTCACACAGGGGAGAAGCCATTCACATGCTGTGAATGTGGGAAGGGATTCACTGACTCATCCCACCTTGTGAAGCACTGCCGAATTCACACTGGGGAGAAGCCGTTCACGTGCTGTGAATGTGGGAAGGGGTTCACTGCATCATCCAACCTGGTGAGGCATAGCCGAATTCACACTGGGGAGAAACCGTTCACCTGCTTAGATTGTGGAAAGGGATTCACTCGGTCATCAGGCTTGAAAGTCCATCAGCGAGTTCACACTGGGCGATGCCAGTCACCTGTTCTGATTGTGGGAATGAATTCGCTCAGATATCTCAACTGACTGAACATCAACTGCTCAGACTGTGGGAAGGCATTCACACACTGATCCACACTGCAGAGACAGAGGTGGGTTCACACTGTGGGGAGGGTGGTCACCTGCTCAGAGTGTGGGAAGACATTCACACACTGATCCACACTGCAGAGACAGTGGTGGGTTCACACTGTGGTGAGGGTGGTCACCTGCTCAGACTGTGGGAAGGCATTCACACACTGGTCCACACTGCAGAGACAGTGGTGGGTTCACACTGTGGTGAGGGTGGTCACCTGTTCTGACTGGGATGGGTTTCAATCAGTCATTCATCCTTGTGTCACCGTATCAAGCTTTGACCCAACGTGAATCTGAGAGATCATAAGCTTCAGAGGACGTAATTCACTCAGGTTCACCAATGGAGTATTAAAGGCAGTGGTTCAGGCCAGGTTATTTTTGAGCTTTCAGCGGTGGCCACTCCACAGTCAGGATGGATTATCAAGAAAACCTTCATTAGCTGGAGCAAATGGAGCTGTCACTGTTGGAGTGGACAGAGTTGGAGCGGAGACTTTGAGGCTTTAATTTTTTGAGGTTTCAGTGGGGAGAGCAGTCAGTCAGAGAAGGCAAAATCATGATGGATGTAGAATTTTTTTTGCCCCTTCTTTACATTTTCTCAGTTGAAACAGTGGAGATGACAGGCAGGGTGGTGGAAAGCTGCTTTCTGGGATGTGGGAAGGCAGAGGACCCTGCTGTGTCCCTGATAACTACACCTGTGAGAAAGGCATCCAGCTTCAGCTCCGAACAATCCACATTATGGAGTTGCAGCTGGAACTGGATGAACTCCAGATCATCCAGGAGGCTGAAGGGGTGATAGGTAGGACATTTGAGAGGTATTTGCACCCAAGGTGCACGGCACAGGAAACTGGGTGACAGTGAGGAAGAAACTGCACTCTCTGTTTCCCCCTGTGCCCATCCCTTTGAACAACACAGGTATCACTTTAGGTACAGTCGGGGATGGTGGGATGACCTGGCAAAGAAAAGTCACAGCAATAGGGTCTCTGGCACTGAGCATGGCTCTGAGACTGAGAAGGGAAGGGAGGAGAAGAGGCGAGCTGTGTTGATACGTGGCTTGTTAGCTCAGGGAACTGACAGGATGTTCTGTAGGTGAGTGTTGAGCATTCCTCAGGAGGGTGAACAGTGAAGGTCGTGGTCCATGTGGGTAACAATGATATGGGCTGGTAGAGTAACAAGGTTAAGTTAAGGGAGTTCAGGGAGTGAGGTGCTAATTGAAAGGACAGCTCCTCCAGGCCTGTGATCTCAGGACTGCTGTCCGTGTGATGTGGCAGGGATCAGAAGATTATACAGTTTAACATGTGGCTAAAGAGTTGGTGCAGGAGGGAGGGGATAAGATTTTTGGATCATTTGAGCTTGTGAGGATTGCTGTGTACAGAGGAGTGAGAGTGTGTAGGTAGGGACAGCACATCACTAACGGAATGTGACTGGGCACACAGGTCTCTCTGTCTCTCTCACAAACACATCAGTGGAGTGGGGAGGGAGGGGAGTGAGAAGGGGAAGGGGAATGAGGAGGATGGAGTTCGGACTCCTTCACAAAGTCCCACACTCACCCAACCCTCCCCTCTGGAATTGGTCCCATTCCCTCCCCAAGATTGGGGGTGAGCATTGAGTCACCTTGCCAACAAGAAAAGGAATTGTTCGATAACATCTGCTTAACACATTTTGATAATAAATTTACATTGAACTTGAACATTGAAATGTACTGTTGGTAAAACATGTACTGATGGGAAATGGTCTCAGTGAAGGACCGAGAGTGGAAAACGAACCGGTGTTCAGCCCCACTGCTCCGTGCCAGACAAGAGCCCCTAAATGAGTCTGCCCGTGTGTCTTTTATTTCCCTTCTCAACCCCATTCCCTGCCCTCTCCCCATGACCTTTGATGCCTTTACTGATCAAGCACTGATCAACCTCTGCTTTAAATAATCACTTGGCAACTGTGCCGTCAGTGGCAATAAATTCCACAGGCCCCTCATCTACCTAAATGCATGCTGTCTGGTATTAGGTATTTTGACCCGAAGATTTAAAATGGCAGCTATATACTCTATCTATATCTCTTTTAATCTTATCAAGCCGTGTCAGGGCACCCTGAGCCTCCTCCACGTCAGAGAAGCAGCCCAAGTTTGTCCGAACTCTCCTTACACAGTAGCTCATGCCTCTAATCCAGACAACATCCTGGTGAACCTCTTCTGCAAACTCTCTAAATGCTTGATCTCTGCTATTGGACATCTTGACGCAGAAGGTTAAAAGTGGCAGCTCTCTACTCTGTCTATACCTCTGGTAATCTGATCAAGCTCTCTCAGCTCACCCTGAGCCGCCTCCACACCAGAGAAAACAGCCCAAGTTTGTCCGAACTCTCCTTACACAGCAGCTCATGCCTCTAATCCAGACAACATCCTGGTGAACCTCTTCATTGCTGTCCTAAACCCAGCGGAGTAATAGGCTTTAAGTAAATAAATGGTGGGTTGTTAATTAATAAGAGTGTCAAAGGTGACGGGGCAAAGGCAGCAGAATGGGGTTTAGAGGGATAATCCAACAGTCCTGATCGAATGGTGGAGAAGACTCAATGGACGGAATGAGTATTTCAGTTCCTATGACTTGTGGTATTGTGGTGAGATGGTGGAGCGGTGGGGAGTAAGGTGAGTGTCAAGTCCAACTTGAGTTTCTAGAAAGCATTGGGACCTAGAGGCAAAAGAAAATAATATTTATATGGTTAAAAGCAAGAACAAGAATTTACTGATAGACCAGACAGAACCCACTGCCTGAAACAGTTTGGCGGACCCTGCATCATCACGCCGGCAGTCCGAGAGCAGCGTTGGAATCTGCGGTAAGATGCCGAACTTTAAATAACTGGAGACCGTTTCATGGAAAAGAGCACCGCTGTCACTGCGTTTGAGTTAACTCCGACACGGGGCCCATCGCGCGCAGGCGCTTCTTGGAGATGACGTGGGGCTTAAGAGCTCGCGAACCTTCGAGAGAGATTTCGCCCGGTCGGAGGCCATAACGGTTCAGTAGAGAAACGGAGGTGCAGGTCCGAATTCGTCTACAAAATCCGAGAGGCAGCCAGTTTTTCACCTTCACCTTAACCTTAACCTAATGAAAACTTATGACTGATTACTTATGACATTTTTTATGACTTATGACTAAGAACTAACGGAACTTTAAAACTGCCGCAGTTGCGAAAAATACAAGGAAACGTTGTTTGGTCATTGAGTGGAATCGAGTTAAAAACCTTTAGGTAGGCGCATTCAATCTCTTTCAAGTGGGGAGGCTGCACATGTTCAAACAACAGAACAAGAACTCCGACTTGACAGTGAAAAACTGGTTGACAGTGAAAAGGCAAACACGAGGAAATCTGCAGATGCTGGAAATTCAAGCAACACACACAGCGCTTCTCCTTATAGTTGCTGCCAGGCCTGCTGCGTTCCACCAGCGTTTTGTGTGTGTGTTGACAGTGAAAACACTGCTTTACAGTGAGAATGCTGCTTGTCAGTGGGGAAAAATAAAACTTTTTGACCGGGAAGCTGGAGGACCAGGAAACAGAAATCTGGGAGCCTTAAGCTGGAGCAGTAGGAGCAATAACTTGGAATCCTTAAAAAGGAAGAAAATCAAGTTGAGATAAAACAACATCAAAGCGCCATTAAAAAGTTGTACTTGCCCTTTCACCTGTGAACAGCCTGCAGGCGGAATCAAACATGGCTGATCAGGCTATTGGGAAATCAGTTGAGCAACTCAAGGTAATGCGAACGACAGCAAAATGAGTATTTTCTCGTCTGGCCAACAGTATTACCAGGGCCCATCAAAACATGTCTGAAGAGGATCTCAGAGTCAGTTTCAATAAACTCACAACAGAAGCCGAGAAAGTCATGGAAGCCAATGATGATGTGGAGGCCGGATTCATTGTGGAACGGGAGGCGGAGCTGAACGCAGAGAAAGTAGCCGTGTTAACTGAACAGCAAAAAGCCGACCTGGCAAAGACGGCAAATGAGTCTGAGTTGAAACTGAAGGAGATCAGAAACGTAATCCAAGAGTCTCTTTGGAATAACTTTGGAAATGTTGAACTGTTCACAGCACTACAAGCAGGAGAGGATGAATGTCAAAACGTCGCTGCTGTACAACCCGATGGCCACCAGGTGGGGTTTGACTTCATGACAGTCCTACAAGGACTGGTACAGACAGCGAAGGAGGTGCATGGTCGGTGGAAAAGATATATCCCGCCAGGTGATCGGAAGCACCTTCTGAGTCGGCTAAAGGGTCTCGAACTCCACATCCCCAAGTTGGTTTCCAAGAAAGAAAGGAGAAATGAGGATGTGGAAAGACTAACCCCAACGGCGTTGGGCTTTTCCTCCAATTTTCCCACGCCAGCCATCAGACTGAAACCGACGGCCCTTCCCAAGTTTACTGGCAGAAAACGTGATTTTCACAGATGGAGAATGGACTGGGAAGCACACAGAGGCAGGGAGAGCCGACCTGTTCAAAGGAGGTGATAGAGATTTAAGTACCGGACAGTCTTGACCACAAAGTCAGAAAAGACCTTCGCCTCACTACTTATCACACTGCTGATGTCATCTTCCGTGTTCTCGAAAACCGCTATTGGAATCGAACGTGCATTGCTGTTGAAATAGTGGAAGAGTTACAGAAAATGCCAGAAATCGTCAGCCACGGAAAATATTGGAATTAATTCAAACTGTGGAGAAGGCACTTCAAGACTTGAGTGGCCTTGGAGACTCGGGTGCTATCAAAAATCCACTGGTGACAAGTTCAATTGAAAGTAAACTTACAGAAACTCTCAAAAAGGAATGGCTGGTCTATGTCGCTGTCAGGGGAAATGCTTTGGCACCAGATAATCGGTTTGACAGTCTCTTGGAATTCCTCAAAGAGCAAGAGAGCGTATATGAGCAGCTGGAGCAACTGAGGGATGAAGAGCCGAGTAGAAGAGGAACCAGGGCTGAGCCAAGACATGCCAGAGCCAAGTCTACCAAGTCAGGCGACGACCATGCAGGGTGTGTCGTCTGCGGTGATGGAAAGCACAAAAGGAAGCTCCACTTTTGCAAACGGTTTCGAGCTCCAAAGCTACGAGAGAAAAAGGCTGCAGTAAGAAAGGTGGCAGCATGCAAGAGGTGTCTCGAGGTTCATGATGACTGTTCATACTGCAAACCCGCCTGTCTGTGTAAAGACTAAGACTGCAAGGATGAGCGTACTCCCGAGCATCATTACTATCTGTGCCCCAATGCTGAAATAAAGAAAAGCAGCGCAGGTCAGAAAAAGAGCAGATTCGGTCCAGAGGAAGATAAAGGCAGGAAGAAATATAGAGAGGATCAAGAGGAGTTCTTCAGTAAACTTTCAACGGAATTGGCCAAACAGTGTTGCGATGTATTTTCAAACACTGCATCCAGAGCCTTCAGCACTGTGAAAGATAAGCCGGGCCTTCCGGTGGAAAGTGGATTGTAAGAGATGCCGGTGAATATGACGCTTCTCGAAGTCACAGCTAATGCTGGACAAAAAATCGGGACGTTAATTGACGGCTTCAGACAGCAATTATACAACCCAGAAGGCTGCAAGTAGACTGAACCTCAGGAGTGAGGAAATCACTCTCGTCGTCCATGGGGTCGCGGGGATGAAGATTCAGGTGGAGACAAAGCGGTACCTTCTAAACGTCACTCCCAAGGTCACTCTCAAATCACAGCAATCGGTTTGTTATTGTCTAGACTCCACAAATCTCCACAAACTTGTGACACCGAAGCAACTGCAGAAATTCTTCCCAGACATACCGCCTGATGAACTTGTGCGACCCAGAGAAATAGATTTACTCATAAGCCGTAGAGAAGGTCAGCTGGCGTCTCAGAGAGTCAGAGCTGTTGGGGACCTCGTGCTGTGGGACGGACCCCTGGGGAAAATGGCCAGAGGAGCACGTCCTGACCTCTTTGAGGAGCTGTCTGTGTCGGTCCCCATGTCCAAGTCACAGTTTGCAAGGTCAATGAGAGCGGCTGCTGTCCAGTACGAGGAGCTCACCAGCAGAGTCCGAGAGCAACTTCCACCAAACAGACAGGACGGCATCAAGCTCCAGGAGTCAGGTACTTCAACCACCAACCGGGACTTCCTGGAGTGGAGGAAGTGGGATCGTATTGACGCAGCATGCGAGCCAAAATGCCGGTGTTGTCGCTGCGGAAACCGCCAGCCGGGCGGCAAAGGAAAGAGTGACTCTGGCTGAAGAGAGGGAACCTGAAGTTGTAAGAAGAGGCCTCACCTATGTCACAGGTGACCGCCGCAGCAAGGAACCACGTTGGCACGCCAGGTATCCTTGGTTAGAAGATCCAGCTTCCTTGCCAAACAATAAAAGAACAGTCGAGGCTACGTTTCTCAGGACGGAAAAGCAACGAGCCAAAGAACCGATTGGAAACCTGCGTGCACTGCTCAGGTGCGCGACATGGTTGATCGAAGGGTTGAAATGAAATTGTCCGAGGACACAGTGTTCAACTGGAACGGACCAGTTCCAGTCACCTTATTGCTCCGATCCCGCCCTCTGTCACGACCCCAGTGAGACTCGTGTGGAACAGCAGCCAAACGTTCAGAGGCGTGAGCTTGACCGACCTGCTAATGAAAGGTCCAGATGTCCTCAACCAGATTCGATCTGTCCGACTCGGATTTAGGAGTAGGAATATACACTGCTCTGGGTGAAATTAAAAAGATGTACAATTCGGTTTGGTTGGAAGACCGGGAAGTGCACCTGAATAGATCCCTCTGCCGAGACTCCGAGGACGAGGAGCTGGGAGAATATGCAAACACAAGAGTGAACATCTGAGACAAACCAGCAGGGGGCATTGCGCATCTAGCAATGCGCGAAACTGCTTACCTCCCTCCTTTCACCCACCTCAGAGAGGAGCGGCAGGTGCTCCAACACGACAGATATGTCAATGACATTCTCACATCCCACAACAACCTTGGCCAGCTAAAATCCATGACGGCAAATGCGGAGCAGATCCCGAAGGCCGGAGTGTTGAAGCTCAAGCCTTGGGTCGTTTCTGGGCAAAGTGGGAGGAAAGAGTGCAAAGACAAGCTGGTCCAAGGCAGGAACCATGGTCATGTCAAACTTGGAGGCGACGCTACGTTGTATAAAAACGAACAACCCATCTACCAGGAGTGACCACCTCGCGTGGGTTGAGTCGCCCACAACTCTCTGGTTAATGCTGCCTTCGGAAGATCTCCCTTCGCGTGCTCCTTTGGGAACCAACCCCCGCTGTTCCCGAGCAGGAAGAGCAGATCGTGGTGCCGTCTGTTCAGGCCCATATCTATAGGTGCCGCGACTTTGGGAGGACACACGCACGACCTTGCCCAGATCAGCCGATCGCAATGGGACGATTGCCGATCGATACCGGACTCCTGCGCCTGAGTATCGACCTGGGCAGATGGTGTGGCTTTCATCCAAAGACATCCCTCTCAAAAACGAGCCTAAGAAACTCGCCCCTCGCTTCCTGGAACCTTTAGAAGTATAAAGTATCATCAACCCCGCAGCGGTCCGAGTTAAACTACCAAGATCTATGCACGTTTCCCAGTTAAATCCACTCTCCGTCAGCCCCTTGTGTCCTCCGACTGAAACCCCTACACCCTCCCGGATCATTGCCAACCATCCGGCGGCTACTAGATGTGAAACGTCGGGACAGGGGTCGACTGGGCCCAGTGTTCCTAGGTTTCCAGTTCCTTTATCCTGGACACTTCCCTCATCCAGCACTTCCACCGGGACCATCAGGACAATCATGGAGGATCTTGCTGGAGGCTTCCGTTGAGGGGAAAGGTACTGTCATTGTTCCTTCGGGTAATTCCCCATCTTGCTACTACCTCCTTAATCGCTATGTATCCGTCTGGGGCGGCCAGAATGAGCATAACACTGACCATGGTCGATGCCCTCTGATCCTTTGTATGGAAGGTTTGAGCACACCCGATGTGGTGTTCAGTAATAACCAAGATCGCCGTGTTGCTGGAACCAGACTCTATTGATAGGAAATCCATACACACCAGAACAAGTGGCCCCACTCTCTGCAAATGAGATAACGGAATGGGCCTTGTAGGCAGCGTCTTCCTCCGAACACATCGAATGCGCGGTTTACAGTTCTCTTCGACCACAGTTTTTATTCGGGGTCAGTAGAAACGATCCAATCCCTAGATCTTTTCAACCCCCAAATAACCCGAATTATCATCAAATGACTTCAACACAATCCCCGATACTTCCCAGACAGAACCAACTGGGAACGCGGAGACCTGTCTGGAGCAGACGTGACCCGGCATGGAATCTGGTTCCTCAACTGCAGTTTCGGCCAGTCTCTCCGCAGTAGAGATACTGCAGGGTGTTTCATCATTTCAGCTTGGGCCATATCCGCTTCCGCAGCAGCCGCCAAACGGTGATTACACAAGGGTCATCTCGCTGAGCGGAGGTCACTCCCTCTGGAAGCAGCTCAGAGAACTGCTTTGCATCCAGAGTGGTCAGGCTTGTGGTATGGCGCAGCCAGAAGTTCCCAAATGACCCACCGCTCAAACAGGCTCATTGCTTTAGATCCAGGATCGGGAACGCTCTTCCACTCTCAGTCCATTTCCAGACCTCCATGCTCACGTGGGACAAAGCAACTGCATCAATGTTCCGGCCGTCCGACCGGTACATCAGGCTGAAATCATAGACAGACAACGCGACGAACCAACGATGAACTTTGGCATCCAACTTTGCCGAGGTCAGGATATAAGTCAATGGACTGGGTCCAACCTCACTGAACACAGACAATTTCAATGTCAGAAACTCCAACTTGTGCGTGAAGCGCTGACAATGAAACCGCTTTCCGTCTCAGGAAACGTCTCGATAGCCCTCGCTGGCAGAGCCCCAATTCAGGGCGTGGATGGCAAGTATGTGTGTACACGAATTTAGGGGGGTCGGTAGATTTGGTTGAGTATATTCATATTATTTACAATGTATTCATTATTATGATTTCATTTATAAGTACGTTGATAATAAACGTATAATAGCTTTTTGAAGGTGGTAGAAGCTATTTTGAGAACTGCTCGAAATCATTCTCATGTGCGTGTGAAAATTGTTAGGGGGTTTGGGGTACACACAGATTTTTGGGGTGTGCTCTTATTTGGTAATGTGCATATATTTGGTGGTGCGCAGCCAAATGTTCGCAGATTGCGTTGTCGAACATGATGTCGAACACGCCGATTTGGTGATGTCTGCTCTCAAATGTCTATGTCAGCACTTCAAGATTTCAACACGAATTTTGGACTGGGTTCGGATTTTCAACTTCAAGACGGATTTTCAATGTGTGACTCGATTTTTCTGCTGAGATAATCTCATGGACATATGGGGTTAACAGCAGGTCTGTTCTGCGGACTGATTTGGAACGACGAATATGCGTGTGATCGTGGTCCTTGGTGATGCGCATGCGTTTAGAGATGCGCACGAATTCATGGGTATATTCCCGAACATGTGGGGGCGCACTTATCTGGGGACCAGATATAGCGCTTTATCGGTAACACGGCTTATGGTGGGGGGGATTTGGATTTGGGCTGTGCTGTCAGAGGTCGGAGAGCACACGGATTTAAGATTGCATCCAGATTTGGGTGGCTTTTTGGGGATTTTACTGATGTCGGTGTTCTCACAGATTTTTTGGAGACTGCGGATTTGGCGTTGTGACGTGCTTTAATTTCCGATACTTTTATAACCTCTTTTATAACCTTTCAATTGGCGCACATAGATTTTGCGGTGCATTCTTATTCAGGGATGTGTGTTGTCCAATATGGGATTGCCCTCGAATCAGCATATGCCAGCCGATTTAGATTTACACAAGAATTCCGGGTTGCGTGCGAGTGTTTAATATCGAGTCAGCCGTTTTGTGTACTGTTTGAAAATGATTCTTTCGAATTAGCTAATGTGCACATGGAATTTTGAGCGGGTTGGTGTGCAGATGGCTTATGGAGTGCGCTGCTGTTCAGGGATGTGCGCAGATTTGTGGGTGCACACGGATTTAGTGTTACAGCCAGGTTCGTGTACGTCGGCCGGTCTGGAGATGCAAATTAGGTTTCGGTTGCCTAAGGACAGCCATTTTCTGAACTATTTGCACTGATTTCGACTGTTCGGTACCCGATGATGTTTCCGGGGGTGCGCACTGATTTGTGGATTGTGTAGATTTAGGCACATAGGGGGATGCCCACTGATTTGGGGGTGCTCGTTGAATTAGAAGTGAGTAGGCCAACATAGCGATTTTTTCAGAATTCGGTGTTGTGGTGTCTGCGGGTTTGGAGTTGTGATGTCTGCGGATTTGGAGTAGTGAAATGAAGGTCGTTTCATTTATAGACTCTTTCCTTATCAATGCAGTGATAAGATTCTTGCTCAGGAATAATCTAAGGTGCATGTCGAGGTGTCAGAGAGTTTGGGGCGGACGGATTTGGCGTTGCATGAGAATTGCACAAAGGATGTCTGTGGATTTGGGTGTACACACTGATTTCCGGGTTGCATGCGGATTGGGAGGGGCGCACAGTTTTGGGGTGGAACATGGATTTGGGGTGTACACGGATTTCGGACTGCGTTGGCCAGTATGGGATGCACAGATGTACATAGGGTTAGTGGTATGTAGGCCACATACGGGGTACCCACCGATTTCCGGACGTGCGCAGATCAGATGCAGGGGTGTGTTGTCGAACATTGTGGTTCACTTGGATTGGGCGTGCATTCAGAATTGGGTGTGAATGAGCGGGTTGACAGTTTAGTTAGAAAAGCTGTTAAAGGTTCAACTCTAGATAAAGACATTCCCCTTTGAAAATCAGAACCTGATTCAGAGTTTGCAGGGTTAAGAATTAGGGGCTTGTTGTAAATCTAGTGGGACACTGGGCACAAGGGGAGACACATTTACAGAATATTTCAGGGTGAAGTTGATCAGGTGGATAGAAATCAAATGCAGATATCATTGCAATCGTTGGGGGGCGGATATCTTTCATTTCAGTTGTGGGAATGAATTCGATTCTCTCTATTGTGTTTCACTTGGTACAATCTGTAGGAATTTGTGGGTAATTTAGTTTTCCTTAGAACAAAGAAGCAGCTAGAGTTTTATTTCCCAATTCCCTGCAACAAATTTTATTCCAATGAATGGCGGGAACGCGAATTAAGAGAGAGTGTCAACCATCATGTGTCCAAAGCCCACCCTATTCATATTCACGTTAGCCAATCATTCAAGGAGAAAGCGGAAACTGGTGCGTTTGACATTGGATTATCCAACCAACATCAGACTAGAATTCCCGCTGTCTTGTAGGAAAGTCGGTTGGTGAGCGGGAATAGGGGTAGATGGACATATTCACAGACTAATGGGTGGCTGGCATTCCATAGTCGTTCGTTGACTGACAGCTGGCCAGTCCAGGACGCTGCTTTGCCCTCCCCAGAAACACACTTCCTCATGTTCCAGACCTGCCGGTCGATGGGCAACTCGGCCCCAGATCAGGCGGTGAATGTGAGGAGTTGGCGTCCAGATTGGAGACACTGCGACAGGCCTGCGTCCTGTGCTCAGGACGCGGCTTTATTAATAAAATGAAGCACCGAGGGGACAGAGTATTTCACCGCCCTAATTATATGTTCCCTGAATTTTGACTGAGTCACCGCGTAAATAAATGTATTTGTGCAGCAGCTGAAATCACTCAGCAAAACCCCGACGTAGATAAAGATCCATTCAGAATCATTGAAACTGAATCCTTTCCCTGAGACCTGATAATATATGAAATTTACAACAGTTGTCATCCACAGGAGGATGAAGCTGCCGGAGAGGGTGAAGAGTAAAATCACAGACCTCCTCCTGCTCTCCATCTCCGGGTCACTGCGGTTCTCCCCCATGCTCTGACCTTTCAGCCCCTTACGGACCCGACTGGCCAATAAAATGTGCCTGACTGTCAGAGCGTTGAGCAGCAGGATCCCAGCGAAAGGAAGGAACGGGGTTAAAACTGTATTAAGCCAGTCGTATCCTACCCACTCGGGGTCAGTGAAATAACTGTCCATCAGTTTACAGAACCACGGTATATTGTCAATGATCACCCTGGGTTCCCGTGTGAAGTATTGTGGAACGTTTTTCAGACAGGACAGGACGCCGGTTGTTGTTAGAACCACAGCCGCAGTTTTTCCGGTGCAATATTTTGTTTTCAGCTTCTGACAGCAAATGGCGACAAACCGGTCAAAGGTGAAAGTGACGGTGAACCAAACAGAACAGTCTCTGGCTGTGCACCTCAGTATTTCGATAACACTGCACACAGGGGTGATGCTCAGATAACTCCACGGGAAGTAATACACGTTGATACTAATCAAAATGACCTCGGTGACAATTGTCAATAGATCGGCCGCTGCCATGGCCACCAGGTAGCGAGTGGTGCAGGTAGAGAGGCCGCACTTTCCCTGGGACAGGATCACAATCGCTACTAAATTCACTGTGTGTGGGGGAGGGGGAAAGAAGACGAGGGGGAGGGGAGGAAAGCGGAGAGAGGGGGAGGGAGAGGGGGATGGGGAGGGAGAGGGGGATGGTGGAGGGAACGGGGGAGAGAGAGTGAGGGAGAAAGAGAGATAACAGACAGAGGGCATTACTGAAACAATTCCTCAAGTTTCAGCTAAAGATCAGGAGTGCTCGAGACTGTGAACGGCTGCTAATCTTAAGTGAAGAACAGGTCACATTGCTTCTGACCTGCCTTCTTCAGTGTGGAGATAAGACAATGTGTGGACAATCGTCGGCGATAAAAGCGATCTCAGGAACGATCGGTGTTAATACCGATTCCAATCACTAACGTGGCCGATTTCACTGATTTAACGGTGACTGGCACACACAAAATACTGGAGGGACTTAGCAGGTCAGGCAGCGTCCGTGGAATTGAACAAACTTCCGTTTCCTGCCGAGACTTTTCCACAGGACGAAAGGGTGCAATTTACGACGCGACTCAGAGGGAAAGCAGACATAACTTAGTAAACTGAGGCCGAGCGGCTCTGTTAATGCATTAATTCCACAGCGCAGTTCAATTCGATAACTCTCGTCAGCAGATCCGCGGACAGTGGTTCAGATGATCAGACCCAATTATTAACGCGTACAACAAGCCGGAGGAGCTCAGCTGTCGGACAGCATCAGTGGAAACGAGTCTTGGCCCGAAGCATTGACTGCTCGTTTCTACGGATGCAGTCCGACCTGCTGAGTTCATCCAGCTTGCTGTACGTGTCTGCAGTGTACTTTGTGTTTACAGACCCAATTACTGACCGACAGGCAGTGAGATCCGACGGTGACCGTCTCCACAGGGAGACAAGAAAAAGAGGACCAGGGTTTCTCTCTGATCAATAACTCAGAAACAGTGACCTTTTCAATGTAAACCCATCCTAGTCACATCTTGCGCGAGAGCTGCCTGTCCCCACACTGTGACAATTCTGGACAAGGTGTCTTTGAAGGCAAGAACAACGTTCGAGTCGATCCCGTGAGTTTGATGAGAGACAAGAGTTTAGTTCCGCCTGTCATTAAATATGAAAAATCGGAGTGTTGAACTGACAGGATCAATATCTCTGACGGATATTTGTACAATAATCATCAAGTTAGAAGCTTGTCAAATGATCATGAACAGATTCACATGGTTAACACACATAAATACCAAACATGAATTGCTCTGCTTACTCACCAGGAACTCCAATGACGGCAATGAACACGTACAATATTTTCTCAACACTTCTGTACCTATCGAACAATGCAGGCATTTTCTCTGTCCAGTGACCTGTCCCCCCTGTGCTACAGGCGATCTCTCGGAATGAAATGTTAAGGGAGCTCATGCCTGGGGGTTTTAATACCATTTAGCGACTCCACAGGGACACATTTCAACAGATTTGAAAACAACTTTTAAAATGATTTACAAGTAATTACGTCAGGCAGTTGCAATCCCCGTGGTGACAGATTGCGATTAAATAATTAACTAGTGCAATGTTTGGACTGTTTGTGTGAATTCGTTTGTCGCAACAAAGGTGACTCAACCTTCAGTGATATCATGTCAATTCAATGTGCTCCCACTATAAATATGTACTTCAATGGAGCCAATTGAGAGACACAGAATATTGAAGTAAATTTTGCCATTGTAGCCTGTAAAATTGTACTGAATCTCCTACTGCTACCATTCTCCTCGAGAGTATAAACTCTTGGAATTATTTGTGTTTGGGGGACTCTAACGAGGGGGTCGTTAAGACCAGAAGACCATAAAACTAAGGAGCAGAAGTCGGCCATTCGGCCCTTCGAGTCTGCTCCGCCATTTCATCGTGAGTTGATCCAATCTCCCCTTTTGTCCCATTCCCCCGCTTTCTCACCATATCCTTTGATGCCCTGAATACTCAAATACCTATCAATCCCTGCCTTAAATACACCCAATGACTTCGCCTCCACTGCCGCCCGTGGCAACAAATACCACAGATTCACCAACCTCTGGCTAAAACAATAAAATTCGCATCTCCGTTCTGAATGGGCGCCGTGCAATCCTCAAGTCATGTCCTCTCGTACAAGAATCCCCCCACCAAGGGAAACAACTTTACCACATCCACTCTGTCTATGCCTTTCAACATTCGTCACACCTCCAAATCCTCAGAACCCTGAAATACATACATACTCCGAATGTGTGACCCAAATTATCGGACCTCCAAAATCCGTACGCACCCTGAAATCCGCCGGCATTCCCAAATCTCTGCACACTCTCAAATTCGCACTGACAACCAAATCCGCGTGCATCTAAGTTAATGTGTGCCCTGAATCCGCATGCATCCCAATATTAGCTGGCAATTCACCCATTCTTGTCCACTTTCCTAAATCCCTGTTTACCCACCATATTCTCCAAAGCACTCCAAAATCAGTACATAGTCTAAAATCCGTCTGCACCCCCGAATCCTTTGCTCGCCCGAACCCGCTGATTATCCCACATGCACATTAGATTATCTCAGCGCAAGAATCATTTCAAATAGTTAACAAATGGGCTGCTTACATTAAAAAAAGTATAGAGGTCAAAATTCATATCGCGTTTATCCTTGAAAGAAACAACCTTGTGATTCGACACATCTCCAAAGTCAGTGTTCACCCCGAATCCGCCAACACACCCAACTCTGCATATATCAGCAAATCGGTGTGCACCCCCGAATCGGCCAACACCCCCAACTCTGCATATATTAGCAAATCGGTGTGCACCCCCGAATCCGCCAACACCCCCAACTCTGCATATATCAGCAAATCCGTGTTCACCCCCGAATCCGCCAACACACCCAACTCTGCATATTTCAGCAAATCCGTGTTCACCCCCGAATCCTCCAACACCCCCAACTCTGCATATATCAGCAAATCCGTGTTCACCCCCGAATCCACCAACACTCCCAACTCTGCATATATCAGCAAATCCGTGTTCACCCCCGAATCCTCCAACACCCCCAACTCTGCATATATCAGCAAATCCGTGTTCACCCCCGAATCCTCCAACACCCCCAACTCTGCATATATCAGCAAATCTGTGTTCACCCCCGAATCCTCCAACACCCCCAACTCTGCATATATCAGCAAATCCGTGTTCACCCCCGAATCCTCCAACACCCCCAACTCTGCATATATCAGCAAATCTGTGTTCACCCCCGAATCCTCCAACACCCCCAACTCTGCATTTATCAGCAAATCCGTGTTCACCCATGAATCTCTGCTGACCGGCAGACCCTCATTCAACTCTCAAATCTGTGTTCACCCCCGAATCCGCCAACACACCCAACTCTGCATATATCAGCAAATCTGTGTTCACCCCCGAATCCACCAACACTCCCAACTCTGCATATATCAGCAAATCTGTGTTCACCCCCGAATCCTCCAACACCCCCAACTCTGCATATATCAGCAAATCTGTGTTCACCCCCGAATCCACCAACACTCCCAACTCTGCATATATCAGCAAATCTGTGTTCACCCCAGAATCCACCAACACCCCCAACTCTGCATATATCAGCAAATCTGTGTTCACCCCCGATTCCACCAACACTCCCAACTCTGCATATATCAGCAAATCGGTGTGCACCCCCGAATCCGCCAACACCCCCAACTCTGCATATATCAGCAAATCCGTGTTCACCCCCGAATCCGCCAACACACCCAACTCTGCATATATCAGCAAATCCGTGTTCACCCCCGAATCCGCCAACACACCCAACTCTGCATATATCAGCAAATCCGTGTTCACCCCCGAATCCGCCAACACACCCAACTCTGCATATATCAGCAAATCCGTTTTCACCCCCGAATCCGCCAACACACCCAACTCTGCATATATCAGCAAATCCGTGTTCACCCCCGAATCCTCCAACACCCCCAACTCTGCATATATCAGCAAATCCGTGTTCACCCCCGAATCCTCCAACACCCCCAACTCTGCATATATCAGCAAATCTGTGTTCTCCCATAAATCTCTGCTGACCGACAGACCCTCATTCAACTCTCAAATCAGTGTTCACCCCCGAATCCGCCAACACCCCCAACTCTGCAAATATCAGCAAATCGGTGTGCACCCCCGAATCGGCCAACACACCCAACTCTGCATATATCAGCAAATCGGTGTGCACCCCCGAATCCTCCAACACCCCCAACTCTGCATATATCAGCAAATCGGTGTGCACCCCCGAATCGGCCAACACTCCCAACTCTGCATATATCAGCAAATCCGTGTTCACCCCCGAATCCGCCAACACACCCAACTCTGCATATATCAGCAAATCCGTGTTCACCCCCGAATCCACCAACACCCCCAACTCTGCATATATCAGCAAATCTGTGTTCACCCCCGAATCCACCAACACCCCCAACTCTGCATCTATCAGCAAATCTGTGTTCACCCCCGAATCCACCAACACCCCCAACTCTGCATATATCAGCAAATCTGTGTTCACCCCCGAATCCACCAACACCCCCAACTCTGCATATATCAGCAAATCTGTGTTCACCCCCGAATCCACCAACACTCCCAACTCTGCATATATCAGCAAATCTGTGTGCACCCCCGAATCCTCCAACACCCCCAACTCTGCATATATCAGCAAATCTGTGTTCACCCCCGAATCCACCAACACCCCCAACTCTGCATATATCAGCAAATCTGTGTTCACCCCCGAATCCACCAACACTCCCAACTCTGCATATATCAGCAAATCTGTGTTCACCCCCGAATCCACCAACACCCCCAACTCTGCATATATCAGCAAATCTGTGTTCACCCCCGAATCCACCAACACCCCCAACTCTGCATATATCAGCAAATCTGTGTTCACCCCCGAATCCTCCAACACCCCCAACTCTGCATATATCAGCAAATCTGTGTTCACCCCCGAATCCACCAACACTCCCAACTCTGCATATATCAGCAAATCCGTGTTCACCTCCGTATCCACCAACACTCCCAACTCTGCATATATCAGCAAATCTGTGTTCACCCCCGAATCCACCAACACTCCCAACTCTGCATATATCAGCAAATCTGTGTTCACCCCCGAATCCACCAACACCCCCAACTCTGCATATATCAGCAAATCTGTGTTCACCCCCGAATCCACCAACACTCCCAACTCTGCATATATCAGCAAATCTGTGTTCACCCCCGAATCCACCAACACTCCCAACTCTGCATATATCAGCAAATCTGTGTTCACCCCCGAATCCGCCAACACCCCCAACTCTGCATATATCAGCAAATCGGTGTTCACCCCCGAATCGGCCAACACCCCCAACTCTGCATATATCAGCAAATCGGTGTGCACCCCTTGAATC
This sequence comes from Hypanus sabinus, assembly GCF_030144855.1. Taxonomy (NCBI): domain Eukaryota; kingdom Metazoa; phylum Chordata; class Chondrichthyes; order Myliobatiformes; family Dasyatidae; genus Hypanus; species Hypanus sabinus. The sequence goes on from NW_026779004.1 coordinate 800,441, forward strand.
TGAATCTGAAATCTCTGCTGACCTGCAAACGCTCATTCAACTGTCAAATCAGTGTTCACCCCCAAAGCAACTGAGACCCGGATCTGGCTCTGTTGTTCATTGTCATCTGTATGTCGTGTGCATTTCTCCAGGTCAGTCAACAAAGAACCAAAAACACAGAGCGGATCTGTTCAGAGTCATGCTTACTGCAAGCTGTAATGAGAAGCATCTCCACTCTCCGTGGCGAGAGATTGCTTCTGCTTTGCAGCTTATGAAGTTTGCTGGTAATACGATATAAACTACAAAAAGAACATTTAGTTTCAACATCAGAATTAACCCTTGTCAAATAAACATTGGTTGGATAATATCTATGTCTAATTTTAAATAAGCCTCCACCTCAGATTCCCCAAGCGACTATTCCAAAAACTAACAGAGTACATATAAGTCGCCACTTACAACTCCTACAAACATACAGAGCAAAGCTACAGAACGGTAACTATATCTGGATCACTGAAACATCAGCCAGAGTGCAGAAGATAACAAACTCCGCCAATGCAAATAAACAACGAGAACATGAAATAACGGCAGCGGCTGCCGATAGATGTCCGGTGCACTCAGGGCTCCCTGTTCAATCTGACAGGACAAGAAACAGTGAGGCGCAAAGGTAAACTCGTGTTTCAGAAAATCGGAAATGAGAATGCGTGGCCATTCGGCCCCTTGCGCCTCTTCTGCCCTTCACTCAGAACATGCTTGACTTTTGACCTCAGCACCACTTTCCTGCAACTTTCCATCACCGCTGAGCCCCAGGATATGTCTATTCAACTTAGAAACCTTGTGGAGATAATTGCAATGATTCACTGCACTCTGGGTGGGGAAATTTCTCCTCATCTCAGTCCTGCTGAGTTGTCCTCGGATTTTGAGTCTGTGAGCGCTGGTTCCACACCTTATGGGAAACATCGTTCCAGCCCTTCCGCTGTAAATATCCTGTAAGATTGTATTTCTCTAACTCTGAGACAGGAATGTGATCTGTCTCAGACAAACCACCTCTTATTTCTCTCATTTTGAGACAGTTCCAGTACGATGATTTGTTGTGGGAGCAGTCATTCTGTGTTGTTCCACAGCCAGATGGTTGAGGGGTAGGAACTGTTCCTGACCCTGGTGGGGCGAGTCCTGAGGCTCATCTACCTTCTACCTGATTACAGCAGTGAGAAAAGAGTCTGCCTGTGTGGTGAGCCTGATCACAGCCGCCTGTATCACCGTCCCCTCTGGCCTGTCCTATCCGGGACCAAAGGGATTGAGGAGAGTAAATGTGTTACTCTGTAGAGCATCACTGTGATCCTGGCTCTCTTCCTGCCCCTTATTATTCTCGTCTGTGATTGCAGTGCGACAATCTCTGGCCCAATGTCCCCTCTTTCTACAAACCCCGTTTCTCTCCTTAGCCAGCTGTCCTCTTCATGTGGGCAGGCTTGGGACTGAGACAGTTTAGAAAAGTCTGCACTGCCAGCTGGGGACATTGATCTGTCCAGGGGTTTGCCGGCATTGGACTCTCATGTATCCTTAAAAAGAGCGATAAAGTACGCAAGGGATTCCCCTTTTTTTTCTGTAGTTATCGGGTAAATTCACCGAAATCCGCATGCAGTCGGGCTGTCATTCAAATGGGTTCCCTTACCTCAGTGACCCACCGTGCCAGGGCTTGTATTACATCAGCCCCTCTGGTGGCTCCCGGTCACCTTCGGGCGTCTGCCTGGGAAAGGGGAACGCACTCCCTGTCCCTGTCCGAGAGGTTCCATATATAACCCTAAGGAGTGGCGCAAATCTCCAGGCAGGGTCTGGAGAGGGAAACCCACTCCCTGTCCCTGTCCGAGAGGTTCCATATATAAACCTGAGGGGTGCAGGCAAGTCCCCGGGCAGGGTCTGGAAAGGGGAACCCACTCCCTGTCCCTGCCCGAGATGTTCCATATATAACCCTGAGGAGTGGCGCAAGTCCCCAGGCAGGGTCTGGAAAGGGGAACCCCCTCTCTGTCCCTGTACGAGAGGTTCCATATATAACCCTGAGGAGTGGCTCAAGTCCCCGGGCAGGGTCTGGAAAGGGGAACCCACTCCCTGTCCCTGTCCGAGAGGTTCCATATAAAACCCTGAGGAGTGGCACAAGTCCCCGGGCAGGGTCTGGAAAGGGGAACCCACTCCCTGTCCCTGTCCGAGAGGTTCCATATATAACCCTGAGGAGTGGCACAAGTCCCCGGGCAGGGTCTGGAAAGGGGAACCCACTCCCTGTCCCTGTCCGAGAGGTTCCATATATAACCCTGAGGAGTGGCGCAAGTCTCCAGGCAGGGTCTGGAGAGGGGAATCCCACTCCCTGTCCCTGTCCGAGAGGTTCCATATATAAACCTGAGGGGTGCAGGCAAGACCCCGGGCAGGGTCTGGAAAGGGGATCCCACTCCCTGTCCCTGTCCGAGAGGTTCCATATAAAACCCTGAGGAGTGGCTCAAGTCCCCGGGCAGGGTCTGGAAAGGGGAACCCACTCCCTGTCCCTGTCCGAGAGGTTCCATATATAACCCTGAGGAGTGGCACAAGTCCCCGGGCAGGGTTTGGAAAGGGAAACCCACTCCCTGTCCCTGCCTGAGAGGTTCCATATATAACCCTGAGGAGTGGCACAAGTCCCCGGTCTGGGTCTGGAAAGGGAAACCACTCCCTGTCCCTGTCTGAGAGGTTCCATATATAACCCAGAGGGGTGGCACAAGTCCCCTGACAGGGTCTGGAAAGGAGAACCCACTCCCTGTCCCTGCCCGAGAGGTTCCATATATAACCCAGAGGAGTGGCACAGGTCCCCGGGCAGGGTCTGGAAAGGGGAACCCACTCCCTGTCCCTGCCTGAGAGGTTCCATATATAACCCTGAGGAGTGGCACAAGTCCCCGGGCAGGGTTTGGAAAGGGAAACCCACTCCCTGTCCCTGCCTGAGAGGTTCCATATATAACCCTGAGGAGTGGCACAAGTCCCCGGTCTGGGTCTGGAAAGGGGAACCCACTCATTAAAAAAAACTCATTATTTTTTTAAGATACTTGCAAGTTTGAAATTGCTTGAATGTCAGTCTTTTCTGATATTATGTCCAATGGACATTACAGAAAAAAATTCAGGCTCTGAATCCTTGCCAGAAGGGTTTTGTAGCCATCATTTATAATATGATCATGAAAATACAGCTAGGAGTATCAGAAAAAATTAAGAAGGATTGGGAAAAGGAAGTTCAATGTCTTATACTCCCAGGGCAGTGGGAGAACATTTTACAATTAATCAATTTTTCTTCTATTTGTGCTATACATGCCTAATACAATTTAAGGTTGTTCATAGGGCTCACATGTCCAAGGATAAACTCGCTCTATTTTATTCTTATGTTAATCCAACCAGTGACAGATGTCATTCTGAAGTCGCTTCATTGACCCACATGTTCTGATCTTGCCCCTGTTCGCAAAATTATTGGAAAGATATTTTTGGTATTATTTCAACAGTTCTGAATATCAAATTGCAACCTCATCCTATTACTGCAATTTTAGGTTTACCAATGGTGGATAATAGTCGTTTATCCCCCCTCCCACTCAGCCCGGCGGATGATTGCATTTGTTACATTAATGGCGAGAAGATCTATCCTATTGAATTGGAAAGAAATTAGTCCTCCAACTATACTTCAGTGGTTTTCTCAAACTATTTCTTGTTTGAGTTTAGAAAAAATTACAAGTGTTGTCTTTGACCCTTCAGTTAAATATGAAGAAACTTGGAGACCATTTATTCAACATTTTCATATAAGCTAAACTGACTTTTCCTAAAGCTTACTTTTAATATCCTTAATTATTTGAGTGGAGGTGCGGAGTTATTGACGCTACTGTGTATAATTGATATAATGCAATGGCCCATGTCGGTTAGGAATTTTTTCCTTTTTCTTGGGGGGGGGGGAAGGGTTCCTTATTTTCTCCATTTTTTGTAACCACTATGAGTTTGGGAGGTTAATATCATCTATTTGTATTTATACCTGAACCTATTAATTATGTACTCTCAAGCTCTTGGTATTCATGTTTCATTTATGTTTGTTTAAAATCAATAAAAAGATTTAAAAAGAACTATTCTGAGGAAAGGGTGGAATAGGTGCAACGGGCCAAGTGGCCTGGCCTGCTGCTGTTTCCTTATTCTAAAGTCCGAGTTTGCGCCTGGTTCTCCCTTGACCTTCAGCCTGTCCTTTTGCACAGGGGAGCGCTCACACACCGGAGCTCCACCGGCAGCCGCTGCGGGCCAGCTCCCGTATCCCAGCCTCAGGAGACAGGACTGGGAGGAAACTCCGGACAACAGGCCCCGATCCACGGCGAGGAAAGACCGGGCACCCCGTGTGTGGCTGAAACATCTCACGGAATCTCCGCCCGAATCTTCACCTCCGCCATCGGAAGGATTCAAAACTCCAGCCGCTGGGTTCTTCGTCGGGACCCGAACTCCATCTCCTCAAGACCGGTTCTCTGTGCACACTCTCGCTTTCCCTTTAAAGAGTCAATAACGCTCCACATTCATCAGAATTTATGTCACCCAAGGCCAGGTCTGACACGGCGAATTGAGATTAGTTTACTTAAAGGAGTGGGCCGGCTTGGGTCTGAGACAGTTTAGGAAAGTCTGCACTGACAGCTGGACATACTGATCTGTCCAGGGGTTTGCCGGCATTGGACTCTCACGTATCCTTAAAACGAGCGATAAAGTACGCAATGGATTCCCCTTTTTTTCTGTAGTTATCGGGTAAATTCACCGAAATCCGCATGCAGTCGGGCTGTCATCAAATGGGTTCCCTTACCTCAGTGACCCACCGTGCCAGGGCTTGTATTACATCAGCCCCTCTGGTGGCTCCCGGACACCTTCGGGCATCTGCCCACACCCTGTCCCTGTCCGAGAGGTTCCACATAAACCCTGAGGAGTGGCACGTCCCCGGGCAGGGTCTGGAAAGGGGAACCCACTCCCTGTACCTGCCCGAGAGGTTCCATATATAACCCTGAGGAGTGGCACAAGTCCCCGGGCAGGCTCTGGAAAGTGGATCCCACACCCTGTCCCTGCTCGAGAGGTTCCATATATAACCCTGAGGAGTGGCACAAGTCCCCGGGCAGGGTCTGGAAAGGGGAACCCCCTCTCTGTCCCTGTCCGAGAGCTTCCATATATAACCCTGAGGAGTGGCACAAGTCTCCGGGCAGGGTCTGGAAAGGGGAACCCACTCCCTGTCCCTGCCCGAGAGGTTCCATATATAACCCTGAGGAGTGGCACAAGGCCCCGGGCAGGGTCTGGAAAGGGGAACCCCCTCTCTGTCCCTGTCCGAGAGCTTCCATATATAACCCTGAGGAGTGGCACAAGTCTCCGGGCAGGGTCTGGAAAGGGGAACCCACTCCCTGTCCCTGCCCGAGAGGTTACATATATAACCCTGAGGAGTGGCACAAGTCCCCGGGCAGGGTCTGGAAAGGGGAACCCACTCCCTGTCCCTGTCCGAGAGGTTCCATATTTAACCCTGAGGAGTGGCACAAGTCCCCGGGCAGGGTCTGGAAAGGGGAACCCACTCCCTTTTTCAATGAATTCAGGTAAAGCCCCTGGTCCGGATGGTTAAACTGCTGAATGTTTAAAGTCCTCTTCTTCTATAGTCGCTCCTCAGCTTTGTAAAATTTTTAAAGATGCGTTAACTGTAGGTAAATAACCACAATCTTTTTATGATGCCTCCATTAATCCAATTCTTAAAAAAGATAAAGACCCCACTGAATTTGCATCCTATCGGCCAATATCGTTGCTGAATACGGATTCTAAGACTTTTACCAAAATTTTGTCCACCACATGAGAAAATGTATTACCTCAAATTATCTCTGAAGATCAGACCGGATTTATTAAAATCTGTTATAAATCTTTTAACATTAGAAAATAAATTAATATAATTTATACTTCTTCATCTAAAATACTAGAATGTCATTTCTTTAGGTGCTGAAAAAGCGTTTGATAGAGTTGAATGGCTATATTTATTTAATACATTGCAGAATTTTAATTTTAGCTTGAAATTTATATCATGGATTAAATTAATGTATGATAAACCTTTGGCTTCACTTCTTACCAATAATCAAAGATCTCCTTTTTTTCAGTTGTCCCGTGGTACGAGGCAAGGCTGCCCTTTAAGTCCTGTATTATTTGACATTGCTTTGGAACCTTTAGCCGTTGCCATTCGTGAATCACCTAATATTTTTGGTATTACCCGTGGGTAAGGGACTTATAAGTTATCATTATATGCTGATGATTTGCTACTATACATATCTGACCCTGAGAGATCTATTCCTGCTACTTCATCCTTGCTTGCTCAGCTTAGTAGCTTTTCCGGCTACAAACTGAATTTTAATAAGAGTGAATTATTTCCATTAAATATGCAAGTTCCAATTTATAAACACTTACCATTTAAAGTTGTCACAGATCATTTTACTTATTTGGGTATTAAAATTAGCAAGAAACATAAGGGTTTATTTAAAGTTAATTTTTTACCTTTAATTGATCAAATCAAGCAACATGTTACCAGGTGGTCCCCATTATCTCTGTCATTGGTTGGTCGAATTAATACTAACAAGATGATAGTATTACCCATATTTTTATATTCAATCGAAGCATTACCAATTTTTATTCCTAAAACTTTTTTTGATATTATTGATTGCAAAATATCTTCATACACGTGGCAGAATAAAAATCCTAGATTAAGTAAGAAATATTTACAGAAGATTAAGTAGGAAGGTGGTTTGACTTTGCCAAACCCAAGATTTTACTACTGGGCAGTTAACATCCGATAGTTAATATCTTGGACACCAGAATTGGTCGTAGTATCTTGCCCACAATGGGTAAATTTGGAGTGTAAATCTGTACAAGACTTCTCATTGTTTTCTATTTTAGGATCTTTGCCTCCTTTTGCTTTATCTAAACCAAATAAACAAATAACTAATCCTGCAGTTAAACATACACTAAGAATATGGTTTCAATTTCGTAAATTCTTCAGCTTGAATAAGTTTATCTTATCAACCCCTATTATATCTAACTTTTTGTCCAGCCCTCTTTTAAGGACCAAGCCTTTGTATTATGGAAAGCAAAAGGTATAACATGTTTTTGTGATCTATTTTTAGATAACAGTTTTATGTCCTTTGAACAGCTATCCAGACTGAAACTCATATTTTTTTAAGATACTTGCAAGTTTGAAATTTCTTGAATGTTAGTCTTTTCTGAAATTATGTCCAATGGACAATACAGAAAAAAATTCTGGCTCTGAATCCTTGCCAGAAGGGTTAAGTAGCCATCATATATCATATGATCATGAAAATACAGCCAGGAGTATCAGAGAAAATTAAGAAGGAATGGGAAAAAGAACTTCATTGTCTTATACTCACAGGGCAGTGGGAGAACATTTTACAATTAATCAATTCTTCTTCTATTTGTGCTAAACATGCCTAATACAATTTAAGGTTGTTCATAGGGCTCACATGTCCAAGGATAAACTCACTCGATTTTATTCTTATGTTAATCCAGCCTGTCACAGATGTCATTCTGAAGTTGCTTTATTGACCCACATGATATGGTCTTGCCCATGTTTGCAAAATTATTGGAAAGATATTTTTGGTATTATTTCAACAGTTCTGAATATCAAACTGCAACTTCATCCTTTTACTGCAATTTTCAGTTTACCAATGGTGGATAATAGTCGTTTATCCCCCCCCCCCCAGCTTGGCGGATAATTGCATTTGTTACATTAATGGCTAGAGGATCTATCCTATTGAATGGGAAAGAAATTAATCCTCCAACGATATTTCAGTGGTTTTCTCAAACTATTTCTTGTTCAAGTTTAGAAAAAATTACAAGTGTTGTCTTTGACCCTTCAGTTAAATATGAAGAAACTTGAAGACCATTTATTCAACATTTTCATATAAACTAAACTGACTTTTCCTGAACCTGACTTTTATTGTCCTTAATTATTTGGATGGAGGTGCGGAGTTATTGACACTACTGTGTATAGTTGATATAATGCAATGGCCCATGTCGGTTAGGATTTTTTTCTTTTTTTTTGGGGGGGGGGTTCTTATTTTCTCCATTTTTTTGTAACCACCATGAGTTTGGGAGGTTATTATCATCTATTTGTATTTTTACCTTAACCTATTAATTATGTACTCTCAAGCTCTTTGTATTCATGTTTCATTTATGTTTGTTTAAAATCAATAAAAAGATTTAAAAAGGACTATTCTGAGGAAAGGGTGGAATAGGCGCAACGGGCCGAATGGCCAGACATGCTCCTGTTTGTTATTTTCTGAAGCACGAGTTTACCTTTGCGCCTTGTTCTCCCTTGGTTTTCAGACGTTCGGATTGCACAGGGGAGCGGTGAGAGCTCCGGAGATCCACCGGCAGCCGCTGCGGGGCAGCTCCCGTCTCCCAGCAGGAAGGGACGGGGCTGGGAGACAACTCCAGACAACAGGCCCCGATCCTCGGCGGGGAAAGGCCGGGCGCCCTCCGTGTAGCTGAAACATCTCACGGAATCTCCGCCGGTCGCTTCAGCTCTGCCTTCGAAAGGATTCACGACCCGCCGGTGGTGCAGCCGAAACCCGAGGCGCAGCTCCAGGTCTCCGGCCCACTCGGTCCCGGTCCAAACCCCTCAGCCAATGAGAGCACCTTCTCCCAGCGGTGATCGCCGATTGGCTGTGTGTGTGAGAGGACGGGTTGCTATTGGGAGCTGGAGGTGTCAGTCACAGTTTGTTCACAGAATTAAAGGAAATTCCCCGAAACTCAAATTTAAAAATAAATTTTATTATCAGAGTCCAGATAAGTCACCACATACAACCCCAAGAAGCATTTTCCTGCGGACATACTTAGAAAAAGTAGAGAATAGTAACGGTAACAGAAGCAGGCAGTGAAAGATCAGCCAGAGTGCTGAAGGTAACAAACTGTGCGAATGCAAATTCAGAAACAGGATAAATCACAAGAGCATGAAATAACCACAGCGGCTGCTGATGGATCTCTGGAGTTCTCACGGCTCCCCTGGGCAATTCAACTGGCTGAAGGCCAAGGGAGAACAGGCGCAAAAGTAAACTCGTGATTTAGAAAATAAGAAACAGGAGCAGGAGTTGTCATTCGGCCCGTTGCGCTATTCTGCCCCTCACTCAGAACAAGGCTGATCTTTGACCTCAGCGCCACTTTCCTGAAACGTTCCCAACATCGCCGAGCCCCTAAATATGTCCGTTTAATTTAGAAAACATGGAGAAAACTCCAAATATTCACTGCACTGTGTTCGGGAAATTTCTCCTCATCTCAGTCCTGCTGAGGTGATCTCGGATTTTGAGTCTGTGATCCCTGGTTCCACTGCCCAGCCAGGAGAAACATCATTCCTGCCCCTACCTTGTAAATACCCTGTGAGACTGTGTCTGTCTCAGTCAGGAAGCTTCTCCATGTGAACCTTGTGTTAATGAAATTGGTGACAGTTCTTTCAGACCAGCAGCTTTGAGCACAAGAACACCAGACTGTGGTCAGCACGGAATGTCCTGCAGTTACTGCAGGAGGAGGACTGGATGGACACAGTGGAGTGGTTCCCTGAGCAGACAGTCCAGACCATCTGGCAGAATGCCTCATCACCAGATCTCACCAACACCGGGGCCCTCCCAGTCTGATCCTTGCTGCATGCCCGGAGATCACTCCCACAGCGCGCTGCCCCGAGATTACTGCAGTGGAGACGAGAGGGCCCCTCCCAGTCTGATCCTTGCTGCATGCCCGGAGATCACTCCCACAGCGCGCTGCCCCGAGATTATTGCCGTGGAGACGAGACGGTCATTCACCTCTTTGCGGACTGTGGGCTGGCGAAGATCTGTGGAGAAAGATGCAAGGGCCTGTGCCACAGCAGCTGCGTGACAGAAGGCTCACTGATCCTCGGGCTGGTCCCAGGACGCGCAGGAAAACGGACAGCGAGTGCTGCTGGAAGATCATCTATTCGGGGAAAGATGCCCGAAACTTGTTGGCCTGCCATCACATCGAGATGTCCGGAAAGCAGTGGTTCGCAACCTGGGGTCCACGGTTCCTGTTACTGGTATTGGTCTTTGGCATTAAAAAACGTTTGAGAACCGCTGTCGTACAGGAATACTGCCGACTGACACATTCCAGACTACAGGGACACTATTGGAACCACAGGGATCCTCTACACTGGACAGGGAGAGGCCGGGTTGGCTGAGGAAGCCTCACAGTTACTGTAGTAGTGAACCACCCCAGGGGGGCACATGGCTTCTCCTTTCAGCGCAGGACTTCAATCGTCTTCCAGGGGAAGGTCCTTCCGACTGCAGGGATGAGACCTTTGGAGATTCAGCTGACGTTTTTGTCGCTCCTGGTTTTTACAAGATGGGGTTGCTCACACACTAAACATAGAAATGGTCAGAATTTCCACTGAACACATCCAGCAAAACCATGTTGATTCCCGGAGCAAACACGAAGAAATATGCTGATGCTGGAAATTCAAACAACACACACAAAATGCTGGTGGGACACAGCAGGTCAGGCAGCATCTATAGGGAGAAGCACTGTCGATGTCAGGACTGACTGAAAGCAGAGATAGTAAGAGATTTGAAAGTAGGAGGAGGAGGGGGAAATGCGAAATGATAGGAGAAGACCGGAGGGGGTGGGGTGAAACAGAGAGCTGGAGAGGTGATTGGCAAAAGGGATGCAGAGCTGGAGAAGGGAAAGGATCATGGGACGGGAGGCCTCGGGAGAAAGAAAGTAGGAGGGGGAGCACCAGAGGGAGATGGAGAACAGGCAGTGATGGGGAGAGAGAAAGAAAAAAAGACAAACAACAAAATATGTCAGTGATGGGGTAAGAAAGGGAGGAGGGGCATTAATGGAAGTGAGAGAAGTCAATGTTCATGCCATCAGGTTGGAGGCTGCCCATGTGTTGTTCCTCCAACCTGTATGTGGCTCCATCTTGACAGTAGAGGAGTCCATGGATAGACATATCAGAATGGGAATGGGAAGTGGAATTAAAATGTGTGGCCACTAGGAGATCCTGCTTTCTCTGTCGGACCGAGCGTAGGTGTTCAGCGAAACGGTCTCCCAGTCTGCGTCGGGTCTGACCAATATATAAAAGGCCACACCGGGAGGACCGGACACAGTATACCACACCAGCTGTCCTGACGAAGGGTCTCGGCCCGAAACGTCGACAGTGCTTCTCCCTACAGATGCTGCCTGGCCTGCTGTGTTCCACCAGCATTGTGTGTGTGTTGTGTGATTCCCCGAGTCTGCAGCGCGCGCAGTGGACAATCCCGGTACTGCAGGGGATCAGCAGCTCCCCGAAAGTGAAAGCATTCTGAATCAGGAAGTGCCGGGAGTTAACATGGCTTCGAAAGGACCGGCCGAGAGTTGGACCGAGGAGGTAATTTGTCCCATCTGCCTGGATTTCTTCACCGATCCGGTTATACTGGAGTGTGGACACAACTTCTGTCGCTCTTGTATCACACGGTTTTGGGAAAGGGAGCAGAGAAACTCCTGCCCGGAATGTAGAGAGGAGTTTCCTGACCGCACCCTCAGGGCCAGTCGGGCCTTAGCAAATCTGGCTGAAAAAGCTCGAAATCTAAACCTGAATCCGAAAGGGAAGGAAAGTAAACTTCACTGCGAGGAACATGAGGAAGAACTGAAGCTGTTTTGTGAAACGGACAAGACACTGATCTGTGTGATCTGTGCAGCTGCGCAGGAACACAGAGAGCATCGATTTGTGCTGATTAAAGAAGCTGTTAAAAACTATAAGGTAAAAACTCACGTTAATTTAATACTTAACACATTTCCTTTGTCCTACATACCATCACACGAGCCTCCATAACCAACACATCACTCTCTGCAACTTCCGCCGTCTCCAACGGGATTCTAGCATCTCTCCGTCCCACAGCCCACCTCCTCACCCCGCAACTCTCCGCTCTCTATTCGGATCGCGGTCCACGTACTGTATCGCCCTGATCCACTCGCTCCTCCCCACTGATCTCTCTCCTGGCACTGACACCTGCAAGCGGGACAAGTGCTACACCTGATTCCTAACCTCCGCCCTCGTCACCATTCAGGGCCGCAAACAGCCCAGTTCCTCCCGTTTCTTCCATGATCGATTGTCCTCTCGTATTAGATTCCTTCTTCTCCAGCTCTTTACCTCTTCCACCTGTCCCCTCCCAGCTTCTCACTTCATCACCCTCCCCAACGTTCCCCCTCACGTTGTCTCACCCGTCAGCTGTTTCTCATCCCCAATCTTTTTATTTTGGCTTCTGTCCCATTCCTTCCCAGTCCTGATCAAGGGTCTCATCCCGAAACACCGACTGTCTATTTCCCCTGAATAGATGCTGCCTGACTCACTGAGTTCCTCCGGCATTTTGTGTGATAATCGGGTTTGATCACCTGTTTCTTTTGACGCATCTTTGTTTCTATTTCCTTCACTCTCTGACTTCCAGGATCAGCTAAAATCTTCCTTAGACTCTCTCACAAAAAAGAAATCAGACTTCCAGGAAAAAGAGCAGCAACAGAAAGAGAAGATTTCCGGAGTTCAGGTGAGGCTTCCTGAGCGGAATTTCTGATTTTACTGTCGAGTTTTGATCCATTTAATGCAGAATAGCCGAGTATCGCAGCTCCTGGGTTTGATCCTGACCTCTGCTGCTGTCTGTGTGGAGTTTGCATGCTCCCCCTGTGACCACAAGAGATTCCGACACATCTCAAGGACATGCCGGATGAATGGCTAATTACCGTTAGCCCTGTAAAGGTGGGGAGGATGTGTGTGAATCAGATGGGAGCTTATGGGTCAATAAGTGAGAATAGGTTCAAGAAAAACGTGAGTGAATGGTGTCGATGGGAATGCTCTCAGAAGTAGAATGGATTCCAATAGACTGAACTTAACGACAAAAGGAAACAAAACACAGCAATGCAGTATATTAATCTTCACCTTTCATTCGACAGGAACAGTCACGCATCTTTCAGTCCCACGTCACATCCCAGTTTGCTGAACTGCGCCAGATTATCACTGAGAAAGAGCAGAGCTTACTCAGGGATCTCAGGGAAGAAGAGAAGAGGATTCTCAATCCAATGGAGAAAAATCTGCGGGAGATTCAAGAGAATATAAGGATTATTCAGGAGGAAATCACTAAGTTAAAGGAACAGATGGATCAAAAAGACAGTGTGATATTTCTCAAGGTGAGGGATTATATTTCAATTTGTTTCTGTCAAAGGGCACTAAATGAACAGTGGTCTATTTGAAATAAACACAGCACAGAGGCCAATTCTAACAAATCAATTGCCGCTGCTGGCGACCTCACACAAGTTGTTATATTTGCATGACACGCCCCCCAATCACTGCAATGATGACATTTCAAAATGTCCAAGATACGCTTTCAGTCCTTCATTAGCAAAATACAATCTTGAAGCGATGAAACTTCAGGGTAATTCATTGTAAAGTAAGCTGCAACACAGCGGTCAAGAACAGAATGACATCCGCCCGTCCCCAGCTCAAAACTGCCCAGAACAAAGTACAGATACGTAACTTTTTCCCTTCGCCTTTACCACGTCCCCAATCACGTGACGAGTTACCATAATAAACACGTAACACAGAATACAATGCAGACAGAAAACAGACGTGTTGCTCCTACACACAGCATTTACAAATGGCAGTAAACTGTTTCTCACCAGACAATTGATGCATCTATTCAGGGTTGTTGTTGTCCAATAATAATAAGATTATTAAGGGATTGGACACGCTGGAGGCAGGAAGCATGTTCCCGCTGATGGGTGAGTCCAGAACTAGAGGCGACAGTTTAAGAATAAGGGGTAGGCATTTAGAACAGAGATGCGGAAAATCTTTTTCACCCAGAGAGTGGTGGATATGTGGAATGCTCTGCCCCAGAAGGCAGTGGAGGCCAAGTTTCTGGATGCTTTCAAGAGAGAGTTAGATAGAGCTCTTATAGATAGCGGGTTCAAAGGTTATGGGGAGAGGGCAGGAACGGGGTACTGATTGTGTATGATCAGCCATGATCACAGTGAATGGCGGTGCTGGCTAGAAGGGCCGAATGGCCTACTCCTGCACCTACTGTCTATTGTCCCAAAACTGGGCTTCCACGACTTCTGTACATCCTAGAACAGAATGCAAATCTTTCTGAAATTATTTACTCCAATCATAAAATAGAGCTGCTGACTGTTTCCTTAATTCTACGTTAAGTATCCTCTAAAACTCTCTTTAACTCCCAGTTCTAGTCACAGGCTGTGACTGTGTCTGGTGTGGTTGGTGTGAGGGTCTCTTTGTCAATCAGTGAGAACAAAGAATTTGACCCACACATCAGACTTACCTTCTGTATCCAGTTTCCATCAGATTAGGGAAACTATTACTGTCTCTTTACTTTTACAGATAACATTCAATCGTTCAAAACATAACCAGGCCATTCGGCCCATTTTCCCTCTCAATTTCCCTGCTTCACAATCCTCCACCCACCTACTCACCACAACCAGCAACAGAGCCTCGAACTCCCTGGTCTCTCACGTGTTTATCCAACCTCCCCATTACATTCAATCTCTGCCGTTCCATTTCTGCCATTTCCTGTGGCAGCGAGTTCCACATCCTCTTCACTAAATTTCTTATGGAGTTTGTTAAAATCATCTGGAATTACATCTCCCCACGTCTCCCCACGTCTCCCCATAAATAGAGGTACTTCCTCCACCCGCACACAATCACATACATCACTGAGCTGAAATTCTTCCATCCTATCACCCTGACGTCATATCCAGAGGATGATGCACAGCCTGTCCTGTCCTCCCTGTAAGTTTCTTCCTCTCAGTAATGGTCTGAAATTCGGAAACTTTCCCTGTCATTTACCCCGTGGTTATGTATTGTTCGTGTGTGTGGGTGACTGCGGGAGTGGGAATTTTCAACACCTTGTAATGATTTGGATGAAATTCAGGATGTGGACAGTAAGTCCAAGTCTAATCAGATTTGTGTTTTATTTATTTCAGGAGGAAGCTCGTCGGAACAGGAGGTAGGATATGCTCTTTACTGAAACCCTGAATGGATTTGTAAAATAGTTCAGAATAGCAATTTATAACCAGCAGTTTAATATTTACAGGATTAATGACGATATCCAGGAATTGTCAGTGACAGATGAGACCCTACCGGTTGAAAAATTCGATCACCCCTATTTGTTGAAAACAGTGCTGAGAGAAATGCTTGATGCTATTAATCAAGGTAAAACTTACAAAGATTCATTTCTCCTTGTTTATGTTAGTTTATGTCCATTTTAGTTCCAATCTGAGGCAAAGATTGTCTGTAATACTGGGCTGAAGGGGAACTGAAGTTTAATTGACATCAACCCCACCGACTGGGAGGCATCACTGTCACATGGTCAGCTAGAGATGTCAGACACCTGGACACACCAGCACAGGGTCACAATACAACCAATACACGTGTCTGGCAGATGAACCACTGTGTTCCAATCCCAGGCAAATGCACTAACACACCAGGACATAAGTTTAGATCTCCTAGAGGAATTGGGAATGTAATACTGACGATGATATTGTAGGGAATAAAAGCAGGTCTCAGTGTGGTGACCGGGATTGTCAGGAAAATACACAAGTCCTTCATGTGCCCTGTGAGTGCAGACTCTGACTGACACAGGTCTTCCCCCTTCCGGATCAGCAACTCTCACTGTTGTTAGAGGCAGAAGAGGGGAGTGGTCATGATCGGGGACTGAATCGTCAGGGGAACAGACAGAAGAATCTATTGATGTGAACGGGACACCCGAATGGTTTGTTGCCTCCTGGGTGCCAGGGTCAAGGATGCCTCGAATCGTGTCCGCAGCATTTTAGAGAGGGAGGGAAAGGAGCCAGATATCATGGTAAATTTGTGACACTGACATTGGGAGTAAAAGCAAAGAGGTCCTGAAAATAGAATTTGGAGAGCTTGGTAGAAAGCTCAGAAGCAGTACCCCCAGGGTTGTAATTTCTGGTTTGCTGCCTGTGGCACGTGCTGGTGAGGGGAGAAACAGGATAATGTGACAGATAAACATGGCTGAGAAGATGGTGCTGGGGACAGGGATTCAGGTTCTTGGATCATCGGGATCTGTTCTGGTGGAGGAATGACCTACTCAAAAGGGATGGGTCGCACCTGGACCCAAGGGAGAACAATATTCTCACTGAGAGGTTTGATAGAGCTGTCGGGGATGGTCTGAACTAATTTGGTGGGGCGGTGCTCAGGAACTTTAGTGAAGAGATAGGACTGATGGTAAAATGCAAAGATAGCGTGCAGTCAGACTGTCAGATACGGCGGACAGATGCGAGGACAAAATTGCATCGAGCAGGGTGAGTATTAGTGCATTAGGGATCAGAATTAAAAAGGGTAGCAGGTACAGTACACAAAGTGTTATATCTCAATGCATGGAGTATGAAAAATAAGGTGGATGATCTTGTTGCACCATTACCGATTGTTGGGTATGATGTTGTGGCCATCACTGATTCGTGGCTGAAGAATGGTTGTAGTTGGGAGCTGAATGTTCAAGTTTACACAATGTATCGGAGGAAGGAAGGAAGGCTGATGGGGTGGTGTGGCTCTGCTGGTAAATCAGCAGCAAGATGTGACATAGGATTGGAAGATGTTGAATCCTTGTGGGTTGAGGTAAGGAACTGCAAGAGTAAAAATGCCACTGTTGGCAGTAATATACAGGCCTCCCAACAGTCAGTGGGTTGGCACCCACAGATTAAAACTAGAAATAGAAACAGCTGATGAAAAGGACAATGTTATGATAATCATGGGAGATTTGAACATAGAGGTCAATTGGGAAAATCAGGTTAGTAAAGGATCTCAAGAGTGTGAGTTTGTTGAATGCAATGTCATGGCTTTCGAGAGCAGTTTGTCGTTGAGCCTACTCGGGGAACAGCTCTACTGGATTGTGTGTTATGTATTGAACCAGAGATGAGTAGTTAAAAGAAACCTTAGGAGGCAGAGCTCACAACATGACCGAGTTCAACTTGAAAATTGATAAGGCGAAAGTAAAGTCTGACATTGTAGTATTTCAGAGAAGTAAAAGAAATTACAGTGGTCTGAGAGAGGAGTTGGCCAAAGCAAATTGGAAGGAGATGCTGGCAGGGATGAGAGCAGAGCAGAAATGATGTCAGTTCTGGGAAAATGTGTAAGGTAAAGGATAGATGTATTCCAAAAATAAATAAATACTCAAATGGCAAAATAGTACAACCGTGGCTGACAACGGAAGGCAAGTTAATGTAAAGGCAAAAGAGAGGGCATACAACAAAACCAAAATTAGTAGGAAGACAGAGGATTGGGAAGCTTTTAAATACCTACAGAGAGGAACTGAAAGAATGATTGGGATGAAAAAATAAACAAGTAATTGATTTGAATTGAATTGACTTTATTACTTACATCCTTCATACACACGAGGATTGAAAATCTTTATGTTACATCTCCGTCTAAATGTGCAATTTATAGTAATTTATGATGAATAATATGTACAACAGGCTGGTTAATGTAACGTAGAAATACAGTTGTGTCCACATGAGTTAATCAGTCTGATGGCCTGGTTGAAGAAGCTGTCCCGGAGCCTGTTACTCCTGGCTTTTAATTTGTGGTTTAGAATAGCATTCAATCCAAGAGCAGGGATGTAATGCTGAGGCTTTATAAGGCACTGGTGAAGACTCACCTTGAGTATTGTGAACAATTTTGGGTTCCTCGTCTAAGAAAAGATGTGCTGGCATTGCAGAAGGTTCATTTCATAAGGATGACTCCAGGAATGAAAGAGTTATCATAACAGGAACGTTTGATTGCTCTGTGTCTGTACTCGCTGGTATTTAGAAAGATGAGTGGGGATCTAATTGAAACCTTTCAAATGTTGAACGTCCTAGACAGAGTAGATGTGGAAAGGATGTTTCCCATGGTGGTGGAGTTTAGGACAAGAGGGCACAGCCTCAAGATAGAGGGGGGTCTATTGAAAACAGATGCGGTGAAATTTGAGCCAGTGGCTGGTGAATTTGTGGAGCTTGTTGGGTGTATTTAAGGCAGAGCTTTAGATTGGACACAGCATCAAAGTTTACGTGGAGAAGACCAGATGGTGGGGCTGAGGAGGGAAAAAAAGGATCAGCCATGATTGAATGACAGAGCAGACTCGATGGGCAAATGGCCTAATTCTGCTCCTATGTCTTATGGTGATCAGACCACTACATTGAAGCATTGTGAGAATGAGCTCGGACACACCAACAAGCATTGACATGGGTCAAGATTTCATGTCGGGAGAAGCACACACAGCATAACCGGCCTGGCAAAGCTCCCTCACACACATACACAGGAAGGACTGGCAGATTGTGGTCAGAGCCTCAGCAATGTACGTTATTATTTCCCTCAGTAACCTAAAAAGCAATCTCTTTAGAGACAGTCATTTATTCATTTAAACAACTCAATCACTAGACATGAGATGACACACTGTAACATACAAACTCTTCAATGTGCACACTCTCCTTTAATGTGCGCGCGCACACACACACACACACACACACACACACACACACACACACACACACACACACACACACAATATACTATCAGAGTGTGACACACGGCCACAGAAATAGGCACAAATTCTCATTTAGAATTGAAACCTGCCGTCCTTACCCAGTCTGACTGTTCTGTGGCACTGAGCTGCCCTCTGACGTGACGTCACATCAACACTTCACAGACAGACTCCGGGATGAGATTCCTCAGGAGGATGATCTGGGAGGGTTTGATGGATGTTGAACTCACGGCCCACTTCATCAATCTGCAAGACTAAGATGTCTTCTTGAGCATGGTCCATTGGTGTGTGTTTGCCCCCCCCCCCCCCCCCATCCCTCTAACCATTTCCCATCTGTGCACCTGTCCAAAGTTATTTTAAAATACTTTATTTTTACCTGTTTCTACAGCGTCTGAGGGCAAATTCCATTCACCAACCTCCCTCTCTATGAGAATGTTACCCGATAGACCACTCAGAAAAATTTCCCGTCTCACATTCAGTCTGAGGCCTCTGGTTCTGTACTCCCATTTATTGGAAAAAGAAACTTTATTTAAGCTCCTTATGAATTATTTAACTCGATAAGGGGTCATACCTGAACATCCTACACTACAGCTGAATAGCCCAACCTTATCCACTCTCTGCTTTTAACCCAAGCCCCCCAGTCCTGGTAACATCCTCCTGAAGCCTCCTTTCCAGTGTAATAACATCCTCCCCATATTCGGGAACCGGAAATGCAGACAATGCTACAAGTGTGGTCTATCATCGACATCAAAGGCCTTGCTGAATTTCATGTGGACAGTGTGGAATAGGCTGATGAATACAGGACTGAAGGTGTTTTTTTAGATTGGGACAAGAAGGGCGGCGTGGGAGCTAAATTCTGAAGGAAGGCAGTTTTTTAAAAAATCTTCACGTACAAGAACGGAGAGACTGCGCAGGACAGCGCGGAGAGTTTAAAAAGATGACCGCGGGCAGCGGAGTGGGTGGCAGCAGAGTGTAGGGCTTTGGCTCAACGGGCTCAGGCGGTAACGGGAAGAGGCGAGAGCGAGGCACCGACTCTTTTTCTCCCCTTGGCAAATTGGCCCGGACGAACAGGGGAACAGCAGGGCACATTAGCCAATGGTTTAAAAACTTTGTGTGCTTGGGGAAGTAAGTGGGTGAGTAGACCTATCTTTCTTGGTAGAATTAGGTAGCATGACTGCAGGGTCAGTGCTTTGTTCAGGGTGTCAGATGTGGGAATCCTGGGAGACCTCCAGCCTCCCTGATAGCCACATCTACACCAGGTGAACCGAGATTCAGCTTCTCGGAGACCGTGTTAGGGATCTGGAGCTGCAGCTTGATGACCTACTGCTTATTAGAGAAAATGAAGCGACAGGAGCTACAGGGAGATAGTCATCCATGGGCTACAGGGGTCAGAAAACTGGGTGACTGTCAGGAGAGGGAAGGGAAATGCATGGATAATTGAGAGCACCCCTGTGGCTGCCCCCCTCAGCAACAAGTATATCGTTTCGGATGCTGTTGAGGGGGTTGACCTGACAGGGGACGGCCATGGTGATCGGGTGCCTGACACTGTTGTGCAGGAGGGAAGTAGGGAGAAGAGGAATTCGGTAGTCATAGGGGATTCCATAGTCAGGGGAACAGACAGGAGATTCTGTGAGCCTGGTAGAGATACCCGCATGGTGTGCTGCCTCCCAGGTGCCAGAGTACGGGATGTCTCGGATCGGGTCCAGAATATCCTGAAGGGAGAGGGCGAGCAGCCAGCTGTCTTGGTACATGTTGGTACCAATGACATAGAGAGGAAAAGGGAGGAGGTCCTGAAGAGAGATTTCCGGGAGTTAGGAATGAAGCTGAGAAGCAGGACCTCCAGGGTAATAATCTCAGGATTGCTACCTGTGCCACGTGCTAGCGAGGGCAAGAATAGTAGGATCAGGCAGATGAATGTGTGGCTGAGAGACTAGTGCAGGAGGCAGGGCTTCAGATTCTTGGATCATTGGGATCTCTTCAGGGGGAAGTATTACCTGTTCATAAAGGACGGGTTACACCTGAACTCGAAGGGGATCAAGATCATAGCGGGAATGTTTAATAGAGCTGTTAGGGAGGGTTTAAACTAATTTGGCAGGGGGATGGGATACCGGAATGATAAAGTGGAGGAGGGGGAAAACAGAAATAAATCTAAGATAGTGAGCAGTAAAGATGTCAGAAAGGACAGGCAGGTGATGGGGCAAATTTGCAGCCACTGGGATGAGTTGCAGTGCAATCAAAACAAAAAGTATCAAATACTGGACTTAAGGTGTTGTCCTTAATATACACAGCATAAGGAATAAGGTGGATGATCTTGTCGTACAGCTACAGATTGGCAGGTACAATTTTGTGGCCATCACTGAGACGTGGCTAAAGGATGTATGTCTCTGAGAGCTGAACGTCCAAGGATACACGGTGTATTGGAAGGATAGGCAGGTAGGCAAAATTGGGGGCATGGATTTATTGGTAAGAAATTATATTAAATCGTTAGAAAGAGGTGAAGTAGGATCAGAAGAATATTTATGGGTTGAGCTAAGAAATCGCACGGGAGAAAGAACCTCCTAACAGCTGCAGTGAGGTGGACTACAAATTACAACAGGAAATAGAAGGGCAGTGTTATGAGAATTGTGTGGGATTTTAACATGCGAGGGGATTTGGAAAATGAGGTTGACACTGGATCTCAAGAAAGGGAATTTGTAGAAAGTCCACGAGATGGGTTTTCACAATAGCTTGTTGTTGAGCCCACTAGGGGATCAGAACTACTGGATTGGATATTGTGTAATGAACCAGAGGTGATTAGAGATTCAGGTGAAGGAACCGTTAGGAGGCAGTGATCGTAACATGATTGAGTTCACTGTAAAATTTGAGAAAGAGAAGCAGAAATCCGATGTGTCGGTATTGCAGTGGAGTAAAGGAAATTACAGTGGCATGAGAGATGAACTGGCCAAATTTGACTGGGAAGGGACACTAGCGGGAGGACGGCAGAGTAGCAGTGGCTGGAGTTTATGTGCGATGTGAGGAATGTGCAAGACAGATATATTCCAAAAAAGAAGAAATTTTCGAATGGAAAATGGTTGCGACCGTGGCTGATAAGAGAAGTCAAAGCCAAAGTAAAAGCAAAGGAGAGGGCATTCAAGGAAGCAAAAATTAGTGGGAAGACAGAGGATTGGGAAGTTTTTAAAAGCTTACAAAAGGAAACTAAGAAGGCCATTAAGAGGGAGAAGATGAACTATAAAATGAAGCTAGTAAATAATATCAAAGAAGATACTAAAAGCTTTCTCAAAGATATAAAGAGTAAAAAATGGGTGAGAGTTGATATAGGACAGATAGGAAATGATGCTGGAGAAATTGTAATTGGAGATAAGCAGATGGCTGAGGAACCAAATGAGTATTTGCATCAGTCCTCACTGAGGAAGATATCAGCAGTATACCGGACACTCAAGGGTGTCAGGGATGAGAAGTGTGCGCAGTCACAATTACGACAGAGAAAGTACTCAGGAAGCTGAATAGTCTAAGGGTAGATAAATCTCCAGGACCAGATGGAATTCACCCTTGTGTTTTGAAGGAAGTAGCTGTGGAGAATCCGGAGGCATCAGCAATGATCTTTCAAAAGTCAATAGATTCGAGCATGGTTCCGGAGTGGTGGAAAATTGCAAATGCCACTCTAGTATTTAAGAAGGGGGCAAGGAAGCAAAAAATGAATTATAGACCTATTACCTTGAGAAATGGTTGGGAAGTTTCTGGAGTCAATTGTCAAGGATGAGGTTACGGAGTACCTGGAGGCATATGACAAGATAGGCCAAACTCAGCATGGATTCCTTAAAGGAAAATCCTGCCTGACAAACCCATTGAAATTTTTTGAGGTAATTACAAGTAGAGTAGACAAGGGAGATGCAGTGGATGTTGTGTATTTGGATTTTCAGAAGGCTTCTGACAAGGTGCCACACTTGAGGCTGCGAAGCCCATGGAATTATGGGAAAGTTATGGACATCGATAGAGCGTTGGCTGATTGGCAGGAAACAGAGAGTGGGAATAAAGGGATCCCATTCTGATTGTCTGCCAGTTACCATTGGTGTTCCACAGGGGTCCGTGTTGGGGGCAATTCTTTTTACATTGTATATCAATGATTTGGATTATGGAATAGATGGCTTTGTGGCTAAGTTTGCTGATGATACAAAGATAGGTGGAGGGGACGGTAGTGCTGAAGAAACAGAGAGTCTACAGAGAGACTTGGATAGATTGGGAAAATGGTCAAGGAAGTGACAAATGAAATACAGTGTTGAAATGTGTATGGTCATGCACTTTGGTAGAAGAAATAAACGGGCAGGCTATTATTTAAATGGAGAGAGAATTTAAAGTTCTGAGATGCAACGGGACTTGGGAGTGCTCGTGCAGGATACCCTTAAGGTTAACCTCCAGGTTGAGTCGGTGGTGAAGAAGGTAAATGCAATGTTGGCATTTATTTCCAGTGGAATAGAATATAAAAGCAAGGATGTGATGTTGAGGCTCTATAAGGAACTGGTAAGACCTCACTTGGAGTACTGTGTGCAGTTTTGGGCTCCTTATTTCAGAAAGGATGTTCTGACATTGGAGAGGGTTCAGAGCAGATTCACTAGAATGATTCCGGGAATGAGAGGGTTAACATCTGAGGAACATTTGACCACTCTTGGACTGTACTCCGTGGAGTTTAGAATGAGGGGAAACCTCACAGAAACATTTCGAATGTTAAAAGGCGTGGATAGAGTGGATGTGGCACAGTTGTTTCCCATGGTGGGGGAGTCTAGTACAAGAGAACATGACTTAAGGATTGAAGGGCGCCCATTCAGAAGGGAGATGCGAAGAAATTTTTTAGCCAGAGGGTGGTGAATCTGTGAATTTCTTGTGGCAGTGGAGGCCAGGTCATTGGGTGTATTTAAGGCAGAGATTGATCAGTATCTGAGTAGCCAGGGCATCAAAGGTCATAGTGAGATGGTGGGAGAGTGGGACTAAATGGGAGAATGGATCAGCTCATGATAAAATGGCGAAGCAGATTCGAAGGGCCGAATAGCCGGATTCTGCTGCTTTGTCTTATGGTCATATTTGAATGCACCAGTATAAGAATCTTGTAGTACAGGTAGAGTTTGGCAGGTACAACCTTAGGCAGGTACGACTTTGGTTGAAGAAATAAAGACATAGACAATTCTGTAAACAGTGCCTATTTTCAAAAATCAGAGGTGCAAAAGGACATGGGTGTCCTTGTGCAGGATTCCCTGAAGGTTAATTTGCAGTTTGTGTCGGTGATAAGATTGGCAAACTCAATGTTTGCTTTCATTTCGAGAGGATTAGAGTACAAGAGCAAGGGTGTAATTCTGAGGTTTTATAAGGCATTGGTCAGACCACACTTAGAGTATTGTGAGCAGTTTTGGATCCCTTCTATCGGAAAACATGTACTGGCATTGGAGGGGGTGCAGAAGATTCACAGGAATGATTCTGGGAATGAAAGCGTTAACATATGAGGCGTGTTTGATGGTTCTGAGCCTGTACTCACGGGGGTTTAGCAGAATAGCTGATTTATTATCCCCATCAAACCTATTCTCCTGCCTCCTCCACATAAATTTTGAGACTCTGACTAATCAAGAAGTTTACTTATTAACTTCTTCTTTAAAAATCAAACAGGAGAAAATCTGCAGATGCTGGTAATCAAAGCTACACAGGTCCTGATGAAGGGTCTCGCCAGATCTCTCTGACACCTGTCTGGAGAGAGTTGATGTTGGGAGGATGTGGGTGGGTCGAGAACGGTAAGCACAGCCTCCGACTATAGGGGTGTCCATTTAGGACAGAGATGAGGAGGAATTCCTTTATCCACAGGATAGTGAACCTGCCACAGGCAGCTGTGGAGGCCAAATAATTAAGGAGATTTAAAGCAGAGTAACACACACAAATTGTCGGGGGAACAGCAGGCCGGGAAATTTCTATGGAAAAGAGTAAACGGTCGACGGTTCAGACTGAAACACTTCATCAGGACCTGTGTTGCTTAAGGGTTCCTGCAAATTCATCCCCTGTCCTAATGAGGGGCTGCGGGGGATGGGGTTGTGGGAAAGGGGACAAAGTCATCCTCATCTGCCATCTTTGCCCCCTCCAGCTTCTCATTACGTCTACACACACAGTTCACCCACAGGCTTTCCACCCCACCCCCTCCTGGTTCAATCTGCCATTCATCTCTCCGCTACTGGTTCCCATTATCACCTCCTTTAATGTCTCAAACCATCACACTCACAGATGAAAGTGAACATTGTATGACGGGCCTGTTCCTGTGCTGTACTGCTCGATGTTCTCTGTTCCCGGTTTTGAAGAATGAGAGGAGATCTCAGGGATCAACAGGCAGGAGTCAGGGAGTATGTTTCCCCTGTTTGAGGAGTCAAGGGCCAGGGGTCTCTCTGCTCTCCGTCCAGCGTAAAAGCCTTGGCGAAACATTAGTTGTCCATCCGCTTTCGTCGGGTCAAACGACGGTGAAGGTTCTTGTCGGCCGCTCGACTGCGCCTGAGGCCCAGCGGCCTGTCCACCAGTCCCAGGTGACTGCTGCCCGAGTATCCTCCCCCCCCCCCGATCCCCGGGGCCGCGCTGTCCGAGTCTCCCCCCGATCCCCGGGACCGCGCTGTCCGAGTCTCCCCCCGATCCCCGGGGACTCTCTAATTCTCTGTATCTCCCCCCAGTCTCTGTCACCCTGGATGTGGAAACGGCGAATCCGTGTCTCGAGGTGTCTGAGGATCGGAAGAGTGTGAGATGTACCGGGACCCGCAGGAATCTCCCTGACACCGGGAAGAGATTCACATACTGGGCTTGTATGCTGGGATCGGAGGGATTCACATCGGGGAGACATTACTGGGAGGTGGAGGTGACGGGGAATCGGGTCTGGTGTCTGGGAGTCGCCGCAGAGTCTGTGGAGAGGAAGGGATGGTTCAGTCTGAGTCCGGAGACCGGATTCTGGGTCATCGGGCGGAATGGTGACGTGTTACATCGGGATTATGACGTGTTCCGTGTTCTCCCCTCCCCCGAGTCCCGTCTCGCTGCCGGTCCCATCCCCGGGAGGGTGGGAGTTTATCTCAGTTACGAGTCCGGGACAGTTTCATTTTACAACGCGGAGACCAAGTCCCATCTCCACACCTTCACTGGGAATCAATTCACCGGGAAACTTTATCCTCTCTTCCGGACTCGGGATGGAAAACAGTGCCTGAGAATCTGCTCCGGTTCCGCTCCGGGTCTGTAAACGGGTCGGGTCCCGGGACCGGCGTCAGGAGTAAAGTCCCTGTAAATATAAATGTGCGGAGAGTGCAGCTAAATACGTGGCTAAGGAGATTGTGCAGGAGGGAGGGCCTCGGCGCCCACAAGGACGGGTGTGATTCCCCTTCGTGCCTCGGTGGGTCTGTTTCGGCTACGTCTGTGGTGGCTGACGAAACATGCTTTGACAGGGAGCGAGCGAGGATCAATGACTACAACTCCCAGAAGGCCCCACTGATGACGTTGAGATGTTGTTTAGGGATAAGGTATAAAAGCAAAATGGAGGAAAATGTAATGCATTACGTTTTCTCTACTGTGTCGTGCCTTCAAAGAGAGATTCCAGCGAGCAATAGATAGAACACAGAACAATACATCACAGTACAGGCCCTTCGGCCCACGATGTTGTGCCGACCCTTAAACTCTGCCTCCCTAAGCTTAAATTCCTCCAGTTACCTGTCTAGTAGACTCTTAAACTTCACTAGTGTGTCTGCCTCCACCACTGACTCGGGCAGTGCATTCCACGCACCAACCACTCTCCGAGTATAAAATCTTCCTCTCATATCCCCTTGAACTTCCCTCCCCTTACCTTAAAGCCGTGTCCTCTTGTATTGAGCAGTGGTGCCCTGGGGAAGAGGCGCTGGCTATTAATTCCCCTTAATATCAACTATACCTCTATCATTTCTCCTCTCATCCTCCTTCTCTCCAGAGAGTAAAGCCCTAGCTCCATTAATCTCTGATCATAATCTATACTCTCTGAACCAGACAGCATTCTGGTAAATCTCCTCTGTACCCTTTCCAGTGCATCCACAACCTTCTTATAGTGAGGTGATCAGAACTGGACAGAGTACTCCAAGTGTGGCCCAACCTGCGTTTTACAGAGCTGCATCATTACATAGCGACTCTTAAACTCTATCCCTCGACATGAAAGTTAACACCCCATAAGCTTTTTTATCTACTCTGCCTACCTGTGAGGCAACTTTCAGGGATCTGTGGACATGTAGCCCCAGATCCCTCTGCTCTTCCACACTTCCAAGTATCCTGCCATTTACTTTGTACTCTGCCTTGGAGTGTGTTCTTCCAAAGTGTACCATCTCATACTTCTCCAGGTTGAACTCTATCTGCCACTTCTCAGCCCACTCCTGCATCCTATCAATGTCTCTCTGCAATCCTTGACAATCCTCTGAACTATCCACAACACCACCAACCGTTGTGTCTTCTGCAAACTTGCTAACCCATCCTTCTACCCCCACACTCAGGTCGTTAATAAAAATCACGAAAAGTAGGGATCCCAGAATTGATCCTTGTGGGACACTATTAGTCACAACCCTTCAATCCGAATGTAATCCCTCCACCACAACTCTGCTTTCTGCAGGCAAGCCAATTCTGAATCCACCTGGTCAAACATCCCTGGTTCCAATGCCTTCTGACTTTATGAATAAGCTATGTCGATCACATCCACTGCACTACCCTCATCTATATGCCTGGTAACCTCTTAAAAGAACTCTATCTTAAAAGACTGTCCCTACTTCCCTTTTTGAACAATGGGACAACATTCGCCAACCTCCAATCCTCCTGTAACATTCCCATGGACAATGAGGACATAATGATCCTAGCCAGAGGCTCAGCAATCTAATTCCTCGCCTCGGATCCAGAACTGGAATGTGGCACAGCGAGAAGATGAAGAGATTCATTTCTGCAGGTCAAATTTGAACACAGAATATAATATTAATGGGAAGACTCTTGGCTGTGTGGAGTGTCAGAGATCTTGGGGTCCGAGTCCATGCGACACTCAAAGCTGCCGTGGAGGTTGGCAGTATTGTTAGGAAGGGTTCTGGTGTGATGGTCTTCATCAACCGAGGGATTGAGTTCAAGAGCTGTGAGGTGATGTTGAAGCTATATTTCTCCTAACCTGTACATAAGTAATTGTACCCCAACACGGCAGGGCTGTGGGCTTAGTTGGACTCCACTTGGGAGTCCTGTGTTCAGTTCTGGTGGCCTCACTACAGGAAGGATGTGGGTACTATAGAGAGTGTAGCGTAGATTCACAAGGATGTTGCTCTTGGATTGGAGAGCATGCCTTATGAGAATCGATTGAGTGAACTTGGCCTTTCCTTCTTGGAGCGACGGAGGATGAGAGGTGACCTGATAGAGGTGTATAAGATGATGAGAGGCTTTGACCATGTGGATAGCCAGAGGCATTTTCCTAGGCTTGAAGTAACTAACACGATGGGACGTAGTTTTAAGCTGCTTGGAAGTCGGTACCGAGGGAAAGTCAGGGGTAAGTTCCTTACTCAGAGAGTGGTGGATGCATGGAATGGGCTGCTGGCAATGGTGGTGGAGGTGGATACAATAGGATATTTTAAGAGATTCTTAGATAGGTTCATGGAGCTTAGAAACTTAGAGGGATATGCGATCAGGAAATCCAAGGCAGTCTCTAGAGTAGGTTACATGATCGGTACAACATTGTGGGCTGAAGAGCCTGTAATGTGCTGTAGATTTCTGTGTTCTGTGTCAAAGACAGGCAGAGGGATTAGTTGAAATGGACTGGAGGACGGTATGGAAAGGTTGGGCCGAAGGGCCTGTGTTAGTGCCGTAAGGGAGGGGTTCTGTCCCAACCATCGACTCTGTTCCCCTCAACAGATGCTGCCTGACTTGACAACGTTCTTGAAAAGTTGTATTCAGTTCCGCTTAGCATTCTGTACAAAGGATGTTTTGTGCTGGAAGAGTGCAGAGGAGATTCATCATGATTGAGGGGGCTTGTGTTCATAAGTCCATAAGGCATAGGAACAGAATTAGGCCATTCAGCACATTGAGTCAGCCAACTTTCCATCATGGCTGATCCCAGATCGCACTCAATTCCAGATATTTGACCTCCCGCCATATCCTTTAATACCCTGACCGATCAGGAAACGATCAAATTCTGACTTGAATATACCCACACACTCGGCCTCTACCGCAGTCTGTGGCAGAGCATTCCACAGATCCAATACACCTTGGCTAATAAAAAAAAAGCTGCTTACCTCTGTTTGAAAAGGTGGCCCCTCAACTTTGTGGCTGTGCCCCACCACAGGAAATACCTTCTCCACATCCAACTTATCCAGTCCTTTCAACATTCGGTAGGTTTCAATGAGATGCCCCCGCATTTGTCTGAGTTCCAGTGAGCACAGGGTCAAAGCTGCCAAGTGCTCCTCATATTTTAACCCCTTCATTCCCGAAATCATCTTTCTGAACCTCCTCTGGACTCTCTCCAATGACAACACATCCTGTCTGAGATGTGGGGCCCAACACTGTTGACAATACTCCAAGTGTGGCCTGAATGAGATTAGACATTGTTGATCTACAGGGGGATCTACAGGGGAATTCATAACTCCCAGATAGTGATTCCATTGTCAGGCAGTTACGTGGCAGTTGTATAAATCTCTAGTTTAACCACATCTGGAGAATTGCATTCGAATACAGGAATAATGCGGAGGTTTTGGATGGTGAGTGGAAGATGCTTAACAGGATGCTGCCTGGATAAAGTGAGACTGGACAATCTCGGGGAATTTTTTCCGGAGTGGCAGAAGCTGAGGGAAGTCTGACAGACGTTTACAGGAATGTGAGAGACACAGACAGAGTGGACAGCCGGGATTTTTTCTCTAAGGAGGAAATGTCCAATGCCAGTGGGCATGCACTTCAGGAGAAAGTGGGAACACATCCTCATTGGTCCTTTTTGCACTATTGAATAATTTTGTGATTTAGTGTAATTTTGTCTTTTCTCTGCATAGCTGCTGTTGAAAAAAACTATTAAAAAAGTCAACGATGTTAAAAACCTGACTCAGAATGGTTAAAGGAGATTTGCGTTTCAAGTTTTGTTTTTCATTCCCATAGTGGTGGGTGTCTGGAGTGAATATCGTGTGGTGGTGGAGGCAGATGTGATAGAAGCTATAAGGAACCACGCGAATGTGAGGGGAATGGAGGGATGTGTTCCTTGTGTAGGCAGAAGAGATTGGTTTAGTAAGGCATGAAGTGACCAGTTCAATTGGTTCAGAACAACACAGTGAGCAGAAGGGCCTGTTCAAGGACAAGTACAGCAAGCAGAGGAGGTAAACTGGATAAAGTGATCCCACTCAGAGAACAGACTGTGACGTCAGTGGATATATGTCGTCACCACAGCTCTCTCACCAAAGATACTTCACTGCTGGATAAAATGAAGTTTGTGATGTTTATAACCAATGTGGTGAATTGTCCTGCTCAGACATCTTATCCTGCTGAGGAAATTAAAATTATTGTGAAAGCTGCAGAAAGGTGTCTCGGTGTATCTGGTGTTTTGTGGGAAGCTTTAAATGAAGTTTTGTTGGGTGGGGTATCTGTATCCCAGTCTACTTGTGAACATACATAATAGTATTAAAATATATCAAGGAAATGCAATAAATCTGATTTATAATGTTTAAGACTTTAAGAAGTTTATTTCTGATTTTCAGATTCTTCCAATGTTATATCTGTTCAGGAAACTTGCACATTTTAGGTTTTTATTCCTGTGCAGGATTATATTGTCGTTTGGCTTGACAGGTTAGTTGGTAGAGGGGTGGTGTTGCCAGATTTATAAGGAAAGGGGCCGGGTATAGAGTGGTGAATGGGAATAAAATGTATGACGCACTTGTAGTAGAAATTCTTGATTCAACAGGTATGTATATAATTTTCTTGTGTGAAAATATTAACTTTTTGAATCGTATTTGGAGGTTTGGCCATCCACTTTCCTCATGGAAAGTGGTTGTTGTCATAGTGTCCATTCTAAAACCTGCAACTCCCCGTCTGACCCTCCTTGTCATGAACGTCTCTTTTATGAAAACTTGTGGAATGTGTGGTAATCGAGAGTTTGCATTATATTTTTGATGGAAGTGTTGATCTCACGTTTTATCAGTCGGGAATTCGGAAAAGTTTCGAATCAGCTTTGTGTTTGGAAGATTATTTTAGGAAACACAGTTAAATAAAGATCAACGCGTACAAACAAGCTGGAGGAACTCAGCAGGTCAGGCAGCGTCCGTGGAAACGAGTCAACGTTTCGGGCCGAGGCCCTTCGCCAGGACTGAAGAAGGAGGGGGCAGGGGCCCTACAAGGAAGGAGGGTGAGGGTGGGAAGGAGAAGGCTTGTAGGTGCCAGGTGAAAAACTACTCAGACGAAAGATCGAGGGGTGGGGAGTGGAAGCAGGGAGGGGATAGGCAGGAAAGTGAAGAGGGAATGTTAAGGGGAAAGCACTATGGGTAGTAGAGGAAGGCAGAATCATAAGAGAGGTGGTAGGCAGCTGGAAGAGGAGGCAGAGTGAAAGTGGGATGGGGGAAGGGAGGGGGAGGGAATTACCGGAAGTTGGAGAATTTGGTGTTCATGCCAAGGGGCTGGAGACTATCCAGACGGTATATGGGTTTAGCCTCATCATGGCAGTAGGGAGGCCATGTATGGACATATCCGAATGGGAATGTGAAGGAGAGTTGAAGTGGGTGGCGACCGGGAGATCCTGTCTGTCGTGGCGGACGGAGCGGAGGTGCTCGACGAAGCGATCCCCCAATCTGCCTCGGGTCTCACCGATGTTGAGGAGGCCGCACCGGGAGCACCGGATGCAATAGATGACCCCAACAGACTCACAAGTGAAGAGTTGCCTCACCTGGAAGGACTGTTGGGGCCCTGAATGGTGGTAAGAGAGGAGGTGTAGGGACAGGTGTAGCACTTACGCTTGCAGGGATAAGTACCCGGTGGGAGATCTGTGGGGAGGGACGTGTGGACCAGGCAGTGGCGGAGGGAACGATCCCTGCGAAAAGCAGAGAGGGGTAGAGAGGGAAAGATGTGCTTAGTGGTGGGGTCCTGTTGAAGGTTGCGGAGAATTATATGCTGGATCCGGAGGCTGGTGGGGTGGTAGGTGAGGACGTGGGGTGATGGGGTGAGGGCCGGAATGCATCCGGTGCTCCCGGTGTGGCCGTCCACACCGCAATGCCATTACCTCTGGAGTCAGTGGAGATTTGGATTGGTCCGGTGGGGTTTTGGAGGGGGAGGGTTAATGCTGCCAGCTCGGCAAGTTGACTGGAACCCCCCTCCCTCTCTGTGGTAAATTTTGCCCGTGGCGGGATGAAGTGCTGACGCTGTCCACAATGGTCTCCCCCTTTACAGCGGCTTGAGCCGACTGTGAACCAGGCGTGCAGTTTGTCGTCGGGATGGAGGGAATCGAGGTGTTGACCCCAACACGCTGAGGAGGGTTGTACCTTGGGGATGTCCGGGGCAGGGTTCTGGGACTGGGGGAAAGCCATGACTTGTTCATGGAGGCGGCTGACCCCTTCAGGACCGGGTTCGGCCCGCTCAGCAATGTAGCTTCCACTGGACAATGGAGGACGGCCCTCTTTGTGGGAGGAATCAGGGGACGTGACCCATCGCATTATGGGGAGGTGGGAGCGGAGGACGACAGGGTCGGTGCCTGTTTGGTGTTCTGTGTCGATGAACGCCAGGTATCGGGCGAGTAGCTGGCGCTCGAAGGGGCTGAAGCGCGCTATGCGGCGGGATTGCCTGGGAGGATGGTGTGCTGGGCACCTGTATCGACAAGTGCCATCCACCTCTGCGTGTTTCCCTTTCCCCAGTGCACTACGACAGGTATATGTGGCCTCAGGTCCCCCGGGTGGGAGAGGGCCAGAGAGCAAATGCCCCGGGGGCCCTGGCCTTCATCCTATGGGGGGGGGGGGGCGGAGAGGGTCTGTCACCCCTGTGGTGAGGTGCCTTGGTGGCTGAGGTGGGGCATTTCCTGTCTCAGGAAATCTGAGTTCTGTCTTGAGGGCAGGCGAGGCAGCCAGGCACTCGCCTTGTCGTTGGCGGTACCGAACCGCCGGTTGGGTCAGCTGCTTGGAGAAGTCCCGGGTCTCCGTGGTCACGGAGTAACCGGGGTAGGTCTGGGCGGGTCCTCTCCATCTCCTCCCTCGCTGGGGTGAACCTGGGACGGCGTGGTGACGGGTCGGGCATGTTGGAGCTCGGGTGTGAAGGGGGAAGGGTGGTTATGGGCCCTAGGCTCCTCGGGCTCCCCTTCCCCGTTGCTATCCAGCCAGGTGTCCCCATCCCCCAGCCACGCGTCCAGCTTGTCGCCGCGCTGGACCAGGGTTCGAGTCTTCAGCGGGTCCGGCTCCCTCCCGCAGCATGCAGCGGTTGTGTGAGCCTGCAGGCGGCCTCGGTTCCCCCGACCCCGAGCTCCACGGCTCGGGTCTGGGCAGCTTGTGCTCCCTCCCGCAGCGTGCAGCAGTTGTGTGAGTCTGCAGGCGGCCTCAGTTTCCCCGACCCCGAGCTCCTCGGCTCGGGTCTGGGCAGCTTGTGCTCCCTCCCGCAGCGTGCAGCAGTTGTGTGAGCCCGCAGGCGACCTCAGTTCCCCCGACCCCGAGCTCCTCGGCTCGGGTCTGGGCAGCTTGTGCTCCCTCCCGCAGCGTGCAGCAGTTGTGTGAGCCTGCAGGCGGCCTCGGTTCCCCCGACCCCGAGCTCCTCGGCTAGGGTCTGGACAGCTTGTGCTCCCTCCCGCAGCGTGCAGCAGTTGTGTGAGCCTGCAGGCGGCCTCGGTTCCCCCGACCCCGAGCTCCTCGGCTCGGGTCTGGACAGCTTGTGCTCCCTCCCGCAGCGTGCAGCAGTTGTGTGAGCCTGCAGGCGGCCTCGGTTCCCCTGACCCCGAGCTCCTCGGCTCGGGTCTGGGCAGCTTGTGCTCCCTCCCGCAGCGTGCAGCAGTTGTGTGAGCCTGCAGGCGGCCTCGGTTCCCCCGACCCCGAGCTCCTGGACTCGGGTCTGGGCAGCTTGTGCTCCCTCCCGCAGCGTGCAGCAGTTGTGTGAGCCTGCAGGCGGCCTCGGTTCCCCCGACCCCGAGCTCCTGGACTCGGGTCTGGGCAGCTTGTGCTCCCTCCCGCAGCGTGCAGCAGTTGTGTGAGCCTGCAGGCGGCCTCAGTTCCCCCGATCCCGAGCTCCTCGGCTCGGGTCTGGGCAGCTTGTGCTCCCTCCCGTAGCGTGCAGCAGTTGTGTGAGCCTGCAGGCGGCCTCGGTTCCCCTGACCCCGAGCTCCTCGGCTCGGGTCTGGGCAGCTTGTGCTGCCTCCCGCAGCGTGCAGCAGTTGTGTGAGCCTGCAGGCGGCCTCGGTTCCCCCGACCCCGAGCTCCTCGGCTCGGGTCTGGGCAGCTTGTGCTCCCTCCCGCAGCGTGCAGCAGTTCTGTGAGCCTGCAGGCGGCCTCGGTCCCCCCGACCCCGAGCTCCTGGACTCGGGTCTGGGCAGCTTGTGCTCCCTCCCGCAGCGTGCAGCAGTTGTGTGAGTCTGCAGGTGGCCTCGGTCCCCCCGACCCCGAGCTCCTGGACTCGGGTCTGGGCAGCTTGTGCTCCCTCCCGCAGCGTGCAGCAGTTGTGTGAGACTGCAGGCGGCCTCGGTTCCCCCGACCCCGAGCTCCTGGACTCGGGTCTGGGCAGCTTGTGCTCCCTCCCGCAGCGGGCAGCAGTTGTGTGAGCCTGCAGGCGGCCTCGGTTCCCCCGACCCCGAGCTTCTGGACTCGGGTCTGGGCAGCTTGTGCTCCCTCCCGCAGCGTGCAGCAGTTGTGTGAGCCTGCAGGCGGCCTCGGTTCCCCTGACCCCGAGCTCCTCGGCTCGGGTCTGGGCAGCTTGTGCTCCCTCCCGCAGCGTGCAGAGTTGTGTGAGCCTACAGGCAGCCTCGGTTCCCCTGACCCCGAGCTCCTCGGCTCGGGTCTGGGCAGCTTGTGCTCCCTCCCGCAGCGTGCAGCAGTTGTGTGAGCCTGCAGGCGGCCTCGGTTCCCCTGACCCCGAGCTCCTCGGCTCGGGTCTGGGCAGCTTGTGCTGCCTCCCGCAGCGTGCAGCAGTTGTGTGAGCCTGCAGGCGGCCTCGGTTCCCCCGACCCCGAGCTCCTCGGCTCGGGTCTGGGCAGCTTGTGCTCCCTCCCGCAGCGTGCAGCAGTTGTGTGAGCCTGCAGGCGGCCTCAGTTCCCCCGACCCCGAGCTCCTCGGCTCGGGTCTGGGCAGCTTGTGCTGCCTCCAGCAGCGTGCAGCAGTTGTGTGAGCCTGCAGGCGGCCTCAGTTCCCCCGACCCCGAGCTCCTCGGCTCGGGTCTGGGCAGCTTGTGCTGCCTCCAGCAGCGTGCAGCAGTTGTGTGAGCCTGCAGGCGGCCTCGGTTCCCCTGACCCCGAGCTCCTCGGCTCGGGTCTGGGCAGCTTGTGCTGCCTCCCGCAGCGTGCAGCAGTTGTGTGAGCCTGCAGGCGGCCTCGGTTCCCCCGACCCCGAGCTCCTCGGCTCGGGTCTGGGCAGCTTGTGCTCCCTCCCGCAGCGTGCAGCAGTTGTGTGAGCCTGCAGGCGGCCTCGGTTCCCCCGACCCCGAGCTCCACGGCTCGGGTCTGGGCAGCTTGTGCTCCCTCCCGCAGCGTGCAGCAGTTCTGTGAGCCTGCAGGCGGCCTCGGTCCCCCCGACCCCGAGCTCCTGGACTCGGGTCTGGGCAGCTTGTGCTCCCTCCCGCAGCGTGCAGCAGTTGTGTGAGCCTGCAGGTGGCCTCGGTCCCCCCGACCCCGAGCTCCTGGACTCGGGTCTGGGCAGCTTGTGCTCCCTCCCGCAGCGTGCAGCAGTTGTGTGAGACTGCAGGCGGCCTCGGTTCCCCCGACCCCGAGCTCCTGGACTCGGGTCTGGGCAGCTTGTGCTCCCTCCCGCAGCGGGCAGCAGTTGTGTGAGCCTGCAGGCGGCCTCGGTTCCCCCGACCCCGAGCTTCTGGACTCGGGTCTGGGCAGCTTGTGCTCCCTCCCGCAGCGTGCAGCAGTTGTGTGAGCCTGCAGGCGGCCTCGGTTCCCCTGACCCCGAGCTCCTCGGCTCGGGTCTGGGCAGCTTGTGCTCCCTCCCGCAGCGTGCAGCAGTTGTGTGAGCCTGCAGGCGGCCTCGGTTCCCCCGACCCCGAGCTCCTGGACTCGGGTCTGGGCAGCTTGTGCTCCCTCCCGCAGCGTGCAGCAGTTGTGTGAGCCTGCAGGCGGCCTCGGTCCCCCGACCCCGAGCTCCTGGACTCGGGTCTGGGCAGCTTGTGCTCCCTCCCGCAGCTTGCAGCAGTTGTGTGAGCCTGCAGGCGGCCTCGGTTCCCCCGACCCCGAGCTCCTCGGCTGGGGTCTGGGCAGCTTGTGCTCCCTCCCGCAGCTTGCAGCAGTTGTGTGAGCCTGCAGGCGGCCTCGGTTCCCCTGACCCCGAGCTCCTCGGCTCGGGTCTGGGCAGCTTGTGCTGCCTCCCGCAGCGAGCAGCAGTTGTGTGAGCCTGCAGGCGGCCTCGGTTCCCCCGACCCCGAGCTCCTCGGCTCGGGTCTGGGCAGCTTGTGCTCCCTCCCGCAGCGTGCAGCAGTTGTGTGAGCCTGCAGGCGGCCTCGGTTCCCCCGACCCCGAGCTCCTGGACTCGGGTCTGGGCAGCTTGTGCTCCCTCCCGCAGCGTGCAGCAGTTGTGTGAGCCTGCAGGCGGCCTCGGTTCCCCCGACCCCGAGCTCCTCGGCTCGGGTCTGGGCAGCTTGTGCTGCCTCCCGCAGCGTGCAGCAGTTGTGTGAGCCTGCAGGCGGCCTCGGTTCCCCCGACCCCGAGCTCCTGGGCTCGGGTCTGGGCAGCTTGTGCTCCCTCCCGCA
Source organism: Hypanus sabinus (assembly GCF_030144855.1). NCBI lineage: Eukaryota > Metazoa > Chordata > Chondrichthyes > Myliobatiformes > Dasyatidae > Hypanus > Hypanus sabinus. The sequence continues at coordinate 836,869 of NW_026779004.1, forward strand.
GCGTGCAGCCGTTGTGTGAGCCTGCAGGCGGCCTCGGTTCCCCCGACCCCGAGCTCCACGGCTCGGGTCTGGGCAGCTGGTGCTCCCTCCCGCAGCGTGCAGCAGTTGTGTGAGCCTGCAGGCGGCCTCGGTCCCCCCGACCCCGAGCTCCTGGACTCGGGTCTGGGCAGCTTGTGCTCCCTCCCGCAGCGTGCAGCAGTTGTGTGAGCCTGCAGGCGGCCTCGGTTCCCCCGACCCCGAGCTTCTGGACTCGGGTCTGGGCAGCTTGTGCTCCCTCCCGCAGCGGGCAGCAGTTGTGTGAGCCTGCAGGCGGCCTCGGTTCCCCCGACCCCGAGCTCCTGGACTCGTGTCTGGGCAGCTTGTGCTCCCTCCCGCAGCGTGCAGCAGTTGTGTGAGCCTGCAGGCCGCCTCAGTTCCCCCGACCCCGAGCTCCTGGACTCGGGTCTGGGCAGCTTGTGCTCCCTCCCGCAGCGTGCAGCAGTTGTGTGAGCCTGCAGGCGGCCTCGGTTCCCCCGACCCCGAGCTCCTCGGCTCGGGTCTGGACAGCTTGTGCTCCCTCCCGCAGCGTGCAGCAGTTGTGTGAGCCTGCAGGCGGCCTCGGTTCCCCTGACCCCGAGCTCCTCGGCTCGGGTCTGGGCAGCTTGTGCTCCCTCCCGCAGCGTGCAGCAGTTGTGTGAGCCTGCAGGCGGCCTCGGTTCCCCCGACCCCGAGCTCCTGGACTCGGGTCTGGGAAGCTTGTGCTCCCTCCCGCAGCGTGCAGCAGTTGTGTGAGCCTGCAGGCGGCCTCAGTTCCCCCGATCCCGAGCTCCTCGGCTCGGGTCTGGGCAGCTTGTGCTCCCTCCCGCAGCGTGCAGCAGTTGTGTGAGCCTGCAGGCGGCCTCGGTTCCCCTGACCCCGAGCTCCTCGGCTCGGGTCTGGGCAGCTTGTGCTGCCTCCCGCAGCGTGCAGCAGTTGTGTGAGCCTGCAGGCGGCCTCGGTTCCCCCGACCCCGAGCTCCTCGGCTCGGGTCTGGGCAGCTTGTGCTCCCTCCCGCAGCGTGCAGCAGTTCTGTGAGCCTGCAGGCGGCCTCGGTCCCCCCGACCCCGAGCTCCTGGACTCGGGTCTGGGCAGCTTGTGCTCCCTCACGCAGCGTGCAGCAGTTGTGTGAGTCTGCAGGTGGCCTCGGTCCCCCCGACCCCGAGCTCCTGGACTCGGGTCTGGGCAGCTTGTGCTCCCTCCCGCAGCGTGCAGCAGTTGTGTGAGACTGCAGGCGGCCTCGGTTCCCCCGACCCCGAGCTCCTGGACTCGGGTCTGGGCAGTTTGTGCTCCCTCCCGCAGCGTGCAGCAGTTGTGTGAGCCTGCAGGCGGCCTCGGTTCCCCCGACCCCGAGCTTCTGGACTCGGGTCTGGGCAGCTTGTGCTCCCTCCCGCAGCGTGCAGCAGTTGTGTGAGCCTGCAGGCGGCCTCGGTTCCCCTGACCCCGAGCTCCTCGGCTCGGGTCTGGGCAGCTTGTGCTCCCTCCCGCAGCGTGCAGAGTTGTGTGAGCCTACAGGCGGCCTCGGTTCCCCTGACCCCGAGCTCCTCGGCTCGGGTCTGGGCAGCTTGTGCTCCCTCCCGCAGCGTGCAGCAGTTGTGTGAGCCTGCAGGCGGCCTCGGTTCCCCTGACCCCGAGCTCCTCGGCTCGGGTCTGGGCAGCTTGTGCTGCCTCCCGCAGCGTGCAGCAGTTGTGTGAGCCTGCAGGCGGCCTCGGTTCCCCCGACCCCGAGCTCCTCGGCTCGGGTCTGGGCAGCTTGTGCTCCCTCCCGCAGCGTGCAGCAGTTGTGTGAGCCTGCAGGCGGCCTCAGTTCCCCCGACCCCGAGCTCCTCGGCTCGGGTCTGGGCAGCTTGTGCTGCCTCCAGCAGCGTGCAGCAGTTGTGTGAGCCTGCAGGCGGCCTCAGTTCCCCTGACCCCGAGCTCCTCGGCTCGGGTCTGGGCAGCTTGTGCTGCCTCCCGCAGCGTGCAGCAGTTGTGTGAGCCTGCAGGCGGCCTCGGTTCCCCCGACCCCGAGCTCCTCGGCTCGGGTCTGGGCAGCTTGTGCTCCCTCCCGCAGCGTGCAGCAGTTGTGTGAGCCTGCAGGCGGCCTCGGTTCCCCCGACCCCGAGCTCCACGGCTCGGGTCTGGGCAGCTTGTGCTCCCTCCCGCAGCGTGCAGCAGTTCTGTGAGCCTGCAGGCGGCCTCGGTCCCCCCGACCCCGAGCTCCTGGACTCGGGTCTGGGCAGCTTGTGCTCCCTCCCGCAGCGTGCAGCAGTTGTGTGAGCCTGCAGGTGGCCTCGGTCCCCCCGACCCCGAGCTCCTGGACTCGGGTCTGGGCAGCTTGTGCTCCCTCCCGCAGCGTGCAGCAGTTGTGTGAGACTGCAGGCGGCCTCGGTTCCCCCGACCCCGAGCTCCTGGACTCGGGTCTGGGCAGCTTGTGCTCCCTCCCGCAGCGGGCAGCAGTTGTGTGAGCCTGCAGGCGGCCTCGGTTCCCCCGACCCCGAGCTTCTGGACTCGGGTCTGGGCAGCTTGTGCTCCCTCCCGCAGCGTGCAGCAGTTGTGTGAGCCTGCAGGCGGCCTCGGTTCCCCTGACCGCGAGCTCCTCGGCTCGGGTCTGGGCAGCTTGTGCTCCCTCCCGCAGCGTGCAGCAGTTGTGTGAGCCTGCAGGCGGCCTCGGTTCCCCCGACCCCGAGCTCCTGGACTCGGGTCTGGGCAGCTTGTGCTCCCTCCCGCAGCGTGCAGCAGTTGTGTGAGCCTGCAGGCGGCCTCGGTTCCCCCGACCCCGAGCTCCTGGACTCGGGTCTGGGCAGCTTGTGCTCCCTCCCGCAGCTTGCAGCAGTTGTCTGAGCCTGCAGGCGGCCTCGGTTCCCCCGACCCCGAGCTCCTCGGCTGGGGTCTGGGCAGCTTGTGCTCCCGCCCGCAGCTTGCAGCAGTTGTGTGAGCCTGCAGGCGGCCTCGGTTCCCCTGACCCCGAGCTCCTCGGCTCGGGTCTGGGCAGCTTGTGCTGCCTCCCGCAGCGTGCAGCAGTTGTGTGAGCCTGCAGGCGGCCTCGGTTCCCCCGACCCCGAGCTCCTCGGCTCGGGTCTGGGCAGCTTGTGCTCCCTCCCGCAGCGTGCTGCAGTTGTGTGAGCCTGCAGGCGGCCTCGGTTCCCCCGACCCCGAGCTCCTGGGCTCGGGTCTGGGCAGCTTGTGCTCCCTCCCGCAGCGTGCAGCAGTTGTGTGAGCCTGCAGGCGGCCTCGGTTCCCCCGACCCCGAGCTCCTCGGCTCGGGTCTGGGCAGCTTGTGCTGCCTCCCGCAGCGTGCAGCAGTTGTGTGAGCCTGCAGGCGGCCTCGGTTCCCCCGACCCCGAGCTCCTCGGCTCGGGTCTGGGCAGCTTGTGCTCCCTCCCGCAGCGTGCAGCCGTTGTGTGAGCCTGCAGGCGGCCTCGGTTCCCCCGACCCCGAGCTCCACGGCTCGGGTCTGGGCAGCTGGTGCTCCCTCCCGCAGCGTGCAGCAGTTGTGTGAGCCTGCAGTCGGCCTCGGTCCCCCCGACCCCGAGCTCCTGGACTCGGGTCTGGGCAGCTTGTGCTCCCTCCCGCAGCGTGCAGCAGTTGTGTGAGCTTGCAGGCGGCCTCGGTTCCCCCGACCCCGAGCTTCTGGACTCGGGTCTGGGCAGCTTGTGCTCCCTCCCGCAGCGGGCAGCAGTTGTGTGAGCCTGCAGGCGGCCTCGGTTCCCCCGACCCCGAGCTCCTGGACTCGTGTCTGGGCAGCTTGTGCTCCCTCCCGCAGCGTGCAGCAGTTGTGTGAGCCTGCAGGCCGCCTCGGTTCCCCCGACCCCGAGCTCCTGGACTCGGGTCTGGGCAGCTTGTGCTCCCTCCCGCAGCGTGCAGCAGTTGTGTGAGCCTGCAGGCGGCCTCGGTTCCCCCGACCCCGAGCTCCTCGGCTCGGGTCTGGACAGCTTGTGCTCCCTCCCGCAGCGTGCAGCAGTTGTGTGAGCCTGCAGGCGGCCTCGGTTCCCCTGACCCCGAGCTCCTCGGCTCGGGTCTGGGCAGCTTGTGCTCCCTCCCGCAGCGTGCAGCAGTTGTGTGAGCCTGCAGGCGGCCTCGGTTCCCCCGACCCCGAGCTCCTGGACTCGGGTCTGGGAAGCTTGTGCTCCCTCCCGCAGCGTGCAGCAGTTGTGTGAGCCTGCAGGCGGCCTCGGTTCCCCCGACCCCGAGCTCCTGGACTCGGGTCTGGGCAGCTTGTGCTCCCTCCCGCAGCGTGCAGCAGTTGTGTGAGCGTGCAGGCGGCCTCAGTTCCCCCGACCCCGAGCTCCTCGGCTCGGGTCTGGGCAGCTTGTGCTCCCTCCCGCAGCGTGCAGCAGTTGTGTGAGCCTGCAGGCGGCCTCAGTTCCCCTGACCCCGAGCTCCTCGGCTCGGGTCTGGGCAGCTTGTGCTGCCTCCCGCAGCGTGCAGCAGTTGTGTGAGCCTGCAGTCGGCCTCGGTTCCCCCGACCCCGAGCTCCTCGGCTCGGGTCTGGGCAGCTTGTGCTCCCTCCCGCAGCGTGCAGCAGTTGTGTGAGCCTGCAGGCGGCCTCGGTTCCCCCGACCCCGAGCTCCACGGCTCGGGTCTGGGCAGCTTGTGCTCCCTCCCGCAGCGTGCAGCAGTTCTGTGAGCCTGCAGGCGGCCTCGGTCCCCCCGACCCCGAGCTCCTGGACTCGGGTCTGGGCAGCTTGTGCTCCCTCCCGCAGCGTGCAGCAGTTGTGTGAGTCTGCAGGTGGCCTCGGTCCCCCCGACCCCGAGCTCCTGGACTCGGGTCTGGGCAGCTTGTGCTCCCTCCCGCAGCGGGCAGCAGTTGTGTGAGCCTGCAGGCGGCCTCGGTTCCCCCGACCCCGAGCTTCTGGACTCGGGTCTGGGCAGCTTGTGCTCCCTCCAGCAGCGTGCAGCAGTTGAGTGAGCCTGCAGGCGGCCTCGGTTCCCCTGACCCCGAGCTCCTCGGCTCGGGTCTGGGCAGCTTGTGCTCCCTCCCGCAGCGTGCAGCAGTTGTGTGAGCCTGCAGGCGGCCTCGGTTCCCCCGACCCCGAGCTCCTGGACTCGGGTCTGGGCAGCTTGTGCTCCCTCCCGCAGCGTGCAGCAGTTGTGTGAGCCTGCAGGCGGCCTCGGTTCCCCCGACCCCGAGCTCCTGGACTCGGGTCTGGGCAGCTTGTGCTCCCTCCCGCAGCGTGCAGCAGTTGTGTGAGCCTGCAGGCGGCCTCGGTTCCCCCGACCCCGAGCTCCTCGGCTCGGGTCTGGGCAGCATGTGCTGCCTCCCGCAGCGTGCAGCAGTTGTGTGAGCCTGCAGGCGGCCTCGGTTCCCCCGACCCCGAGCTCCTCGGCTCGGGTCTGGGAAGCTTGTGCTCCCTCCCGCAGCGTGCAGCAGTAGTGTGAGCCTGCAGGCGGCCTCGGTTCCCCCGACCCCGAGCTCCTCGGCTCGGGTCTGGGCAGCTTGTGCTCCCTCCCGCAGCGTGCAGCAGTTGTGTTAGCCTGCAGGCGGCCTCGGTTCCCCCGACCCCGAGCTCCTGGACTCGGGTCTGGGCAGCTTGTGCTCCCTCCCGCAGCGTGCAGCAGTTGTGTGAGCCTGCAGGCGGCCTCGGTTCCCCCGACCCCGAGCTCCTCGGCTCGGGTCTGGGCAGCTTGTGCTCCCTCCCGCAGCGTGCAGCAGTTGTGTGAGCCTGCAGGCGGCCTCGGTTCCCCCGACCCCGAGCTCCTCGGCTCGGGTCTGGGCAGCTTGTGCTGCCTCCCGCAGCGTGCAGCAGTTGTGTGAGCCTGCAGGCGGCCTCGGTTCCCCCGACCCCGAGCTCCTCGGCTCGGGTCTGGGCAGCTTGTGCTCCCTCCCGCAGCGTGCAGCAGTTGTGTGAGCCTGCAGGCGGCCTCGGTTCCCCCGACCCCGAGCTCCACGGCTCGGGTCTGGGCAGCTTGTGCTCCCTCCCGCAGCGTGCAGCAGTTCTGTGAGCCTGCAGGCGGCCTCGGTCCCCCCGACCCCGAGCTCCTGGACTCGGGTCTGGGCAGCTTGTGCTCCCTCCCGCAGCGTGCAGCAGTTGTGTGAGTCTGCAGGTGGCCTCGGTCCCCCCGACCCCGAGCTCCTGGACTCGGGTCTGGGCAGCTTGTGCTCCCTCCCGCAGCGGGCAGCAGTTGTGTGAGCCTGCAGGCGGCCTCGGTTCCCCCGACCCCGAGCTTCTGGACTCGGGTCTGGGCAGCTTGTGCTCCCTCCAGCAGCGTGCAGCAGTTGAGTGAGCCTGCAGGCGGCCTCGGTTCCCCTGACCCCGAGCTCCTCGGCTCGGGTCTGGGCAGCTTGTGCTCCCTCCCGCAGCGTGCAGCAGTTGTGTGAGCCTGCAGGCGGCCTCGGTTCCCCCGACCCCGAGCTCCTGGACTCGGGTCTGGGCAGCTTGTGCTCCCTCCCGCAGCGTGCAGCAGATGTGTGAGCCTGCAGGCGGCCTCGGTTCCCCCGACCCCGAGCTCCTGGACTCGGGTCTGGGCAGCTTGTGCTCCCTCCCGCAGCGTGCAGCAGTTGTGTGAGCCTGCAGGCGGCCTCGGTTCCCCTGACCCCGAGCTCCTCGGCTCGGGTCTGGGCAGCATGTGCTGCCTCCCGCAGCGTGCAGCAGTTGTGTGAGCCTGCAGGCGGCCTCGGTTCCCCCGACCCCGAGCTCCTCGGCTCGGGTCTGGGAAGCTTGTGCTCCCTCCCGCAGCGTGCAGCAGTAGTGTGAGCCTGCAGGCGGCCTCGGTTCCCCCGACCCCGAGCTCCTCGGCTCGGGTCTGGGCAGCTTGTGCTCCCTCCCGCAGCGTGCAGCAGTTGTGTTAGCCTGCAGGCGGCCTCGGTTCCCCCGACCCCGAGCTCCTGGACTCGGGTCTGGGCAGCTTGTGCTCCCTCCCGCAGCGTGCAGCAGTTGTGTGAGCCTGCAGGCGGCCTCGGTTCCCCCGACCCCGAGCTCCTCGGCTCGGGTCTGGGCAGCTTGTGCTCCCTCCCGCAGCGTGCAGCAGTTGTGTGAGCCTGCAGGCGGCCTCGGTTCCCCCGACCCCGAGCTCCTCGGCTCGGGTCTGGGCAGCTTGTGCTGCCTCCCGCAGCGTGCAGCAGTTGTGTGAGCCTGCAGGCGGCCTCGGTTCCCCCGACCCCGAGCTCCTCGGCTCGGGTCTGGGCAGCTTGTGCTCCCTCCCGCAGCGTGCAGCAGTTCTGTGAGCCTGCAGGCGGCCTCGGTTCCCCCGACCCCGAGCTCCACGGCTCGGGTCTGGGCAGCTTGTGCTCCCTCCCGCAGCGTGCAGCAGTTCTGTGAGCCTGCAGGCGGCCTCGGTCCCCCCGACCCCGAGCTCCTGGACTCGGGTCTGGGCAGCTTGTGCTCCCTCCCGCAGCGTGCAGCAGTTGTGTGAGTCTGCAGGTGGCCTCGGTCCCCCCGACCCCGAGCTACTGGACTCGGGTCTGGGCAGCTTGTGCTCCCTCCCGCAGCGTGCAGCAGTTGTGTCAGACTGCAGGCGGCCTCGGTTCCCCCGACCCCGAGCTCCTGGACTCGGGTCTGGGCAGCTTGTCCTCCCTCCCGCAGCGGGCAGCAGTTGTGTGAGCCTGCAGGCGGCCTCGGTTCCCCCGACCCCGAGCTTCTGGACTCGGGTCTGGGCAGCTTGTGCTCCCTCCCGCAGCGTGCAGCAGTTGTGTGAGCCTGCAGGCGGCCTCGGTTTCCCTGACCCCGAGCTCCTCGGCTCGGGTCTGGGCAGCTTGTGCTCCCTCCCGCAGCGTGCAGCAGTTGTGTGAGCCTGCAGGCGGCCTCGGTTCCCCCGACCCCGAGCTCCTGGACTCGGGTCTGGGCAGCTTGTGCTCCCTCCCGCAGCGTGCAGCAGTTGTGTGAGCCTGCAGGCGGCCTCGGTTCCCCCGACCCCGAGCTCCTCGGCTCGGGTCTGGGCAGCTTGTGCTCCCTCCCGCAGCGTGCAGCAGTTGTGTGAGCCTGCAGGCGGCCTCGGTTCCCCCGACCCCGAGCTCCTGGACTCGGGTCTGGGCAGCTTGTGCTCCCTCCCGCAGCGTGCAGCAGTTGTGTGAGCCTGCAGGCGGCCTCGGTTCCCCCGACCCCGAGCTCCTCGGCTCGGGTCTGGGCAGCTTGTGCTGCCTCCCGCAGCGTGCAGCAGTTGTGTGAGCCTGCAGGCGGCCTCGGTTCCCCCGACCCCGAGCTCCTCGGCTCGGGTCTGGGCAGCTTGTGCTGCCTCCCGCAGCGTGCAGCAGTTGTGTGAGCCTGCAGGCGGCCTCGGTTCCCCCGACCCCGAGCTCCTGGACTCGGGTCTGGGCAGCTTGTGCTCCCTCCCGCAGCGTGCAGCAGTTGTGTGAGCCTGCTGGCGGCCTCAGTTCCCCCGACCCCGAGCTCCTCGGCTCGGGTCTGGGCAGCTTGTGCTCCCTCCCGCAGCGTGCAGCAGTTGTGTGAGCCTGCAGGCGGCCTCGGTTCCCCCGACCCCGAGCTCCTCGGCTCGGGTCTGGGCAGCTTGTGCTGCCTCCCGCAGCGTGCAGCCGTTGTGTGAGCCTGCAGGCGGCCTCGGTTCCCCCGACCCCGAGCTCCTCGGCTCGGGTCTGGGCAGCTTGTGCTCCCTCCCGCAGCGTGCAGCAGTTGTGTGAGCCTGCAGGCGGCCTCGGTCCCCCCGACCCCGAGCTCCTGGACTCGGGTCTGGGCAGCTTGTGCTCCCTCCCGCAGCGTGCAGCAGTTGTGTGAGCCTGCAGGCGGCCTCGGTCCCCCCGACCCCGAGCTCCTGGACTCGGGTCTGGGCAGCTTGTGCTCCCTCCCGCAGCGTGCAGCAGTTGTGTGAGCCTGCAGGCGGCCTCGGTTCCCCCGACCCCGAGCTTCTGGACTCGGGTCTGGGCAGCTTGTGCTCCCTCCCGCAGCGTGCAGCAGTTGTGTGAGCCTGCAGGCGGCCTCGGTTCCCCCGACCCCGAGCTCCTGGACTCGGGTCTGGGCAGCTTGTGCTCCCTCCCGCAGCGTGCAGCAGTTGGCGGCCTCGGTTGCCCCGACCCCGAGCTCCTGGACTCGGGTCTGGGCAGCTTGTGCTCCCTCCCGCAGCGTGCAGCAGTTGTGTGAGCCTGCAGGCGGCCTCAGTTCCCCCGACCCCGAGCTCCTCGGCTCGGGTCTGGGCAGCTTGTGCTGCCTCCCGCAGCGTGCAGCAGTTGTGTGAGCCTGCAGGCGGCCTCGGTTCCCCCGACCCCGAGCTCCTCGGCTCGGGTCTGGGCAGCTTGTGCTGCCTCCCGCAGCGTGCAGCAGTTGTGTGAGCCTGCAGGCGGCCTCGGTTCCCCCGACCCCGAGCTCCTCGGCTCGGGTCTGGGCAGCTTGTGCTGCCTCCCGCAGCGTGCAGCAGTTGTGTGAGCCTGCAGGCGGCCTCAGTTCCCCCGACCCCGAGCTCCTCGGCTCGGGTCTGGGCAGCTTGTGCTCCCTCCCGCAGCGTGCAGCAGTTGTGTGAGCCTGCAGGCGGCCTCGGTTCCCCCGACCCCGAGCTTCTGGACTCGGGTCTGGGCAGCTTGTGCTCCCTCCCGCAGCGTGCAGCAGTTGTGTGAGCCTGCAGGCGGCCTCGGTTCCCCCGACCCCGAGCTTCTGGACTCGGGTCTGGGCAGCTTGTGCTCCCTCCCGCAGCGTGCAGCAGTTGTGTGAGCCTGCAGGCCGCCTCGGTTCCCCCGACCCCGAGCTCCTGGACTCGGGTCTGGGCAGCTTGTGCTCCCTCCCGCAGCGTGCAGCAGTTGTGTGAGCCTGCAGGCGGCCTCGGTTCCCCCGACCCCGAGCTCCTCGGCTCGGGTCTGGGCAGCTTGTGCTCCCTCCCGCAGCGTGCAGCAGTTGTGTGAGCCTGCAGGCGGCCTCAGTTCCCCCGACCCCGAGCTCCTGGACTCGGGTCTGGGCAGCTTGTGCTCCCTCCCGCAGCGTGCAGCAGTTGTGTGAGCCTGCAGGCGGCCTCGGTTCCCCCGACCCCGAGCTCCTCGGCTCGGGTCTGGGCAGCTTGTGCTCCCTCCCGCAGCGTGCAGCAGTTGTATGAGCCTGCAGGCGGCCTCGGTTCCCCCGACCCCGAGCTCCTGGACTCGGGTCTGGGCAGCTTCTGCTCCCTCCCGCAGCGTGCAGCAGTTGTGTGAGCCTGCAGGCGGCCTCGGTTCCCCCGACCCCGAGCTCCTGGACTCGGGTCTGGGCAGCTTGTGCTCCCTCCCGCAGCGGGCAGCAGCGCTGCCGGAACTGTTCTGGCTCCTTGTCCTTCTGACCACATCAGTGCTGAATGTGGTCGGTAATCTTGACCTGGCGTCTCAGCAGGGACGCAAACAACCAGAAGGCACCCCTTTGACCCCCCTGGCTTTGGGAACCCTGATTCCTTAAGGAGGGAGACCACATGGTGGCCCAGCCTCTCGCCAAGGGGTCTAACTGCTCCGACCGGTTCACTGGTTTCCCGTGGTCTGCCAGCATGCTGGCCAGACTCTCAAACCCCTCCCTTTCATCGGTCCACCCGGGGATCCTATTCTGGATGCCTGCACTGGCTTTCTTCCCCTTGTTCCAGAACATTCTCCCCTGTGCTTCTGTGTCCAGCCAAGACCGATGAGATCCTGCTCGCAGCGCCGAATGTTGTGACGTAAAAGAGAGATTCTCCGGGTCTCACAGGCAAGAGCTCTGGACACACAGTTTTAATGATGAGTTTATTTACAAGGGGAGAAAAGCTTGGGAACAACACAAATGGCTACAATATTCGCACAAATGCTTAGAATAGAGGAGCGTGGGAAAAGTTGGGTCGGCCGTACAATACCCGAGAAAACGGTGTGGGGACAGAGTACAGGTACGCATACGTGCAAGGTAAAAGCAACTACGAAACTCGTCACACCTAGATCATGGGCAGGCACGGCTCTTTGCTAAAGGGACAATACCAAACGCTCCCACAGCCCTATTCAATGCACACCTTGTCTCCAGCGCTGTTCTGCAGTCTTCAGCCTGGAGTGAAGCAGGGTGGCCCCTCGAGGATGACAAAGAGAGCGAGCCAAGCACATGTAGGGACTGTGTCAGAGAGAGAGAGATGGGAGAGTGAGGGACTTTGGGAGTGGGAGAATGTTGACAGGGTGGGAGGGGAGCGAGCGAAGAGAATGTGGAGTTTGGGACGGTGAGGTGGGAGAGATGATTGTGTGGGAGAGAAAAGGGAACGTCGGTATGTGACGGGGGAGTGGAAATTGGAAGACAGAAGGGAGAGAGGGGTCTGGGAAAGAAAGAAATGAGCATCGGCGCGGGTCGGGAAATGCGGAGAGTGGGCAGGGCAAGGAAGCGAGAAATCTGAGAGTGAGTGTGTGAGTGACAGAGGGACTAAGGCACGGACAGAAGGAAGGGAGAATTGGGAGAGCGAGCGAGAAGTGGTTGTAAACTGTGGGAGAGAGAGTGGAGAATGCGGAGCGGGTGGAGAAATGAGGGTGGTGTGTGGGTGAGAGAGAAGGAAGAGTGGGGAGTGGGTGACAGAGATGGGATGGGATGGCAGATAGAGACAGTCAATTAAGAGAGAGGGGAGAGACAGAGATAAGGGAGAGTGTGGAGTGGGGAAAGGGAATTTATATTGTTGATTGGGAAAAGCAAGAATGAATCTGGTAGTGAGAGATGGGAAAGGCGTCTGTGAGACACAGAAGGGAAAGTAGAGGAGGGAGATGGGAGTGGATAATAGAGAACCGAAGGAGCAGTGTGGACTGGGAGAGAGAAAAAGGATAGAGTGACAGAAAGGGAAAGGAGTGGATAAGGAAAGGGAGAGTGGGGGGAATGGGGAGAAAGGGAAGGGAGAGTTGGAGAAAGGGGAGGGAGGGTGGGGAGAAGGGAAGTTAGAGTGGGAGAAAGGGAAGGGAGAGTGGGAAGAAGGGAAGTTAGAGTGGGAGAAAGGGAAGGGAGAGTGGGGAGAATGGAAGTGTAGAGAGTGTGAAAGAGAGATGGGAGATTAATGAGTAGACCAAATTGAGGGAGAGTGGGAAGAGTGAGAGAAATTGGACAGTTGCTTATGAGAAAGAAAAGCGAGTGCGTGTAGTGGGGGACAGAGTCAGGAGAGTGGAGAGTGGGAACGTAGGGATTGGGGACAGATAATGGAGAGAGAGAGAATGAAGAGTGAGGAGTAGGAAAGAGACGTAGAGTGAGAGCGGTTGGGCAGTGGGAGAGAGGGAAGGCAGCGTGGGAAGGGCGTGAGAGAGAAGCAAACTTTTGTGGTTTGAGAGAAAGAGGGGAGAGTGAGAAGTGAGAGAGAGGGAGCGTGTGTAGTGGGAGAGAAGAAAGGATTCGGAGTGGGAAAAGTGGGGATTGGGAAAGTGAGATGGGAGAATGGGGAGTGGCAGAGAATGAAGTCAGAGTGGGGAGAAGAAGAGAGATAAGGAAGAATAGGGAATAACTGAAGAGTAAGGACCAGTGTGTTGTGGAAGAGGGATTCCGGAGAAAGGGGAGTACAACAGTGTCACTCCACTCTTCAGGAAGCAAGAGAGGCAGAGGGAGGGAAACTAAAGGCCAGTTGGTCTGACCTCAGTGTTTGGGAAGATATTGGATTCGATTATTAAAGATGATGTTTCAGGGAACTTTGGACAAATGATAGAAAGGGCCGGAGTCAGCATAGTTTCCTGACAAATCTGTTGAAATTCATTGAAGAAATAACAAGCGGGATAGACAAAGGACAATCGGTTGATGTTGTGTACTTTGAATTTCAGGCCTTTGAAAAGGTGGCAGACATGAGGCTGTTTAACAAGCTACGAGCCCATGGTATTACAGAAAGAGCCCAGCACATATAAAGCAGTGGCTGATTGACAGGAGGCAGAACGTGTGAATAAATGGAGCGTTTTCTGTCTGGCTGCAGATGTCCAATGGCATTCCACGGGGTCTGTGATGGGACCGATTATTCTCTGCTAAATGGCGATGACTTGGATGATGTATTTGATGGCTTTGTTGCAAAATCTGCAGAGGACATGAACAGAGATGGAGGGAAAGGTAGTTCTGAGGACGTAGAGAGGCCACAGAAGGAGCTAGACAGATTAGGACTGGAAATGGCAGATGGAATACAGAGTCGGGAAATGTATGGTCATGAACTTTGGTAAAAGAAATGACTGGTTGGACGGGGAGAAAGTTTTTTTAATAATAACGAGGTACAGAGGAAACTGGGAATCCTTGTGCTGAATTCCCTAAAGATAAATTTGTAGGTTGAGACCGATGAGGAAGACAAATCTAATGTCAGCATTCATTTCATGAGGACTGAAAGGTAAAAGCAAGGACGAAATGTTGGAACTTTAAAAAGCTCTGGTGAGGCCTCACTTGTATTTTGAGCAGGTTTGAGCTCCTTGTCTTAGAAAGGATGTGCTGAATCTCGAGGGGGTTCAGAGGAGGGGCACGAAAATGGTTCCAGTATTGAACAGGTTGTCATATCACCATTGATGTCTCTGGGCCAGAATTCAGAAAAATAAGGGGTGAACTCGTTGAAGGAGGAGCCTTGATAGAGTGGATGTGGGCAGGGTTTTTCCTGTGATTGGTGGGTCTAAGACCGGATAACCCAAAACAGCCATCCTGTTAGAACGGAAATGAGGAGGAGTTTCTTTAGCCACAGTAGAGAATCAATGGGATTCTTTGCCACAGGCAACGGTGGAGGCCGAGTCTCTCTGTACATTTACTACAGAAGGTCATATATTACTGATTGTTCAGGGTGTGAAAGGATACGGTGAGAAGACAGGAGATTGGGTCTGCGACGAAATTGGATAAACCAGGATGATATGGTGATATGTTAAAGCAAAGTCCATGGGCCGAATGTCCTCATCTGCTCCTGCACCTTATGGTCTTATGGACTATCTGCCTTTTGAACACTTCTGTCTCTTTGGGATGTGTATATCCTGCGCTTTCTGAAGTGCTTCCCGAAATTCCACCCCGTCTTGCTTTGACATTATCGGTGCCAAAGGTCTTTTCCAATCACTTTTGGCCAGCTCCTCTCTCACACCTCTGCAGTTTCCTTCATTTCACTGCAACACTGCATCTACGTTGTGCTTCCCCTTCTCAAATTGCAAATTCAATCCCGGTTCATTGCATCACACCCTATCCAGAACAGCAGAACCCTTAGTGCAGTGGTCCCCAGCCACCAGGCCGCAAAACATGCTGTACCGGGCCGCGAGGGAACGATATGATTTGGCAATAGTGGGGTTAACCACGAGCTGCTCTCTGAAGCCACCTCGCAGGCATTCTAGAAATCCTCCCTCGGGGCATCCAGCACCAACCGGGTTTTCCCAATCTATTTGTGTACTGAAATCCCACATGACTATTGTAACGTTGACCTGCTGACTTGCATTTTCTATCTCCCGTTGTAGTTTGTAGACTACGTCCTTACTACTGTTTGGGGGTCTGCACATACCTTCCACCAGGATTTCTTTGCACTTGCAGTTCCTCAGCTCTCCCCACAGCGACTCAGCACCTTCCGACCCTATGCCAGCTCTTTCTGATGGTTTGATTTTGTTATGTTTACCAACAGGGCCACGCTGTCAGTGATGCCCACAACCTCATGTATGCCAGTCCGCAGCTCTTCCTCCACGTCAGTCTGTACAATGCGCGCATTCAAATGTAATACCTTCAGTCCTGTGTTCAGTCTTTTAGATTCTGTGTGTCTTTTCCATCGCAACTCATCCTGTCGACTGCCAGGTTGCCCGATCAGCAGCCTTTCATTGCCAGCAGTCTCACAACATACTGTCTCTGTCTACAAACCAACTACCTCATCCTCGGCGGTAGCACATCGGTTCCCAAACCCCCTACCTAACTCACAAAATATCTTTTTTAGGGCCTGCTGACATTTTCTACCTGTCAGTGGTGCCAATATTTACCAACAAGTCTGGTTGCTCGCCCTCCCCCTTTAGAATGCCAGGGACCTGATCGGAGTCATCCCTGTCCCTGGCACCTGGACACATCTCACCATCCGGGTGACTCTATCGCCAGCACAGAACCGCTGGTCGTTGGTTGACAACAGGAGGAACTCTAACCCTGTTACGGCGGAGGGAGGATCGGGTGAGAGTTAATGTTCTGGAAATGGAGGGGATGCCTCATGGATCAGAGGGAATGAAAGGTTCGAGAGGCTTCAGTTGTTTCCTCTGTAGCGATGGGGGCTGAGGGGAGACCAGAGGCAGACTGAGGCTGAGTAGAGCTGAGAGAAGAGAACCGGCATCGTTTGTTCACCAGGTGAATATCTCAATTACCAGAGGACGTGATTTCAAGGTGACTGTGGGACAGTCCAAAGATGATGTTGACCTGTGCCCCAGTACTGTACTCTGCTCCACAGTTCGTTCTCTCTCTCTCTCTCTCTCTCCCTCCCTTTCTCTCTCTCTCTCTCTCTCTCCCTCCCTTTCTCTCTCTCTCTCTCTCTCTCTCTCTCTCTCTCTCTCTCTCTCTCTCTCTCTCTCTCTCTCTCTCTCTCGTCTCTCTCACTCCCCCCTCAATTTCTCTATCTCCTCTTTTCCTCATCCGTACTCTTTTACACCTTCCCACTCTTTCCTCCAAACATTCTTCCCTACACCGTCACTAACCTGCATCTTTCCCTTATTGTCTCTTACTCCGTTTTTGCCTAACCTTTCGCTTGCCGCTCTTTCTCCCCAATTCCCCCTTTCCTGTAGCTGGCTGTCTCCGCCACCCACCCGTCCAGACCAACCCCCCACCCCCACCCCCACCCCGCACTGTGATGACGGTTTTACACTCAGTGGATTACAGATGCTGTATAATGTCTCGTCCGTTGCAAAGATAAAGGCTTGTGGTTTCCGGGAGAGGCCTGTATGTTCCCGTTTAGTGTGCTGCAGAATAGGCGGTGGAGGAGTGTGGAGAAGCGGGGAGAGAGAGGGTAAGTGAGGATGTAAGAGAGGGGGAAGAAGAGGGGAAAGGAGAGGGGTAGAGAGAAAGGGAAGAGAGAGAGAGGGAGAGAGTCAGAGAGAAAGAAAGAGAGAGTGACAGGCAGAGAGACTGAGAGAGGGGGGAGAGAGAAGAGGAGAGGAGAGGTGAGCGTAAATTTGGACATTTGCTTTCAATGAATCAAGGTACAGTGATAACCTTTGATTCGCATCCCGTCCATAGAGATTAATTCTTCACCTCGAGACAGGGAGTGCGGGGTCACGAAATGTGAGGGCCAATTAATTAACTTAACGAATCATACAGTTTCCATGATGTACTGAACTTGTTCACAGCTCTCTGCAGTGTTCCGGTGGTGGTCAGTGCTGTTGCCATGACAACACGACTAGTTTCCGCACAGGATGTGTTCTGTAAAAATAGATGATGGTCGTCCAGGAGGCGCCGATTTTCTTCAGCCTCTGGAAGAAGCAGAGAGGCCGCTGAGTTTTCTTGGCGATAGTGTCCTTGTGGCTGGACAAGGACAGGCTGTTTGTGGTGTTCACTCTCAGGAGATTGGAGCTCTCAACCCCCTTATCCTCTGCCGTTGATGTAAACAGGAATGTCTGCATCGCCCCGGCTGACTTCCTGTTGTCTGTAACCAGCTCTATCGTGTTGGTGAAATGGAGGGGGTGGGGAGTGTTGATACCAGGTCACAAAGCTCTCCAGCTCGGACCCGACATGCGGGTGGAGAAGGTTTACTGGAGTAAATTCCAACCGTGTGCAAACAGCACTGGCTCTGTGAACACGGGTGGAACTGTCCAGACGGACTGAAGGATCTATTTCCGCGCTTTCCCCGAATCTCGTCCTTCTCTCTCACTTTTCTCACTCTCACCTTCCTCACTCTAGTCTCTCTCCGCTTCTCCTCTCTCATCCCAAACTCTACTATCCCTCCTCCTCACTCTCCTCTATTACTCCCCACTCCCACTGCCTTACACCACTCTCGCACTAACCCCTCACCCTCTGCTTACTCCCTACCTTCCTGAATCCTGCATCACTCATATGAAACATATTCCTCCCGCGCCCTCCTCATCCAGCTGAAAGGCTTTATCTGCTGTTGCTTCCGCAGGACACGGATTTAATCAACTTCCGGTGACTCTAATTCACTGTCAAAGATAGAAAGGGTAAAGTGCTCGGGGGAAGTTGAGAAGCAGGAGATACTGGGAAAATGGAGAAACAGGACTGAATGGAACCAGACAGGAGAGAAATTTCACTCTCACCCTCTGCATCTCCCTGTATGTCTCCCTCTCTCTCTGTCTCTCACTCTCTTTCTCTCTCTCTCTTTCTGTCGCCCTCCCTCTCTCTATCGCTCTCCCTCTCTCTCACACTCTCTCTCCTCTGTCTGTCTGTCTCTCTCTCACTCTCTCCACACCCTCTCTCCCCTCACTCTCTGTCTCACTCTCTGTCTCCGTCTCTCACTCACTCTCTCCCCATCCTCATTCTCTCTCTACCTTTCTGTCTCTCTCCCTCTCTCTCTCCATCTCTCCCCCTCTCACATTCTGTTCTCTCTCCCTCTCTTTCTCTTTCTGTCTCTCTCTCTGTCTCTCCCTCTCCCCACCATCCCTCTCTGTCTCCCTCTCTCTCTGTCTCTCTCACTCTCTCCCCACACTCTCTCTCTGCCTGTCTCACTGTCTCTCCTCTCTCTCTGTCTCTGGCTCTCCCTCTCTCTCCATCTCTCCCTCTCTGTCTCGCTCTCTCACTCCCTGTACCTCTCTCTTTCTCTTTCACTCTCTTACTCTCTCTCTGTGTCTCTCTCTCCCTTTCTGTCTCTCTCACTCTCGCTCCCCCGCTCTGTCTATCTCCCTCTCCGTCTCTCTCACTCTCTCCCCACCCTCTCTCTATGCCTGTCTCTGTCTCCTTCTTCCTCTTTCTTTCGCTCTCCCTCTCTCTCCATCTCTCCCTCTCTCTCTCTATCTCACTCTGTTCTCCCTCTCTCCCCACCCACTCTCGCTCTCTCTCTGTCTCTCTCTCTGTTCCTCTATCTGTCTCTCTCTCTTGCTCTCCCTGTCTTTCTCTCTCACTCTCTGTTCCTCTCTCTCTGATTCTCTCCCTCTCGTTCCATCTCTCCCTCTCTCATCTCTGTCACTCTCTCTCACTGTTCCTCTCTCCCTCTCTCCCCACCCACTCTTTCTCTCCCTCACTGTCTTTCTCTCCATCTCTCTCTCTGTTCCTCTCTCTCTCTCTCTCTCTTCCTCCCTCCCTCTCTCTCTTTCTCACTGTTCCTCTCTGTCTGCCTCTCCCCCTCTCTCTCAGTCTCTCTGACTCTCCCTCTCGCTCCATCTCTCCCTCTCTCTCTGTCTCAGTCACTCTCTCTCTCACTGTTCCTCTCGCTCTCTCCCCACACACTCTCTCTCTCCCTCTCTCTTTCTCTCCATCTCTCTGTTCCTCTCTGTCTCTCCCTCTCTCTCTCTCTCTCTGTCTTCCTCCTACTCTCTCTTTCTCTCTCTGTTTCTTCCCTCTCTGTCTATCTCCCTCTCTCCCTGTCTCTCTCACTCTCTCCCCACCCTCTCTCACTCTCTGCCTGTCTCTCTCTCCTTCTCTGTCTCTCCCTCTCTCTCTCCCCGCGCTCTCTCTGTCTGTCTCTCCCTCTCTCCCCACCCACTCTCTCTCTGTCTCTCTCCCTCATCTCTCTCTCTTCCTCTCTGTCTCTCTCCCTCTCTCTCTTGCTCTCCCTCTCCCCTCTCCCTCCCTCTGTCTATCTCACTGTTCCTCTCTCTCTGTCTCTCCCCCGTCCTCTCCCTCTCCGTCTCTCTCACTCTCTCCGCACCCTCTCTCTCTGCCTGTTCTCTCTCTCTCTTTCTCTCGCTCTCCCTCTCTCCATCTCTCCCTCTCTGACTCTCTCTCCATCTCACTCTGTTCCTCTCCCTCTCTCCCCAACCACTCTCCCTCTCTCTCTGTTCCTATATCTGTCCCTCTCTCTTGCTCTCCCTGTCTTTCTCTCTCACTCTCTGTTCCTCTCTCCCTGATTCTCTCCCTCTTGCTCCATCTCCCTATTTCTCCATCTCTGTCACTCTCACTCACTCTGTTCCTCTCTCCCTCTCTCCCCACCCACTCTTTCTCTCCCTATCTCTGTCTTTCTCTGCATCTCTCTCTCTGTTTCTCTCACTCTCTCTTCCTCCCTCCCTCTCTCTTTCTCTGTTCCTCCCTCTCTCCCCACCCCTCCCTCTCTCTCTTTCTCTCTGTCTCTCCCCCTCTCTGTCTATCTCCCTCTCTCCGTCTCTCTCACTCTCTCCCCACCCTCTCTCTCTCTGCGTCTCTATCTCTCTCTCCTTCCCACTCTGTCTCTCCCTCTCTCCCTACGCTCTCTCTGTCTGTCTCTCCCTCTCTCCGCCCCTCTCACTCTCTCACCACACCCGCTCTCCCTCTGCCTCTCTCTCTCTCTCTGTTCCCCCACTTTCTCTCAGTCTCTGTCTCTCTCACTCCGTTCCTCTCTCTCCCTCTCTCTTTCTGTCACTCTCTCCCCACCCTCTCTCTGTCTGTCTCTCTCCCTCTCTCTCTCTGTGCCTCTCTCCCCCTCTCTCTTGCTCTCCTCTGTCTCTCTCACTCTCTGTTCCTCACTCTCTGTTCCACTCCCTCTCCCTCTCTCCCTCCAGCTCTGTCTCTCTCTCACTCTCTGTTCCTCTCTGCCTCTCTCCCCCTCTGTCTATCTCCCTCTCTGTCTCTCTCACACTCTCCCCACCCTCTCTCTCTCACTCTCTCACTCTCTTCCCACCCTCCCTCTCTCTCTGTATTTCTCCCTGTCCATCTCTCCCTCTCTGTCTCTCTCTCACTCTCTCTCCCTCTCTCTCTCTGTTCTTCTCCCTCTCTGTCTCTGTCTCTCTCACGGTATCTCTCTCTTTCTCCCTCTCTCTCTGTTCCTCTCTCTCTGTCTCTCTCCCTCTCTCTCTCTTGCTCTTCCTCTCTCCCCTCTCTCTCTTCCTCCCTCCCTCTCTGTCTTTCTCTCTCACTGTTCTCTCTCTGCCTCTCCCCTCTCTCTCTCTCTCTGTCTCTCTCTGCCTGTCTCTCTGTCTCTCCTTCTCTCTCTCTTAGCCTCTTGCTCTCCCTCTCTCTCACTCTCTGTTCCTCTCCCTCTCTCCCCACCAACTCTCTCCCTCTCTCTCTGTTCCTCTCTCTCCCCCTTGCTCTCCCTCCCTCTCTCTCTCTTGGTCTTTCTCTCTCACGGTTCCTCTCGCTCCCTCTCGCTCCATCCTCTCCATCTCTGTCTCTCCCCTTCTCCCCACCCACTCTCTCTCTCTCTCTCCCTGTCTACGTCTCTCTCACTGTTCCTCTGTCCCACTCTTTCTTCCTCACTCTCTCTCTTTCTGTCTCTCCCTCACTCTCTTCCCATCTCTGAAAATCTCCCTCTCTCTGACTCACTCTCCCCATCCTCTCTCTCTGCCTGTCTCTCTGTCTCTCACTCTCCCTCTCTCTCTGTCTCTCTCCTTCTCTCCATCTCTCCCTCTCTCTTTCTCTCTCTCACACTTTGTTCCTCTCCCTCTCTCTCTCTTTCTGTCTCTCTCTCTCTGTCTCTCCCCCTCTCTGTCTCTCCCTCTCTCACTCTCTCCCCACCCTCTCTCTGCCTGTCTCTCTGTCTCTCCTTCTCTCTCTCTCTTAGCCTCTCGCTCTCCCTCTCTCTCCTCTCTCCCTCTCTCTCACTCTCTGTTCCTCTCCCTCTCTCCCCACCAACTCTCTCCCTCTCTCTCTGTTCCTCTCTCTCCCCCTTGCTCTCCCTCCCTCTCTCTCTCTTGGTCTTTCTCTCTCACGGTTCCTCTCGCTCCCTCTCGCTCCATCCTCTCCATCTCTATCTCTCCCCCTCTCCCCACCCACTCTCTCTCTCTCTCCCTGTCTACGTCTCTCTCTCACTGTTCCTCTGTCCCACTCTTTCTTCCTCACTCTCTCTCTTTCTGTCTCTCCCTCACTCTCTTCCCATCTCTGAAAATCTCCCTCTCTCTGACTCACTCTCCCCATCCTCTCTCTCTCTGCCTGTCTCTCTGTCTCTCACTCTCCCTCTCTCTCTGTCTCTCTCCTTCTCTCCATCTCTCCCTCTCTCTTTCTCTCTCTCACACTTTGTTCCTCTCCCTCTCTCTCTCTTTCTGTCTCTCTACCTCTGTGTCTCTCCTGCTCTCTCTTTCTCTCTCCCTCTCTCCACCCCTCTCTCTCTGCCTCACTCTCTCACCACACCCTCTCTCTCTGCCACCCTCTCTCTGTCCCTCTCTTTTCCTCTCCCTTGCCCTCCCTCTCTCTCTCTCCCTCTCCCTCTGTCTCCCTCTCTCCCCCTCTCTCTTTTCCTCTCCCTCTGCCTGTCTGTCTCTTGCTCCCTCTCTCTCTCCCTCTCTCTCTCTCTCTCTCCCTCCCTCTGTCTCCCTCTCTCCCCCTCTTTTTTCCTCTCTCTGCCTTTGTATCTCTCTTGCTCTCCCTCGCTGTCTCTCTCTCCCTCTCTCTCTGTCTGTCTGTCTCTCTCTCTGTTCCTCTCTCTCTCTCCGTCTCTCTCTCTCACTCTCTCTTTACATATACAATTCCTCAATTTCTCTATCTTTTCTTTTCCTCATCCGTAATCTTTTGCACCCTCCCACTCTTTCCTCCAAACATTCTTCCCGACACAGTCACTAACCTGCATCTTTCCCTTATTGTCTCTTACTCCGTTTATGCCTAACCTTCCGCTTGCCTCTCGCTTTCTCCCCAATTCCCCCTTTCCTGTAGCTTGCTGTCTCCACCACCCACCCGTCCAGACCAGACCCCCTCCCCCACCCCGCACTGTGATGACGGTTTTATACATTCAGTGGATTACAAATGTTGTATAATTTCTCGTCGGTTGGAAAGATTCAATATTCTCTCAGAATATAAAGTGTTGTGGTTTCTGGGAGAGGCCTGTTTGTTTCCGTTTAGTGTGCTGCAGAATAGGCGGCGGAGGAGTGTGGAGAAGGGGGGGGAGAGAGAGAAGAGAGGAGAGATGAGCGTAAATTGGGACAGTTGCTTTCAATGAATCAAGATACAGTGATAAATTTTGATTCGCATCCCGTCCATATAGATCAATTCATCACCTCAGGACTGGGAGTGCGGGGTCGCGCAATGTGAAGGGACAATTAATTAAATGAACGAATCATACAGACCAACTAATCACAGCGCTACATTAGGGAGATTGTGAAGTTGGTGGTCCATCTCTCAGGAAGTCAGAATGTTCGACGTGTGTGGGGTCTTTGATAATGCGGACTGTTTTATTGAGGCAGAGAGATGTGTAAACAGTGTCCACAGTTTCCGTGCTATTCTGAACCTGTTCACAGCTCTCTGCAGTGTTTCCGGTGGTGGCCAGTGCTGTTGCCGTGACAACACGACTAGTTTCCGCACAGGATGTGTTCTGTAAAAACAGATGATGTTCGTCCAGGAGGCGCCGATTTTCTTCAGCCTCTGGAAGAAGCAGAGATGCCGCTGAGCTTTCTTGGCGATAGTGTCCTTGTGGCTGGACAAGGACAGGCTGTCAGTGGTGTTCACTCTCAGGAGATTGGAGCTCTCAACCCCCTTATCCTCTGCCGTTGATGTAAACAGGAATGTCTGCATCGCCCCGGCTGACTTCCTGTTGTCTGTAACCAGCTCTATCGTGTTGGTGAAATGGAGGGGGTGGGGAGTGTTGATACCAGCTCTCAAAGCTCTCCAGCTCCGACCCGACACGCGGGTGGAGAAGGTTTACAGGAGTAAATTCCAACCGTGTGAAAACAGCACTGGCTCTGTGAACACGGGTGGATCTGTCCAGACGGACTGAAGGGTCTATTTACGCGCTTTCCCCGAATCTCGTCCTTCTCTCTCACTTTTCTCACTCTCACCTTCCTCTCTCTAGTCTCTCTCCGCTTCTCCTCTCTCATCCCAAACTCTACTATCCCTCCTCCTCACTCTCCTCCATTACTCCCCACTCCCTCCGCCTTACACCACTCTCACACTGACCCCTCACCCTCTGCTTACTCCCTACCTTCCTGAATCCTACATCACTCATATGAAACATATTCCTCCCGCGCCCTCCTCATCCAGCCGAAAGGCTTTATCTGCTGTCGCTTCCGCAGGACACGGATTTAATCAACTTCCGGTGACTGATTCACTGTCAATCCCTCAGCGGAGAGGGAGGGAGAGGGTGAGTGGAAGTTTCAGGACTTTAGGAATAGGGAGAAACACAGTTGAGGGAGTTGGGAAGCGGTGAGGGAGGAGGGAGACTAGGGGATGACGAGATATGGGGAGAGGTAAGTGTGTAGAAGGAGGAGAGATAGAACGGGTAAAGAACTCCGGGGAAGTTGAGAAGCAGGTGTTACTGGGAAGATGGATAACCAGGACTGAGTGGAACCAGACAGGAGAGCAAGTTCACTCTCACCTTCTCCATCACCTTCTCCCTATCCGTTTCCCTCTTTCACTACCCCTCCTCTCTCTCTCTGTCTCTCTCTCTCTCCCTCTATCTCTCTCACTTCATTTCCTGCCTAAACGTACGAGTCAGTTGCAAAACTAAAGTTAACCCTTTCTGAATTGGTGGTGGATGGGGAAGATTTTACATTGATGTAGGTCCCCATCACCCAGGACATGCCTTCGTCTCATTGCTCCCATCAGGGAGGATGTACAGAACCCTGGAGACACACTAACTGGTTCGGGAACAGCTTCTTCCCTCCACCATCAGATATCTGAATGGTCAAAGAACCCATGAACACTTCCTCAGTATTTTCCCTCTCATTTTGCACTACATTTCAAATTTAATTTTACACATCCTAATTGTAATCTGTAGTTTTTATTGCTAAATATTGCAATGTACTGCAGACACAAAACAACAAATTTCACCACGTATGCCGGTGATATTAAACCTGATTCTGATGCACAAACACACACAGCTGGGCTCAGACATACAACACTCCCACATTCCTCCCTTTGTGACACCCTGCTTGCTCCGACGGGCCAGATGGCCTCATTCTGCTCTTATGTCTCACGGTTCTTATGGTCTCATGGACTATTTTCTAAATGGGGAGAAATTTCAAAAACTGAGATGCAAAGTGCACAATTCCCACAAGTTTTCTGAATTCAAAAGTCAAATTTAGGGGCTCAGCGTTGGGGACGTTGCATGAAAGTGGCGCTGATATCAAAGACACGACCCACCCAGCCAACACACTTTTTGTCCCTCTTCCCTCCGGGAGAAGGTTCAGGAGCTTGAAGATTCCTACGGTCAGATTTGGGAACAGCTTCTTTCCAACGGTGATAAGACTGCTGAACAAGTCCTGACACGGATCTGGGCCGTACCTTCCAAATATCTGGACCTAACTTGCACTACCTTACTTTCCCTTTTCTGTTTTCTGATTATAATTTATAATTTAAATTTTTATTGTATTTACTTCGAATTGTACTTCTGGGAGCGCGAACACAGAATCAAACATCACTGTGATTATTGAACGCTCTAGTATCAATTGTTTGTCCGCCCTCAAACACTGTTGGGAGAGGTATGCTCCCATTGCCAGAGGGGTGTCAGTGGGTGGGACGCTGAGAGCCCGGCCGGGCCAGAGTTTGGAACCGGGACCGACTGAGGCCGGAGACCGGGAGCTGCGCCTCGGGTTTCGGCTGCAACACCGGCGGGTCGTGAATCCTTTTGAAGGCAGAGCTGAAGAGACTGGCGGAGATTCCGTGAGATGTTTCAGCTACACGGAGGGAGCCCGGCCTTTCCCCGCCGAGGATCGGGGCCTGTTGTCTGGAGTTGTCTCCCAGACCCGTCCCTTTCTGCCGGGAGACGGGAGCTGACCCGCAGCGGCTGCCGGTGGATCTCCGGAGCTCTCACCGCTCCCCTGTGCAATCCGGATGGCTGAAACCCATGGTCAACTCTTGCTTTAGAAAATAAGAAACAGTAGCAGGCGTGCGTGGCCAGTCAGCCCTTTGCGCCTGTTCTCCCCTTCCCTCAGAATACCCGATATTTATACTTTATACTTCTCTTTATTGTCACCAAACAATTGATACTAGAATGTACAATAATCAAAGCAATATTTGACTCTGCGCTTTGCGCTCCCTGAAGAACAAATCGAAGTAAATGCAATAAAAAATTAAATTATAAATCATAGTTAGAAAATAGAAAAGGGTAGTACAAGGTAGTACAAGTCAGGTCGGGATATTTGGAAGTTGCGGCCCAGATCCGGGTCAAGATCCGTTCAGCAGTCTTATCACAGTTGGAAAGAAGCTGTTCCTAAATCTGGCCTTACGAATCTTCAAGCTCCTGAACCTTCTCCCAGAGGGAAGAGAAACAAAAAGTGTGTTGGCTGGGTGGGTCGTGTCCTTTCCCATCATCGCTGAGTCCCTAAATTTGAAATTTGAATTTAGAAAACTTGTGGAGAAAATTCCAAATATTCACCACAATATGGGTGAGGAAATTTCTCCGGATCTCAGCCCTGCTGAGGTAACCTCGGATTTTGAGTCTCTGACCCCTTGTTCAACACCACCCCGCCGCCAACCCCCACCTAGGAAAACATCATTCCTGCCCCTGCCCTGTGATTCTGTGTCTCTTTCAGTCAGACCACCTCTTATTTCTCTAGTTTTGAGACAGGCCCAATCATTGTAATCTCTCTGAGGACACTACCACAACCGAAAATCAATCTGGGAAACTTCTTCATTCCCTTTATCCGATAGGCTGCCTCTGGGACGGGGACCAGACCTGTGCACAGTGTTCCATGCAGGCTCTCAACAGGACCCCATATACCTTCAGAGGAGATCTTTATTCTTGTATTTATTCTATCACGTCTGCTCAGCCATTTCATCATGGCCGATCCATTTTTACTCTCTACAGCAATCGCCTGTCTTTGCCCCGTATCACGTCAGGCACTGACCAATCAAGAATCAATCAACCTCTGACTGAAAAATACATAATGAATTGGCCTCGCAAGCTGATTTCCACAGATTCAGTTCTCCCGGCAACAGAAATTCTCCTCATCTCTGATCCAAAAGGACACCCTTCTATTTTGAGTCTGTGTCCTTAGACATGCCCACCAGAGGAAACACCTTCTCCACATTCACTCCATCAAGCTCTCTCAGTATTCAACAGGTTTCAATCAGGTCACCCCTCATTCTTCTGAATTGCGGTGAATTCAGACCCAGAGCCATCGAATGATTTTCATATGACAAGACATTTAATCCTGGAATCATTTTCATGAACCACATTTGAAACCTGTCCGGTTTCAGCACATCCTCTCCAAGCTCAGGGGCACAAAACTGCTCCCAATACTCCCAGTGAGGTCTCACCAGAGCTTTATAAAGACTCAACAGTACATTTTTGCATTTATAGACTTGTCCTCTTCAAATGAATGGTGACATCGCATATGACCTCCTCACCACAGACTCCTGCAAATTAACCTTCAGGGAATCCTGCGCAAGGACTCCCAAATCCCTTTGCATCTCAATTTTTGAAATTTCTCCCCATTTAGAAAATAGTCCATAAGACTATAAGAACCGTGGGAGATAAGAGTAGAATGAGGCCATCTGGCCCATCGAGTCTACTCCACCATCAATCATGGCTGATCCCTTGTTTAAAATCTCCTCCTCAACCCCAGATTCCAGCCTCCTCCCTGTAACCTTTGATGTCATGTCCGAACAAGAAGCAGTCAATCTCAGCATTAAATACACCCAACGACCTGGCCTCCACAGCTTCATGTGGCAACAAATTCCACAAATTCACCACCTTTTGGCTAAAGAAGTTTCTTTGCATCTCTGCTCTGAAAGGATTCCCCTCTATCCTGAGGATCTGCCTTCTTGTCCTGGACTCTCCCACCATGGGAAACATCCTTTCTATATCTACACTGTCTAGGCCTCTCAACAGGACCCCATATACCTTCAGAGAAGGTTTTCTTCTATTCAAACCTTCCTTCCCATTCAATGCTCTTCATTTAATATCGAACTCAAACAGTGAACAGACACAACACAGCCTCAGACATAAATTTAAAGGGCAGGTGTTGCAACAGTTTGAGCTTCATACCGGGGGCCACGGAGCAAGCAGGGTGTCACAAAGGGAGGAATGTGGGAGTGTTGTATGTCTGAGCCCAGCTGTGTGTGTTTGTGTATCAGAATCCGGTGTAATATCACTGGCATATGTGGTGAAACTACTGATTACAATTAGAATGTGTAAAATTATATTTAAAATGTAGTTCAAAACGAGATGGAAAATCCTGAGGGGATGTTCATGGGTTCTTTGTCCATTCAGAAATCTGGCAGTGGGGAAGAAGCTGTTCCTGAACCGGTGAGTGTGTCTCCAGGGTCCTGTACATCCTCCTTGATGGTAACAATGAGACAAAGGCATGTCCTGGGTGATGGGGGTCCTTAATTGTGGATGCCCTCTTTTTGTGGCATCATCTTTTGAATGTGTCCTGGATGCTGTGGAGTCCAGTGCCCATGAAGGAGTTGGCTGAGTTTTCAACTTTCTACAGCATTTTCCGATCCTGTGCAGTGGCCTCTCCACACCACGCAGTGATGCAACCAGTTAGAATGCTCTCCACGGTGCATCTTTAGAAATTTGCAAGTGTCTTTAGTGTCAGTCCGATTCCCCTCAATCTCCGAATGAAATATAGCCGATGAGGTGCCTTCATTGTAACTGCATCAATATGTTGGGCCCCGGATAGTTCCTCAGAGATGTTGACAGGCAGGAAATGGGAACTGCTCACCCTTTTCACTTCTGATCCCATGATGAGGACTGGTGTGTGTTCCCTCGACTTCCCCTTCCTGAATCCACAATCAATTCCTTTGTCTTCATGATGCTGAGTGCAAGGTTGTTGCTGTGACACCACTCAACTTGCTGATCTATCTCACTCCTGTACTCCTTCTCGTCACCGTCTGAAATTCCACCAACAATAGTTGTGTCATCAGCAAGTTTATAGATGAGCCTAGACACACAGACGTGGTGTTGAGAGAGTAGAGCAGAGGGCTGAGCACGCATCGTTGAGGTGTGCCGGTGTTGATTGTCAGCAAGGAGGAGATGTTAATTCTGATCCACACAGACTGGGGTCTCCTGGTGAGGATCCAGTTGCAGAAGGAGGTACAGAGGCCCAGGTTTTGGATCTTGTTGATTACAATTGAGGGTCTGATTGTGTTGAATGCTGAGCTGATATCAGCAGCCTAAATTGCTTTTATCCTGGTGATCTAAGGCTGAGTTTGAGCCAGTATTTTTTGACAGATTGTGGCGGTTGGCAAATTGCAGTGGGTCCCTGCACACAGACAGGAGTTGATTGACCATGACCAACCCCTCAAAGCACTTCATCACAGTAGTGAGCATCACTGGGCGATAATCGTTGCGGCAGGTCACCCAGGTATTTTTGGGCGCTGGTATGATTGTCGACATTTTTAAGTGTGTGTGTGTGTGTGTCTACGTGTGTTTGCACACTTGAGCAGAGAGACAGAGCATTTGAGGGTTTTGGATGCAGTAATATTTCCAGTAATTGGTGTGCCTCGAAGGATGGGTCACAGTGTTGGGCCGACCATTCAGATCAGAACAAAATAATTTACCCAGCAGACCGAGCTCACAACCCGCTCTTGTGTTTCAGAGTTATTTACAAATTGGAATGTACAATTTAAAATGTGCAAAGTAAATTTATTATCAAAGTATACGCATGTCACCAAGTATAATCCTGGGATTTGATAATATTGTAAATTCAGTAAACTCAAGAACCATTATACGATGAATGAAAGATCGCCCACAAAAGGACAAACAAAACAACCATGTGGAAAAGACAACGAAATTCAAATACAAAAGAATAAAACTAATAAATAACCCAGGAATAAAAATTAAGAACATGAGATGAAGAGTTGTTGATCATGTCCATCGGTTGTGGGAATGGTTTAGTGATGGGGCAAGTTAATTTGAGTAAAATTATCCCCTCTTTTTTAGGACCTGTTGGTTGAGTGTAATAACTGTTCCTGAACCTGGGGTTGAGGCTCCTGAGGCTCATGCACCTTCTTCCTGATGGCAGCATTGAGGAGAGAGCATGGCCTGGGTGGTGGGGGTCCTTGATGATGGATGCTGATTTCCTGTGACAGCAGCCCTCAGAGATGTGCTCAGTTGTAAGGAGAGTTTTACCCGTGATGTGCTGGGCCATATCCACTATTTCTAATCGGATTTTCCTTTCAGGGGCTTTGGTGTTTCCATACCAGGCCATGATGCAACCTCTGAACATGCTCCCCACCACACATCTGTCCAAGTTTGTCAGGGTTTTAGATGTCATTCTGAATCCATTCAAGCTTCTGAGCAGGAACAGACAGTTCCTGCTTTCGTGTAATTGCACTTGTGTCCCGGGCTCGGAACAGATCCTCTGAAATGTTGACACTGTGGAATTTAAATTTGATGAAGGTCTCCACCTTTGAGCCCCGATGAGGATTGCCTCATGGGTTCCTGTTTCCTCCTCCAAAGTCCAGAACCAGTTCATTGCTCTTGCTCTAATTGAATGAGAGGCTGCTCTTGGACCATAAGACCATGAGAGACAGGAGCAGAATTAGGCCATTTGGCCCATCAAAACTGCTCTGCCACTTCATCACGGTAAATCCATTTTCCCTCTCAGCTCCATTTTCCTGCCTTCGCCTTGTATCCTTTCATGTCCTGACCGATCGAAAGTCCATCAACGTCTGCCTTAGCAAAAGGAAAAGCAGAATCCGTCATCAGGGCAAGATGAGGTGAGGCACCTCCCACTCCATACACATCCATTTCTGTCCCTCCCCCCTCCCCACTCTCTAGCCTACAAACCTCTTTTACTCCTTACCATTCTCTTCTCTCCCTCCCCTCTCTCAACTCTCTCCTCTCTCACTCACTCTCCTCCCCTCTTCCACACTCTCTCCTCACACTCCCGCAACTTTCTGCTTCACTCTTTCCTCCCCAATATACCTCACTCTCCTACACTTGAATCCTCTCTCCCCACGTTCTTTCTTTCACTCTCACCCCTCTCTTTCCTCACTCTACCCTTCCCTTTTCCCCTTTCTCCACCCCTCTCAAGTCTCACCCACTCTTCCCCTCATCCTCTCTACACCCCCTCTCTCAGATCAATGATTCTGTGCTCTGTTTACATTTGTTTAGTAGATTGTTCGTATCACTTGTTCCTTTATCAATTCTTTCACTCTTTGTTTTAGACTTGGGATTGTGTTTTTCATTATATATTGTACTTCTCACTTACTGTAATCTGACAAACAATCCCGCAGCATCCTCGACAGTTCCTACTCCCCACTGATAGAATCCTCTCAGCTTGCTGATCTCGGTCCGACACGTCCACTCTTTATTATTTTCCATAGAGGTTGCCTGAACTGCTGAGTTCCTCCAGCATTTTGTGTTCTCCGTTACACCTCCTCCTCTCTGCCCCTTTCTTTTCCCATTTCCTGCACGTCTCTCCCTTCCTCCATTCTTACCCATCTCTCCCACGTGCTCACTCTCTCTGTCCCTCTCTCACCCCAACTGTTCATTGCAGTCTCTCTGTCTCCCCCTTTATCACTCTCTCTCTCTCTCACACACACACACACACACCTCTCCCCTGTATTACTCTCGCAATCACTCCCACACTCTCCTCCACTCCAGCCCTCTCCATCTCTCCCACTTTCACGCTGGTCCACTCCTTCCTTCCCACCCCTGTTCCCGCTCTTCTTCTCTTGTTTGCTCAGATTTCACATAAAATGGTTCTCCCTCTCTGCCTGCCCACCCTCTATCGCTGCTCACGTTCTTAGCCTCCACCTTCCTTCCCCCTTCCCTCGGTGCCTCTCTTCACCCTCTCTCACTGCACCCACTCGCTCATCCCACTCTCACCCTCTTCAACCTACCTACCCGCACTGTCCCATTCTCTCCCCCATAGTCTACCCTTTGTCTCTTAACATATCTCTACCTCACTCTCTTTCTCTCCTCACCTCTGTCACATCTGTCCGCCACGGACAGTTAGACAGAGATGGAGAGCGAGGAGTGAAACTGACCAAGTCAGCAATTAATTGTATCGGCATTGGCTTTGGTCAGTGACCCCTGCTCCGCCTTGTTCCCAGACTGCATATCTTTTCCTCCATCCGTGCCTTTATAGTACACTGAGAGTGAGAGGGAGAAGGGGGAGAGGGAGGGAGAGAGACAGAGAGAGAGGAACAGAGAGTGACGGAGAGAGAGACAGAGAGAGAGTGAGAGCGACAGCGTGTGAGGAACAGAGAGAGGGGGTGACAGAGAGAGGGGGAGAGAGGGAAGGCCAAAGAGGGGGGGAGAGAGAGGGAGAGAGACAGAGAAACAGAGAGAGAGAGAGAGAGAGAGAGAGAAAGAGAGAGAGAGAGAGTGAGAGAGAGGAACAGAGTGGGAGAGAGGAACAGAGAGTGAGAGAGACAGCGTGTGAGGAACAGAGAGAGGGGGTGACAGAGAGAGGCAGAGAGAGACACAGAGAGAGACGAACGGGGGGAGAGGGAGAAGCAGAGAGAGGGAGAGAGATAGAGGGAGAGGAACAGAGTGAGAGAGAGCGCGAGTAAGGAACAGAGAGAGGATGGGGAGAGAGTGAGTGAGAGGGACAGACACAGACAGCGAGAGAGGGAGTGAGAGAGTCAGAGAGAGTGAGAGGGAGAGGGAAATAGAGGGGGAGAGAGGGGGTGTGGAGAGAGAGTGAGAGAGAGAGAGAGGAGAGTGAGGGAGAGGGGGAGAGAGAAAGGAGTGGGAGTGAGAGAGAGAGACGTATAGGGAGAGGGAGATGGAGAGGGTGAGAGTGAACTTGCTCTCCCGGTATCTCCTGCTTCTCAACTTCCCCCGAGCTCTTCACCCATTCTATCTCTCTTCCTTCTACACACTTACTTCTTCCCACATCTCGTCGTCCCTTAATCTCCCTCCTCCCTCGCCCCCTTCCCAATTCCCTCAACTGTTTCTCCCTCTTCCCAATGTCCTGATACTTCCCCTCGCCCTCTCCCACCCTCTCCGCTGAGGGTTTGACAGTGAATCAGAGTCACCGGAATTTGAGTAAATCCGTGTCCTGCGGAAGCGACAGCAGATAAAGCCTTTCGGCTGGATGAGGAGGACGCGGGAGGAATATGTTTCATATGAGTGATGCAGGATTCAGGAAGGTAGGGAGTAAGCAGAGGGTGAGGGGTCAGTGTGAGCGTGGTGTAAGGCGGAGGGAGTGGGGAGTAATAGAGGAGAGTGAGGAGGAGGGATAGTAGAGTTTGGGATGAGAGAGGAGAAGCGGAGAGAGACTAGAGAGAGGAAGGTGAGAGTGAGAAAAGTGAGAGAGAAGGACGAGATTCGGGGAAAGCGCGTAAATAGACCCTTCAGTCCGTCTGGACAGATCCACCCGTGTTCACAGAGCCAGTGCTGTTTTCACACGGTTGGAATTTACTCCTGTAAACCTTCTCCACCCGCGTGTCGGGTCGGAGCTGGAGAGCTTTGAGAGCTGGTATCAACACTCCCCACCCCCTCCATTTCACCCACACAATAGAGCTGGTTACTGACAACAGGAAGTCAGCCGGGGCGATGCAGACATTCCTGTTTACATCAACAGCAGAGGATAAGGGGGTTGAGAGCTCCAATCTCCTGAGAGTGAACACCACTGACAGCCTGTCCTTGTCCAGCCACAAGGACACTATCGCCAAGAAAGCTCAGCGGCATCTCTGTTTCTTCCAGAGGCTGAAGAAAGTCGGCTCCTCCTGGACGACCATCATCTATTTTTACAGAACACATCCTGTGCGGAAACTAGTCGTGTTGTCACGGCAACAGCACTGACCACCACCGGAAACACTGCAGAGAGCTGTGAACAAGTTCAGTACATCATGGAAACTGTGAACACTGTTTACACATCTCTCTGCCTCAATAAAACAGTCCGCATTATCAAAGACCCCACAAACGTCGAACATTCTGACTTCCTGAGAGATGGACCACTAACTTCACAATCTGCCTAATCCAGTGTTGTGATTAATTGGTCTGTATGATTCGTTGTTAATTAATTGCCCCCTCACATTTCGCGACCCCGCACTCCCAGTCTCGAGGTGATGAATTGCTCTTTATAGACGGGATGCGAATCAAAAGATATCACTGTACCTTGATTCATTTAAAGCAAATGTCCCAATTTACGTTCATCTCTCCTCTTCTCTTCTCTCTCCCCCCACCCTAACTCTGCCTGTCACTCTCTCGTACTCTCTCTCCTCTCCCCCCCCATTCTCTGTGCCTGTCACTCTCTCCCTCTCTCTTTCCCTTCTCTCTACCCCTCTCCTTTCCCCTCTTCTTCCCCCTCTCTTACATCCTCAATTACCCTCTCTCCCCCTTCTCCACACTCCTCCACCGCCTATTCTGCAGCACACTAAACGGAAACAAACAGGCCTCTCCCAGAAACCACAAGCCTTTATCTTCTGAGAGAACATTGAATCTTTCCAACCGACGAGAAATTATACAACATCTGTAATCCACTGAGTGTGTAAAACCGTCATCACAGTGCGGGGTGAGGGAGGGGTGCTGGTCTGGACGGGTGGGTGGCGGAGACAGCAAGCTACAGCAAAGGGGGAATTGGGGAGTAAACGAGAGGCAAGCGAAAGGTTAGGCATAAACGGAGTAAGAGACAATAAGGGAAAGATGCAGGTTAGTGACTGTGTCGGGAAGAATGTTTGGAGGAAGGAGTGGGGAGTGGGAAGGTGCAAAAGAGTATGGATGAGGAAAAGATGAGATGAGGAATTGTATATTTATAAAGAGAGAGAGAGAGAGAGAGAGAGAGAGAGAGAGAGAGAGAGAACACGAACGAACTGTGGAGCAGAATTGAGTACTGGGGCACAGGTAAATATCATCTCTGAACTGTCCCACGCTCACATTGAAATCCTCTGGGAATTGAGATATTCACCTGGTGAACAAACGATGTCGGTTCTCTTCTCTCAGATCTCTACTCAGCCTCGGTCTGCCTCTGGTCTCCCCTCAGCCCCCATCGCTACAGAGGAAACAACTGAAGCCTCTCCAACCTTTCATTCCCTCTGATCGATGAGGCAACCCCTCCATTTCCAGAACATTAACTCTCACCCGATCCTCCCTCCGCCGTAACACGGTTAGAGTTCCTCCTGTTGTCAACCACCGACCAGCGGTTCTGTGCTGGCGATAGAGTCACCCGGATGGTGAGATGTGTCCAGGTGCCAGGGACAGGGATGACTCCGATCAGGTCCCTGGCATTCTAAAGGGGGAGGGCGAGCAACCAGACTTGTTGGTAAATATTGGCACCAATGACAGTTAAAAATGTCAGCAGGCCCTAAAAAAGATATTTTGTGAGTTAGGTAGGGGGTTTGGGAACCGATGTGCTACCGCCGAGGATGAGGTCGTTGGTTTGTAGACAGAGACAGTATGTTGTGAGACTGCTGGCAATGAAAGGCTGCTGATCGGGCAACCTGGCAGTCGACAGGATGAGTTGCGATGGAAAAGACACACAGAATCTAAAAGGCTGAACACAGGACTGACGGTATTACATTTGAATGCGCGCATTGTGCAAACTGACGTGGAGGAAGAGCTGCGGACTGGCATACATGAGGTTGTGGGCATCACTGACAGCGTGGCCCTGTTGGTAAACATAACAAAATCAAACCATCAGAAAGAGCTGGCATAGGGTCGGAAGGTGCTGAGTCGCTGTGGGGAGAGCTGAGGAACTGCAAGTGCAAAGAAATCCTGGTGGAAGGTATGTGCAGACCCCCAAACAGTAGTAAGGACGTAGTCTACAAACTACAACGGGAGATAGAAAATGCAAGTCAGCGGGTCAACGTTACAATAGTCATGTGGGATTTCAGTACACAAATAGATTGGGAAAGCCCGGTTGCTGCTGGATGCCCCGGGGGAGAATTTCTAGAATGCCTGCGAGGTGGCTTCAGAGAGCAGCTCGTGGTTAAACCCACTATCGCCAAATCATTTCGGTTCCTCGCGGCCCAGTAGAACATGCATTGCGGCCTGGTGGCTGGGGACCACTGCACTAAGGGATCTGCTATTCTGGTTAGGGTGTGATGCAATGAACCGGGATTGAATTTGCAATTTGAGAAGGGGAAGCACAACGGAGATGCAGTGTTGCAGTGGAATGAAGGAAACTGCAGAGGCCTGAGAGAGGAGCTGGCCAAAAGTGATTGGAAAAGACCTTTGGCACCGATAACGTCAAAGCAAGAATGGGTGGAATTTCGGGAAGCAATTCAGAAAGCGCAGGATATACACATCCCTAAGAGACAGAAGTGTTCAAAAGGCAGAAAGTCCATAAGACCATGAGGTGCTGGAGCAGGTTAGGACATTCGGCCCATCCACTCTGTTTCAATATATCAGCATATCATCCTGGTTGATCCAATTTCGCAACAGACCCAATCTCCTGTCTTCTCCCCGTATCCTTTAACACCCTGAACAATCAGTAATATATGACCATCTGTAGTAAATGTACAGAGAGACTCGGCCTCCACCACTGACTGTGGCAAAGAATCCCATAGATTCTCCACTCTGGCTAAAGAAACTCCTCCTCATTTCCGTTCTAACAGGATGCCCTCATGTCTCATCCGGTCTTAGACCCACCAATCACAGGAAAAACCCTGCCCACATCCACTCTATCAAGGCTCCTCCTTCAACGAGTTCACCCCTTATTTTTCTGAATTCTGGCCCAGAGACATCAATGGTGATATGACAACCTGTTCAATACTGGAACCATTTTCGTGCCCCACCTCTGAACCCCCTCGAGATTCAGCACATGCTTTCTAAGACAAGCAGCTCAAACCTGCTCAAAATACTACAAGTGAGGCCTCACCAGAGCTTTTTAATGTTTCAACATTTCGTCCCTACTTTTACCTTTTAGTCCTCATGAAATGAATGCTCTGTATACCATCTGCCGTTTCCAATCCTAATCTGTCTAGCTCCTTCTGTGGCCTCTCTACGTCCTCAGAACTACCTTTCCCTCCATCTCTGTTCATGTCCTCTGCAGATTTTGCAGCAAAACCATCAAATACATCATCCAAGTCATTGCCATATAGCAGAGAAGAATGGGTCCCATCACAGACCCCTGTGGAATGCCATTGGACATCTGCAGCCAGACAGAAAACGCTCCATTTATTCACACATTCTGCCTCCTGTCAATCAGCCACTGCTTTATCTGTGCTGGGCTCTTTCTGTAATACCATGGGCTCGTAGCGTGTTAAACAGCCTCATGTCTGCCACCTTTTTAAAGGCCTGA
Organism: Hypanus sabinus; assembly: GCF_030144855.1. NCBI lineage: Eukaryota > Metazoa > Chordata > Chondrichthyes > Myliobatiformes > Dasyatidae > Hypanus > Hypanus sabinus. Next base: position 872,792 of record NW_026779004.1, read on the forward strand.
AATTCAAAACACACAACATCAACCGATTGTCTTTTGTCGATCCCGCTTGTTATTTCTTCAATGAATTTCAACAGATTTGTCAGGAAACTATGCTGACTACGGCCCTTTTTATCATTTGCCCAAAGAGCACTGAGACATCATCCTTAACAATCGAATCCAACATTTCCCAAACACTGAGGTCAGACCAACTGGCCTTCAGTTTCCTTCCCTCTGCCTCTCTCGCTTCCTGAAGAGTGGAGTGACACTGTTGTACTCCCCTTTCTCCGGAATCCCTCTTCCACAACACACTTGCCCTTACTCGTCACTTATTCCCTATTCTTCCTCATCTCTCTTCATCTCCCCACTCGGACTTCTACCTCTTTCAATCCACACTCTCCCTTCTCTCTCTCTCTCTCTCTTTCCCCCTACAATCCCTTTTCTCTTTTACTACCCCGTCTCTTCATATCCACTCCCCGTCTCTCTCCCGGTCCCCACACTCCCTTCTATTGCCCTCTCTCCCTCTCTCTCACAGGCCCCACTCCCCCTTCTTTCCTCTCCCCACTCCCCCGTCTTTCTCCCCAATCTCACTTCGTTCTCTGCATTACAGGGGCAAATCTAGCTGCAACAAGACCACCCAGACCGCCCCACCCAGCCAGACCATGCCCACACCAACCCACCCTCTGCACCTCCCTTACCTGAAACTGCCTGAGGGCAGAACTCAGAGATTTCCTGAGACAGGAAATGCCCCACCTCAGCCACCAAGGCGCCTCACCACAGGGGTGGCAGACCTTCTCCCCCCCCCCATAGGATGAAGGCCAGGGCCCCCGGAGCATTTGCTCTCTTGCCCCCTCCCGCCCGGGGGACCTGAGGCTACATATACCTGTCGTAGTACACTGGGGAATGGGAAACACGCAGAGGTGGATGGCATTTAGAGAACCATGGTCTGATCAGTGACAGTCAGCATGGCTTTCTGAAGGGCAGATCGTGTCTAACAAGCCTGATGGAGATTTTTTAAGAGGTGACCAGGCATATAGATGAGGGTAGTGCAGTGGATGTGATCTACATGGATTTTAGTAATGCATTTGACAAGGTTCCACACGGTAGGCTTATTCATAAAATCAGAAGGTCTGGGACCCAGGAATGTTTGACCAGGTGGATTCAGTATTGGCTTGCCGGCAGAAAGAGAGTTGTGGTGGAGGGTGTACACTCGGATTGGAGGGTTGTGACTAGTGGTGTCCCACAAGTTTCAATTCTGGGATCCCTAATTTTTGTGATTTTTATTAACGACCGGGATGTGGGAGTAGAAGGATGGGTTGGCAAGTTTGCAGAAGACACAAAGGTTGGTGATGTTGCAGATAGAGAAGAGGATTGTCAAAGATTGCAGAAAAACATTGATAGGATGCAGGAGTGGGCTGAGAAGAGGCAGATAGAGTTCAACCTGGAGAAGTGTGAGGTGGTACACTTTGGAAGTACAAACTCCAAGGCAGAGTACAAAGTAAATGGCAGGATACTTGGAAGTGTGAAGGAGCAGAGGGATCTGGGGCTACATGTCCACAGATCCCTGAAAGTTGCCTCACAGGTAGACAAAGTAGTTGAGAAAGCTTATGGGGTGTTAGCGTTTATAAGTCGAGGGATAGAGTTTAAGAGTCACGATGTAATGATGCAGCTCTGTAAAACTCTGGTTGTGCCACACTTGCAGTACTCTGTCCAGTTCTGATCACCTCACTATAAGAATGTTGTGGAAGGGTACAGAGGAGATTTACCAGAATGCTGTGTGGTTTAGAGAGTATGGATTATGATCAGAGATTAAGGGAGCTAAGGCTTTACTCTCTGGAGAGAAGGCTGATGAGAGGAGAAATGATAGAGGTATAGTTCATATTAAGGGGAATAGATAGAGTGGAGAGCCAGCGCCTCTTCCCCAGGGCGCCACTCTCAATACAAGAGGACATGGCTTTAAGGTAAGGGGAGGGAAGTTCAAGGGGGAAGATTTTATACTCAGAGAGTGGTTGGTGCGTGGAATGCACTGCCCGAGTCACTGGTGGAGGCAGATACACCGGTGAAGTTTAAGTGCCAACTAGACAGATATATGGAGGAAGTTAAGATTGGGAGGCAGAGTTTAAGGGTCGGCACAACATTGTGGGCCGAAGGGCCTGTACTGTGCGGTATTGTTCTATGTTCTATCTATTTCTCGCTGGAATCTCTCTTTTAGTTTAATTGTCTATTGAAGGCACGACACAGTACAGAAAACGTAATGCATTACATTTTCCTCCATTTTGCTTTTATACCTTACCCCTAAACACCACAACGTCATCAGTGGGGCCTTCTGGGAGTTGTAGTCATTGGTCCTCGCTCGCTCCCTGACAAAGCATGTTTCGTCAGCCACCACAGCCGTCACCGAAACAGACCCACCGAGGCGCGAAGGGGAATCACACCCGTCCTTGTGGGCGCCGAGGCCGGCGACACTGACAGAAGCGACTCGCTGATCTCCGCCATGGCGATGGAGCGGAAGAGGAGGGGCTGGTCATGGGCCGATTTCCTCCAGCCTATCGCAGCTCAGACCTAACACTGACGCCTGCTGTCATTGGCTGCAGTGCCTGTCGCTCAAATGGGAACTCGGAAGGTGATTAGTTTATGTGAACGTCAGTCAGCCTTCCTGTCTTTATGAGTTTGGATTTGGATTTATAACGGGACAGGAAGCAAATTGGGAGAAATGTGAGTTTTTATGTGATGGTGCATCAGTCTCCGAGTTACATTATTAACAATAAAAGGGCAAAGGCCGTGGTGAGGAAGGAGGTGATTTACTGGAGGTTATATGGAGATAATATTGGAAGGGATATCAAACTTGGAATTGTTTGGGATATGATTTAGAAAATGGGGGGATTTGTGGGGATCATAATATTCCTGTGTTGATTATTGAGGGCAAAATGATTGTTACTGAAACAGGGAAGGTTGGGTTACTGGCTGGGTCATTTGATGAGATTCATAATCAGGATAATTTAAGTGAAGAAATTAAACAATATAGGGATATGTTTTTTCAGTGAATACCCTGATGTGTTGGAAGTCTGCTGCAGCAATGATAGTATCACAGATGGAGAGATTTCTTTGTATGAATTTAAGAAGTCTATTAATAATGCAGGTCAGGTGTCTCCAGGAAAGAGTGATATTTGAAATTGTAATTGTATATAATTTGCATTTGTAAAATATTAAATATTTGAATTGTGCATCCACTTTCCTCATGGAAAATGGAAATAGTAGTGCCTGAAAACCTGGTAGATCCCCATTTGATCCTTCTAGTTAAGGGCCTATATCGTGAAAGTCTCATTTATGTAAACTTATGGAATGTATGGTAATCAAGCGCTTGAGTTATATTTTGGAAAGAGTGGTGATAAAGTGTTTTATTAGAGTGGATTTTGGAAGTGTGAAATGACATTAGATTCAGTTTTAGGTTTGGAAGATGATATTCGGAAAGCACAATTAAATAAAGATGTTGTAATAGCAGTATTGAGACTGAAAAGGGAAATGATATGGTAGAAAGGACTTTTGATTAAATTAGGAGTAAGGGGGTCATTGTATTTTTTTCTGAGTTTTTTTTTGTATGGACTGTCCAAGTAACGGTCGGCATGTTTGTGTCTATGAGATAGAGAATGGAATCCCACAAGGCAGTATTTGTAGCCCTTCATTATTTAATATTATGATTAATGATATTTTCTGTGAGATGGGAAAATGGGATTCCCTGGGTAAATCACAATATACAGATGACTTAGCTTTATGGATTTGAGGTATTAACTGCAATTTACAATTAATAGATCAAACAGTGGGCAGATTGATGAGGATTGTAAGCTTTCAGTCGTTAAAACACATTACGTGGTTTACAAACAGCATTAATAGACTTGCACTTGATTTTAACTTATGGGATTAATGTCTCGAGGAAGTGTCAGTGGTAAGATTTCTCAGTATGTGGATGAATAATAAGCTGATGGGGAAGCACCTGTCAGTAAAATAATTGATAAATATAAAGGAGCTTTAAATCTCCTCAGACATCTATGTGGGTATTCTTGGGTGCAACATGAAAATCTTTGTTGACCAATTATATTTGTTTAATTTGATCTGTTCATGATTATGTCTGTGTGGCTTGTGGATCACCTTCATCTTCAAATTAAAAGTGTTTGTATGTGATACAATTACAGACTTTTAATTGTGTTCTGGTGCGGTAATGTTGTCTCCTGCTTTGGCTTTACTGATTGCAATGGGACAATTGCCCTCAAAGTAACAGAGGTTCAAGTTGATGTCAACATACTGGATTAATTTGCGGGTCAAGGAAATGATCATCCTGTTAAAGTTGTGCTAGAGGACGGTTGGGAACATCACTAGAAGAGTGTTTTTTGTTTTGGGTGGCTGGGTTCTTACCATGCTGCGAATATGGGTGTATTTGATGACACAGTATGTCCCACTGTAGCGTTCTCTGTAACCCCACATTGTTTTTTCCATTGACTTCAGGTGATTTTACTTTTTACACGATCGGATTCGGTTCTGCCTGAGAGTCTGTTGGTCATCAGTATATTAATGAAAGTTATTATCATACAGTAACCATTTTTACAGATGAATCAAAAGATAATTTAATTGGGGATGTTGGTGTGGCTGTTTTTGTGTGCCTGAATAGCAGGTAATGATAAAGAAATGACTTATAGCCATTTATCAGCATAGAAAGCAGAATTCTTTGCCAACAGTTTAGGCTTACAGTGGATGGAGGAAATTGGTCCTTATAATTTGCTCAGAATACATTTCAGTTTTGATGAGTCTTAAACAGGTCATTCTGGCAGTAGGTCAGATTGACTGTTGGAAACTTGACAAACGGTATTTCATATATAAAGTTTGATTTATATGTCTGCACATTATGGGGCCTGCATATCACACTGTTGAGGGAAATGATGATGTTGACTGTTTAGCACCAAAAGCTGTTAAATGTTAAGCTGTGGATATAGACCTTCCACTTAGCAAATTAGAAGCTAAAGGGTTGGTAGTGTTAAGAATTAGGGGCTTATGGCAAGACGTAGGATAATGGACGTAAAGACAGACACCTTTCCAGAATACATAAACCTGTTGGGTTTATAGAAGAAGGGCTTAAAACAAGGGAAGGAATGATATTCACATGACAGAAATATCCACACTATGCTTAATTATGCCTTGAAACTAATTGGAAAACTTCATTCTGTGTCGTGTACATTTTGTCATTATGAAACCGTCGAAACACATACTATTTCAATGTGAAGCGTACAAGGCTGAAGAAAAATTAAATGCAGTCTTCAGTACAATCTTTGCGAGGGTAGATAGTTTTCAAATAAAAGCTATTAAATTATGGGACTGACTTTAAATCAATTCACAGTTTGAGCTGGAAAAGGCACGTAATAATTGTGTTAAACGTAAGGAAATAACATAAAGGGTAGCAAAGGTGAGTGGGCTGTTGGATTACTGAGATGCTCTTTTTATTTATTTATTAAATTTTTAGAAAATTACAAAGAATAAATGTAATGAAAAATTAGTAAGAAAAAGAAAAATAATATTAGTCCTCCTCCCCATCCCCACCTTAACCCTTATCTAAAGAAAGAAATAAAGAAGAAAAAGATTGCCTCGATATTGGAGGATACCCACATCCTCCATGGAGTTCAAAATAATTTTAATATTTATTCTTACTTTCCCCAATTACATTATAATTTTATCTTCAAAGGACCTATATATTTAATCCTATCTTTTGTAGGTATGGGAGCCAAATTTTGAAAAATATATCATATTCATTTCTTAGATTATATGTAATTTTTTCAAGTGGAATACAACTATATATTTCATTATTCCAATAATCCATAGTTAAATATAACTCAGATTTCCAAGTAATTGCGATAACTTTTTTAGCTACTGCCAATCAATATTTATAATTTTTTTCTGATACATATTCAATTTAATTTTCGGTATTGTCCCTTCAATATCTCCTAATAAAAATAATATTGGACTATTTGGGAGTTGAACTCCAGTACTTTGTTCCAATAAAAGTCAGATATATCGAAAATGGTTGAATTTTAAAACAAGACCAAGTAGAATGTAAAAAAGTACCAATTTCTTGATTACATCGAAAGCATTGGTCAGACATATTTGAATTTAATCTATTTATTTTCTGTGGTGTTATATATAATTGATGTAAAAATTATATTGTATTAATCTAATTTGAACATTTATTGTATTTATCATACTATCAGAACATAATTTTGACCAACTTTTTCCAACAATTTTAACATTCAAATCAGTTTCCCATTTTTGTCTTGATTTATGAATTCCAGATTCAGTCTGTTTTTGAATCAAATTGTACATACAAGATGTAATTTTTAAAATTTTTCCTTTTTGAATTAATATTTCTATTTCACTAAGTTTTGGCATCAACATTGTTTGACCCAGCTTTTCTCGTAATTGTCCTTTAATTGAAAATAAGAGAAAAGAGTGTTGTTTGATATTTTATATTTATTTTTTCATTGCTCAAACGACATCAATACAATTACATATATATTTAATCCCCTTTTGGAACCAATTATGTAAAAGTTTATTATCCATTGTAAAAGGAATAAGCCTATTTTGAATTAAAGTTTATTTTTGCTAATAAAGATTTCTTTATCTTATCGTCCATATTTACCTTATTCCATAAATCATTCAAGTGTCTTAATATAGGAGATTCTTTTTTTTCCCCGTATCAATTTGGATTCCCATTTATATGTAAAATCTTCTGGTATGTTTTCTCCTATCTTATCTAATTTTATTCTAATCCATGCCGGGTTTTTTTTTCATCAAAAAAAGATGCAATAAATCTAAGTTGAATTGCTTTATCATAATTGTTAAAATTTGGAAGTTGTAACCCTCCTAAATCAAATTTACATCTCAATTTTTCCAATGATATTCTTGACATCTTTCCTTTCCAAAGAAATTTCCTTACATATTTATTTAGTTCTTGAAAAAACTTCTGCGGTAATTGTATTGGTAAAGTTTGGAATATATATTGCAATCTATGGAATATATTCATTTTTACAGCATTAACTCTACCTATTAATGTTATTGGTAACATCATCCATTTATCAAGATCCTCTTTTATTTTTTTTTAATCATGGCAAATAATTTTGTTTATATAAATTTTTTACATCATTGTCAACTCTGATACCTAAATATTTTATCCCATTTATTGACCATCGAAATTGAGTTACTAATCGACATTGATTATAATTTCCTTTTGTAAGGGGTAAAATTTCACTTTTATTCCAATTTAATTTATACCCTGATACTTTCCCGTATTCTTCCAATTTAAAAGATAATCTTTGCAAAGATTGTAATAGGTTTGTAAAATAAATCAAAACATCATCAGCAAATAAATTAATTTTATATTCTTCTTGATTAACTCTAAAACCGCCAATATCTGAATCTGTTCTAATTAATTCAGCTAATGGTTCTTTTGCCAATACAAATAAAGCAGGTGATAACGGGCAGCCTTGTCCAGTTGACCTCGTTAAGCAAAATGGTGTTGAAATCTGAGCATTTGTAACTACTTCAGCTTGAGGATTAGTATTTAAGGTTTTAATCCATTGTATAAAAGATTTTCCTCGCTCATATTTTTCCAATACCTTAAACAAAAAAATCCCATTCCAATCTATCAAATGCTTTTTCTGCATCCAAAGCAAATGCCACACTCATTTCCTCTCTTTTTTGTGCCAGATGAATTATACTAAGTAACCAGGTTAGATTATCCATTGATTGTAATAAAATCTGTTTGATCCATATGCATTAATTTTGGTAAATATTTAGATATTCTATTAGATAAAATTTTTGCTATTATCTTATAATCTGTATTCAACAAAGAAATAGGCCTATATGATGTTGGTTTTAGAGGATCTCTTTTTTTGGCAATACAGTTATGATCGCTGTTAAAAAAGATTGTGGGAGTTTATGCATTCTTTCCACTTGGTATATTAATTCCATAGAGGGAGGAATTAATATATCTTTAATTTTTTTTATAAAATTCAGGAGGAAAACCATCTTCTTCTGGGGATTTGTTACTCTCAAGTGATCCTACAGCTTCTTCAACCTCTTTTAATGTAAAGGGCATATCTAATCCTTTCTGTTCTTCCAAATTAAATTTCGGAAGGGTTATTTGTGATAAAAATTTATCCATCTCAGTAATCTTATTTTGTGATTCTGATTGATATAGTTCAGTATATAAAAAAAAATAAAGTTTCATGAATTTCCAAAGGTTTATCAGCAACCTTATTTACACTTGTTCTAATTGCATTTATTGTTTTAAAAGCCTGTTCTGTTTTCAACTGCCAAGCAAGAATTTTATGTGATCTTTCACCTAATTCGTAATATTTCTGTTTAGTTCTCATAATTACTTTTTCTGTACGATATGTACGATATTATATTGTAGTTTTTTATTAACAAGTTGTCTTTGTTTTTGTTCTGTCATATATCTTTGAGATTCTTTTTCTAACTTTATATCTTTTCCCAATTTTCCTTCTTAATTTTAGATGTATAACTTATAATCTGACCCCTTAAATATGCTTTCATCGCTTCCTATAATACAATTTTACCCTCAACTGAATGTAAATTTGTATCCAAAAAAAATTGAATCTGTTTTTTCATAAAATCACAAAAATCTTGACGTTTTAATAAAATTGTATTAAATCTCCATCTAAGCTTTATGTCTATTTGAATAAAATGAATAATCTCTTTCTCTTGGATTAATTTTCCTCCATATATCAATCAGGTTTAAATCTTTCATTAATGATAAAGTTAGTTTTATTTCTTTTAATTTTGTAACAACTGTAGTTGACCTTTCCAAAACTGGATCTAAACAAAAATTAAAATCTCTGCCTATTAATATTTTATCATTTGCGTCAGCCAAGTTCAAAAAATCTTCTTGTATGAATTTTGCATCATTTTCATTTGGTGCATAAATGTTCATAAAATTCCATAATTCTGAAAAAATTTGACAATGTATAATCTCGTATCTCCCCACAGAATCAATTATTACATTTTGTATTTTAATTGGTAAAGATTTATTAACCGAAATTGCAACTCCTCTCGATTTTGAATTAAATGAAGTTGCTATAACATTTCCAACCCAATCTCTATTTAATTTCTTATGCCTGTGAACTTACTGAACACATCCTTGCCAGAAAAAAAACTTATCCCAATCCACTCTTCCTAGATCCTTTTTCATTTCCACAAAATTGGCCGTTCTCCAATTTTACCAGAACATTAAGCTGCCAGTTCTGCCCCTCACTAATAGCAGTAATGACGTTATCCCACGTGTCAACCCAAGCCCTGAACTCATCTGTTTTACCGACAATACTCCGTGCATTGAAATAGATGTACCTGAGAATATGTATATCATCTGCTTTTTTTTCATTTCCGTTTATACATGCAGTCCTCTCATGTTCCTTATCCTCCTGTACCTCACTATCTGCTCTGACACTCTGGTTCCCCTCCCTCTGCAAATCTAAATTAAATTCCCCGGAGCAGCACTGGCAAATCTACCCGCAAGAATGTTATTCCCCCCCCCCCCGCCCAGTTTAGGGGCAAACCGTCCCGTCGGAACAGGCCCCACCTTCCCGGGAACAAAGCCCAATTGTCCAGAAACATGAAGCCCTCCCTCCTGCACCATCTCCTGAGCCACGTATTTAGCTGCACTCTCCGCACATTTATATTTACAGGGACTTTACTCCTGACGCCGGTCCCGGGACCCGACCCGTTTACAGACCCGGAGCGGAACCGGAGCAGATTCTCAGCCACTGGTTTCGATTCCGAGTCCGGAAGAAAGGATAAAGTTTCCCCGTGAATTGATTCCCAGTGAAGGTGTGGAGATGGGACTTGGTCTCCGCGTTGTAAAATGAAACTGTCCCGGACTCGTAACGGAGATAAACTCCGACCCTCCCGGGGATGGGATCGGCAGCGAGACGGGACCCGGGGGAGGGGCGACCGGACACGTCACAATCCCGATGTAACACGTCACCAACCCGCCTGATGACCCAGAATCCGGTCTCCGGACTCAGACTGACCCGTCCCTTCCTCTTCACAGACTCTGCGGCGACTCCCAGACACCAGAACCGAATCCCCGTCACCTCCACCTCCCAGTGATGTCTCCCCGATGGGAATCCCTCCGATCCCAGCACACAAGGCCAGTGTGTGAATCTCTTCCCGGTGTCAGGGAGATTCCTCCGGGTCCCGGTCCCGGTCCGTCTCACACTCTTCCGATCCTCAGACACCTCGAGACACGGATTCGCCGTTTCCTCATCCAGGGTGACAGAGACTGGGGGGAGAAGCAGAGAATTAGAGAGTCCTCGGGGATCGGGGGGAGACTCGGACAGCGCGGCCCCGGGGATCGGGGGGAGACTCGGACAGCGCGACCCCGGGGATCGGGGGGAGACTCGGACAGCGGGGCCCCGGGGATCGGGGGGAGACTCGGACAGTGCGGCCCCGGGGATCGGGGGGAGACTCGGACAGCGCGGCCCCGGGGATCGGGGGGAGACTCGGGCAGCGCGGCCCCGGGGATCGGGGGGAGACTCGGACAGCGCGGCCCCGGGGATCGAGGGGAGAGACTCGGACAGCGCGGCCCCGGGGATCGGGGGGAGACTCGGACAGCGGGGTCCCGGGGATCGGGGGGAGACTCGGACAGCGCGGCCCCGGGGATCGGGGGGAGACTCGGACAGCGCGGCCCCGGGGATCGGGGGGAGACTCGGGCAGCGGAGCCCCGGGGATCGGGGGGGGAGACTCGGACAGCGCGGCCCCGGGGATCGGGGGGAGACTCGGACGGCGCGGCCCCGGGGATCGGGGGGAGACTCGGACGGCGCGGTCCCGGGGATCGGGGGGAGACTCGGACAGCGGGGACCCGGGGATCGGGGGAGACTCGGGCAGCGCGGCCCCGGGGATCGGGGGAGACTCGGACAGCGCGGCCCCGGGGATCGGGGGGAGACTCGGACAGCGCGGCCCCGGGGATCGGGGGGAGACTCGGACAGCGCGGCCCCGGGTATCGGGGGGAGACTCGGGCAGCGCGGCCCCGGGGATCGGGGGGAGACTCGGGCAGCGCGGCCACGGGGATCGGGGGGAGACTCGGGCAGCGCGGCCCCGGGGATCGGGGGGAGACTCGGACAGCGGGGCCCCGGGGATCGGGGGGAGACTCGGACAGCGCGGCACCGGGGATCGGGGGGAGACTCGGACAGCGCGGCACCGGGGATCGGGGGGAGACTCGGACAGCGCGGCCCCGGGGATCGGGGGGAGACTCGGACGGCGCGGCCCCGGGGATCGGGGGGAGACTCGGACGGCGCGGCCCCGGGGATCGGGGGGAGACTCGGACAGCGCGGCCCCGGGGATCGGGGGGAGACTCGGACAGTGGGACCCGGGGATCGGGGGGAGACTCGGACAGCGGGGCCCCGGGGATCGGGGGGAGACTCGGACAGCGCGGCCCCGGGGATCGGGGGGGGAGACTCGGACAGCGCGGCCCCGGGGATCGGGGGGAGACTCGGACAGCGGGGACCCGGGGATCGGGGGGAGACTCGGACAGCGGGGTCCCGGGGATCGGGGGGGGGGGAGACTCGGACAGCGCGGCCCCGGGGATCGGGGGGAGACTCGGACAGCGGGGTCCCGGGGATCGGGGGGGGGGAGACTCGGACAGCGCGGCCCCGGGGATCGGGGGGAGACTCGGACAGCGGGGTCCCGGGGATCGGGGGGGGGGAGACTCGGACAGCGCGGCCCCGGGGATCGGGGGGGGAGACTCGGACAGCGCGGCCCCGGGGATCGGGGGGAGACTCGGACAGCGCGGCCCCGAGGATCGGGGGGAGACTCGGACGGCGGGGTCCCCGGGGATCGGGGGGAGACTCGGACGGCGGGGTCCCCGGGGATCGGGGGGAGACTCGGACAGCGGGGCCCCGGGGATCGGGGGGAGACTCGGGCAGCGCGGTCCCGGGGATCGGGGGGAGACTCGGACAGCGCGGCCCCGGGGATCGGGGGGAGACTCGGACGGCGCGGTCCCGGGGATCGGGGGGAGACTCCGACAGCGCGGCCCCGGGGATCGGGGGGAGACTCGGGCAGCGCGGCCACGGGGATCGGGGGGGAGACTCGGACAGCGCGGCCCCGGGGATCCGGGGGAGACTCGGACGGCGCGGCCCCGGGGATCGGGGGGAGACTCTGTCCTAAATGGACATCCCTATAGTCGGAGGCTGTGCTCACCGTTCTCGACCCACCCACATCCTCCCAACATCAACTCTCTCCAGACAGGTGTCAGAGAGATCTGGCGAGACCCTTCATCAGGACCTGTGCAGCTTGGATTACCAGCATCTGTAGATTTTCTTGTGTTTGATTTTTAAAGCAGGAGTTATTTTATCATGAGCTGATCCATTTTCCCATTCTCCCATTTAGTCCCACTCTCCCACCCTCTCACCATGACCTTTGATGCCCTGTCTACTCACATACCTATCAATCTCTGTCTTAAATACACACAATGACTTGGCTTCCACTGCCGCAAGAAATACACAGATTCACCACCCTCTGGCTAAAAAAATTTCTTTGCATCTCCGTTCTGAATGGGCGCCCTTCAATCCTTAAGTCATGCTCTCGTACTAGACTCCCCCACCATGGGAAACAACTTTGCCATATCCACTCTGTCCATGCCTTTTAACATCCGAAATGCTTCTGTGAGGCTCCCCTCATTCTTCTAAACTCCACGGAGTACAGTCCAAGAGCGGTCAAACATTCCTCACATGTTAACCCTCTCATTCCCGGAATCATTCTCGTGAATCTTCTCTGAACCCTCTCCAATGTCAGCACATCCTTTCATAAATAAGGAGCCCAAAACTGCACACAGTATTCCAAGTGAGGTCTTACCAGTTCCTTATAGAGCCTCAACAACACATCCCTGCTCTTATTTTCTATTCCTCTAGAAATGAATGCCAATATTGCATTCATCTTCTTCACCACCGACTCAACCTGGAGGTTAACCTTAAGGGTATCCTGCACGAGCACTTCCAAGTACAATTGCATCTCAGAATTTTGAATTCTCTCTCCATTTCAATAATAGTCAGCCCGTTTATTTCTTCTACCAACGTGCATGACCATACACTTTTAAACATTGTATTTCATTTGCCACTTCTTTGACCATTCTCCCAATCTATCCAAGTCTCTCTGCAGACTCTCTGTTTCCTCAGCACTACCGTCCCCTCCGCTTATCTTTGTATCATCAGCAAACTTAGCCACAAAGCCATCTATTTCATAATCCAAATCGTTGATATACAATGTAAAAAGAAGTGGCCCCAACATGGACCCCTGTGGAACACCACTGGTAACTGGCAGACAACCAGAATGGGATCCTTTATTCCCACTCTCTGTTTCCTGCCAATCAGCCAACGCTCTATCCACATATGTAAATTTCCCATAATTCCATGGGCTCTTATCTTGTTTAGCAGCCTCATGTGTGGCACCTTGTCAAAAGCCTTCTGAAAATCCAAATACACAACATCCACTGCATCTCCCTTGTCTAGCCTACTTGTAATCTCCTCAAAAGATTTCAATGGGTTTGTCAGGCAGGATTTTCCTTTAAGGCAACCATGCTGAGTTTGGCCTATCTTGTCATATGCGTCCAGGTACTCCGTAACCTCATTCTTGACAATTGACTCCAGAAACTTTACAACCATTTCTCAATCTAACAGGTCTATAATTTACTTTTTGCTTCCTTGCCCCTTTCTTAAATACCAGAGTGGCATTTACAATCTTCCACTCCTCCGGAACCATGCCAGAATCTATTGACTTTTGAAAGATCATTGCTAATGCCTCCGCGATCTCCACAGCTACTTCCTTCAAAACACAAGTGTGCATTCCGTCTGGTCCTGGAGATTTATCTACCCTGAGACTATTCAGCTTCCTGAGTACTTTCTCTGTCGTAATTGTGACTGCGCACACTTCTCTTCCCTGACACCCTTGAGTGTCCGGTATACTGCTGATATCTTCCTCAGTGAGGACTGATGCAAATACTCGTTCAGTTCCTCAGCCATCTCCTTATCTCCCATTACAATTTCTCCAGCATCATTTTCTATCTGTCTAATATCCACTCTCAACCGTTTTTTATTCTTTATATACTTGACAAAGCTTTTAGTATCTTCTTTGATATAATTTGCAAGCTTCCTTTCATAGTTCATCTTTTCCCTCTTAATGGCCTTCTTAGTTTCCTTTTGTAAGCTTTTAAAATCTTCCCAATCCTCTGTCTTCCCACTAATTTTTGCTTCTTTAAATGCCCTCTCCTTTGCTTTTACTTTGGCTTTGACTTCTCTTGTCAGCCACTTTGGCTTTGACTTCTCTTTTTCCATTTGAAAAATTCTTCTTTTTTGGAATATATCTGTCTTGCACATTCCTCACTCCTCACATAAACTCCAGCCACTGCTGCTAGGCCGTCCTTCCCTCTAATGTCCCTTTCAAGTCAAATTTGGCCAGTTCCTCTCTCGTGCCACTGTAATTTCCTTTACTCTACTGCAATACCGACACATCGGATTTCGGCTTCTCTTTCTCAAATTTCACAGTGAACTCAATCATGTTACGATCACTGCCTCCTAACGGTTCCTTCACCTCAATCTCTCTAATCACCTCTGGGTCATTACACAATATCCAATCCAGTATCTCTGATCCCCTAGTGGGCTCAACAACAAGCTGTTCTGAAAAGCCATCTCGTAGACATTCTACAAATTCTCTCTCTTGAGATCCAGTGTCGACCTGATTTTCCCAATCCACTCGCATGTTAAAATCCCCACAATTATCATAACACTGCCCTTCTGGCAAGCCTTTTCTATTTTCTGTTGTAATTTGTAATCCACATCACTGCAGCTGTTAGGAGGCCTGTAGATAACTGCCATCAGGGTCCTTTTACCCCGGCGATTTCTTAGCTCAACCCAGAAAGATTCTGCACTTCCGATCCTATGTCACCTCTTTCTAATGATTTAATATCATTTCATACCAATAAAGCCACGCCACCCCCTCTGCCTACCTGCCTATCCTTCCGATACACCGTGTATCCTTGGACGTTTAGCTCTCACAGCCATGCATCCTTTAGCCACGTCTCAGTGATGGCCACAAAATTATACCTGCCAATCTGTAGCTGTACGACAAGATCATCCACCTTATGCCTTATGCTGTGTGTATTTAAGTATAACACCTTAAGTCCAGTATTTGGTCAGTTTTGCTTTGATTGCACTGCAACTCATCCCAGTGGCTGCAAATTTGCCCCATCACCTGCCTGTCCTTCCTGACATCTTTACTGCTCACTATCTTAGATTTATAGATTCCCTCTCCTCCGCTCTATCATTCCGGTTTACCATCCCCCTGCCAAATTAGTTTAAACCCTCCCTAACAGCTCTATTAAACATTCCCGCGATGATATTGATCCCCTTCGGGTTCAGGGGTAACCCGTCCTTTTTGAATAAGTAGTACTTCCCCCGAAAGAGATCCCAATGATCCAAGAATCTGAAGCCCTGCCCCCTGCACCAGTCTCTCAGCCACACATTCATCAGCCTGATCCTACTATTCTTGCCCTCGCTAGCACGTGGCACAGGTAGCAATCCTGAGGTTACTACCCTGGAGGTCCTGCTTCTCAGCTTCATTCCTAACTCCCGGAAATCTCTCTTCAGGACCTCCTCCCTTTTCCTCTCTATGTCATTGGTACCAACATGTACCAAGACAGCTGGCTGCTCACCCTCTCCCTTCAGAATATTCTGGACCCGATCCGAGACATCCCGTACCCTGGCACCTGGGAGGCAGCACACCATGTGGGTATCTCTGCCAGGCGCACAGAATCTCCTGTCTGTTCCCCTGACTATGGAATCCCCTATGACTACCGCATTCCTCTTCTCCCTCCTTCCCTCCTGCACAACAGCGCCAGGCTCAGTGCCAGAGACCCGGTCACCGTAGCCGTCCCCTGTCAGGTCATCCCCCTCAACAGCGTCCAAAACGATATACTTGTTGCTGAGGGGGGCAGCCACAGGGGTGCTCTCCACTATCTGGGCATTTCCCTTCCCTCTCCTGACAGTCACCCAGTTTTCTGACCCCTGTAGCCTAGGGATAACTACCGCCCTGTAGCTCCTGTCTATCACCTCTTCATTTTCTCTAATAAGCAGTAGGTCATCAAGCTGCAGCTCCAGATCCCTAACACGGTCTCCGAGGAGCTGAATCTCGGTTCACCTGGTGCAGATGTGGCTATCAGGGAGGCTGGAGGTCTCCCAGGATTCCCACATCTGACACCCTGAACAAAGCACAGACCCTGCAGACATGCTACCTAATTCTACAGGAATGACACAAAGAAAGATGGGTCTACTCACCCACTTACTTCACCAAGCACACGGACTTTTTAAACGGTTAACTAATGTGCCCTGCTGTTCCCCCGTCCGTCCAGGCCGATTTGCCAAGGGGAGAAAAAGAGTCGGTTCCTCGCTCTCAGCTCTTCCCGTTACCGCCTAAGCCCGTTGAGCCAAAGCCCTACACTCTGCTGCCACCCACTCCGCTGCCCGCTGTATAGGGTGGTCATCTTTTTAAACTCTCCGCGCTGTCCTGTGCAGTCTCGCCGTTCTTGTACACAAAGTTTTTTTTTTACACTGTCTTCCTTCAGAATTTAGCTCCCACGCCGCCCTTCTTGTCCCAATCTAAAAAAACACCTTCAGTCCTGTATTCATCAGCCTATTCCACACTGTCCACATGAACTTAAGCAAGGCCTTTGATGTCGATGACAGACCACACTTGGAGTATTGTCTGCTTTTCCGGTTCCCGAATATGGGGAGGATGTCATTACACTGGACAGGAGGCTTCAGGAGGATGTTACCAGGACTGGGGGCTTGGGTTAAAATCAGAGAGTGGGTAAGCTTGGGCTATTCAGCTGTAGTGTAGGATGTTCAGGTATGACCCCTTATGGAGGGAAATAATTCTAAGGAGCTTAAATAACGTTCTTTTTCCAAGAAATGGGAGTACAGAACCAGAGGCCTCAGATTGAAAGTGAGATGGGAAATCGGGTAACATTCTAAGAGAGGGAGGTTGGTGAACGGAATTTTCCCTCAGACGCTGTAGAAACAGGTAAAAAATAACATATTTTAAAATAAATACACAGATGGGAAATGGTTAGAGGGATGGGGGGTGTGGCAAATACACACAAATGGGCCATGCTCAAGAAGACATCTTAGTCTTGCAAATTGATGAAGTGGGCCGTGAGTTCAACATCCATCAAACCCTCCGAGATCATCCTCCTGAGGAATCTCACCCCTAAGTCTGTCTGTGAAGTGTTGATGTGACGTCACGTCAGAGGGCAGCTCAGTGACACAGAACAGACAGACTGGGTAAGGACGGCAGATTTCAATCCTAAATGGGAATTTGTGCCTATTTCTGTGGCCGTGTGTCACACTCTGTTAGTGTGTGTGTGTGTGTGTGTGTGTGTGTGTGTGTGTGTTGATTGTGGTAAATATCCGTGTGGAGTGTATACACATTGAAGGAGAGTGTGCACATTGAAGAATTTGTATGTTTCAGTGTGTCATCACATGTCTGGTGTGTGTTGACAATGAGTCACACGTGATTGAGTTGTTTAAATGAATAAATGACTGTCTCTGAAGAGACTGGTTTCCAGGTTACTGAGGGAAATAACAACGTACATTGCTGAGGCTCTGACTACAATCTGCCAGTCCTTCCTGTGTATGTGTGTGAGGGAGCTTTGCCAGGCCGGTTATGCTGTGTGTGCTTCTCCCGAGATGAAATCTTGACTCATGTCAATGCTTGTTGGTGTGTCCGAGCTGATTCTCACAATGCTTCAATGAAGTGGTCTGATCACCATAAAACATAGGAGCAGAATTAGGCCATTTTCCTATCGAGTCTGCTCCGCCATTCAATAATTGATGATCCTTTTTTTCCCTCCTCAGCCCCACTACCTGGTCTTCTCCCCGTAACCTTTGATGCTGTGTCCAATCTAGAACCTATCAAGCTCTGCCTTAAATACACCCAACAGGTTCCACAAATTCACTAGCTGCTGGCACAAATTTCTCCGCATGTTTTAAATAGATTCCCCCTCTGTCTTGAGGCTGTGCCCTCTTGTCCTAAACTCCACCACCATGGGAAACATCCCTTCCACATCTACTCTGTCTGAGACTTTCAACATTCGAAAGGTTTCTAGGAATTTCAACATTTGAAAGGTTTCAATGAGATTCCCCCTCATCTTTCTAAATTCCAGCGAGTGCAGACACAGAGCTATCAAACGTTCCTCGTATGATAACCCTTTCATTCCTGGAATCATCCTTATGAAATGAACCTTCTGCAATGCCAGCACATCTTTTCTTAGACGAGGAGCCCAAAATTGTTCACAATACTCAAGGTGAGTCTTCACCAGTGCCTTATAAATCCTCAGCATCACATCCCTGCTCTTGAAATGAATGCTATTTAAACCGATTGAATTCAATGCTAACATTGGATTTGCCTTCCTCACCAGTGACTCTACCTTCAAGTTAACCTTTAGGGAGTTCTGCAGAATGACTGCTGAATCCAATTTCGGCTCAGATTTTTTGATTTTCTCCCCATTTGAAAAAAAAATCTGCACATTATTTCTACGACCAAAGTGCAGGACCATGTATTTTCCAACATTGTATATAATTTGCCAATTTCTTTCCCATTCTCCTCATCCAAGTCCTTGTCCAGCCTAACTGTTTCCTCAACACTACCGGCCCCTCCGCCAATCTTCGTATCATCTGCAAAGCCTGGAAACAAAGCCATTTACTCTAGGACAAGAGGGTATGACTTCATGATTGAAGGACGTCCTTTTAGAACTGAGATGCGGAGAAATTACTTTAGTCAGTGTGTGTGGAGAATCTGTGGAATTTGTTGCGACATGTGGCTGTGGAGGCCAAGGCATATTTAAGGCAGAGATGTACCGGTTCTCATTTAGCCAGGGCATCAAATGGTATGGGGTGAAAGCAGGGGAGTGGGGATGTCCGGAAGAATTGGGTCTTCCCATGACTGAATATTGGAGCAAACTCAATGGGCCGAATGGCCTATTTCTGCTCCTATATCTTATTGTCTATTCCATCAGCTAAATCTTGATATACAGCATAAAATGAAGGTGTCCTAACACCTGTGTCCCTGAGGAACACGAGTCACTGGCAGCCAACCAGGAAAGGTTCCGTTTACTCCCATTCGCTGTTTCCTACCAATCAGCCAATGTTCTAACCATGCCTGTAACTTTTCTGTAATACCATGGCCTCTTAACCTGGTTACCACCTTCATGCGTGGCACTTTGTCAAAGGCCTTCCGAGATTCCAAGTATACAACATCCACTGCATCCCCTTTATCGATCCTGCTTGTAATCTCCTCAAAGAATCCCAACAGGTTTGTCAGGCAGAATATTCCCTAACGAAGCCATGCTGACTTGTCCTATCTTGTCCAGTGTCCCCAAGTATTCCATAGCCTCATACTTAACAACTGACTCCAATTTCTTCCCAACCACAGAGGTGAGGCAAACTGGTCAATAATTTCCTTTCTGCCGCCTTCCTCCTTACTTAAAGAGTCAAGTGACATTTGCCATTTTCCAGTCCTCTGGCACCATGCCAGGGTCCAGTGATTTTGAAAGATCATTTGGAATGCCTCCATAATTTCTACTGCGACCTCTTTCAGAACACTGGGGTGCAGTTCATCTGGTCTGGGTGACTTATGTATCTTTGGGGCTTTCAGCTTTTTGAGCAGCTTCTCCCTTGTAACAGTAACTGCACTCACTTCTCTTCCCTCGCACTCTTCAACACCGGGCACAGTGCTGGTGTCTTCCACGGTGAATACTGGTGCAAAATATTTGGCTTATCTGCCATCTCTTTATCCTCTGAAATTATGCATCCAGCCTCATTTTCTAGCTGTCCTATATCCACTCTCATCTCTGTTTTATTTTTTTTACAATACTTGAAAAACAATTTGATATTGTTTGCTATCTTGTTTTCCAAAGATAGGTGTGTAAAAAGGGCCTGAAGGATCATTGGATACCAGAGTCACCCCAACCACAACCTGTACCAGTTGCTACCATCCGGGATACGGTACCGCAGCATAAAAGCCGGGAGCAACAGGCTCCGGGACAGCCTCTTCAACCAGGCCAGTTCAATTCAAATCAATTTCTTGTTTATTTTTTCCCACCTTTTAGTTCCTCTCTGTAGATATTTAAAAGCTTCCCAATCCTCTCTCTTCCGAATAATTTTTGTTTAGTTGTATGCCCTCTCCTTTGCCTTTACATTAACTTGTCAGCCATGGTTGTACTATTTCGCCATTTGAGTATTTATTTATTTTTGGAGTACATCTATCCTCATTTTCCCAGAAACTGACACCATTTCTGCTCTGCTCTCATCCCTGGCAGCATCTCCTTCCAATTTGCTTTGGCCAACTCCTCTCTCAGACCACTGTAATTTCTTTTACTCCTCTGAAATACTACAAAGTCAGACTTTACTGTCTCCTTATCAGATTTCAAGTTGAACTCAGTCATGTTGTGAGCTCTGCCTCCTAAGGTTTCTTTTAACTACTCACCTCTGGTTCAATACATAACACCCAATCCAGTAGAGCTGTTCCCCGAGTAGGCTCAACGACAAACTGCTCTAGAAAGCCATCACATTGCATTCAACAAACTCACTCTCTTGAAATCCTTTACCAACCTGATTTCCCCAATTGACCTGCATGTTGAAATCTCCCGTGATTATCATAACATTGTCCTTTTCATCAGCTTTTTCTATTTCCAGTTGTAATCTGTGGGCCTCAACCCACTGACTGTTGGGAGGCCTGTATATGACTGGTGTCAGTGTCATTTTTACTTTTGCAGTTCCTTACCTCAACCCACAAGGATTCAACATCTTCCAATCCTATGTCACATCTAGCTGCTGATTTGCCAGCAGAGCCACACCACCCCCTCACCCGACCTTCCTACACCACCGATACATTGTGTAACCTTGGACATTCAGATCCCAACTACAACCATGATTCTGTAATGGCCACAATATCACACCTGACAATCGGTAATAGTGCAACAAGATCATCCACCTTATTTCTCATACTCCATGCATTGAGATATAACACTTTGTGTACTGTATCTGCTACCCTTTTTAAATCTGCATCTCTAATGCACTGACACTCACCCTGCTGGCTGACATTTTGTCCTCGCATCTGTCCGCCATATCTGACAGTCTGACTGCACGCTATCTTTGCATTTTACCATCAGTCCTATCCCTTCACTCCAGTTCCCGACCTCCCCCCCAACAAATTAGTTCAGACCCTCCCCAACAGCTCTATCAAACCTCTCTGTGAGAATATTGTTCTCCCTCGGGTCGAGGTGCGACCTATCCCTTTTGAGCAGTTCGTTCCTCCACCAGAACAGATCCCGATGATCCAAGAACCTGAATCCCTGTCCCCAGCACCATCTTCTCAGCCATGTTTCTCTGTCAGATTATCCTGTTTCTACCCTCACCAGCACGTGGCACAGGCAGCAATCCAGAAATTACAACACTGGGGGTACTGCTTCTGAGCTTTCTACCAAGCTCTCCAAATTCTATTTTCAGGACCTCTTTGCTTTTACTTCCAATGTCATTGTCATAAATTTACCAAGATATCTGGCTCTTTGGCCTCCCTCTCTAAAATGCTGCGGACACGATTCGAGGCATCCCTGACCCTGGCACCCAGGAGGCAACATACCATTCGGGTGTCCCGTTCACATCAATAGATTCTCCTGTCTGTTCCCCTGGTGATTCAGTCCCCGATCACGACCACTCCCCTCTTCGGCCTCTAACAACAGTGAGAGTTGCTGATCCGGAAGGGGGAAGACCTGTGTCAGTCAGAGTCTGCACTCACAGGGCACATGAACGACTTGTGTATTTTCCTGACAATCCCGGTCACCACACTGATACTCATTTTTATTCCCTACAATATTATTGTCAGTATTAAATTCTCAGTTCCTCTGGTTAGATCCAAACTTATGTACTGGTGTGTTAGTGCATTCGCCTGGGATTGGAACACAGTGGTTCATCTGCCAGTCCCGTGTATTGGTTGTATTGTGACCCTGTGCTGGTGTGTCCAGGGGTCTGACATCTCCAGCTGACCATGTGACAGTGATGCCTCCCAGTCAGTGGGGTTGATGTGGAATAAACTTCAGTTCCCCTGCACCCCAGTATTATAGACAATCTTTGCCTCAAATTGGAAGTAAATTGATCTTCATAAACAAGGAGAAATGAATCTTTGTAAGTTTTACCTCGATTAATAGCATCAAGCATTTCTCTCAGCACTGTGTTCAACAAATAGAGGTGATCGAATTTTTCAACCGGTAGGGTCTCATCTGTCACTGACAATTCCTGGACATCGTCATTAATCCTGTAAATATTAAACTGCTGGTTATAAATTGCTATTCTGAACTATTTTCAAATCCATTCAGGGTTTCAGTAAAGAGCCTGTCCTACCTTCTGTTCCGACGAGCTTCCTCCTGAAATAAATAAAACACAAATCTGATTAGACTTGGACTTACTGTCCACATCCTGAATTTCATCCAAATCATTACAAGGTGTTGAAAATTCCCACTCCCACAATCACTCAGACACACGGACAATACAGAACCATGGGGTAAATGACAGGGAAAGTTTATGAATGTCAGACCATTACTGAGAGGAAGAAACTTACAGGGAGGACAGGACAGGCTGTGCATTATCATCTGGATATGACGTCAGTGCGATAGGATGGAGGAATTTAAGATCAGTGATGTATGTGATTGTGTGCAGGTGGAGGAAGTACCTCTATTTATGGGGAGACTCGTGGGGAGATGTAATTCCAGATGGATTTTAACAAATTCCACAAGAAATTTAGTGAGGAGGATGTGAAACTCGCTGTCACAGGAGTGGATGAAATGGAACAGCAGAGTGACTGTAATGGGGAGGCTGGATAAACAGTTGAGGGACCAGGGAGTTCGGGGCACTGTTGCTGGGTGCGGTGAGTAGGTGGCAGGGGGCTTGTGAAGCAGGGATACTGATAGAAGATGGACCTAATGGCCTGTTTATGATAGAGAATGGGATATAATCCCATGTGAAATGTATCCAAAAAGAGACAGTGAAAGTTTCCATAATCTGACGGAAACCGGATACAGGAGATAAGTCTGATGTGTGGGTCAAATTCTTTGTTCTCACTGAGACCCTCACACCAACTGCATCAGACACACTCACAGCCTGTGACTGGAACCGGGTGTTAATGGGAGTTTTGGAGGATATTTAATGCGGTATTTAAGGAAACAGTCAGCAGCTCTGTGTTATGATCGGAGTAAATAATTTCAGAGAGATTTGCATTCTGTCCTGGGATGTACAGAAGTTGTGGAAGTCTAGTTTTGGGACAATAGACAATAGGTGCAGGAGTAGGCCATTCGGCCCTTCTAGCCAGCACGGCCATTCACTGTGATCATGGTTGATCATACACAATCAGTACCTCGTACCTGCCCTCTCCCCATAACCCTTGACCCCACTATCTATAAGAGCTCTATCTAACTCTCTCTTGAAAGCATCCAGAGACTTGGCCTCCACTGCCTTCTGGGGCAGAGTATTCCACGTATCCACCACTCTCTGCGTGAAAAAGTTTTTCTGCATCACTGTTCTAAATGGGCTACCTCTTATTCTTAAACTGTGGCCTCTAGTTCTGGACTCACCCATCAGCGGGAACATGCTTCCTGCCTCCAGCGTGTCCAATCCCTTAATAATCTTATTATTATGGGACAACAACAACCCTGAATAGTTGTATCAGTTGTCTGGTGAGAAACAGTTTACTGCCATTTGTAAATGCTGTGTGTAGGAGCAACACGTCTGTTTTCTGTCTGCATTGTATTCTGTGTTACGTGTTTATTATGGTAACTCGTCACGTGAGTGGGGACGTGGTAAAAGCGAAGGGAATAAGTTACGTATCTGTACTTTGTTCTGGGCAGTTTTGAGCTGGGGACGGGCGGATGTCATTCTGTTCTTGACCGCTGTGTTGCAGCTTACTTTACAATGAATTACCCTGAAGCTTCATCGCTTCAAGATTGTATTTTACTAATGAAGGACTGAAAGCGTATCTTGGACATTTTGAAATGTCATTATTGGAGTGATGGGAGGGCGCATCATGCAGGTATAACAACTTGTGTGAGGTCGCCAGCAGCGGCAATTGATTTGTTAGAATTGGCCTCTGTGCTGTGTTTATTTCAAATATACCACTGTTCATTTAGTGCCCTTTGACAGAAACAAGTTGAAATATAATCCCTCACCTTGAGAAATATCACGCTGTCTTTCTGATCCATCTTTTCCTTTAACTTAGTGATTTCCTCCTGAATAATCCTTATATTCTCTTGAAGAGCCAGAAGATTTTTCTCCATTGGGTTGAGAATCCTCTTCTCTTCTTCCCTGAGATCCCTGAGTAAGCTCTGCTCTTTCTCAGTGATAATCTGGCGCAGTTCAGCAAACTGCGATGTGATGTGGGACTGAACACTGTGTGACTGTTCCTGTTGAATGAAAGGTGAAGATTAATATACTGCATTGCTGTGCTCTGTTTCCTTTTGTCGTTCAGTTCGGTCTATTGGAGTCCATGCTACTTCTGAGTGCATTCCCGTCAACACCATTCCCTCACGTTTTCCTGAAACCTACTCTCACTTATTGACCCATAAACTCCCATCTGATTCACACACACCCTCCCCACCTTCACAGGGTTAACGGTAATTAGCCATTCATCCGGCATGTCCTTGGGATGTGTCGGAATCTCTCGTGGTCACAGGGGGAGCATGCAAACTCCACACAGACAGCAGCAGAGGTCAGGATCGAACCCAGGTCACTGGAGCTGCGATACTCGGCTACTCTGCATTAAAGGGAGCAAAACTCGACAGTAAAATCAGAAATTCCGCTCAGGAAGCCTCACCCGAACTCCGGAAATCTTCTCTTTCTGTTGCTGCTCCTTTTCCTGGAAGTCTGATTCCTTTTTTGTGAGAGAGTCTAAGGAAGATTTTAGCTGATCCTGGAAGTCAGAGAGTGAAGGAAATAGAAACAAAGATGCTTCAAAAGTAACAGGTGATCAAACCCGATTATCACACAAAATGCCGGAGGAACTCAGTGAGTCAGGCAGCATCTATTCAGGGGAAATAAACAGTCGGTGTTCCGGGATGAGACCCTTCATTAGGACTGGGAAGGAATGTGACAGGAGCCAGAATAAAATGGTTGGGGATGAGAACCAGCTGACAGGTGACGGGTGAGACAGCGTGAGGGGGAACGTGGGGGAGGGTGATGAAGTGAGAAGCTGGGAGGGGACAGGTGGAAGAGGTAAAGGGCTGGAGAAGTAGGAATCTAATACGAGAGGACAATCGACCATGGAAGAAACGGGAGGAACTGGGCTGTTTGCGGCCCTGAATGGCGACGAGGGAGGAGGTTAGGAGTCAGGTGTAGCAAAGGACAAAGGAAATATGTTAAGTTAACGTTAGTTTTTACCTTGTAGATTTTAACAGCTTCTTTAATCGGCATGAAGCGGTGCTCTCTGTGTTCCTGCGCGTCTCTACAGACCAGACAGATCAGTGTCTTGTCCGTTTCACAAAACAGCTTCAATTCTTCCTCATGTTCCTCGCAGTGACGTTTACTTTCCTTCCCTTTCGGATTCAGGCTTAGATTCCGAACTTTTTGTGTCAGATTTGCTAAGGCCCGATTCACCCTGAGGGTGCGGTCAGCAAACTCCTCTCTACATTCCGGGCAGGAGTTTCTCTGCTCCCTTTCCCAATACTGTGTGATACAAGAGCGACAGAAGTTGTGTCCACACTCCAGTATAACCGGATCGGTGAAGAAATCCAGGCAGACGGGGCAAAT
Organism: Hypanus sabinus; assembly: GCF_030144855.1. NCBI lineage: Eukaryota > Metazoa > Chordata > Chondrichthyes > Myliobatiformes > Dasyatidae > Hypanus > Hypanus sabinus. The sequence goes on from NW_026779004.1 coordinate 898,663, forward strand.
TACCTCCTCGGTCCAACTCTCGGTCTCTCCTTTCGAAGCCATGTTAACTCCAGCACTTCCTGATTCAGAATGCTTTCACTTTCGGGGAGTTGCTGATCCCCTGCAGTACCGGGATTGTCCACTACGCGCGCTGCAGACTCGGGGAATCACACAACACACACAATGCTGGTGGAACACAGCAGGCCAGGCAGCATCTGTAGGGAGAAGCACTGTCGACGTTTCGGGCCGAGACCCTTCATCAGGACAGCAGTAATCGTGCTGCCCGTTGGAGAGATCTGGTGATGAGGCATTCTGCCAGATGGTCTGGACTGTCTGCTCAGGGAACCACTCCACTGTGTCCATCCAGTCCTTCTCCTGCAGTAACTGCAGGACATTCCGTGCTGACCACTGTCTGGTGTTCTTGTGGTCAAAGCTGCTGGTCTAAAAGAACTGTCACCAATTTCATTAACACAAGGTTCACATGGAGAAGCTTCCCGACTGAGACAGACACAGTCTCATGGGGTATTTACAGGGTAGGGGCAGGAATGATGTTTTTCCTGGCTGGGCAGTGGAACCAGGGATCGCAGACTCAAAATCCGAGGCCACCTCAGCAGGACTGAGATGAGGAGAAATTTCCCCAACACAGTGCAGTGAATATTTGGAGTTTTCTCCACAAGTTTCCTAAAGTAAACGGACATATTTAGGAGCTCGGCGATGTTGGGAACGTTTCAGGAAAGTGGCGCTGAGGTCAAAGTTCAACATGTTCTGAGTGAGGGGCAGAACAGTGCAACGGGCCGAGTGGCAACGCCTGCTCCTGTTTCTTATTTTCAAAATCACGAATTTACCTTTGCGCCTTGTTCTCCCTTGGCCTTCCGCCTGTCGGATTGCACAGGGGAGCGGTGAGAGCTCCGGAGATCCATCAGCAGCCGCTGCGGTTATTTCATGCTCTCGTTATTTTATCGGTGTTTCTCTGTTTTTGCACAGTTTGTTACCTTCAGCACTCTGGCTGATCTTTCACTGCCTGCTTCTGTTATGGTTACTATTCTATACTTTTTCTAAGTACGTCCGCAGGAAAATGCTTCTCGGGGTTGAATGTGGTGATTTATCTGTACTCTGATAATAAAATTTACTTTGAAATTTGAGTTTCGGGGATTTTCCTTTAATTCTGTGAACAAACTGTGACTGACATCTCCAGCTCCCAGCAGCAGCCCGCTCTCTCACACACAGCCAATCAGCGATCACCGCTGGGAGAGGGATGCTGCCATTGGCTGAGGGGTATCAGTGGGCGGGACGCTGTTTGGACCGGGACCGAGTGGGCCGGAGACCGGGAGCTGCGCCTCGGGTTTCGGCTGCACCACCGGCGGGTCGTGAATCCTTTCGAAGGCAGAGCTGAAGCGACCGGCGGAGATTCCGTGAGATGTTTCAGCTACACGGAGGGCGCCCGGCCTTTCCCCGCCGAGGATCGGGGCCTGTTGTCTGGAGTTGTCTCCCAGACCCGTCCCTTCCTGCTGGGAGACGGGAGCTGCCCCGCAGCGGCTGCCGGTGGATCTCCGGAGCTCTCACCGCTCCCCTGTGCAATCCGAACGGCTGAAAACCAAGGGAGAACAAGGCGCAAAGGTAAACTCGTGCTTTAGAAAATAACGAACAGGAGCATGTCTGGCCATTCGGCCCGTTGCGCCTATTCCATCCTTTCCTCAGAATAGTCCTTTTTAAATCTTTTTATTGATTTTAAACAAACATAAATGAAACACGAATGCAAATTTGATATTCAGAACTGTTGAAATAATACCAAAAATATCTTTCCAATAATTTTGCAAACAGGGGCAAGACCAGAACATGTGGGTCAATAAAGCGACTTCAGAATGACATCTGTCACTGGTTGGGTTAACATAAGAATAAAATAGAGCGAGTTTATCCTTGGACATGTGAGCTCTATGAACAACCTTAAATTGTATTAGGCATGTTTAGCACAAATAGAAGAAGAATTGATTAATTGTAAAATGTTCTCCCACTGCCCTGTGGGTATAAGACTATGAAGTTCTTTTTCCCATTCCTTCTTAATTGTTTCTGATACTCCTGGCTGTATTTTCATGATCATATTATAAATAATAGCTACTAAACCCTTCTGACAAGGATTCAGAGCCAGAATTTTTTTCTGTAATGTCCATTGGACATAATTTCAGAAAAGACTAACATTCAAGAAATTGCTAACTTGCAAGTATCTAAAAAAAAAATGAGTTTTAGGCTGGATAGCTGTTCAAAGGACATAAAACTGTTATCTAAAAATAGATCACGAAAACATGTTATACGTTTTGTTTTCCAAAACACAAAGGCTTCGTCCATAAAAGAAGGCTGGACAAAATAGGGGTTGATAAGATAAACTTATTCAAGCTGAAGAATTTACAAAATTGAAACCATATTCTTAGTGTATGTTTAACTACAGGATTAGTTATTTGTTTATTTGGTTTAGATAAAGCAAAAGGAGGCAAAGATCCTAAAATAGAAAACAATGAGAAGTCTTGTACAGATTTACACTCCAAATTTACCCATTGTGGGCAAGGTACTACGACCAATTCTCGTGTCCAAAATATTAAATATTGAATATTAACTGTCCAATAGTAAAATCTCAGGTTTGGCAAAGCAAAACCACCTTCCTTCTTAGGCTTCTGTAAATATATTTTACTTAATCTAGGATTTTTATTCTGCCAGACATACGAGGGTATTTTGGAGTCAATAATATCAAAAAAATATTTAGGAATAAAAATTGTTAATGCTTGGAATAAATATAAAAATTTGGGTAATACTATTATCTTGATAGTATTAATTCAACCAACCAATGACGGAGATAATGAGGACCACCTGGTAACGAGTTGCTTGATTTGTTCAATTAAAGGTAAAAAATTAACTTTAAATAAACCCTTATGTGTCTTGGTAATTTTAATACCCAAATAAGTAAAATGATCTGTGACAACTTAAAACAGTAAGTGTTTATAAATTGGAACTTGCATATTTAATGGAAATAATTCACACTTATTAAAATTCAGTTTGTAGCCAGAAAAGCTACTAAACTGAGCAAGCAAGGATGAAACAGCAGGAATAGATCTCTCAGGGTCAGACATGTATAGTAGCAAATGATTAGCATATAATAATATCTTATAAGTCCCTTACCCACGGGTAATACCAAAAATATTAGGTGATTCACGAATGGCAATGGCTAAAGGTTCCAAAGCAATGTCAAATAATAGAGCACTTAAAGGGCAGCCTTGCCTCGTACCACGGGACAACTGAAAAAAAGGAGATCTTTGATTATTGGTAAGAAGTGAAGCCAAAGGTTTATAATACATTAATTTAATCCATGATATAAATTTCAAGCTGAAATTAAAATTCTGCAATGTATTAACTAAATATAGCCATTCAAATCTATCAAACGCTTTTTCAGCACCTAAAGAAATGACATTCTAGTATTTTAGATGAAGAAGTATAAATTATTTTAATTTATTTTCTAATGTTAAAAGATGTATAACAGATTTTAATAAATCCGGTCTGATCTTCAGAGATAATTTGAGGTAATACATTTTCTCATGTAGTGGCCAAAATTTTGGTAAAAATCTTAGAATCCGTATTCAGCAAGGATATTGGCCAATAGGATGCAAATTCAGTGGGGTCTTTATCTTTTTTAAGAATTGGATTAATGGAGGCATCATAAAAAGATTGTGGTTATTTACCTACAGTTAACGCATCTTTAAAAATTTTACAAAGCCAAGGAGCGAGTATAGAAGAAAAGGATTTAAAAATATTCAGCAGTATAACCGTCTGGACCAGGGGCTTTACCTGAATTCATTGAAAACGGGAGTGGGTTTCCCTTTCCAGACCCTGACGGCGGACTTGTGCCACTCCTCAGGGTTATATATGGAACCTCTCGGACGGGGACAGGGAGTGGGTTCCCCTTTCCAGACCCTGCCCGGGGACTTGTGCCACTCCTCAGGGTTAAATATGGAACCTCTCGGACAGGGACAGGGAGTGGGTTCCCCTTTTCCAGGCAGATGCCCGAAGGTGACCAGGAGCCACCAGAGGGGCTGATGTAATACAGGCCCTGGCACGGTGGGTCACTGAGGTAAGGGAACCCATTTGAATGACAGCCCGACTGCATGCGGATTTTGAGAATTTATCTCATAACTGCAGAGAAAAGGAGAATCCCTTGCGCACTTTATAGCTCGTTTTAAGGATACGTGAGAGTCCAATGCCGGCAAATCCCTGGACAGATCAGTGTGTCCAGCTGGCAGTGCAGACTTTTCTAAACTGTCTCAGGCCCAAGCCTGCCCACTCCATTAAGTAAACTAATCTCAATTCGCTGTGTCAGACCTGGCCCCGGGTGACATAAATTCTGATGAATAGGGAGCACAATTGACTCTTTAAAGGGACTGTGGAAAAGCGAGAGTGTGCACAGAGAACCGGTAGTGAGGAGATGGAGTTCGGGTCCCGACGAAGAACCCAGAACGGGTGGCAGGATCGTGCGGACGGTGCAGATGAAGAGGACACTTGGCTAAGGACAGAAAAGGAGTTTGTAGAAAGAGGGGACATTAGGCCTGAGACTGTCGCACTGGAATCACAGACAAGAATAATAAGGGGCAGGAAGTGTTTCTGGGTGACAGTGATACTCGACAGTGTACCACATTTACTATCCACAATTCCTTCGATCCCGGATAGGGCAGGCCAGAGGGGACAGATCACAGTGATACTCGACAGAGTACCACATTTACTGTCCACAATCCCTTTGGTCCCGGATAGTGCAGGCCAGAGGGGACGGATCACAGTGATACTCGACAGAGTACCACATTTACTCTCCACAATCCCTTTGGTCCCGGATAGGGCAGGCCAGAGGGGACAGATCACAGTGATACTCGACAGAGTACCACATTTACTGTCCACAATCCCTTTGGTCCCGGATAGTGCAGGCCAGAGGGGACGGATCACAGTGATACTCAACAGAGTACCACATTTACTCTCCACAATCCCTTTGGTCCCGGATAGGACAGGCCAGAGGGGACGGTGATACAGGCGGCTGTGATCAGGCTCACCATACAGGCAGGCTCTTTTCTCACTGCTGTAATCAGGTAGAAGGTACAAGAGCCTCAGGACTCGCCCCACCAGGGTCAGGAACAGTTACTACCCCTCAACCATCAGGCTGTGGAACAACACAGGATAACTGCACTCACTTGATGTCCATAGAGTTGCTCCCACAACAAATGATCGTACTGGGACTGTCTCAAAATGAGTGAAACAAGAGGTGGTTTAACTGAGACAGATTGTATTCCTGTCTCAGAATTAGAGAAATATAATCTCACAAGATATTTAAAGTGGATGTGCTGGAATGATGTTTCCCAGAAGGTGTGGAACCAGCACTCACAAACTCAGAATACGAGGAGAACTGAGCAGGACTGAAGTTAGGAGAAATGTCCTCACCCAGAGTGCAGTGAATCATTGCAATTATCTCCACAAGGTTTCGAAATTGAATAGACATATCCTGGGGCTCAGCGGTGATGGAAAGTTGCAGGAAAGTGGTGCTGAGGTCAAAAGTCAAGCATGTTCTGAGTTGAAGGACAGTGGTAGCGCAAGGGGCCGAATGGCCACGCCTTCTCGATTTCTTGTTTTCTGAAACACTCGGTAACCTTTGTGCCTCACTGTTTCTTGTCCTGTCAGATTGAACAGGGAGAGCTGAGAGCACCGGACATCTATCGGCAGCCGCTGCGGTTATTTCATGTTCTCATTGTTTATTTGCATTGGCGAAGTTTGTTGTCTTCTGCACTCTGGTTGATCTTTCAGTGATCCAGATATAGTTACCATTCTGTAGCTTTGCTCTGCATGTTTGCAGGAGTTGTTTGTGGCGACTTATATGTACTCTGTTAGTTTTTGGAATAGTCACTTGGGGAATCTGAGGTGGAGGAGTATTTGGGGCTTATTTTAAATTATACATAGATATTATCCAAATAATGTTTATTTGACAAGGGTTAATTCTGATATTGAGACTAACTGTTCTTTTTGTGGTTGATATCCAGAGGATTTATTTCATCTGTTTTGGGATTGTGAATATGTTAAAACATTTTGGTTTGATGTTTGTCAATTTATAGATTAATATATTAATGTGGATTTTACTTTTTGTTTTGAAAATGTCTTATTGGGTTTACTAGTAATACCAAATCTCACAGGGATCATTTCTCTATCATAAATCTTTTGTTAATTTACAGCAAATTTTGTATCCATAAATGCAAACACAGCAATAAGAAACCTTCATTTAGATTTTTACCTCAGACTTCAAACTATACGTTTATACTCTGAACACTTCCCGTAACCAGAAACCTGTAAAGACTGTACAAATCTGTCAATGTTTTGTGTTATCTCTGTAAACGTTCTTGTTTTGTGACTCCTCTTAGATACAGTCCCTTCTGTCCAACAGTATTTAGAGCGGATTTCCTTGTTTATTTGTATATTTAAAGTTAATGGTTATATATTCGTTGCTGCTTTTGTGTGATTCCCTGGCTTTGTTAGCATATGTTTAGTGTTTCTGTTTTTGTTTGTGTTCAATAAAAATTTAAAATATTGAAAAATAATAATAAAATTTACTTTGAACTTTGAGCCTCGGTGAACTTGCTTTGTTTCTGAGATCAAACTGTGACTGACATCTCCAGCAACCGGCAGCAGCCCGACCCGGGATACACTCACAGCCAATCAGAGATCACCACTGGGAGACTCTTGCCTCCATTGGCTGAGGAGTGTCAGTGGGCGGGACGCTGGGCGGACCGAAGTTTGGAACCGGGAACGAGTGGACCCGGTGAGAGACCCGAGATTGGGAGCAGCTCCCCGGGTAAAGGCTGCGACAGCGGCCGGAGTTTTGAACCCTTCCGATGGCGGAGGTGAAGATTCGGGCGGAGATTCCGTGAGATGTTTCAGCCACACAGGGGGAGCCCGGTCTTTCCCCGCCGTGGATCGGGGCCTGTTGTCCGGAGTTTCCTCCCGGTCCTGTCTCCTGCTGCTGGGATCCGGGTGCTGGCCCGCAGCGGCTGCCGATGGAGCTCCGGTGTGTGAGCGCTCCCCTGTGCAAAAGGACAGGCTGAAGGCCCAGGGAGAACCAGGCGCAAAGGTAAACTCGGACTTCAGAAAAAGGAAACAGGAGCAGGCCACTCGGCCCGTTGCGCCTATTCCAACTTTTCCTCAGAGTAGTCCTTTTTAAATCTTTTTATTTATTTTAAACAAACATAAATGAAACATGAATACAAAGTGATTGAGAGTACAGAATTAATAGGTTGAGGTATAAATACCTTATTAATGTTAAGCTCCCAAACTCATAGTGGTTATAAAAAATGGATAAAATAAGGAACCCTCCCCCCCCCAAAAAAATGAAAAAAATCCTAACCGACATGGGCCATTGCATTATATCAATTATACACAGTAGCGTCAATAACTCCGCACCTCCATCCAAATAATTAAGGACAATAAAAGTAAGGTTTAGGAAAAGTCAGGTTAGCTTATATGAAAATGTTGAATAAATGGTCTCCAAGTTTCTTCATATTTAACTGAAGGGTCAAAGACAACACTTGTAATTTTTTCTAAACTCGAACAAGAAATAGTTTGAGAAAACCTCTGAAATATAGCTGGAGGACTATTTTCTTTCCAATCCAGTAGGATAGATCTTCTAGACATTAATGTAACAAATGCAATCATCTGCCGGGCTGAGGGGGGATAAACGACTATTAACCACCATTGGTGAACCGAAAATTGCAGGAATAGGATGCGGTTGTAATTTGATATTCAGAACTGTTGAAATAATACCGAAAATATCTTTCCAGTAATTTTGCAAATAGGGGCAAGACCAGAACATGTGGGTCAATGAAGTGACTTCAGAATGACATCTGTGACAGGCTGGATTAACATAAGAATAAAATCGAGCGAGTTTATCCTTGGACATGTGAGCCCTATGAACAACCTGAAATTGTATTAGGCATGTTTAGCACAAATAGAAGAAGAATTGACTAATTGTAAAATTTTCTCCCACTGCTCTGTGGGTATAAGACAGTAAAGTTCTTTTACCCATTCCTTAATTTTTTCTGATACTCCTGGCTGTATTTTCATGATCATATTATAAATGATGGCTACTAAACCCTTCTGGCAAGGATTCAGAGCCTGAATTTTTTCTGTAATGTCCATTGGACATAATTTCAGAAAAGACTAACATTCAAGAAATTGCTAACTTGCAAGTATCTAAAAAAATGAGTTTCAGTCTGGATAGCTGTTCAAAGGACATAAAACTGTTATATAAAAATAGATCACAAAAACATGTTGTACCTTTTGTACCTGGAAAAAGAAGTTGGATATAATAGGGCTTGATTATTCAAGCCAAAGAATTTACGAAATTGAAACCATATTCTTAATGTGTGCTTAACTGTAGGATTAGTTATTTGTTTATTCGGTTTAGATAAAGCAAAAGGAAGCGCAGATCCTAAAATAGAAAACAATGAGAAGTCTTGTACAGATTTACACTCCAAATTTACCCATTGTGGGCAAGGTACTATGACCGATTCTTGTGTCCAAAATATTAAATATTGAATATTAACTGGCCAACAGTAAAATCTCAGGTTTGGCAAAGCAAAACCACCTTCCTTCTTAGGCTTCTGTAAATATTTTTTACTTAATCTAGGATTTTTTATTCTGCCACACATACGAGGATATTTTGGAGTCAATAATATCAAATAAAGAGTTAGGAATAAAAATTGGTAATGTTTGGAATAAATATAAAAATTTGGGTAATACTATCAACTTGATAGTATTAATTCAACCAACCAATGACAGAGATAATGGGGACTACCTGTAAAAAGTTGCTTGATTTGTTCAATTAAAGGTAAAAAATTAACTTTAAATAAACCCATATGTTTCTTGGTAATTTTAATACCCAAATAAGTAAAATGATCTGTGACAATTTTAAATGGTAAGTTTTTATAAATTGGAACTTTCATATTTAATGGAAATAATTCACTCTAATTAAAATTCAGTTTGTTGCCAGAAAAGCTACTAAGCTGAGCAAGCAAGGATGAAATAGCAGGAATAGATCTCTCAGGGTCAGATATGTATAGTAACAAATCATCAGCATATAATGATAACTTATAAGTCCCTCACCCACGGGTAATACCAAAAATATTAGGTGATTCACGAATGGCAACGGCTAAAGGTTCCAAAGCAATGTCAAATAATAGAGGTCTTAAAGGGCAGCCTTGCCTCATACCACAGGACAACTGAAAAAAAGATCTTTGATTATTGGTAAGAACCGAAGCCAAAGGTTTATAATACATTAATTTAATCCCTGATATAAATTTCAAGCTAAAATTAAAATTCTGCCACGTATAAAATTAATATAGCCATTCAACTCTATCGAACGCTTTCTCAGCATCTAAGGAAATGACTCTGCTATTTTAGATGAAGAAGTATAAATTATATTAATACATTTTCTAATGTTAAAAGATGAATAACAGTTTTTAATAAATCCGGTCTGATCTTCAGAGATAATTTGAGGTAATACTTTTTGTAATCTAGTGGCAAGAATTTTGGTAAAAATCTTAGAATCCATATTCAGCAAGGATATTGGCCGATAGGATGCACATTCAGTGGGGACTATATCTTTTTTAAGAATTGGAGAAATGGAGGCATCATAAAAAGATTGTGTTTTTTTACCTATGGTTAACGCATCTTTAAAAAGTTTACAAAGCCAAGGAGCGAGTATAGAAGAAAAGAATTTTAAAAACTTCAGCAGTATAAGCATCCGGACCCGGGGCTTTACCTGAATTCATTGAAAAAGGGAGTGGTTCCCCTTTCCAGACCCTGGCCGGGGACTTGTGCCACTCCTCAGGGTTATATATGGAACCTCTCAGACAGGGACAGGGAGTGGGTTCCCCTTTCCAGACCCTGCCCGGGGACGTGTGCCACTCCTCAGGGTTATATATGGAACCTCTCGGGCAGGGACAGGGAGTGGGTTCCCCTTTCCCAGGCAGATGCCCGAAGGTGACCGGGAGCCACCAGAGGGGCTGATGTAATACAAGCCATGGCACGGTGGGTCGCTGAGGTAAGGGAACCCATTTGAATGACAGCCCGACTGCATGCGGATTTTGAGAATTTACCCGGTAACTACAGAAAAAAGGAGAATCCCTTGCGTACTTTATAGCTCGTTTTAAGGATACGTGAGAGTCCAATGCCGGCAAACCCCTGGACAGATCAGTGTGTCCAGCTGGCGGTGCAGACTTTTCTAAACTGTCTCAGACCCAAGCCTGCCCACTCCTTTAAGTTAACTAATCTCAATTCGCTGTGTCAGACCTGGCCCCGGGTGACATAAATTCTGATGAATATGGAGCACAATTGACTCTTTAAAGGGACTGTGGAAAAGGGAGAGTGCGTACAGAGAAACGGTAGTGAGGAGATGGAGTTCGGGTCCCGATGAAGAACCCAGAACGGGTGGCAGGACCGTGCGGACCGTGCAGATGAAGAGGACACTTGGCAAAGGACAGAAACGGGGTTTGTAGACAGAGGGGACATTGGGCCAGAGATTGTCGCACTGCAATCACAGACAAGAATAATAAGAGGCAGGATGAGAGCCTGGATGACAGTGATACTCGACAGAGTACCACATTTACTCTCCACAATTCCTTTGGTCCCGGATAGGACAGGCCAGAGGGGACGGTGATACAGGCGTCTGTGATCTGGCTCACCACACAGGCAGGCTCTTTTCTAACTGCTGTAATCAGGTAGAAGGTACAAGAGCCTCAGAACTCTCCCAACCAGGTTCAGATACAGTTACCCCTCCTCAGCCATCTGGCTGCGGAACAACACAGGATAACTGCACTCACTTGCTGTCCATCGAGATGCTCCCCGAACGAATCATCGTACTGGGACTGTCTCAAAATGAGTGAAATATGAGGTGATTTGACTGAGACAGATCACATTCCTGTCTCAGAATTAGAGAAATACAATCTCACAGGATATTTACAGCGGAAGGGCTGGAATGATGTTTCCCACAAGGTGTGGAACCAGCGGTCGCAGTCTCAAAATCCGAGGACAACTCAGCAGGACTGAGATGAGGAGAAATTTCCTCACCCAGAGTGCAGTGAATCATTGCAATTATCTCCACAAGGTTTCTAAATTGAATAGACAAATCCTGAGGCTCAGCGGTGATGGGAAGTTGCAGGAATCTGGTGCTGAGGTCAAAGGACAAGCATATTCTGACCGAAGTTTGGAATCAGGAACGAGTCGACCCGGTGAGAGACCCGAGATTGGGAGCAGCTCCCCGGGTAAAGGCTGCAACAGCGGCCGGTGTTTTGAACCCTTCCGATGGCGGAGGTGACGATTCGGGCGGAGATTCCGTGATAAGTTTCAGCCACACAGGGGGTGCCCGGTCTTTCCCCGCCATGGATCGGGGCCTGTTGTCCGGAGTTTCCTCCCAGTCCTGTCTCCTGCTGCTGGGATACGGGAGCTGGCCCGCAGCGGCTGCCGATGGAACTCCGGTGCTGTGAGCGCTCCCCTGTGCAAAAGGACAGGCTGAAGGCCCTGGGAGAACCAGGCGCAAAGGGAAACTCGGACTTTAGAAAAAGGAAACTGGAACAGGCCATTCGGCCCGTTGTGTCTGTCCTGCCTTTCACGCAGAACATGCCGCGGAGCAAGCAGGGTGTCACAAAGAGAGGAATATGGGAGTGTTGTATGTCTGAGCCCAGCTGTGTGTGTTTGTGTATCAGAATCAGGTTTATTGCATCTGTGGTGAAATTTGTTCCTTTGTGTCTGCAGTACATTGCAATATTTACTAATAAAAACCACAGATTACAATTAGAATGTGTAAAATTATATTTAGAATGTAGTGCAAAACGAGAGGGAAAATACTGAGGGGGTGTTGATGGGTTCATTGTCCATTCGGAAATCTGATGGTGGGGAAGAAGCTGTTCCTAAACCAGTAAGAGTATCTTCAGGGTCCTGTACATCCTCCTTGATGGTCGCAATGAGAAGAGGTCATGTCCTGGGTGATGGGGGTCCTTAATGATGGATGTCACCTTTTTGTGGCCTCATCTTTTGAATGTGTCCTGGATGCTGTGGAGTCCAGTGCCCATGAAGGAGCTGGCTGAGTTTACAACTTTCTGCAGCATTTTCTGATCCTGTGCAATGGCCTCTCCACACCAGGCAGTGATGCAACCAGTTAGAATGCTCTCCACAGTACATTTGTAGAAATTAGCAAATGTCTTTAGGGACAGACCGATCCCCCTCAATTTCCGAATTAAGTATAGCCGATGTTGTGCCTTCATTGTAACTGCATTCAATATGCTGGGCCCAGGATAGACACACAGACGTGGTGTTGAGAGAGTAGAGCAGTGGGCTGAGCACGCATCATTGAGGTGTGCCAGTGTTGATTGTCAGCAAGGAGGAGATGTTGTTTCTGATCCACACAGACTGTGGTCTCCTGGTGAGGATCCAGTTGCAGAAGGAGGTACAGAGGCCCAGGTTTTGGAGCTTGTTGATTACAATTGAGGGTCTGATTGTGTTGAACGCTGAGCTGTAATCAGCAGCCTGACTTGTGTATTGCTATTGTCCAGGTGATCTAAGGCTGAGTGGAGAGTCAGTGAGATTGCATCTACTGTAGATATATTGTGGCGATCGGCAAATTGCAGTGGGTTTGGGTCCATGCACAGACAGGAGTTGATTCTAGACATGACCAACCCCTCAAAGCACTTCATCAATGCTGTGTGTGTGTGTGTGTGTGTGATACTGCAGCTTTGTAAACTTCAAAGGAAGGAGAGGCACTGCCGTGCTTTCTTCGTATTTGCACTTGCAGTGCTTATAAAAAGTATGCGGCCATCTTGGAAATCATCATCTTTTATTGTTTTACAACATTAAGACAGATTGGATTTAGATTTGTTTTATTCACACGAATCAGCAGAAATAAAAAACTCTGTTGTGTCAATGTGAAAATAGATCACCAAAAAGTGAAAAAAGTAATTACAAGTATAAAATAGAAAATATTTGAGTGCATCAGTATTCACCCCCTACATGTCAGTATTCTAAACCTTGCAATCCCATTTCACCAGTTAGAAGATTTGATTTCATTTTTACATACAGAACCTCCCCACCCCTCTGCCTACCTGCCTGTCCATTCAGTACAATCTGTATCCTTGCTCATGAAGCTCCCAGCTATAATCTTCCTTCAGCCACCATTTAGTGATGCCCAAATGCCAATCTGTAACTGTGACACAAGTTCATCTCCCTTACTCCATGTATTGCACACATTCAAATATAAAACCTTCAGTTCCGTATTCATCCCCTTTTTCATTTTCTCACCCTTTTGCATTGCAACTCATCCCGCCCACCGACGTTTTGCCCTATCGTCAGCCTCTCAATGGTGGCAGTCTCAGTACACACTGCTGCTGTTTGAAGACTAACAACATTCTCCTCAGCCCATCACTCCAGTTCAGATCTGCTGCCAAATTAATTTAAAACCTCTCGGACAGCTCTCGCAATCCTACCCGCATGGATATCAGCAGACACTGACCCTCCCCCCACCGAGTTCAGGTGTAAACAGTCCCTGTTGTACAGGTCCTATGTTCACTAATGATCCCGGAATCAGAAGCCCTGCCCCTCCGCACCAGTTTCACAGCCACACTGTCATCTGTCAGATCATCCTGTTCTCACCTTCACTGGCACGTGGCTCAGGCAGAATCGAGGCATCACTGCGCTTGAGGTCTCTTTTCAGTGTTCTACGTCACTCCCTAATACGTTTGTATATCTATTGAGGATCGCACCTTTCCTACCTATGCGATTGGTCCAATATGCACCAATATTTCTGGTGGCCACAGTTGCCGGCTCCTTCTGCTCCCCTCCCCTGTGTGATCAATTGGAGACCCCTCAGAGGTCATTGAAGTAGCTGCAGACGTCCAACAGCGGCCTCGATAACCACCTGCCGAGGCTCTCTCTGCATCGGCTGTTGTTTCCACACCCGGAGGGGCCGGGACGGAACTGCTCCATGAATTAACACCTGTTAGCCGGGGACAGACACTACAGATAACAAAATCAAAGGGAATAAGATCTGAGCCAGCAGATCGATATTTCGGGGAAATTTCAGACAGTTTCCCGGAATAATGGTGGGAGGAATCTCAATTCCTAAGCCCTGGACCCCGATGACTTATGGAGTATAATTAGTGATGCTTCTGACCCGCCAGAAAAACCAATGGTGTTCCATAAATGGCTCACACAGGCTTGCCAAACTCTCCCGACACTACCCGGGGTCTTGTGCCCCTCCTCAGGGTTATATATGGAACCTCTCGGGCAGGGACAGGGAGTGGGTTTCTCTTTCCAGACCCTGCCCGTGATCTCGCCCCACCAGGGTCAGGAACAGTTATTACCTCAACCATCAGGCTGGGAACAACACAGGATAACTGCACTCACCTGCTGTCCATAGAGATGCTCCCACAACAAATCATCGTACTGGGACTGTCTCAAAATAAGTGAAATGAAAGGTGGTTTGACAGAGACAGATCGCATTCCTGTCTCAGAATTAGAGAAATGCAATCTCACAGGATATTTACAGCTGAAGGGCTGGAATGATGTTTCCCATAAGGTGTGAAACCAGCGCTCACAGACTCAAAATCCGAGGACAACTCAGCAGGACTGAGATGAGGTGAAATTTCCTCACCCAGAGTGCAGTGGATCATTGCAATTATCTCCACAAGGTTTCGAAATTGAATAGACATATCCTGGGGCTCAGCGGTGATGGAATTTGCAGGAATGTGATGCTGAGGTCAAAGGACAAGCATGTTCTGAGTGAAGCGCAGAAGAAGCGCAAGGGGCCAAATGGCCGCAGCTCTATTTCTTAATTTCTGAAAGACGAGTTTACCTTTGCGCCTTACTGTTTCTTGTCCTGTCAGATTGAACAGGGAGCGCTGAGTCTATCTGCTGCCGCTGCGGTTATTTCCTGTTCTCGTTGTTTATCTGCATTGGCGAAGTTTGTTGACTGATGCACTCTGGCTGATCTTTCAGTGATCCAGAAATGTAGGAGTTGTATGTGGCGACTTATATGTACTCTGATAATAAAATTTACTTTGAACTTTGAGCCTTGGGGAACTTGCTTTGTTTCTGAGAACAAACTGTGACTGACAGCTCCAGCTCCCGGTAGCAGCCCGTCCTCAGACACTCACAGCCAATCAGAGAACACGACTGGGAGAATCTTGCCTCCATTGGCTGAGATGTGTCAGTGGGCGGGGCGCTGAGCGGACCGAAGTTTGGAATCGAGAACGAATTTACACAGTGAGAGACCCGAGACTGGCAGCAGGTCGCCGTGTTTCAGCCACACAGAGGGTGCCCGGTCTTTCCCCGCCGTGGGTCGGGGCCTGTTTCGGGAGTTTCCTCCCAGAACTGTCTCCTGCTGCTGGGATAGGGGAGCTGGCCCGCAGCGGCTGTGGACGGAATTCCAGTGTTGTGAGCGCTCCCCTGTGCAAAAGGTTAGGCTGAAGGCCCAGGGAGAACCAGGCACAAAGGTAACCTCGTACTTTAGAAACAAATAAAAAGACGTCCCTTGCGTCCGTTCTGCCTTTCACACATAACATGCCTGATCTTTGACCTCAGCGTCACTTTCGCGCAACGTTCCCAGCATCTCAGAGCCCCAAAATTTGTCCTTTGAATTTAGAAAACATGCAGAGAAAATTCCAAAGATTCACTGCCTTCTGGATGAGGAAATTTCTCCTCATCTCAGTCCTGCTGAGGTGAACTCGGATTCTGTGACCCCCATTCCTCACCACAGCCAAAGGAAACATCATTCCTGCCCCACCCTGTCAATACCCTGTGAGACTGTGTCTGTCTCAGTCAGACTACCCTTTATTTCTCTAATTTTGAGACAGGCCCTGACAGTACAATCTCCGAGGACACTACCTCACCTCCTAAATCAATCTGGGAATTCTCTTCATTCCCTTCATTCCACAGGCTGACTCCGGGAGGGAGACCAGACCTGTGCACAGTGTTCCATGTACGCTCTCACCAGGACCCCATATACCTTCAGAGGAGATCTTTATTCTTCTATTCAAACCTTCCTTCCCATTCAATGCTCTTCATTTAATATCGAACACAAACAGTGAACAGATACAACACAGCCTCAGCCATGAATTTAAAGGACAGGTTTTGCAACAGTTTGAGCTTCATACCGGGGCCCACGGAGCAAGCAGGGTATCACAAAAGGAGGTATGTGAGAGTGTTGTATGTTTGAGCCCAGCTGTGTGTGTTTGTGTATCAGAATCAGGTTTAATACCACTGGTGTACGTGGTGAAATCCTGAGCAAGTGTTTATCGGCTCATTGTCCATTCAGAAATCAGGTGGTGGGGATGAATCTGTTCCTGAACCAGTGAGTGTGTCTCCAGGGTCCTGTACATCCTCCTTGTTGGTAGCAATGATGTCCTGGATGATGGGTGTCCTTAATGATGGATGCCATCTTTTTGTGGCATCATCTTTTGCATGTGTCCTGGATGCTGTGGAGTCCAGTGTCCATGAAGGAGCTGGCTGAGTTTACAACTTTCTGCAGCGTTTTCCGATCCTGTGCAGTGGCCTCTCCACACCAGGCAGTGATGCAACCAGTTAGACTGCTCTCCACAGTACATCTGTAGAAATTTGCAAGTGTCTTTAGTGACAGACCGATTCCCCTCAGTCTCCGAATGAAATATAGCCGATGTTGTGCCTTCATTGTAACTACATCAATATGTTGGGCCCAGGATGGTTCCTCAGAGATGATGACAGGCAGGAAATGGAAACTGTTCACCCTTTTCAGCTTCTGATCCCACGATGAGGACTGGTGTGTGTTCCCTCGACTTCCCCTTCCTGGATCCACAATCAATTCCTTTGTCTTCATGATGCTAAGTGCAAGGTTTTTGCTGCGACACCACTCAACTTGCTGATCTATCTCACTCCTGTACTCCTCCTCATCACCGTCTGAAATTCCAGCAACAATAGTTGTGTCATCAGCAAGTTTATAGATGAGCCCAGACGTGGTGTAGAGAGAGTAGAGCAGTGGGCTGAGCACGCATCGTTGAGGTGTGCCGGTGTTGATTGTCAGCAAGGAGGAGATGTTGTTTCTGATCTGTGGTCTCCTGGTGAGGATCCAGTTGCAGAAGGAGGTACAGAGGCCCAGGTTTTGGAGCTTGTTGATTACAATTGAGGGTCTGATTGTGTTGAATGCTGAGCTGTGATCAGCAGCCTGACTTGTGTATTGCTATTGTCCAGGTCGGGGGTCGGCAACCTGCGGCTCCCGAGCCATTTGTGGCTCTTTCACCTCTGTGCTGCGGCTCCCTGTGGCTTTGGGAAATAATTGGTCAGTATTTAATTAAAATGTATTTTATGTTAGTTTGTTAGCTTTTGAAATGTAATTCTAAATTTGAAGATTATGGTGATCTTGTACAATCTAAGTGTGGCGACACATTTCCTCACAATTAGCCAGCATTCCGGCTAAGGGAGATAGCCTACGGGGGTTTGTGAGTACGCGTCTTTTGCAGCATCTGCGTCCATGGGGGCTGGGTTGAGGGAGGCTTAAAAGCAAGGCTGTTTAGTTCGAATAAAGTTATTCGACTGCAGTTTACTGACTGCGTGAGCACACCGCTACAACGTGTTTTTATCGCTATTAATATACGTCACCACTGCCAATACCTGACACCCGCCAGTGCGCGATTTCTTTAATTTTTCGATCCAAGGTAAGCCAACTATGGAGAATTCTAAAAAAAGAAAAGTGACTGAAGAAAACAGAACGTTTAATGATACGTGGACAGATTCATTTGCTTTCACTGTTGACGAGACTGGTTTACCGGTATGCTTAATATGCAATGAGAAACTAGCAAACAACAAAAAGTCAAATGTCGCAAGGCATTTCCAGAATAAACACGCAGCCTTTGCTCAAAAATATCTGGATGGAGATGAGAGAAAAAAAGCCGTTTCGGAACTGATGCGGAAGGTTGATCTGAGCAAAAATCATTTCCAGAAATGGATGAAGTCTGGAAAATCAACGACATACGCCAGTTATATTGCCGCTCAGGAAATAGTCAGGCACGGGAAGCAGTTTACAGATGGTGAATATATAAAAGAATCTTTCATTAAGATTTCAGAACATCTATTCACGGACTTTAAAAACAAGAGTGAAATTGTGCAGAAAATCAGGGATATGCCCCTCTCTGCAAAGACTGTCAAAGACAGAACCATAAAAATGGCAGAAGACATCACAAGACAGCAAATTAAAGACATCAATTCAGCTGTGGCCTACTCGATTGCCTGTGACGAGTCTAAAGACAAAGGTGATATTGAACAAATAGCGTTGTTCTGCCGGTATGTAAACTCTGCCGGGCCACAGGAAGAACTGATTGAGTTGATACCTCTAAAAGACCAAACACGGGGGGAGGACATCTGTGAGGCTGTCTTGAATTGTTTAAGAGCCAAAGGAATAAAGACCACCCATCTGGTGTCAGTAGCTACTGATGGGGGCACCGAATATGACGGGAACGCACAAGGGAATTGTGGCTTTACTGCAGAAGTCGCTGGACAGAAAGCTGCTGACTTTTCACTGCATCTTGCACCAAGAGGCACTGTGCCCTCAAACATTTCCTCCGGAATGCACAGAAGTAATGGATGTTGTCATTCAGATTGTCAATAAAATAATGGCAAAAAGTTTAAATCACCGTCAATTCCGTTTGTTACTGGACGAGCTGGAAATTGCATATTCTGATCTCCTGCTGCACAACAAAGTCTGATGGTTGTCCAGGGGGGAGGTGCTGAAACGCTTTGTCGCGTGTCTGGAAGAAGTGAAAACTTTCCTGGGCAGCAAAGGGCTCACCTTTCCTGAGCTGGAACAGCCAGAGTGGCTGGAAAAGCTACACTTCATGGTAGACATGACAGCGCACCTGAACACGCTGAACACAGCTCTTCAACGGGGTAAGGACGTACAGCCCTGCACATGTTGGAGGATGTTTTGGCATTCGAGCGCAAGTTGACGTTGCTTGCCAGAGATTTACAGAAAGGCACATTGTCTCACTTCCCCAATTTGAGAGAGTTCAAACAAGGTCACGACATGATAAATTCGGAGTATTTACATTCTGCAATCATCGCAATGCAAACATCGTTTGGGAAACGCTTCTGTGAGTTCAGAGAGGAAAAAAACACATTATCCTTCCCGGTCACTCCCCTAAGCATCGATCCATCCCTACTAAATACGACTGCATTGTCAGGTGTGAGTCAACCTGAACAAGTATGATAAATATTTTAATTGCCTATTATTTTACGTATATTCATATGTTTTCATTGTTCAGTGAAATAGTCCTTTTATTTTTCAGGTTGACAGCTGGCTGACGTTATTTTTGGTTTGCTGCTGGCGGCAAATTTAAGTTTGGCGTTTTTCATAAATACAAGAAGGACTCAAATAGACGTTGAGTATTTTACTTAAAAGTAACCTTCAACCCAACGTCTTTTTTTCGGAGTTCAAAATGTTTTTGTTGCATGCAGAAATGTAATTTCATTTTCTCTGCAGGAGTTCATCAATTTCATAAATGCAACACATTATAGTTTGTTTATACATAGCATAAAGGCAAAACAAAACGTTGTATGCAGTGTTATTTCATTTTAAATGTCAAGCGGGTTTTGCGGCTCCCAGTGTTTTCTTTTCTGTGGGAAACGGGTCCAAGTGGCTCTTTCAGTGGTAAAGGTTGCTGACCCCTGGTCCAGGTGATCAAAGGCTGAGTGGAGAGTCAGGGAGATTGCGTCTGTTGTAGACATATTGTGGTGATCGGCAAATTGCAGTGAGTCCAGGTCCATGGACAGACAGGAGTTGATTCTAGTCATGACCAACCCCTCAAAGCTCTTCATCACAGTAGATGTGAGTACCACTGGGGGATAGTCATGGAGGCAGATCACCCTGTTCTTTTTGGGTTCTGCTTTGATTGTCACGTGTGTGTGTGTGAGTGTGTGTGTGTGTAACAGTGAGACAGAGAATCTGAGGCTTCCTAGTTCGATTGAGGAATGTTTCCTGTAACTGGACTTCCTCTAAAGAGGGCTCACAGTGACAGGACGACCATTCAGATCAGAACAAATTTATTTACCCGGCCAGTGGTGAACCTTTAGAGCTGACAACCCAATATGGCGTTTGGGATAAATACTCACAAATTCACACGTCAGTTTAAAATGTGCGAAGTAAACGTATTATCAAAGCACACGCACGTCACCATGTAGAATCCTGAGATTCGTTTTTCTGTGGGCAAACTCAGTAAATGAAAGATCCACAACTGAATCCGTAAAAGACTGAACCCAACAGGACGGACAAAAGAAAGAGGAAACAGCATACAAAAAAACAACAAACTATGCAAATACAAAATTAAAAAAAGATAAATAAATAATACATATTCATAACGTGAGATGAAGAGCCTCGAATGTGTTTTCAAAAGTTTGAGGTTGCTGACCCTCTCCACCTTTGATCCCCGATGAGGACTGGCTCATGGACCTCCTGTTTCCGCCCTCTGGGGTTAATAATCAGCT
The DNA here is from genome assembly GCF_030144855.1 of Hypanus sabinus. Taxonomy (NCBI): domain Eukaryota; kingdom Metazoa; phylum Chordata; class Chondrichthyes; order Myliobatiformes; family Dasyatidae; genus Hypanus; species Hypanus sabinus. The sequence continues at coordinate 919,204 of NW_026779004.1, forward strand.
CCTTGCTCTTGCTGACATTGAAAGAGAGTTTGTTATAAGACCACAAGTTACAGGAGTTTAATTAGCCGTTCGGCTCATGGAATCCGCACCGAAATTTCATCATGACTGATTCATTATCCCTCTCAGCCCCAATCGCCTGCCTTCTCCCCGTATCCCGTCATGCCCTGACCAGTCAAGGATCTTTCAACCTCTGCCTTAAATATTAATAATGACGGCCTCCACAGCTGGCTGTAGCAAAGAATTCCACAGACTCACTAATACCTGGCTCAAGAAATTCATCGCCATTCCAAAAGGACACTCCCACATCCTTTGCACAGGCCTTCCAATATTCGATAATTTTTAATTAGGTCACTCTCGTTCTTCTGAGTTCCAGTGAATAGCGGCCCAGAGCCGTCAGAAGCCCTTCATATGCCAAGCCTTCAAATCCTGGATTCATTTTCGTGACCTTCATTTGAACTCTCTCCAGTTTCAACACATCCTCTCTAAGATAAAGGACTCAAAATGCTCCCATTCCTCCAAGTGAGGCCTCGCCAGTGAGTTACAAAACCTCAGAATTGCATCCTTGCTGTTATATTCTAGTTCTCTTAAAATTAAATGCTGACATCGCACTTGCCTTCCCCACGATAGACTCAGACTGCAAGTTGGCTTTGTGGAATCCTGCATAATTAATTCAAATCCCTTTAATCCTCAAATAGTTGTTTCTTCATTTGGGGGAAAATACCAACGCGTTCATGTCTTCTACCTACGTCATGACCATACATTTCCTGACATTATATTGCATCTGTCACTTCTTCGCCCATTCTCTTAATCTGTCTAAGTACTTCTGTGGCCTCTCTATTTCCTCAAAACTCTCTGTCCTTCCACCTATTTTCGTATTGGCTGCAAACTTTGCTCAAAACAATCAATTCAGCCAAATTATTCACATAACACAAATCCCTGTGGTTCATCACTAGTCGACGGCAACCAAGCAGCAAAGTTTCCCTTTATTCCCACTGTTTACCTCTTGCCAACCAGCCACTGCTTTATCGATGTATATTTCCTGTAATACCGCGGGTAAGTAGCCGCTTCTGTGGCTCCTCGTCAAAGGCCTTCTGATAATGCAGATACACAGCATCAACCGATTCGCCTTTGCGATCCTGATTGTTATTTCTTCACAGAATCCCAACAGATTTGCCAGATCTAAGATTGTCCCTTGAGACGGAACAAGCAGCTCACTTGTGCAGCGGACCAACAGTCCTCGGGGTTCGTGTAGTCTTGTGATCATATAAAACACATGAAGCAGAGAGAGAGAGAAACAAAACACGTTTAGTTTGGCCCGAGAGGACGCAGCATCCGAACGTTTTGCCAACTTGATGATGGCTCCAGACCTGGACTTGCAGAGTTCAGAAGAATGAAACATATCAAACATCGAAAGCAGAGAAAACACAGTGGACAGATGGAGAGGGAGATGTGAAAGTTGTTTGCGTGGTGCATGCGCTTGTATCTCCTTTTGAGTCTCTATGTGCCTGTGTCTGTGTGTGCGTGCCTGTGTTTATGTCTCTATGTGTCGTCTCTGCGTGCTAGAACGCTTGTGAGTGTCTGTGTGTGTACTTGAGTCTGTGTGCGTGTTTGTTTCCATTAATGTGTGTCAGTGTGTATGTACTGTATATGTGTCTGTGCGTGCACGTGTGTGTATCTCGATGTGTGAGTGTGTCTGTGTTTTGTGTGAGTCTCAGGGCCTGTGTGCACATTTATGCCAATGTGAGCCTCACTGCGCGAGAATGTGTGTGTGTGTTTGTGTTACTCTGCCTCTGGATGGATGTCTGTGAGTTCTTGTGCCTCTGCTCAAATTTGAAATTAAACTTATTCTGACAGTACATATACGTAACCACATACAGACATGATATTCATTTTCTTGCTGGCATCCACAGTAGAACAGAAAAATACAATAGAATCAATAAAAAAAACTTCACACAAAGACTGACAAACTCATAATTTTCAGACGATGAGTTGTAGAGCCCTGGAAAATGTGTCCACACGTGTGGGACCTGCTTCCCCAGGGCAGCAGCGAGAAGAGAGCGTGGTCTGAGTGGGTGGGGATCGTTACCATTGATGCTGCTTTCCTGTGGCCGCGCTCCTTGTAGATATGCTGAATTTCTCTTTGCTGGGCTGGGAGTGTCCAACACTTCCTGTAAATCTTTCCGTTCTTGTGAACTGGTTTCTGTCGCGGGCTGTGATGCAACCAGTCTGTCATGCATTTATTGAAGTTTGACCAAGTTTTGGACAACAAGCTGAATTTGTGCAACTTCTCAAGCAGTGGAAGTGCCGTGCCTTCTTTGTAACAGCACTTACGTGTCAGCTCTCTGAACTGGTCGCACCAAGGCATTTAAAGTCACCGGCCCTGTGGAAGATCATTTGAAATATAAAGTCAGAACAGCTGTGTGTTGTTGAAGATTTGTGGCCTTGTGGATTGTTCGCAGATATAAACACGCTGATTTCCCTGTAACTCAGAGGGTAGAGAGGGGGCAGCGAGGGTTAAAAGAGTTGTGTGCTGTTAAGACTTTGTGACTTTGCCGATATCCTGTATTTTGCCAATTCAGATGCCAGCCTGCACAACTAAGATTATTGTGCTGACCACATCCCCTCAGTAGGGCGATAATACAGCTGTACAGATGAGATAAGTGGAGACGGGTGGGAATGAACGTTTTGAAATGACTCCTCTGTTCTGACAAGGTCACAGACACTTGTCTGCTGCTGGATCCAAACACGAGCTGATTTCCCTCTAACTCAGTGGGGGGAGGGTGGGGGGAAAGGTGGGGGAGAGATGTAGAGAGAAGGTGAGGGTGGCAGAGAGAGAAGGGGAGGGAGTGGGAAAAGAGGGTTAAAAGAGTTGTGTTCTGTTAAACCTTTGTGACTTGACAGCGTGTATTTATCCAGTTCAGTTGCAAGCCTGCGGAACCAAGATTATTGTGCTGACCACAACCCCTCAGTCGGGCGATAATACAGCTGTACAGATGAGATAAGTGCAGACGGTTGGGAAAGAACATTCTGAACTCACACCTCTGTTCTGCTAAAGACACACACACTTGTCTGCTGCTGGATCCAAACACAAGCTGATTTCCCTCTCACCCAGAGTTCCACAAATGTGGAATTTCAATGACCTAGTGTTAAAATAAATGATTTTCCACAATGACTGTGCGTTTCTATTTTTATTGCAGCATCGGATCCGGAGTAACAATTATTGTCTTTTCCTTTCCGGTTGTGTCCGGAAAATGGCATCAAAGGCAGGAGCGCTGAGAAACAGACTTGCCGCAGCATCACAGACACATGGCAAAGCCGCGGTCACAACAACATCAACACAAGTTATTCAAACAGAAGGAACTCAAATAGAACAAAAACATTTAGAGCACAGTGGTCAGAGTGTTCACAGTACAACATCGCCCTCACAGTGTTCAAAACTGAAGTGTCCAGTTCCAGATAAAATGGTAAACCAGCTTCCTGTCCGTAAAAATGAATGCAACTGATTGTCACAGGCAGGAAAAAATCTGCAGATTCTGGAAATCCAAGCAAAACACACGGAATGCTGGAGGAACTCAGCAGACCAGGCAGTATCTATGGAAAATAATACTTCCGACGTTTTGGGCCTTGGCCATTGACAAGACTTGACTTTAGAACATCCAATAGATTGAGCACTTCTGATATCAGTCTCACCGGCCTATCATTGCCTGGCTGAGAACAGTAGGTGGTGAATGTGTTGAAATCGTAGCCACAGGTGGATGTGTTGGCAAGTGATGGAGTGTAAATATGGCGGAGGCTGATAGGTTCATGATCACTCAGGTTATTCCGGTAGGAGGACAGAAGAATGGATTCGTGAGGGAAATTGGTCAGTCACGATGAAATGACGGAGCATACTCGATGGAACGAATGGCCTGATTCTGTTCCTATGTCTTGTGGTCTAAGCACATATATACCTCCCCCCCCCCCCCCTCCACTTTCCAGTTTCTGCAGAAATCGCTCCCTTCATTTGCCCTTTTCCACTGATGTTCCTCCTGGCACTTACCCCTGAAAGTGAGAGGAATACTACACCTGCCCATTCATCTCCTCCCTTACTCCATTCATCACCCAAAGAGGTTCTTCCAGGTGAGGCAACGCTTCCTCTATTGCATCCGCTGCCCCTGATGCAGCCTTCTCTATATTGGTGGGACCCGGAGTTAATTGGGGGGGATCGTTTTGATAACACTTCCTTTCCAGCTGCCAAAGTAAAACTTCCCTGTCCCTGAACAATTTTATTCATATCATCATTCCCGTTCCAACGTTTCGGTCCATGGCTTCCTCTTATTCCATGATGAAGCTCACCTCCGGCTGGATAAACGGCACCTTATATTTTTTTTTATATAATCTCCAACCAGATGGCAGGTGTATCGATTTCTCCTTCCAGTCAACTTTATCCTTCCCCCTCCCTTCACCTTTTTTTCCCCACTCTGGCTCTGACCTCTTCTGGTCACCTCACTATAGGGAGGATGTGGAAGCATTGGAAAGGGTACAGAGGAGATTTACCAGAATGCTGCCTGGTTTAGAGAGTATGGGTTATGATCAGAGATTAAGGGAGCTAGGGCTTTACTCTTTGGAGAGAAGCAGGATGAGAGCAGACATGATAGAGGTGTACAAGATATTAAGAGGAATAGATAGAGTGGATAGCCAGCGCTTCTTCCCCAGGACACCCTGCTCAGTACAAGAGGACATGGCTTTAAGGTAAGGGGTGGGAAGTTCAAGGGGGATATCAGAGGAAGGTTTTTTTTACTCAAAGAGTACAAGTGCGTGGAATGCATTGCCTGAGTCAGTGGTGGAGGCAGATACACTACTGAAGTTTAAGAGACTACTAGACAGGTTTATGGAAGAGTTTAAGGTGGGGGGGTTATATGGGAGGCAGGGTTTGAGGGTCGGCACAACAATGTGGGCCGAAGGGCCTGTAATGTTCTGTACTATTCTATGTTCTATGTTCTATTTTCTTCTTGCTTGCATATCACCTCCCACTGTTGCCACTCCTCCTTCCCTTTCTCCCATGGTCTATCCTCTTCTCTCCAATCAGATCCCTTACTCTCCAGCCCTTTATCGTTCCCACCCAACGGACTTCACCAAGCACTTCACATCTATCCTCCTTTTTCTGCCCCGCATTTTTATTTTCGCCTTTCCCCTTCCATTCCAATCCTGAAAAAGTGTCTCAGCTCGAAAGGTAAGCTGCTGATTTATTCCCATAGACGCAGCCTCACCCGCTGAGTTCCTCCAGCAATTTCTGTGTGTAACTTTCCCACCTAGTGGTGTCCTACCGTAATGGCAGGTCCTCTGTGCGGAGCACTCTCACCCGGAGGGTTTCTGCCGCAATGGCCGCTCCCTTGTTGACAACACTCCTACCTGGTGGTGTCCTGCCGCAATGACCGGTCCGCTGTGGACAACACTCAACAGTTAACAGACGACAGTCAACGTTTTGTAAAATGACACTTCATCATGACCGGAAAGGACGCAGAAAGATGCTAGACTGATAAAGTGAGGAAAGTGGTAGAAGTACAAGCTGGCAGATGAGGGACAAGGTTGGGGGAGGGGATGTAATTGAACTCAAAGTCTTGGAGATGAGAGTTGGAAAAGTTAAACAGCTGCAGAAGAACGAATCTAATAGAGGAGTAGAGTGGAGCACTGACGAAAGGAAGAATGAGTGGAACCAGGGAAAGGTAATGGGCAGACGAGAAGAGAAGGGGTGACAGGGTAACTAGTAGCACACACAAAATTGCCCGTAGGAACTCAGCAGGTTATGCAGCATCTATGGAAGGGAGTACGGACAGTCGACGTTTCCAGCTGAGACACCAGCAGGACTGGTGGAATAACGATGAGGAGTCAGGCTGAGAGGCTGTGGGGATAATGGGGAGAAATACAAGGTGATATGTGCAACCCGGAGGAGGGTGTAGGGGTGAAGTAAAGAAGGCAATGGAAGAAAGAAAAAGATGCTGGAGCACCAGATGGAGGCAATACCCATCTGTCCTCTATCAGATTCCCCTTTTCCAGTCCTGTATCTCTGACCAGTCAACTTCCCAACTCTTCACTATTCTGACGTGGATACAATCCCTTAATACAATCTTGATTTTATCGCTCCCTCAGCGACCGCAAGCTGCCCAGGCCCCGACTCAGCAAAGCAGTCCCAAACCATAATGCTCCTTCCATCCGGCTTCACAGTTAGGATGAGGTTTTGGTGTTGGTGGGCAGTGCTCTTTTCCCTCCAGACACAGCAATGTGAATTTCTGCCAAAACCTTCAACATTTATCTCGCCTTTCCTCAGAACATTGTCCCAGAAACCTTGTAGAGCATCCAGCTGCTCTTCCTTAAAGTTGAGATGTTCAGCAAAGTGTTTTTTGAAGAGCAGTCGTTTACTCCGCGGTGTCCGTCCATGAAAACCATTCTTGCTCACTGTTTTCATACAGTGGACACATGAGACTTTAGAGAGTCCGGCATGTTTCCTGCTGTTACCCTTGGGCTAGTTTTCATCTCGTTCAGGATTCTCTTGATGTGATCTTTGCAGGATGTCCAGTCCCAGGGAGAGTGACAACTGTACTGAATTTCCTCCGTATGTAGATAATTACCTTTCCTGTGGACTGAAGAACACTCGGGACTTTAGAAATGCTTTTGTAGCATTTTCCATTTTCATGCAGCTCTACTGAACTTCTAAGGTTCTCGGAAAGATTTCTTTTGATCGAGGCATGGTCCATATAAACAGTTACATGCTCTGTCGGTAACCTGACCTCCTGAATCCTTTTTAATTATAGGGCAAGTCATCTCTACACCAGCAATTCCAATCTCATCTCATTGAACACGTGATTCCAAATAGATTTTTATGAATGGCATTATACCTCAGGTTCACACACTTTTCCCACATAATCTATGTATTATTGCATCATTTTTCCTCATTAAATAAATGAACAACTACAATGTTTCTTTTTTGTTGTTTATTCAGTTGTTTTCTCTGTCTGCTGTTATGACGTTAATGAGGATCGGATCATATTTATGCAGAAATAGAGAAAACTTTCCAGCACCACTGAAAATCTGACCCTCACTGCCACAGAAACCCTGGTCCACACAACGTCACAACACCGGACCCTCACAGCCACAGAAACCCTGGTCCACACACCGTCACAACACCTGACCCTCACAGTCACAGAAACCCTGGTCCACACAACGTCACAACACCTGACCTTCACAGCCACAGAAACCCTGGCCCACACACCGTCACAACACCTGACCCTCACAGTCACAGAAACCCTGGTCCACACACCGTCACAACACCTGACCCTCACAGTCACAGAAACCCTGGCCCAAACACCGTCACAACACCAGACCCTCAGAGCCACAGAAACCGTGGTTCACACACCGTCACAACACCTGACCCTCACAGCCACAGAAACCCTGGCCCACACAGTCACAACACCTGACCCTCACAGCCACAGAAACCCTGGCCCACACAATCACAACACCTGACCCGCACAGCTACAGTAAACCTTGTCCACACACCGTCACAACACCTGACCTTCACAGCCACAGAAATTCTGGCCCACACACCGTCACAACACCTGACCCTCACAGTCACAGAAAGCCTGGCCCACACACCGTCACAACACCTGACCCTCACAGCCACAGAAACCGTGGTTCACACACAGTCGCAACACCGGACCCTCACAGCCACAGAAACCCTGGCCCAAACACCGTCACAACACCTGACCCTCACAGCCAGAGAAACCCTGGTCCACACACCGTCACAAAACCTGACCCACACAGCCACAGAAACCCTGGCCCACACAGTCACAACACCTGACCCTCACAGCCACAGAAACCCTGGCCCACACAGTCACAACACCTGACCCGCACAGCTACAGTAAACCTTGTCCACACACCGTCACAACACCTGACCTTCACAGCCACAGAAACTCTGGCCCACACACCGTCACAACACCTGACCCTCACAGTCACAGAAAGCCTGGCCCACACACCGTCACAACACCTGACCCTCACAGCCACAGAAACCGTGGTTCACACACCGTCACAACACCTGACCCTCACAGCCACAGAAACCCTGGTCCACACACCGTCACAAAACCTGACCCTCACAGCCACAGAAACCCTGGACCACACAGTCACAACACCTGACCCTCACAGCCACAGAAACCCTGGCCCACACACCGTCACAACACCTGACCCTCACAGTCACAGAAACCCTGGTCCACACACCGTCACAACACCTGACCCTCACAGTCACAGAAACCCTGGTCCACACACCGTCACAACACCTGACCCTCACAGCCACAGAAACCGTGGTTCACACACAGTCGCAACACCGGACCCTCACAGCCACAGAAACCCTGGCCCAAACACCGTCACAACACCTGACCTTCACAGCCACAGAAACCCTGGACCACACAGTCACAACACCTGACCCTCACAGCCACAGAACCCTGGCCCACACACCGTCACAACTCCTGACCCTCACATCCACAGAAACCCTGATCCGCACAGTCACAACACCTGACCCTCACAGCCACAGAAAGCCCTGTCCATACACCGTCACAACACCTGACCTTCACAGCCACAGAAACCCTGGTCCACACACCGTCACAGCACCTGACACTCACAGCCGCAGAAACCCTGGCCCACACACCGTCACAACACCTGACCCTCACAGTCACAGAAACCTTGGTCCACACACCGTCACAACACCTGACCCTCACAGTCACAGAAACCCTGGTCCACACACCGTCACAACACCTGACCCTAACAGCCACAGAAACCCTGGTTCACACACCGTCACAACACCTGACCCTCGCAGCCACAGAAACCCTGGTTCACACACCGTCACAACACCTGACCCTCACAGTCACAGAAACCCTGGTCCACACACCGTCACAACACCTGACCCTCACAGCCAGTGAAACCCTGGTCCACACACCTTCGCAACACCTGACCCTCACAGTCACAGAAACCCTGGTCCACACACCGTCACAACACCTGACCCTCACAGCCACAGAAACCCTGGCCCACGCACCGTCACAACACCTGACCCTCACAGTCACAGAAACCCTGGTCCACACACCGTCACAACACATGACCCTCACAGCCACAGAAACCCTGGCCCACGCACCGTCACAACACCTGACCCTCACAGCCAGTGAAACCCTGGTCCACACACCTTCGCAACACCTGACCCTCACAGTCACAGAAACCCTGGTCCACACACCGTCACAACACCTGACCCTCACAGCCACAGAAACCGTGGTTCACACACCGTCACAACACCTGACCCTCACAGCCACAGAAACCGTGGTTCACACACCGTCACAACACCTGACCCTCACAGCCACAGAAACCCTGGCCCACACAGTCACAACACCTGACCCTCACAGCCACAGAAACCCTGGCCCACACAGTCACAACACCTGACCCTCACAGTCACAGAAACCCTGGTCGACACACCGTCACAACCCCTGACCCTCACTGTCACGGGAACCCTGGTCCACGCACCGTCACAACACCTGACACTCACAGTCGCAGAAACACTGATCCACACACCGTCGCAACACCTGACCCTCACAGCCGCAGAAACCCTGGCCCACACACCGTCACAACACCTGACCCTCACAGTCACAGAAACCCTGGTCCACACACCGTCACAACACCTGACCCTCACAGTCACAGAAACCCTGGTCCACACACCGTCACAACACCTGACCCTAACAGCCACAGAAACCCTGGTTCACACACCATCACAACACATGACCCTCGCAGCCACAGAAACCCTGGTTCACACACCGTCACAACACCTGACCCTCACAGTCACAGAAACCCTGGTCGACACACCGTCACAACCCCTGACCCTCACAGTCACGGGAACCCTGGTCCACGCACCGTCACAACACCTGACACTCACAGTCGCAGAAACACTGATCCACACACCGTCGCAACACCTGACCCTCACAGCCGCAGAAACCCTGGCCCACACACCGTCACAACACCTGACCCTCACAGTCACAGAAACCCTGGTCCACACACCGTCACAACACCTGACCCTCACAGTCACAGAAACCCTGGTCCACATACCGTCACAACACCTGACCCTCACAGCCAGTGAAACCCTGGTCCACACACCTTCGCAACACCTGACCCTCACAGTCACAGAAACCCTGGTCCACACACCGTCACAACACCTGACCCTCACAGCCACAGAAACCCTGGCCCACGCACCGTCACAACACCTGACCCTCACAGTCACAGAAACCCTGGTCCACACACCGTTACAACACATGACCCTCACAGCCACAGAAACCCTGGCCCACGCACCGTCACAACACCTGACCCTCACAGCCAGTGAAACCTTGGTCCACACACCTTCGCAACACCTGACCCTCACAGTCACAGAAACCCTGGTCCACACACCGTCACAACACCTGACCCTCACAGCCACAGAAACCGTGGTTCACACACCGTCACAACACCTGACCCTCACAGCCACAGAAACCGTGGTTCACACACCGTCACAACACCTGACCTTCACAGCCACAGAAACCCTGGTCCACACACCGTCACAACACCTGACCCTCACAGTCACAGAAACCCTGGTCCACATACCGTCACAACACCTGACCCTCACAGCCAGTGAAACCCTGGTCCACACACCTTCGCAACACCTGACCCTCACAGTCACAGAAACCCTGGTCCACACACCGTCACAACACCTGACCCTCACAGCCACAGAAACCCTGGCCCACGCACCGTCACAACACCTGACCCTCACAGTCACAGAAACCCTGGTCCACACACCGTTACAACACATGACCCTCACAGCCACAGAAACCCTGGCCCACGCACCGTCACAACACCTGACCCTCACAGCCAGTGAAACCTTGGTCCACACACCTTCGCAACACCTGACCCTCACAGTCACAGAAACCCTGGTCCACACACCGTCACAACACCTGACCCTCACAGCCACAGAAACCGTGGTTCACACACCGTCACAACACCTGACCCTCACAGCCACAGAAACCGTGGTTCACACACCGTCACAACACCTGACCTTCACAGCCACAGAAACCCTGGCCCACACAGTCACAACACCTGACCCTCACAGCCACAGAAACCCTGGCCCACACAGTCACAACACCTGACCTTCACAGCCACAGAAACCCTGGCCCACACAGTCACAACACCTGACCCTCACAGCCACAGAAACCCTGGACCACACAGTCACAACACCTGACCCTCACAGCCACAGAAACCCTGGCCCACACAGTCACAACACCTGACCCTCACAATCACAGAAACCCTGGCCCACACACCGTCACAACACCTGACCCTCACAGTCACAGAAACCCTGGTCCACACACCGTCACAACACCTGGCACTCACAGCCACAGAAACCCTGGTCCACACACCGGCGCAACACCGGACCCTCACAGCCACAGAAACCCTGGCCCAAACACCGTCACAACACCTGACCCTCACAGTCACAGAAACCCTGGTCGACACACCGTCACAACCCCTGACCCTCACAGTCACGGGAACCCTGGTCCACGCACCGTCACAACACCTGACACTCACAGTCGCAGAAACACTGATCCACACACCGTCGCAACACCTGACCCTCACAGCCGCAGACACCCTGGCCCACACACCGTCACAACACCTGACCCTCACAGTCACAGAAACCCTGGTCCACACACCGTCACAACACCTGACCCTCACAGTCACAGAAACCCTGGTCCACACACCGTCACAACACCTGACCCTCACAGCCAGTGAAACCCTGGTCCACACACCTTCGCAACACCTGACCCTCACAGTCACAGAAACCCTGGTCCACACACCGTCACAACACCTGACACTCACAGCCACAGAAACCCTGGCCCACGCACCGTCACAACACCTGACCCTCACAGTCACAGAAACCCTGGTCCACACACCGTCACAACACATGACCCTCACAGCCACAGAAACCCTGGCCCACGCACCGTCACAACACCTGACCCTCACAGCCAGTGAAACCCTGGTCCACACACCTTCGCAACACCTGACCCTCACAGTCACAGAAACCCTGGTCCACACACCCACACAACACCTGACCCTCACAGCCACAGAAACCGTGGTTCACACACCGTCACAACACCTGACCCTCACAGCCACAGAAACCGTGGTTCACACACCGTCACAACACCTGACCCTCACAGCCACAGAAACCCTGGCCCACACAGTCACAACACCTGACCCTCACAGCCACAGAAACACTGGCCCACACCGTCACAACACCTGACCCTCACAGTCACAGAAACCCTGGTCGACACACCGTCACAACCCCTGACCCTCACAGTCACGGGAACCCTGGTCCACGCACCGTCACAACACCTGACACTCACAGTCGCAGAAACACTGATCCACACACCGTCGCAACACCTGACCCTCACAGCCGCAGAAACCCTGGCCCACACACCGTCACAACACCTGACCCTCACAGTCACAGAAACCCTGGTCCACACACCGTCACAACACCTGACCCTAACAGCCACAGAAACCCTGGTTCACACACCGTCACAACACATGACCCTCGCAGCCACAGAAACCCTGGTTCACACACCGTCACAACACCTGACCCTCACAGTCACAGAAACCCTGGTCGACACACCGTCACAACCCCTGACCCTCACAGTCACGGGAACCCTGGTCCACGCACCGTCACAACACCTGACACTCACAGTCGCAGAAACACTGATCCACACACCGTCGCAACACCTGACCCTCACAGCCGCAGAAACCCTGGCCCACACACCGTCACAACACCTGACCCTCACAGTCACAGAAACCCTGGTCCACACACCGTCACAACACCTGACCCTCACAGTCACAGAAACCCTGGTCCACACACCGTCACAACACCTGACCCTCACAGCCAGTGAAACCCTGGTCCACACACCTTCGCAACACCTGACCCTCACAGTCACAGAAACCCTGGTCCACACACCGTCACAACACCTGACCCTCACAGCCACAGAAACCCTGGCCCACGCACCGTCACAACACCTGACCCTCACAGTCACAGAAACACTGGTCCACACACCGTCACAACACATGACCCTCACAGCCACAGAAACCCTGGCCCACGCACCGTCACAACACCTGACCCTCACAGCCAGTGAAACCTTGGTCCACACACCTTCGCAACACCTGACCCTCACAGTCACAGAAACCCTGGTCCACACACCGTCACAACACCTGACCCTCACAGCCACAGAAACCGTGGTTCACACACCGTCACAACACCTGACCCTCACAGCCACAGAAACCGTGGTTCACACACCGTCACAACACCTGACCCTCACAGCCACAGAAACCCTGGCCCACACAGTCACAACACCTGACCCTCACAGCCACAGAAACCCTGGCCCACACAGTCACAACACCTGACCGGCACAGCTACAGTAAACCTTGTCCACACACCGTCACAACACCTGACCTTCACAGCCACAGAAACTCTGGCCCACACACCGTCACAACACCTGACCCTCACAGTCACAGAAAGCCTGGCCCACACACCGTCACAACACCTGTCCCTCACAGCCACAGAAACCGTGGTTCACACACCGTCACAACACCTGACCCTCACAGCCACAGAAACCCTGGTCCACACACCGTCACAAAACCTGACCCTCACAGCCACAGAAACCCTGGACCACACAGTCACAACACCTGACCCTCACAGCCACAGAAACCCTGGCCCACACAGTCACAACACCTGACCCTCACAATCACAGAAACCCTGGCCCACACACCGTCACAACACCTGACCCTCACAGTCACAGAAACCCTGGTCCACACACCGTCACAACACCTGGCACTCACAGCCACAGAAACCCTGGTCCACACACAGGCGCAACACCGGACCCTCACAGCCACAGAAACCCTGGCCCAAACACCGTCACAACACCTGACCCTCACAGCCACAGAAACCCTGGTCCACACACCGTCACAAAAGCTGACCCTCACAGCCACAGAAACCCTGATACACACACCGTCACAACACCTCACCCTCACAGTCACAGAAACCCTGGCCCACACACCGTCACAACACCTGACCCGCACAGCTACAGTAAACCTTGTCCACACACCGTCACAACACCTGACCTTCACAGCCACAGAAACTCTGGCCCACACACCGTCACAACACCTGACCCTCACAGTCACAGAAAGCCTGGCCAACACACCGTCACAACACCTGACCCTCACAGCCACAGTAACACTGGCCCACACACCGTCACAACTCTTGACCCTCACATCCACAGAAACCCTGATCCGCACAGTCACAACACCTGACCCTCACAGCCACAGAAAGCCCTGTCCATACACCGTCACAACACCTGACCTTCACAGCCACAGAAACCCTGGTCCACACACCGTCACAACACCTGACCCTCACAGTCAGAAACCCTGGTCCACACACCGTCACAACACCTGACCTTCACAGCCACAGAAACCCTGATCCACACACCGTCACAACACCTGACTTTCACAGCCACAGAAACCCTGGTCCACACACCGTCACAACACCTGACCCTCACAGCCACAGAAACCCTGGTTCACACACCGTCACAACACCTGACCCTCGCAGCCACAGAAACCCTGGTTCACACACCGCCACAACACCTGACCCTCACAGTCACAGATACCCTGGTCGACACACCGTCACAACCCCTGACCCTCACAGTCACGGGAACCCTGGTCCACTCACCGTCACAACACCTGACACTCACAGTCGCAGAAACACTGATCCACACACCGTCGCAACACCTGACCCTCACAGCCGCAGAAACCCTGGCCCACACACCGTCACAACACCTGACCCTCACAGTCACAGAAACCCTGGTCCACACACCGTCACAACACCTGACCCTCACTGTCACAGAAACCCTGGTCCACACACCGTCACAACACCTGACCCTAACAGCCACAGAAACCCTGGTTCACACACCGTCACAACACATGACCCTCGCAGCCACAGAAACCCTGGTTCACACACCGTCACAACACCTGACCCTCACAGTCACAGAAACCCTGGTCGACACACCGTCACAACACCTGACCCTCACAGTCACAGAAACCCTGGTCCACACACCGTCACAACACCTGACCCTCACAGCCAGTGAAACCCTGGTCCACACACCTTCGCAACACCTGACCCTCACAGTCACAGAAACCCTGGTCCACACACCGTCACAACACCTGACCCTCACAGCCACAGAAACCCTGGCCCACGCACCGTCACAACACCTGACCCTCACAGTCACAGAAACCCTGGTCCACACACCGTCACAACACATGACCCTCACAGCCACAGAAACCCTGGCCCACGCACCGTCACAACACCTGACCCTCACAGCCAGTGAAACCCTGGTGCACACACCTTCGCAACACCTGACCCTCACAGTCACAGAAACCCTGGTCCACACACCGTCACAACACCTGACCCTCACAGCCACAGAAACCGTGGTTCACACACCGTCACAACACCTGACCCTCACAGCCACAGAAACCGTGGTTCACACACCGTCACAACACCTGACCCTCACAGCCACAGAAACCCTGGCCCACACAGTCACAACACCTGACCCTCACAGCCACAGAAACCCTGGCCCACACAGTCACAACACCTGACCCTCACAGTCACAGAAACCCTGGTCGACACACCGTCACAACCCCTGACCCTCACAGTCACGGGAACCCTGGTCCACGCACCGTCACAACACCTGACACTCACAGTCGCAGAAACACTGATCCACACACCGTCGCAACACCTGACCCTCACAGCCGCAGAAACCCTGGCCCACACACCGTCACAACACCTGACCCTCACAGTCACAGAAACCCTGGTCCACACACCGTCACAACACCTGACCCTCACAGTCACAGAAACCCTGGTCCACACACCGTCACAACACCTGACCCTAACAGCCACAGAAACCCTGGTTCACACACCGTCACAACACATGACCCTCGCAGCCACAGAAACCCTGGTTCACACACCGTCACAACACCTGACCCTCACAGTCACAGAAACCCTGGTCGACACACCGTCACAACCCCTGACCCTCACAGTCACGGGAACACTGGTCCACGCACCGTCACAACACCTGACACTCACAGTCGCAGAAACACTGATCCACACACCGTCGCAACAGCTGACCCTCACAGCCGCAGAAACCCTGGCCCACACACCGTCACAACACCTGACCCTCACAGTCACAGAAACCCTGGTCCACACACCGTCACAACACCTGACCCTCACAGTCACAGAAACCCTGGTCCACACACCGTCACAACACCTGACCCTCACAGCCAGTGAAACCCTGGTCCACACACCTTCGCAACACCTGACCCTCACAGTCACAGAAACCCTGGTCCACACACCGTCACAACACCTGACCCTCACAGCCACAGAAACCCTGGCCCACGCACCGTCACAACACCTGACCCTCACAGTCACAGAAACCCTGGTCCACACACCGTCACAACACATGACCCTCACAGCCACAGAAACCCTGGCCCACGCACCGTCACAACACCTGACCCTCACAGCCAGTGAAACCCTGGTCCACACACCTTCGCAACACCTGACCCTCACAGTCACAGAAACCCTGGTCCACACACCGTCACAACACCTGACCCTCACAGCCACAGAAACCGTGGTTCACACACCGTCACAACACCTGACCCTCACAGCCACAGAAACCGTGGTTCACACACCGTCACAACACCTGACCCTCACAGCCACAGAAACCCTGGCCCACACAGTCACAACACCTGACCCTCACAGCCACAGAAACCCTGGCCCACACAGTCACAACACCTGACCCGCACAGCTACAGTAAACCTTGTCCACACACCGTCACAACACCTGACCTTCACAGCCACAGAAACTCTGGCCCACACACCGTCACAACACCTGACCCTCACAGTCACAGAAAGCCTGGCCCACACACCGTCACAACACCTGACCCTCACAGCCACAGAAACCGTGGTTCACACACCGTCACAACACCTGACCCTCACAGCCACAGAAACCCTGGTCCACACACCGTCACAAAACCTGACCCTCACAGCCACAGAAACCCTGGACCACACAGTCACAACACCTGACCCTCACAGCCACAGAAACCCTGGCCCACACAGTCACAACACCTGACCCTCACAATCACAGAAACCCTGGCCCACACACCGTCACAACACCTGACCCTCACAGTCACAGAAACCCTGGTCCACACACCGTCACAACACCTGGCACTCACAGCCACAGAAACCCTGGTCCACACACCGGCGCAACACCGGACCCTCACAGCCACAGAAACCCTGGCCCAAACACCGTCACAACACCTGACCCTCACAGCCACAGAAATCCTGGTCCACACACCGTCACAAAAGCTGACCCTCATAGCCACAGAAACCCTGATACACACACCGTCACAACACCTCACCCTCACATTCACAGAAACCCTGGCCCACACACCGTCACAACACCTGACCCGCACAGCTACAGTAAACCTTGTCCACACACCGTCACAACACCTGACCTTCACAGCCACAGAATCTCTGGCCCACACACCGTCACAACACCTGACCCTCACAGTCACAGAAAGCCTGGCCAACACACCGTCACAACACCTGACCCTCACAGCCACAGTAACACTGGCCCACACACCGTCACAACTCTTGACCCTCACATCCACAGAAACCCTGATCCGCACAGTCACAACACCTGACCCTCACAGCCACAGAAAGCCCTGTCCATACACCGTCACAACACCTGACCTTCACAGCCACAGAAACCCTGGTCCACACACCGTCACAACACCTGACCCTCACAGTCACAGCAACCCTGGTCCACACACCGTCACAACACCTGACCTTCACAGCCACAGAAACCCTGATCCACACACCGTCACAACACCTGACTTTCACAGCCACAGAAACCCTGGTCCACACACCGTCACAACACCTGACCCTCACAGCCACAGAAACCCTGGTTCACACACCGTCACAACACCTGACCCTCGCAGCCACAGAAACCCTGGTTCACACACCGTCACAACACCTGACCCTCACAGTCACAGAAACCCTGGTCGACACACCGTCACAACCCCTGACCCTCACAGTCACGGGAACCCTGGTCCACGCACCGTCACAACACCTGACACTCACAGTCGCAGAAACACTGATCCACACACCGTCGCAACACCTGACCCTCACAGCCGCCGAAACCCTGGCCCACACACCGTCACAACACCTGACCCTCACAGTCACAGAAACCCTGGTCCACACACCGTCACAACACCTGACCCTCACAGTCACAGAAACCCTGGTCCACACACCGTCACAACACCGGACCCTCACAGCCACAGAAACCCTGGCCCACGCACCGTCACAACACCTGACCCTCACAATCACAGAAACCCTGGCCCACACACCGTCGCAACACCTGACCCTCACAATCACAGAAACCCTGGTCCACACACCGTCACA
This sequence comes from Hypanus sabinus, assembly GCF_030144855.1. Classification (NCBI taxonomy): domain Eukaryota; kingdom Metazoa; phylum Chordata; class Chondrichthyes; order Myliobatiformes; family Dasyatidae; genus Hypanus; species Hypanus sabinus. Next base: position 937,777 of record NW_026779004.1, read on the forward strand.
ACACCGGACCCTCACAGCCACAGAAACCCTGGTGCCCACACCGTCACAACACCAGACCTTCACGGCCACAGAAACCCTGGTCCACACACCGTCACAATATCTGACCCTCTCAGCCACAGAAACCCTGGTCCACACACCGTCACAACACCTGACCCTCACAGTCACAAAAAACCCTGGTCCACACACCGTCACAACACCTGACCCTCACAGTCACAGAAACCCTGGTCCACACACCGTCACAACACCTGACCCTCACAATCACAGAAACCCTGGCCCACACACCGTCGCAACACCTGACCCTCACAATCACAGAAACCCTGGTCCACACACCGTCACAACACCGGACCCTCACAGCCACAGAAACCCTGGTGCCCACACCGTCACAACACCAGACCTTCACGGCCACAGAAACCCTGGTCCACACACCGTCACAATATCTGACCCTCACAGCCACAGAAACCCTGGTCCACACACCGTCACAACACCTGACCCTCACAGTCACAAAAAACCCTGGTCCACACACCGTCACAACACCGGACCCTCACAGCCACAGAAACCCTGGTCCACGCACCGTCACAACACCTGACCTTCACAGCCACAGAAACCCCGGCCCACACACCGTCACAACACCTGACCCTCACAGTCACAGAAACACTGGCCCACGCACCGTCACAACACCTGACCTTCACAGCCACAGAAACCCTGGTCCACACACCGTCACAACACCTGACCCTCAGAGCCACAGAAACCCTGGTCCACACACCGTCACAACACCTGACCCTCACAGCCACAGAAACCCCTGTCCACACACCGTCACAACACCTGATCCTCATAATCACAGAAACCCTGGTCCACACACCGTCACAACACCTGACCCTCACAGCCACAGAAACCCTGGCACACACACCGTCAGAGCACCTGACCCTCACAGTCACGGGAACCCTGGTCCACGCACCGTCACAACACCTGACCTTCACAGCCACAGAAACCCTGGTCCACACACCGTCACAACACCGGACCCTCACAGCCACAGAAACCCTGGCACACACACCGTCAGAGCACCTGACCCTCACAGCCACAGAAACCCTGGTCCACACACCGTCACAACACCTGACCCTCACAGTCACAGAAACCCTGGTCCACACACCGTCACAACACCTGACCCTCACAGTCACAGAAACCCTGGTCCACACACCGTCATAACACCTAACCTACTCACCCTTCAACAGATGCCGAGACGCCAACGGTAAGCACCACTTCGGCATAGTTGTAAACATAAACATTAAAATCTGTGCACGGACGAGGAGGATCCCAGTAAAGGTAAGTGTGGACTTTGGTGATGAAGACGTGGGGCGGAGCAATATGGGAAGTTTGCGTGATTTGCCCGCAGAATTAAAATTGTACAAGGCATTGGTGAGGCCAAATTTGCAGTATTGTGCACAGTTCTGGTCACCGAATTATAGGAAAGATGTTCAACAAAATAGAGAGTGTACAGAGGTGATTTACTAGAATGTTACCTGGGTTTCAGCACCTAAATTACAGAAACAAGGATGAACAAGTTAGGTCTTTATTATTTGGACCGCAGAAGGTTGAGTGGGGACTTGATAGAGGTATTTAAAATTATGATGGGATAGATAGAGTTGACGTGGATAGGCTTTTTCCATTGAGAGCAGGGGAGATTCAAACAAGGGGACATGAGTTGAGATTTAAGGGGCAAACGTTTAGGGGTAATACGAGAGGGAACCTCTTTACTCAGAGAGTGGTAGCTGTGTGGAACGAGCGTCCAGTAGAAGTGGTTGAGGCAGGTTCGATATTGCCATTTTTTAAAAAATGGATAGGTATATGGACAGGAAAGGAATGGAGGGTTATGGGCTGAGTGCAGGTAGCTGGGGCTACGTGAGAGTAAGCGTTCAGCACGGACTAGAAGGGCCGAAATGGCCTGTTTCCGTGCTGTAATTATTATATGGTTATATAATTGCACCTAATCAATGTGACAGGCTTTTCATTAGCCTTTTCCACTGGATGGCAATAAAAAACAAGGATTCAGAGAAAATATGTCACCCCTGCACCCCAGGTTGCAGGGTTAATTGACACTGAATATCCAGTAAATTCTGTTAATTTACTCCCGGGTACACACGCCCCCGACAGACACAGATTTATCATAAACCTCAGAGAAAAACAAATGCAGGGAGGTTACATCTTACTGCGAGGTGACGCCAAATAACAAGACCTCAAAACATAATGTACTCCCCAAATGTTCAAACTAAAAACTAACAGCGGTGTCTTACATACCCTAATGCCCAAAGTGGCAAGCCTATCATTACCCTGGGCCATGGAGGAAACACAATCTCCATAAATGCCCACTCACCACCACACAGTGTGGTCCCCACGCCACCAGAAACGGTGGCCCACACACGCCTACACATTGCACGCATTTCCTGTAATCAACATTCACCCCAACACGATCGATGTAACAGACCCGTCACTTTCCCATATTAATAACCTTCCACCCTGAAAAAGATGTCCGGTAAATCACAATAAAGGCAGGCGTGGGACCTGGTTAATTAATGCGTCGGCCAGATCAAAGTTTCAGTGTTGTCTGTTACTAAATCTGCAGTAACAAGATCAAGAAATCCAAGAGGTATAATTTTCCTAATGTCCGCGCAATTACACCCTCACTTTAACTCTAACCCCAGCCACGCAGCACCGGAAACCCTCTGATAACCTCACATGCGCAGTCTATTGTCCGAAAATAAGAATCATTTTAATGAGTTCACAAATTAGCTGCGTGCACCTCCAGAGAATTCAAAGTTCACTGTCGACTTATGATCTAAGTATTTAGTAATGAAGTCAGCATTATATTCGACACACACCCAAATCAGGACGGAATCTTAAAGCCTCGTTCATCCACATTTGCCGATAGGCTCCTAAATCTGTGCACACCACCAAATCCATGTGCAAACACAATTCCTCCTACACTTCCACATGCACATTAGATTATCCCAGGGTAAGAATTATTTCAACCGTTCACAAAGCAGCTGGTGTAAATTATTGAACAAATTCACCATTCAATGTGCATTTATTAAAAAGTATTCCATAAGTAAGAAAACCTTATTCGTCACAGCCTTTCATATTCGTCATACCTCGAAATAAAAAGACTGCCTCCACTGTAAATTAGCAAGAAGACTGCTGAAGGTTCATTGGTGTTGTTCGTCCTTCGGAATCGAAGAAGACCACGACTTCTGTCAGGCGGGGGTTTGTGACTGGGGTCCGGAGTTGACTGGTGAGGCCGATCCGGGCCCGGAGAGCTCGCCCTCATGTGGGACAGATGAGGGTAGGTGCTGCAGTGGAAGTGGAGGTAGCTCGATCCTCTGAGCCTCTGCGGTGCGTCTGATTTCTGCTGCATACTCTCCTTTAGTGTTCCTGCTCCACCAGGTTGGGCGGTCCGGAGCAAGCGATACCCAGCTACTGGGATTGATGTTGAGGTCTTTGAGGGACACTTCGAGGCACTCTTTGAAACGTTTCTTCTGCCCTCCAACTGAGCGCTTGCCCTGGCTCAGCTCTCCATACAGCAGCTGTTTTGGTAGTCAACTGTCAGACATCCTGACGACATGGCCAGCCCATCTGGTGTAGGAGGGTGCAGATACTGTGGGTGCTAGCCCGCTCCAGGACCTCCGTGTATGGGACTTTGTCCTGCCATCGTACGTGGAGAAGTCTGCGGAGGCAGCTCAAGTGGAACTGGTTGAGCTGTTTAGCGTGACTGCTGTAGACAGTCCAGGTCTCGCTGGCATAGAGGAGGGTGGTGAGAACCACTGCTCGGTAGACCGTCAGCTGAGTCCTCTCCGCTCCCATACATCCTCAGGGAGTCTCCTAAAGGCTCATTTTAAAAGAATCATTTTAAACAATTCACAATATCGCTTCCTCCACCGTCAAAAAGTTCTATCTATGTACTCTCAACGTATTTACTAATGAAACACGCTTTAGATTCGTCACAAACATCCACATCTACCGGTACCCCTAAAACGGATACACTCATACTCGCCATGTACATCCCCAAATCTGTGTAGACCCCCAAAGACGAGCAACCCAGTACATGCTCAATAGGTTACCCCAGTAAAAGAAACATTTCAAACTGTTCACAATATAGCTTACACCACATTAAAAGTAGCAAGAACATTTTTTCAACGTCCAAAGTTATTATTTCAGTTATTTAAGTATCCATACACGGAACAACGCTGATATTTGTCATTACACCAAAAATTCACCAACATCCAGAAATCGGTGTCCACCCCCAAATCAGTTCTCACCCAAAATCCGTGGGCACTTCCAACCCGCCAACATTTCCCACTTACACATTAGATTATGCCAGAGAGAGAGAGAAAAAATCAAATAGTTCACAAAATGGCAGCAACAAACTTAAAATCAGTCAAACCAAACTGTAATTTAAAGTGCTTTTATTGATGAGCCAGTTTGCGGTAGTCCACTGTGGATCGCTGAATATAATTTGTGAATGATTTGAGCCCCAACTTGTGCACAGAATTGGCGCGACTGCAGTATGCATACATCGGACGTACGACGTAATTGAAAGATTTACGGGACTGCCAGCGAGGGCAGCCCAGGCAAAAATGGAGTTTCATTGTTGGGGCTCGTCCGGGATGGAGTGTCTGAGCTGCTGTGCGATTGGCCTGAGCATTGAACAAGTGGGTTTGTGTGTTTAAAACTGCGTTAAACAATTGTCCGTAAAGTGATTGAGAGCCTATGAAGATTATGAATTATGATTATGAAGACTGCAGGGATTGAATGTTGTTGCGAATCGAAGAGATTACCTGTAGCTAATGCTTGTGTTTGGAGTGGAATGGATATCCGTCGCCCATATTAAATGAGACTTATGATTATAAGTACCGTTAGAGCATCAGCAACAGTCGCGATCATGGACTAAGATTTGACAAAATGGCAGGCAAAGATTTCGCTTGAGCTTATACTAGCGCTTTCGTTAGGGCAGTAGATCTGTCCGGTGCTCTTGCGGCCCCGGGAGCGGGGGTGGGTCGTGGGCCCTTCATCCTTTCGAGAAGAGGGGAGTGAAGGCGAGGCTGACGAATCGGAAGCCGAGATTCCTGTCGCTGTGCGCGGAGACTTTAAAGAAAAGCTGCTGTCGTTTCGGCGGAGTGAGGGGAGGGTGTGGCCCGATGTGGAAGAGCGAATGGGACCTGCAGCGAAGGGTGACAGTTCTGCGTTGTATCTGGCCTCAGCTGCCGGATAAATGGCCGTACGCACCGGCGGAGAGTCCCGGTTATCGGAGAGTGAGGATGTTCCCGGGAAGGAAGCGCACCTCACAGAGTGAGGAGGAATATGAGACTTGGGCGGAGCAACTCCTCAGACGAGGATCAATTGCCGCGCTTTTCATGTGAAAAGACAGCGACTGTAGAGAGCCTGAGAAGTCCGACTGCTGAGGCTGTAAGCCCCTGAAAGACGGAGCCTTTGACCACTGCCGCGGGTACACGCAAGCGCTGAAAGACGGAGCCTTTGACCAGTGCCGCGGGTACACGCAAGCGCTGACAGACGGAGCCTTTGAACACTGCCGTGGGTACACGCAAGCGCTGAAAGACGGAGCCTTTGACCACTGCCGCGGGTACACGCAAGCGCTGAAAGACGGAGCCTTTGAACACTGCCGCGGGTACACGCAAGCGCTGAAAGACGGAGCATTTTACCACTGCCGCAGGTACACGCAAGCGCTGAAAGACGGAGCCTTTGAACACTGCCGTGGGTACATGCAAGCGCTGAAAGACGGAGCCTTTGACCACTGCCGCGGGTACACGCAAGCGCTGAAAGACGGAGCCTTTGAACACTGCCGCGGGTACATGCCAGCGCTGAAAGATGGAGCCTTTGACCACTGCCGCGGGTACATGCAAGCGCTGAAAGACGGAGCCTTTGACCACTGCCGCGGGTACACGCAAGCGCTGAAAGATGGAGACTTTGACCACTGCCGCGGGTACCAGCAAGCGCTGAAAGACGGAGCCTTTGAGCACTGCCGCGGGTACCAGCAAGCGCTGAAAGATGGAGCCTTTGACCACTGCCGCGGGTACACGCAAGCGCTGAAAGATGGAGACTTTGACCACTGCCGCGGGTACACGCAAGTGCTGAAAGATGAAGACTTTGACCACTGCCGCGGGTACACGCAAGCGCTGAAAGACGGAGCCTTTGACCACTGCCGCGGGTACATGCAAGCGCTGAAAGACGGAGCCTTTGACCACTGCCGCGGGTACATGCAAGCGCTGAAAGACGGGGCCTTTGACCACTGCCGCGAGTACACGCAAGCGCTGAAAGATGGAGACTTTGACCACTGCCGCGGGTACACGCAAGCGCTGAAAGATGGAGACTTTGACCACTGCCGCGGGTACACGCAAGTGCTGAAAGATGGAGACTTTGACCACTGCCGCGGGTACACGCAAGCGCTGAAAGACGGAGCCTTTGACCACTGCCGAGGGTACATGCAAGCGCTGAAAGACGGGGCCTTTGACCACTGCCGCGAGTACACGCAAGCGCTGACAGACGGATCCTTTGACCACTGCTGCGGGTACAGGCAAGCGCTGAAAGACGGAGCCTGTGACCACTGCCGCGGGTACAAGCAAGCGCTGAAAGACGGGGCCTTTGACCACTGCCGCGGGTACACGCAAGCGCTGAAAGACGGAGCCTTTGACCACTGCCGCGGGTACACGCAAGCGCTGAAAGACGGAGCCTGTGACCACTGCCGCGGGTACAAGCAAGCGCTGAAAGACGGGGCCTTTGACCACTGCCGCGGGTACACGCAAGCGCTGAAAGACGGAGCCTTTGACCACTGCCGCGGGTACATGCAAGCGCTGAAAGACGTCGTTGGCGCGGTCGGAAGCCCAGTGGAGTTTATGACGGAGTGAAGGAACATGTTTCAGGAGAAGGGAGAAACTTCCTGCCTGCAGCTTTCGGCCAGAGAGACGGCTGAGTTGCCTGCGGCGGAGACGGGCCAGACAAATGGCTGAGGTGAATTAGTTAAGGATAGATCAAGTGACAAAATGGCACACAGTCACAGGCGACGATCGATATTGCCTCAGAATGTCGGTGAGACGCGTACCCCTCCCTGCCGCGTTTGTGGAGCTGATCAGAGAAGTCAGAGGGGAGGAAAATGCGACGGGTGAGCGGGAGCCTCCGTCAGCAGGATGGCGACCTCGGTAGTAGCCTCCGTTGCTGAAGGGAACAATGATATATCACAACCGGGGATGTTACAGGAGTTTGTGGCAGGTTTGTGAACTGAGATGTCCAGGCTACAATGGACAGCTGCCGCCACCAGGCCTGACAAAGCCGACAGGGAGCCGGACCCACTGCTGGGATAGACTGAGCAGAGGGACGCTGTTGGACGGGGTCTCTGGAAAAAGCGACCGCTTCAGGAGGGAGTGTAAAGAACGTGAAAACCCTCAGCGAGTGAGCCCGCGGTCACTCCGGCAGGAAGGGAAGTCAGGTAACTTCAGAGAGACCCGGTGAGGGAACGGCATGGCTTCTCGATCGGGTCACATTCCAATCAATACGACAAGAAAAACACTGAAGTGTAAAGTCCTCTTCCTGAAGGCTCAGTGAGGCAAATCTACAGCTTATCGCTAGGTATCGCGGGTATTTGTGCTATAGACATACTTGACACAGGTTCCCAGGTTACCCCCTGTGCAGATCGCTCTACAACCGGTCTGTGACGTATTGGTGCCACACAGCGTGCGAGAGCCCCGGGGCCTCACTACCGACGACCACCCGTACGGTGAATAACATCATTAAAGGTGTCTGCGGACCTGGGGTTATGACAAAACCCAAGGTTGTTTCGGTTTTGATACTTTAACAAAAATGCTCTTTGAACTTTGTTTTTGGCATTAGTTTAAGGTGCAGGCAGCATTTTGGAAATGATTCTTGCTCTGGGATGATCTAATATGCAAGTGGGGTGTCCGTGGGTTTAGGAGTTCGCACAGATCTGAGTGTGTGCGCAGGTTTAGGGGTGTGTCGGCGGATATCGGAGATTAGGGGTTGCAGGTCAATTTGAGGCGTGATGACTCTCAAGGTACTTTACTGATAAATACAATTTGAACTTTTAACATGGTTTTCGTTATTTTTGTGAGGTGGGGGCAGCATTTTTGTGAACTGTTTGATATGATTCCTGATCTGGGATAATCTAATGTGCATTTGAGGGTGTCACTTCTCACTGTGATGTGCTCAGAAAGCGTACCCGACCCGGGTCACCAGTTGAAAAGCAAGCGATCCTATGCCGCAACAGCCCGTTCGTGCAAAGGGTTTTATTCAGTGCCAGGCGGAAATAGTGCAAAAGCTGTTCAAACGTTGTGAAGAAGAAAGGAGACAAATGGAAACAAAGAGATATCCGCAAAAAATACAAATATACAAAGCTTTCTTCATAACAAACTTTGTTCTTTTTTAACCTTCCCATATAGCTACCCACCAAACGTCAAAGCCAACCGCCACATCTCCCAGCAAAGGCAGACTGAGGGTTTAAATCTGCCTCCGCCTGGCCGAGAAGCACTATTGGTCTGGGCGAGGGGAGGGTGTGGATTACGTGACCAGTTGATAATAATTATTTTAGATGAAGAAAATGACCTTTTTAAACAGCGTTCTAACATGCTACAGTTTGATTCCACAACAAATGTCCCACTGATCAGTGTCCACATGCTAAGGTGAATATAAAACAATAATGCCCTCCCACCAGTGGTGTTACCTCTGCAAGGTGTGGGGCGCCTGACCCCACTAACCCGGGTATTGTCTCAGGACACCCCAAAAGGTCTCTCCGGTCTCTTGGGGTCGTTCAACTGTCTGGAAACCGAAGTAACGGTGTGAGTGAAAATAAATGAAACCGTTTGGAATGACTGTGTCCAGAATCGTTATTTGTATCAGTTATTTCTACACGGTCTATTCCGCGGTCTCTGTTTTTCCTATACATTATCGTATCCTTCTCTCCCTTATTGCATATTCTGCTGTCTTTGTCTCCCTTAGATACCATTCTCTGACATCCATACTGTATAGTTTCCTGTCTTCGTCACACCGACACTGCATCATCTCCAGTCTCTGTCTCCCCTATACTGTACGGTCTGTCCTCTCTATCCCCCTAACACTGTCAAGTCTCCAGACTCTGTAAACCTACAGTGAATTATCCCTGGATTCTGTCACACATAAAGTGCACAGTCTCTCGTTTCTTCACCCCTATACTGCAGTCTCCAGCCGCTGTCACCACTATACCCTATATTCTCCATTCTCAGTCACCCCTGTACTCTGTATACTCCAGTCTCTGTCACCCCTGTAGTGTATCGTCTCCGGTCTCTGTCATCCCTGTACTCTATAGTCTCCAGTCTCTGTCATCCCTATAGTGTATAGTCCCTAGTCTGTCATCCCTGTAGTGTATCGTCTCCGGTCTCCGTCATCCCTATACTCTATAGTCTCCAGTCTTTGTCACCCCTGTAGTGTATAGTCCCTAGTCTCTGTCACCCCTGTAGTGTATCGTCTCCGGTCTGTCATCCCTATACACTATAGTCTCCAGTCTCTGTCACCCCTATACTGTCCTGTCCCTAGTCTCTGTCACCCCTATTCTCCGTAATCTCCGGTCTCTGTCACCCCCATACTCTATAGTCTCCAGTCTCTGACTCCCCTATACTGTATCGTTCCTAGTCTCTGTCACCCCTGTAGTGTATTGTCTCCAGTCTCTGTCAACCCTATACTTTCTAAACTCCCGCCTCTGTCACCCCTGTACTGTGTTGTCCCTAGTCTCGGTCAACCCCATAGCGTATCGTCTCCAGTCGCTGTCACCCTTATACTCTATAATCTCCAGTCTCTGACTCCCCTATTCTCTATAATTTCCAGCTCTGACTCCCCTATTCTCTATAATCTCCAGTCTCTGTCACCCCTATACTCTATAGACTCCAGACTCTGTCACCCCTATACTGTATAGTTTGTATAATCTCTGACTCCCCATTCTCTATAATCTCCACTTTCTGTCACCCCTATACTCTATAGACTCCAGTCTCTCTCACTCCTGTAGTGTATCGCCTCCAGTCTCTGTCACCCCTATACTCTAGAGACTCCAGTCTCTGTCAACACCTATACTCTATAATCTCCAGTCTCTTTCACCCCTATACTGTACAGTCCCTAGTCTCTGTCAACCCCACAGTGTATCGTTCCCAGTCTCTGGGGTTGTGGACCTCAGTAATGGACCAAAAGCAATGTTGGTGTGGGTTCAGCAGAGGGTTGTCAGGGTGAACCTCTGAACCGTTACGACAGTAAATTTTTGTGAGGGAACGGGCAAATAGGTTTGGAGATACTTAGAGAGCCCATTTGTTGTTTATTCCCCGTATTGTTGAAGTAATTCTGCTGAATTTACTGGAACCGGCAAACTACTAACATTTGCTTACCTGGCTGCTGGAATATGGACACATTTACCAGACATGGAAATAACATTGAAATGCATTTGAACTCCTTCGAAGCTGACAATCGAACAGAGTCGATCATATAACGTAACCAGATGTTTGACTACAGCCTTCAGCTCCTGCCTGAATTTCCTCTGTGCCAGAGTGTAGATACACGTGTTGGTGCAGGTACAGAGATATTGTAACATGAACCCAAACTGTTGCAGGATATACGTCGGGGTATTCAGATATCTGTTGGTGTAATAGTAATTCTGAACTTGCCAGTTCATAGTGTATACAATAAAGGGGATCCACAACAATATGAAATTGGCAGAAAGTGCGAACAACAAAATTATTGACTTTCTCCGGTTCTCCACCTCTGGATCGTTCTTTTTCTCTCTGCTGTTCCTGAGCCCCCGGCGAACTCTGTTTGCCGCGATAATATGACTGACTGTTAAAGCATTAAAAAGTAGAATCAAACCGATCGGCAATAAAGGTGTAGTGATCGTGCTAAACAACTGGAATGCTTTCCACGCTGGTAAAGTAAGGAAATCCATTCCGAAAACGCATCGCCAGGGTATGTTGTCAATGATACGGTGAGGTTCTACCGCAAAGTAGAATGGAACACTTTTCGCACAACATCCTAAACACACAATTACTATCACAATAGTCGCTGTCCTCTCGGTGCAGTATCGCTCCCGCAGCTTTCGACTGCAGATTGCAACGCTGCGATCGAATGTGAAAGCCACCGTGAGCCAAACGGAACAATCCATGGTTGCGACACTCAGGACTATCGTCACGGCGCAAACCGGCGTAATGAGCAAAGGAAGGGCATAAACATAAATATTATTGATCTGATCGATTACAACAGAAATAATAACACCCAGTAAGTCAGCTGCTGCCATTCCCATCAGGTAACGAGAGATGCATTTAGTAAGTCCGCAATTTCCCAGAGACAGGATTACAAGCGCCACTAAATTAACTGCAAGGAAGCAAAGAAGAGTTAGGTTCAGACGCAGACACCCAGATCATGTTAACTTGGATTACACGCATAGAAATGTGTTAAATCGGATTGAGTGAATCTCAGACATCTGATCATATGCCGGGTGTGACAGGCTTCAATTCCGAGAGCGGAAATGTCCTTCGTACGGGCTCTGTCACTGTCCTTCGGTTGGATGACAACGACGGACCCGAGTGACAGTTGAGCTGCAACTTTCCAGTTGTCGGCAAGTTATCAGTGAGCGACTTATCGATTCACTCATCCGGACAGCTGAGAATGCTGAAGGATTTATATTTTGCAGGGATAAAATGGACTCAGAAAGATGACATTTGGAGTGGAGGGGCAGGACGGCTAAATGCGTTTCGATGTACAGGTGGCAAATAAACTTCAATCTCGTACATTGCGACTGAGAAGCAATATAAGGAATTTTGCTCCCTCATGTTGTATGCTGGATGGATGAAATGAAATAAATATTGATTTAAATCAAAACTGGGCCTAAGAAGACACGGTGATATAAAAGAGTTTTTCAGTTTATCGTGGCGATTTCAGAGACATGTCGATAAATAAACAGACGAGTCTTTCCAGTGACATTGAGACGGAGAGAAAAGGAACTGGGCGTTGCCGAAAAACCGGGGCTCTGGCAAAGAGAGCTGCGGCGATGCTGCAGGGTTTGTTTTCATTTCAGTAAACATTTGGGGTTCTGTGTCGATGTGGAATCAGATTTGGAACAACACGTGATGGTAAAGCTGCAAAGACGAGAAAGGTAAAATGCCGGAACAGTATCAATATTAACACTCAATCAATTGTTAATATTGACAAAGTGATCGGACCTGAGAAAGGAGCAGCAATTCCAGGGTAAAATTAAAGAATAAAATAAAATATAACTTTGAACATGAACCGGAGGAGGCACCGTCTGTAACAAATGCAAGAAGAACAAAACACACACATACAGTAGTAGCCAATTCCAGTTACTTACCAGGGATACCAATCGCTGCCAGTACAGGATAGTAAATACTCGCGATGTTGTAAGTTGCTGGATATCCCATTTTCTGTGTGAGTTGGTGATCAGTTGAAAGCAGTCCAACTACTGATCGCTACTGTTGATTGCTTTGCAAGCTCTTATACAGGTGAGGAAAGTACCCTCTGACAGTTAATCATACCACGTGGTTAATCACATCAGTGACAGTCCACTAAACAAACACTTGAGGTAAGACATTTATATGAATTGCGTCATCGTGCAATGAAAATCGCTCTCTTGTTGGAATTACAAAATAACAATTATGTTCAATTCTGTTTATACACACCTTCAAACGAGAACGTTGTACATTATATGTATTCTATGACAATTCTATGACACAGAGTTGGTGAATTTCACATGAAATAATCCTCAGTCTCAATATCTTTACAAGGTGGACTATCGCCCTCAAATAATCAACAATAGTAACAATAGGCGAACCGCATTAAGATTCTGAGGTCAAGGAAGGCATTTCGTTTGATTGTTCAATTCAATAATCTTTCCCGTATGGCCACACTTCCTTCTTGCTTTCAGATTGGTTTGATGCCACAAAAGTGGTCAAACCGGAGGATAAATAACTCAGTACACAATAGACAAATGACAGTAGGTGCCCGGGTAGTCCATCCGGCCCTTCTAGCCAGCACCGCCATTCACTGTGACCAAGGCTTATCATACACAATCAGTATCCCGTTCCTGCCCTCTCCCCATATCCCTTCTCCCCGCTATCTATAAGACCTCTATCTGATTCTCTCCTGAAAGCATCCAGAGACTTGGCCTCTACTGCCTTTTAGGACAGAGCCACCTACATACCCACCACTCTCTGGGGGAAAAAGTTTTTCCGCATCTCTGTTCTAAATGGCCTACCCTTTATTCTTAAACTGAGGCCTCTAGTTCTGGACTCACCCATCAGCGGGAACATGCTTCCTGCCTCCAGCGTGTCAAATCCCTTAATAATCTTATGTTTTTCAATCAGATCCCCTCTCATCCTTCTAAATTCCAGTGTATACAAGCCCAGTCTCTCCAATCTTTCAACATATGAAAGTCCTATCTTTCCGGGAATTAACCGTGTGAAACTATGTTGCACTCCCTCAATAGCAAGAATGTCCTTTCTCAAATTTGGAGACTAAAACTGCACACAATACTCCAGGTGGGGTCTCACTAGGGCCCTGTACAGCTGCAGAAGGACCTCTTTACTCCTATACTCAATTCCTCTTGTTATAAAGGCCAGCATGCCATTAGTTTTCACTTCCTGCTTTACCTGCATGCTTGCTTTCATTGACTGATGTACGAGAACACCTCGATATCGTTGTACTTCCCCCTTTCCTAACTTATCTCCATTTAGATAGTAATCTGCCTTCCTGTTCTTGCCACCAAAGTGGACAACCTCACATTCATGCACAATAAACTGCATCTGCCATGCATCTGCCCACTCACCCAACCTGTCCAAGTCACCATGAATTCTCATAACATCCTCCTCACATTTCTCACTGCCACCCAGCTTTCTGTCATCGGCAAATTTGCTAATGTTACTTTTAATCCCTTCATTTAAATTTCTAATGTATATTGTAAACAGCTGCGGTCCCAGCACCGAACCTTGCGGTACCCCACTGGTCACAGCCTGCCATTCCGAATGGGACCCGTTAATCGCTACTCTTTGCTTCCTGTCAGCCAGCCAATTTTCAATCCATGTCAGTAGTCTACCCTCAATACCATGTGCCCTAATTTTGCCCTCTAATCTCCCATGTGGAACTTTATCAAAAGCTTTCTGGAAGTCCAGGTACACTACATCTACTGGATCTCCCTTGTCCATTTTCATAATTGCATCCTCACAAAATTCCAGAAGATTTGTCAAGCATGATTTCCCCTTCATAAATCCATGCTGACTCGGACTGATCTTTCTCCTGCTATCCAAATGTGCCGTAATTTCCTCTTTTATAATTGACTCCAGCATCTTTCCCACAACCGACATCAATAAACGAGTAGATTAGTTATGCATCTCGAAGTCCACCTCCACATAGAAACATAGAAAACAAACAGATAGTACAATACAGGTCCTTCGGCCACAAAGCTGTGCCGAACATGTCCTTTGGTGTCTGAACAGAGGATGCTGTCCAAGTTGCATGCCATCTCGGACAATGTCTTCCATCCACTCAATAATGTTCTGGTTAGGCACAGGCGTACATTCAGCCGGAGACTCATCCACCGAGATGTAACAGAAAGCGTCATAGGAAGTCATTTCTGCCTGTGACCATCAAGCATTACAACTCCTACCTCGGAGTATCAGACACTCTGAGCCAATAGGCTGGTCCTGGACTTATTTCCACTTGGCATAATTTACTTTAACGAAACCAAATTTCCCTCGGGATCAATAAAGTAAGTCTGTCTGTCTGTTTGTCTGACTGTATGTCTCTCTGTCTGTCTGTCCTACCTTAGAACTACCTAGGCATTACCCATAGCAAACTGCAAATAGCCATGTCGAAGACTCTTAAAAGATCCTATGGTTGCCGCCTCCACCGCCTCCGCCGGCAGCCCATTCCACGCACTCACCGCTCTTTGTGTAAAAAACCTACCACTGACATCTCCTCTGTACCTAATTCCAAGCACCTTAAAACTGCCTTCTCGTGCTAACCATTTCAGCCCTGGGAAAAAGCCTCTGACTATCCACACGATCAATGCCGCTCATTATCTAGTACACCTCTATCAGGTCACCTCTTATCCTCCGTCGCTCCGACGAGAAAAGACCGTGTTCACTCAAACTAGTCTCATACACCATGCTCCCCAACACAGAAAACATCGTTGGAAATCTCCTCTGCACCTTTTCGATATTTTCCACGCCCTTCCTGTAGTGAGGCGACCAGAATGAAGCACAGTACTCTAAGCTGGGTTCTCACCAATGTCCTATATAGCTGCAACATTACCTCTCGCCTTTAGACTCAATCCCACGATAGATGAAGGCCAATGCACTGTATGTTTTCTTAACCATAGAGTCAAACTGCGTAACTGCTTTGAGTGTCCTATGGACTCGGACCCCAAGATCCCTCTGATCCTCCATACTTCCAAGAGTCTTACTATTAATGCTATATTCTTCCATCATATTTGACTTACCAAAATGAACCGCCTTACACTTATCTAGGTTGAACTCCATCTGCCAATTCTCAGACCATTTTTGCATCCTATCAATGTTCCGTTGTAACACCTGACAGTCCTCCACATTATCCACAACACCCCCACCATTGTGTCATCAGCATCTTTACTAACCCATCCCTCCACTTTCTCATCCAAGTCATTTATAAAAATCATAAATAGTAGGGTTCCCCGAACAGTTCCCTGAGGCTCAGCACTGGTCACCGGCCTCCATGCAGAATATGAGCCGACTACAATCACATTTGCCTTCAGTGGGCATGCCCGTTCTGGGTCCACAAGCCTTACATGGGCTACCTTATCAAATGCCTTGCGAAAATCCATATACTATACATCTGCGGCACTACCTTCATCAATGTGTTTAGTCATATTAACAAAAAAATGCAATCTTGCTCGTAAGGAATGGCTTGCCTTCGACAAAGCAATGCTGACTATGATCATATTATGCCTCTCCAAATGTTCATAAATCCTGTCTCTCGGGATCTTCTTTATCAACTTACCAACCACTGGAGTAAGGCTCACAGGCCTATGATTTCCTGGGCCATCCCTACTCCCTTACATGAATAAGGGAATACCATCCGCAACCCTCCAATCCTCCGGAACCTCTCCTGTCCTCTTTGATGATGCAAAGATCATTACCAGAGGGTCAGAAATCTCCTCCCTCTCTTCCCACAGTAGCCTTGATCACAACCCGTCCCGTCCCGGTCACTTATCCAACTTGATGCTTTCCAGAAGCTACAGCACAACTTCTTCCTGAATATCTACATTGTCAAGCTTTTCAGTCCACTGCAAGGCATCTCTATAATCGCCAAGATCCTTTTCCGTAGTGAATACTGAAGCAAAGTATTCATTAAGTACCTTCGCTATTTCCTCCGGTTCCATACACACTTTTCTATTGTCACGCTAGACTGGTCCTATTCTCTCACGTCTGATCCTCTTGCTCTTCACATACTTGCAGAATGCCTTAGGTTTTTCCTTAATCCTATCCGCCAATGCCTTCTCATGGCCCCTTCTAGCTCTCCTAATTTTATTTTTAAGCTCCTTCCTGCCAGCCTTATAATCTTCTGGATTCCTATCATTACCTAGTATTTTGAATCTTTTGTAAGTCCTTCTATTTGTTTGGACTAGATTTACAGCAGCCTGTGTACACCACGGATCTTGTACCCCACCATCCGTTCCACGTCTCATTGGAACGTACCTACTTAGAACCTCACGCAAATATCCCCTGAACGTTTGTCACATTTCCTCCGTAAGTTTCCCTGAGAACATCTATTTCCAGTTTATGCTTCTAAGGTCTAATTTATGTTTCCAAGATCCAATTTATGATTGCAAACTGATATGGGGGTTTCGGGCTCATCTCTAATTAATGTACAGAGTTTGTTTCACAAAACTATCTCTTATTTTATTACATTTTTTTTATTAAATTTTAAGAGAATTTCATAAAATGAATAGAATAATGAAATGTTTATATTAGCCCTCTCCCTCCCCTTAACCCTTCCCCCCTTAAGATTCCTACCTAAAAAAATAGAAAAAAAGAAAAAAAAGAAAGAAAGAAAGAAAGAAAGAAAGAAAGAAAGAAAGAAAGAAAGAAAGAAAGAAAGAAAGAAAGAAAGAAAGAAAGAAAGAAAGAAAGAAAGAAGGATTGAAGGATCCCCGCATGCTCCATGGAGTTCAAAATAACTTTACAATATATCTTTATTTTCCCCCAAAAAACTAATAATTGTATCTTCAAAGGACCTATCTTTTGTAGATCCTATCTTTTGTAGATAGGGATGCCAAATTTTCAAAGATATGTCATATTCATTTCTTAGATTATAAGTACATGTTTCATTATTCCAACGGTCCATAGTTAAATATGAATCTGGTTTCCAAGTAACTGCAATAGCTTTTTTGGTTACTGCCAATGTAATTTTTATAATTTTTTTTCTGATAATTATTCAATTTAGGTTTCAGTATTATCCCTTCAATATCGCCTATTAAAAATAATATTGGGCTATGTGGGAGTTGTATTCCCATAATTTGTTCCAGTAAAAGTCTTAAATTTATCCCAAAAGGTTGAATTTTAAAACAAGACCAAGTAGAGTATAAAAAAGTACGGATTTCCTGATTACATCGGAAACATTGGTCAGATAAATTTGGGTTTAATCTATTTAATTTTTGTTGTGTAATATATAATTAATGTAAAAATTGGATTGTACTAATCTAAGTCGGACATTTATTGTATTTGTCATACTATCAAGACATAGTCTTGACCAATTTTTCCATCAACTTTAATATTCAAATCAATTACTCATTTTTGTCTTGACTTATGAATTCCTGATTTAATTATCTGATTTTGAATCTAATTATACATACAAGAGGTAATTTTTTGATTTTTCCTTTTTGAATTAAAGTTTCTATTTCATTAGGTTTTGGCATTAACATTGTTTGACCCAGTTTATCTCTTAAATAGGCCTTTAATTGAAAATAGCAGAAAAGAGTGTTATTTAATATTTTATATTTATTCTTTAATTGATCAAACGACATCAATATAACTCATTCAAAGCAGTCACCTATATATTTGATCTCTTTTTGAAACCAGTTGTATAAAAGTTGATTATCCAGTGTAAAAGGAATAAGTCTATTTTGAATTAGGGTTCTCTTTGCTAATAAAGATTTCATTATCTCATCATCCATATTCACCTTATTCCATAAATCAATCAAATGTTTTAATATAAGAAATTCTTTCATTTCCCGTATCCATTTGGATTCCCATTTATATATAAAATCTTCTTGTATATTTCCTCCTATCTTATCTAATTCTATTCTAATCCATGCAGGTTTTTCTTCATCAAATAAAGATGTAATGAATCTAAGTTGATTTGCTTTATAATAACTCTTAACATTTGGGAGTTGTAACACTCCTAGGTGAAATTTACATGTCAATTTTTCAAACGATATTCTTGACATCGTACCTTTCCAAAGATACTTCCTCACACATTTATTCAACTCTTGAAAAAACTTCTAGGGCATTTGTATTGGTAATGTTTGGAATAAATATTGTACTCTGGGAAATATATTCATTTTTACAGCATTAACTCTACCTACTAATGTTATTGGTAACATCATCCATTTTTTCAAGATCTTCTTGTATTTTTTCAATAATGGCAAATAATTTAATTTATATAAATTCTTTATATCATTATTGACGTTTATACCTAAATATTTTATACCATTTGTCGGCCATCTAAATTGAGTTACTAATCGACATTGACTATAATCTCCTTTAGTAAGGGGTAGAATTTCACTTTTATCCCAGTTTACTTTATACCCTGATATTTTCCCATATTCTTCCAATCTAAAATATAATTTATGCAACGAATGCAATGGATTTGTTAAATAAATCAGAACGTCATCAGCAAATAAATTAATCATATATTCCTCCTGGTGAACTCTGAAGCCCACAATATCTGGATCCATTCCAATGAATTCAGCTAATGGTTCAATCGCCAATAAAAAATGGAACAGATGATAATGGACAGCCTTGTCTAGTTGACTTTGTTAAGTGAAATGATGTTGAAATTTGACCAATTATCACTACTTTAGCTTTGGGACTAGCATTTAAGGTTTTAATCCATTTTATAAAAGATTTTCCTAACCCATTTTTCCAATACCTTAAATTCCAATACCCATTCCAATCTATCGAATGCTTTTCCTGCATCCAAAGCAGCTGCCACACTCATTTCCTCCTTCTTTTGTGCCAGATGAATTATGCTAAGTAACCGAGGTACATTATCCGCCGATTATCTACTTTTAATAAAGCCTGTTTGATCCATATGTATTGATTTTGGTAAATATTTAGATAATCTATTAGATAAAATTTTTGCTATTATCTTATAATCCGTGTTCAACAAAGAGATAGGCCTAGATAGATAGATAGATAGATAGATAGATAGATAGTTAGATAGATAAATAGATAGATAGATACTTTATTCATCCCCAAGTGGAAATTCAACATTTTTCCAGTGTCCCATACACTTATTGTAGCAAAACTAATTACATACAGTATTTAACTAAGTATAAATATGATATGCATCTAAAATCACCCTCCCAAAAAGCATTAATAAATAGCTTTTAAAAAGTTCTTAAATAGTTTACTAAAGTGCATTGAGTGATAACTTAAGCTCAGTCCTAACCCCAGCACTTTAACACGCCTTGCCCCTGGTGGTTGAATTGTAGAGCCGAATGGCGTTGGGGAGTAATGATCTCTTCATCCTGTTTGAGGAGCATTGCATTGACAGTAACCTGCAGCTGAAGCTGCTTCTCTGTTTCTGGATGGTGCTGTGCAGAGAATGTTCAGGTTTTTCCATGATTGACGGTAGCCTACTCAGCGCCCTCCGCTCTGCCACCGATGTCATACTCTCCAGTTCTGTGCCCACGACAGAGCCCGCCTTCCTTACCAGCTTATTAAGACGTGAGGCGTCCCTCTTCTTAATGCTGCCTCCCCAGCACGCCACCACAAAGAAGAGGGCGCTCTCCACAACTGACCGATAGAATATGATGTTGCTTTTAAAGAATCTTTATCTTTTTTTGCAGTACGATTAGGATCACTTTCGAAAAAGATTGTGGAAGTTTATGCGTTCTTTCCGCTTGATATATTAACTCCATAAAAGGAGGGATTAATAAATCTTTATTTTTTTTATAAAATTCAGGCGGAAAACCGTCTTCTCCTGGACATATCTAATCCTTTCTGTTCTTCCGAATTCAATTTTGGAAGAGTTATTTGTGATAAAAAAATTCTATCTCAGCAACTTCATTTTGTGATTCTGATTGTTATAATTCGAAGTAAATTTTTTTTTAAAGTTTCATTAATTTCTAAAGGTTTATAAGTAATTTTATTTGCACTTGTTCTAATTGTATTTATTGTTTTGGAATCATGCTCTGTATTCAACTGCAAGAATTTTGTGTGATCTTTCACCTAATTCATAATTTCTCCGTTTCGTTCTCATAATTACTTTTTCTGTTCGATATGTCTGGAGTGAATTATATTGTAGCTTCTTATTGACAAGTTGCCTTCGTTTTTCTGCTGTCATATATCTTTGGGATTCTTTTTCTAATTGATCTATTTCTACCATATTTTCCTTAAGTTTAGAATAACTTATTATCTGACCCCTCAAATATGCTTTCATCGCTTCCGATAATATAAATTTATCATCAATTGAATATAAATTTATATCCAAAAAATTGGATCTGTTTTTTTCATAAAATCAGAAAAATCTTGACGTTTTAATAAAATTGAATTAAATCTCCATCTGTAAATCAATTCTTCCTTATCCATCGCTATCATTGTCATTATCAAGGGGGAATGATCTGACAGTATTCTTGCTTTATATTCCACACTTTTAACTCTATCCTGAATATTCATTGATAATAGGAAAAAATCAATCCTTGAAGAAGTTTTATGTCCATTTGAATAAAACGAATAATCACTTTCTCTTGGATTAATTCTTCTCCATATATCAATCAAATTGAAGTCTTTCATCAATGATAAAGTTACCTTTATTACTTTTGATTTTGTAACAGCCTTAGTTGACCTATCTAGAACTGGGTCTAAACAAAAGTTAAAATATTCACCTATTAATATTTTATCATGTCCGTCGGCCAAATTAAAAAAAAAACTTCTTGTGTGAATTTTGCATCATTTTCATTTGGTGCATAAATGTTCATAAGAGTCCATAATTCCGAAAAGATTTGACAATGTATAATCACATATCTCCCCACAGAATCAATTAGTACATTTTGTATTTTAATTGGTAAAGTTTTATTAACCAAAATTGCAACTCCCCTCGACTTCGAATTAAATGAAGCTGCAATAACTTATTTCTGATGTTCTGTCTCTGTTAAATCTGTTTCCTGCAAAAAAGCTATATCTCCTTTCATTTTCTTAATATTTGTTAAAACTCTTTTTCTTTTCACAGGTCCATTATGCCCATTAACATTAAAACTTAAAAAAATTAAGTAAATTATTCATTCATAATTCCTTGGGTACTCTCCTGAAAATTCTCCATTTTGCTATGTGTCTTCCCCCTCCAATCATCCAGGCAAAAAAAGAAAAATAGAAGAACGATAGATAGTAAAGAAAAAAATAACAAAATACCCCCTCACTAATGTCGTGCATGAATAGAAACACAAAATTACCCCCCTCCGTTTTACGGGTCATGGCAATCGCCATGATTACACACGTGAATCCTGCAGCAATCGATCAGAAGCTCCTCCAGCTCCCCCGTAACAAAAAAAAAGATATATACAAGTGAAGAAGAAAAAAGATTAATATCTCTACTCTCAATTAATATTCCTCAATTATTTTTTTCTTGTTCCCCTTCTATCATATACTTAAAGTATATTTGTACATTCTTCTACTCATAAATGTCCATCAGATCCGATCCCTATCTCAATCTCCATCTTCAATCCATTTCATTTCCATAATTCTTCACCGCATCTCGCGAATGTTAGGAAGTTCTCGTACAAACTCCTCCGTTTTCTGATGATCAGTAAAAAATCTTCTTTCTTCGTCATCCAAAAAAATTATCAGTGTTGCTGGGTAGCTCAATATAAATTTATAACCCTTTTCCCAAAAGATTATTTTTTCACTGAATTAAATTCCTTCCGCCTATTCCAAAGCTCGTAAGTTATATCAGGATAGAAAATAACTGTTTTCCCTTCTATCATCGATGGCCCATTTCTCTGTCTGCACCCTGAGCAACTGGACTCAAGATCTTTTCCTTTTCTTGATAACTTAAACATTTTATCAAGATTGATCGTGGATTTTGATCTTGTTGGGACTTTGGTTTTAAAGCTCTATGAGCCCTTTCGATTTCAATCAACTGACTTCCCTCTTCCATTTCCAAGATTTCCGGAATCCATTCTTGAAAGAATTTTATTGCATCTTCTCCCTCTATACCTTCTTTAAGACCAACAATATTAATATTGTTTCGTCTGCTGAAATTTTCGAGCACATCTACTTTTTCCAACAACCGTTTTCTTTCTGACGTCCAGGCAAGGATATTAACTTCCATCTTGTCCATTCTTTCAGAGTTGTCTCCCATTTTTTTCTGCCAACTTTTTAACTTTCTTGTCCATCTTCTTTTGTTTTTCCACCACCTTGTCAAGCGTAATCTTCCCATTTCTAATATCTGTTTTTATTACTTTTAATTCATGCATTATTTGTATCAGGGCTTTTCTTTTGTATCCAGAAAGTTTTCCACCTTTAATTTCCTCCTGTTCTTCTTCTTCTTCATCATCTATTTCCTGATCTGTGTTTTCCAGAGACTCTGATTCTACTTCCGATTCACTTTCAATTTCACTTCCAGTCGCAGTTGGAACTTGTAGTTTTGTTTGCACCTGTTTGTGCATAGTCGTGTCTTCACGCATGCGCAGCTCCCGATGTTTCTTCTGAGAGACCGTTGATATTGTCGCAGCCTCCTGCCCTGCACCATCGGAAGCGATAGGTACTTCACTGGGAAGAGATCCAACTTGAGTACGAGGCTCCGCCAAAACGGCTGGGCCCCTTTCCCCGCCAACTCGCGCTGTCTTCAAATTAGTAATTTTCTTCTGTTTCTGTTTAGGAGGCATATCTAAAGATAATCCTGAATTGTTTATAAGTAGTTTCTAGAAGGTATTTATTAACTCTTCTTCACTTAAACATTGTTTTATTGGTTTTTACGGGAGAGCTGGATTTCCACGTCTCGGTTCTACGTTATCACGTGACGTCCCGCCCATGCGAAATTGTTAAGCCACACGCTGTTTTTGCTCCTTCTGTGAAACTTGTTTATCAAAAGAAGCCTTTTCCATTATTACAGTATCCAGCAAAATTAAGGATCATTATTAAAAATGATCCAGCTGAATTTGCCATGATCCAACTGAAGCATTGCGTTTTATTAATTCCTTGTCTGACGTCGCCGATGGCGGATCTGAAGTTTGAAGATTGAATGATTTATAATACCTTGATGGTCTCGTGGTGTAAAGTGAAGAAATTGGAAGATTTGATGGTCATAATTTTTTTTTTTACCTTAAAATGTATTTTTATCTCCGAAAAAATCTGCTTTAGAGGGCTTTAACCTCCGAAGATACCGTGGGAGAACTGTTGAAAGGCCATAGATAATTCTGAGCCATCTAGACTTCATTTTTTTCTGTAGCATCTAAATGTACCAACTGTTTTTTGTTTGTATCGCATGCTTTTGTAAAGTTTCTTTTAAATCATTATCTGGATTTTCTTACGTTTTAAAGAAAGTCTGAACAATTTTAAGATGGCGGCTTTTTTTGTTCTGTGCAAATATTTCAATGACGACAAATTTGAAGCCTGAAGTTGAATGACTTATAATGGTTTGAGTGTTCGCGACATAAAGGCTGATAAAATTGGAAGACTTGATGGTCACAGAAAGTCTTTATTTTAAAATGTATTTTTATTTTTGAAAATAAAACTAGTTTGGAGGGTTTTTAACCTTCGGAAATATAGCGCGAGAACTGCTGATAGGCTATAGTTAAGTTTGAACATCTAGAACTTTTTTGTAGTATTTAAATGAATCAGTTGTTTTTTTTTTATTCCGTATGCTTTATTGAAGTTTTTTTTAAAGTAATTATTTGGATATCCTTGTGTTTCAAAGACAGATTGGACAATTTAAAGATGGCGATTGTTTTTCTTTTGTGCAAATATTCCACGAATTGTTTTGGATGTGTTTTTCTTCCCTTATCTAATATTATGAAGGTTTCTTTCAAATTGAAGGTCGTTTGGTTTCACAACAAAAACACTATCCTTCCAAGTTAATTATACTGAGATATATATTGACTGTAATGAGATTTATATTCGGTAGAGGGAGATAGAAATTACTTTATTATTATTATTTTTTTATTACTCAGCTAGGCGGAGTTGTATTCGCGTCAATGCATTTCTTGGGGTTTGCATCGATTGACATCGACTTGCTTCTGGGCTTTGTATGTTGGGTGTTTTATTTTTATTTTTCTATCCCAATTATGGAATCCCGGAGTATACGCTAATTATTTTTATTGTTGTTCTTCTCCGCCATTTTCGACCACTTTATCCTGACATGCGTCAAACTACTTTTTTTTAGATACAAAGTTTCATGATGACATCTAAACAGTTAAATGTTTTAACTTGGAATGTCCGCAGTTGGAATCACCCTATTACGCGTAAGAAAACATTTAAAGTTATAAATCGATTCCAGCCTGATATAATTTTTGCTCAAGAGACGCATATCAGGTTATGTAATAAAAATCGATTTTTTTAAATTTTGGAAGGGTTCTCCATTTCATGCAAATTCCCAGAGTAAAACTAGAGGTTTCTCTATTTTTATTGACTCTAATATTCTTTTTAATCAAGAGGATATTATAGCCGATATTAATGGTAGATTTTTTATTGTTAAAGGAATAGTTTGTAATAAGAGAATAGTTTTGGTTAATATTTATGGACCAAATGTTGATGATCCCTTATTTCTAAAGCATTACCTGATTTAAATGAATATATGTTATTAATGGGTGGTGATTTTAATACTTGCTTAAATCCTTTAATGGATAAGTCATCATCCAAATCATCAACTTCCTAACCGTTCTGCATCACTTATTAATTACTTTTTAATTAATTAATGTTTAATTGAGATCTGGAGGCATATGCATCCTACTGATAGAGAATATTCCTTTTCCTCACATGTTCATAATAAATATTCGAGAATTGACTATTTTATAATGTTCAGAAATGTGGGTATGATGCGATTGCTATCTCTGATCATGCTCCTTTAAATTTAATATTTGAATTGAAAGATGTTGTTTCTACTAGACCATTTTGACGTTTTCCAGAACATTTATTACAAAGTACAGAATTTGATGAGTTTATTGAAACTCAGCTAAAAGAGTTTTATCTCTTTAATAATATAGGAAACGTCTCCAAGTTAGCAATTTGGGATACGTTAAAAGCTTATCCACGTGGTCAAATTATATCGTATATACCTAAATTGAAGAAATAAACAAGAACGGAATTCGATAACATTTCTAAACAAATTAAAGAATTTGATAACATTAATGCAAACCCTACAAATGCTGGTTCATATAAAAGAAAGTAGAACTACAATCACAGTATAACTTATTGTTAACATATCATACTGAAGGATATTTGCTTCGATTGAAAATTCAATTTTATATTTCTGGGGTTAGAAATAATAAGCTCTTAGCTTCCCAACTAAGAGCAGTTAGAGCTAAAAGGCAAATTTTACTGATTCGTAAAATTATTGGAAATATAGTAAATAACTATGTGGATGTTAATAATACTTTTCAAGATTTTTACTCTGATGTTTATAGATCTCAATTATCAGCAGATTCCTCCAAAATGGAAATTTTCGTACATAAGATTAAATTTCCACAAATTTCTGATGAAGATCAACAGATGCTTGATGCTACAATTACTGAGCATGAAATCCAGACAGCTATTTTATCAGTGCAATGAGATAAAACTCCCAGACTTGATGGTTATTCGGGGGGATTTTTCAAAATTAGTTGAAAGATTAGTTTCTCCGAATCTTTTGGAAATATTATATGAATACTTTGAGAAGGTTAATTTACCTTCTTCTTTTTATGAGGCATCTATTTCCTTAATATTTTAAAAAAGATAAAGACCCTGTTGAATGCTCATCATATAGACCAATTACACTATTAAATGTGAATGCAAAAATTGTTTCTAAAATAATGGCTAATCGCTTGGAAAATATTTCTTTTAAAATCATCTCCATTGACCAAACGGGCTTTATTAAAGGCCGTTATTCTTTCTCTAATGTTCGGAGATTGATGGAAATTATTTATTCACCATTATCTAAGCAACCTCCTTGTGTTAACGCTCTTTGTGCGGAAAAGGCATTCGATAGAATTGAATGGCCATACTTGTTCAAACTATTATAAATTCGGTATTAATTTTAATAGATGGATTCAATAAACTATAAGAACCATATTGCCACCGTCATTACTAACAATTACAGGTCTTCTTTGTCGTGGTACTAGACTGGTATGTCCATTAAGGCCTTTATTATGTCATCTTGTATTGGAGCCTTCAGCTATAACATTATGGGAGACCAAAAACATTTATGTTATTTCTATAAATGGGACCATACGTAAGATTTCACCTCATGCAGATGATCTTTTGTTTTATATTTCGAATCATGTTGACTCAATTCCTAATCTTTTGGAAACACTTAAAGATTTTGGATTTTTTTCCGGACATAAACTTAATTTGAAAAAACGCAAATTGTGTCCATTAAATGCTCCTGTTAATACATATAATGATATTTCTTTTAGAATTGTTAATACAGTTAGATATTTAGGTATTATAATTATTAAAACATATAAAGATCTTTATAAAGCTAATATAGTTCCTTTAGTAGACTCCATGAAATTACTATTTTCTAGATGGAATCCACTTACTCTTTCTTTAATTGGTCGTATCCATGCTGTCAAAATGATGATTTTACCTAGAGCTCTATATAGTTTCCTAAATATACCTATCTTTTTAACTATTTTTTTTAAATCAAATTGACTCTCTTATTTCTTCCTTTATTTGGAACAATAAGAGACCAAGAATTAGTAAGCACCATTTGCAAAACCCCAAATAAAATTGTGGATTTACACCTCCTAATTTAAGACTGTGTTATTGGGCTGCAAATATTAGACAATTATGTTTTTTTTTATATTGGCTCATGTTATATTTGGGTTGATTTGGAATTAAAAGCTGTTAAACAATTTCATTTAACTTCAAAATTAGGAGCTTCATTACCTTTACAGCTCTGTAAAATTCCAAATTTAAATTTTTACCCGGTTATTAAACAATCTTTAAGGATTTCGATTCAGTTTCGTAATTTTTTAAATTGTAAACAATTTAAGTTGTCTTGTTTTATATAAATTTTCAAATTGTCCAATTGTGTCTCAGATCGGAGTTCTGAGAGGCGGAACTGCGCAGGCGCGTGAGGAGGCCTGGGAAGGAGGGAAGATATAAAAAGAACGCCGTCTTAAGAAGCGGGCAGCTTCGTTTGCGGGCAGCGGAGTGAGCCGGGAGCAGAGTGCAGGGCTTGGGCTCAGGGGGCTTAGGCAGAAGAGGGCACAGTAGGCTTATCTTTTAGTTCTTGTTATTTTTCAGTTTTTCGGGAAGTATGAGTGTGAAGGCAGCTTGTTGTTCTCGGTGTCGGATGTGGGAGGTCCTGGAGTCTCCGAGCCTCCCGGACGTCCACATCTGTGCCAGGTGCACCGAACTGCAGCTCCTGAGGGACCGGGTTAGGGAACTGGAGCTGCAGCTCGATGACCTTCGCCTGGTCTGGGAGAGTGAGGAGGTGATTGAGAGGAGTTACAGGCAGCTGGTCACTCCGGGGCCACGGGAGGCAGGTAGGTGGGTCACGGTCAGGATGGGGAAGAGGCAGGTACTAGAGATTATCCCGGTGGCTGTACCCCTTGACAATAAGTACTCATGTTTGAGTACTTTTGGGGGGGACAGCCTTCCTGCTGGAAGTGACAGTGGCCGGGCCTCCGGCACAAAGGACGGCCCTGTAGCTAAGAAGGGTAGGGATGGAAGAAAGAGGACCATAGCAATAGGGGACCTGATAGTCAGGGTTTCAGACAGGCGATTCTGTGGAGCTGATCGGGAGTCACGGATGGTAATTTGCCTCCGTGGTGCCAGGGTTCGGGACGTTTCTAATCGCGTCCAAGAAATCCTGAAGTGGGAGGGTGAGGATCTAGAGGTCGTGGTACATGTAGGTACCAATGACATAGGTAGGAAAGGGGAAGAGGTCCTGAAACGAGAGTATAGGGAGTTTGGAAGGCAGTTAAGAAGAAGGACGGCAAAGGTAGTAATCTCGAGATTACTACATGTGCCACGCAACAGTGAGAGTAGGAATAGAATTAGGTGGAGGATGAATGTGTGGCTGTCGGAGCTGAGCAGAGGGCAGGGATTCAAGTTTCTGGATCATTGGGACCTCTTCTGGGGCAGGCGTGACCTGTTCAAGAAGGACGGGTTACAGTTGAATCCTGGGGGGACCAATATCCTAGCGGGGAGGTTTGCTAGGGCTACAGGGCAGACTTTAAACTAGTAAGATTGGGGGCGGGAATCAATTTGAGATAACCAAGGGAGAGGAGGTTAGTTCACCAGTAGAGCAAGTAAATAGACAGTGTTTGAGGGAGGAAAGGCAGGTGATGGAGAAGGGATGCGCTCAGCCCGAAGATTTAGGAGAGAAGAAAGAAATGGATAATAAATTTGAATGCATTGTTAGGGACTAAAAGAGAGGAGGGGGTGGAGAGTATCTTAAATGTATCTATTTTAATGCTAGGAGCATTGTAAGAAAGGTGGATGAGCTTAAAGCGTGGATTGATACCTGGAATTATGATGTTGTAGCATTGTTCCAGGAAGGGTGTGATTGGCAATTAAATATTCCTGGATTTAGTTACTTCCGGTGTGATAGAGTAGGAGGGGCCAGAGGAGGAGGTGTTGCATTGCTTGTCCGAGAAAATCTTGTGGCGGTGCTTTGGAAGGATAGATTAGAGAGCTCCTCTAGGGAGGCTATTTGGGTAGAATTGAGGAATGGGAATGGTGTAGTAACAGTGATAAGAGTGTATTATGGGCCACCTAATGGGGAGCGTGAGTTGGAAGAGCAAATGTGTAAGGAGATTGCAAACACGAGGTGATGATTTTGAGAGATTTTAATTTTCCACACGTAGACTGGGAAGCTCATTCTATAAAAGGGCTGGATGGTTTAGAGTTTGTGAAATGTGTGCAGGATAGTTTTTTTGCAGCAATACATAGAAGTACCGACTAGAGATGGGGCAGTGTTGGATCTCCTGTTAGGGAATGCGATAGATCAGCTGACAGATGTATATGTTGGGAGCACTTCGGGTCCAGTGATCACAATAGCATTAGCTTCAATATAATTATGGAGAAGGACAGGACAGGACCTAGAGTTGAGATTTTTGATTGTAGAAAGGCTAACTTTGAGGAGATGCGAAGGGATTTAGAGAGAGTGGATTGGGTCAAGTTGTTTTATGGGAAGGATGTAATAGAGAAATGGAGGTAATTTAAGGGTGAAATTATGAGGGTACAGAATCTTTATGTTCCTGTTAGATTGAAAGGAGAGGTTAAAAGTTTGACAGCACCATGGTTTTCAAGGGATATTAGAGATTTGGTTCGGAAAAAGAGAGATGTCTACAATAGATATAGGCAGCCTGGAGTAAAAGAATGCTCGAGGAATATAAAGAATATAAAAGGAATCTTAAGAAAGAGATTAGAAAAGCTAAAAGAACATACGAGGTTGGTTTGGCAAATAAGGTGAAAGTAAATCCGAAAGGTTTCTACAGTTATATTAAAAGCAAGTGGATAGTGACGGATAAAATTGGCCCCTTAGAGAATCAGAGTGGTCAGCTATGTGTGGAAATGGGAGAGATTTTGAACGATTTCTTCTCTTCGGTATTCACTAAGGAGAAGGATATTGAATTGTGTAAGGTGTGGGAAACAAGTAAGGAAGTTATGGAACCTATGACAATTAAAGAAGTACTAGAAGTACTGGCGCTTTTAAGAAATTTAGAAGTGGATAAATCTCCGGATCCTGTCAGGATATTCCCCTGGACCTTGAGGGAAGTTTGTGTAGAAATAACAGGAGCTCTGAAGGAGATCTTTAAGATGTCATTAGAAACGGGGATTGTGCCGGAGGATTGGCGTATTGCTCATGTGGTTCCATTGTTTAAAAAGGGTTCTAGAAGTAAGCCTAGCAATCATAGACCTGTCAGTTTGACATCAGTGGTGGGTAAATTAATGGAAAGTATTCTTAGAGATAGTATTAATAATTATCTGGATAGACAGGATCTAATTAGGAGTAGCCAGCATGGATTTGTGCGTGGAAGGTCATGTTTGACAAACCTTATTGAATTTTTTGAAGAACTTACGAGGAATGTTGACGAGGGTAAGGCAGTGGATGTAGTCTATATGGACTTCAGCAAAGCCTTTGACAAAGTTCCACATGGAAGGTTAGTTAAGAAGGTTCAGTCGTTAGGTATTAATGCTGGAGTAATAAAATGGATTCAACAGTGGCTAGATGGGAGATGCCAGAGAGTAGTGGTGGATAATTGTTTATCGGGATGGAGGCCAGTGACTAGCGGTGTGCCTCAGGGATCTGTTTTGGGCCCAGTGTTATTTGTAATATACATAAATGATCTGGATGATGGGGTCGTAAATTGGATTAGTACGTATGCCGATGATATTAAGGTAGGAGGTGTTGTGGATAATGAGGTGGATTTTCAAAGCTTGCAGGGAGATTTATGCTGGTTAGAAGAATGGGCTGAACGTTGGCCAATGGAGTTTAATGCTGAGAACTGTGAGTTTCTACATTTCGGCAGGAATAATCCAAATAGAACATACAGGGTAAAAGGTAAGGCATTGAGGAATGCAGAGGAACAGAAAGATCTAGGAATAACAGTGCATAGTTCCCTGAAGGTGGAGTCTCATGCAGATAGGGTGGTGAAGAAGGCTTTTGGAATGCTGGCCTTTATAAATCAAAGCATTGAGTACAGAAGTTGGAATGTAATGCTAAAATTGTACAAGGCATTGGTAAGGCCAAATTTAGAATATTGTGTGCAGTTCTGGTCACCGAATTATAGGAAAGATATCAATAAATTAGGGAGAGTGCAGAGACGATTTACGAGGATGTTACTTGGGTTTCAGCACTTAAGTTACAGAGAAAGGTTGAACAAGTTTGGTCTCTATTCATTGGAGCGTAGAAGGTTGAGGGTTACTTTCCCCAATTACATTATAATTTTATCTTCAAAGGACCTATATATTTAATCCCATCTTTTGTAGGTATGGGAGCCAAATTTTGAAAAATATATCATATTCATTTCTTAGATTATATGTAATATTTTCAAGTGGAATACAACTATATATTTCATTATTCCAATGATCCATAGTTAAATATAACTCAGATTTCCAAGTAATTGCGATAACTTTTTTTAGCTACTGCCAATACAATATTTATAAATTTTTTCTGATACTTATTCAATTTAATTTTCGGTACTGTCCCTTCAATATCTCCTAATAAAAATAATATTGGACTATTTGGGAGTTTAACTCCAGTACTTTGTTCCAATAAAAGTCAGATATATCGAAAATGGTTGAATTTTAAAACAAGACCAAGTAGAATGTAAAAAAGTACCAATTTCTTGATTACT
Organism: Hypanus sabinus; assembly: GCF_030144855.1. Lineage (NCBI taxonomy): Eukaryota > Metazoa > Chordata > Chondrichthyes > Myliobatiformes > Dasyatidae > Hypanus > Hypanus sabinus. The sequence goes on from NW_026779004.1 coordinate 969,581, forward strand.
TCGAAAGCATTGGTCAGACATATTTGAATTTGATCTATTTATTTTCTGTGGTGTTATATATAATTGATGTAAAAATTATATTGTATTAATCTAATTTGAACATTTATTGTATTTATCATACTATCAGAACATAATCTTGACCAACTTTTTCCAACAATTTTAACATTCAAATCGGTTTCCCACTTTTGTCTTGATTTATGAATTCCAGATTCAGTCTGTTTTTGAATCAAATTGTACATACAAGATGTAATTTTTTAAATTTTTCCTTTTTGAATTAATATTTCTATTTCACTAAGTTTTGGCATCAACATTGTTTGACCCAGCTTTTCTCGTAAATTGTCCTTTAATTGAAAATAAGAGAAAAGAGTGTTGTTTGATATTTTATATTTATTTTTTCATTGATCAAACGACATCAATATACCTCCTTCAAAACAATTACGTATATATTTAATCCCCTTTTGGAACCAATTATGTAAAAGTTTATTATCCATTGTAAAAGGAATAAGCCTATTTTGAATTAAAGTTTGTTTTTGCTAATAAAGATTTCTTCATCTTATCGTCCATATTTACCTTATTCCATAAATCAATCAAGTGTCTTAATATAGGAGATTCTTTTTTTTTCCCGTATCAATTTGGATTCCCATTTATATGTAAAATCTTCTGGTATGTTTTCTCCTATCTTATCTAATTTTATTCTAATCCATGCCGGGTTTTTTTTTTCATCAAAAAAAGATGCAATAAATCTAAGTTGATTTGCTTTATCATAATTCTTAAAATTTGGAAGTTGTAACCCTCCTAAATCAAATTTACATCTCAATTTTTCCAATGATATTCTTGACATCTTTCCTTTCCAAAGAAATTTCCTTACATATTTATTTCGTTCTTGAAAAAACTTCTGCGGTAATTGTATTGGTAAAGTTTGGAATAAATATTGCAATCTATGGAATATATTCATTTTTACAGCATTAACTCTACCTATTAATGTTATTGGTAACATCATCCAATTATCAAGATCCTCTTTTATTTTTTAATAATGACAAACAATTTTGTTTATATAAATTTTTTACATCATTGTCAACTCTGATTCCTAAATATTTTATCCCATTTATTGAGCATCGAAATTGAGTTACTAATCGACATTGATTATAATTTCCTTTGGTAAGGGGTAAAATTTCACTTTTATCCCAATTTAATTTATACCCTGATACTTTCCCGTATTCTTCCAATATAAAAGATAATCTTTGCAAAGATTGTAATGGGTTTGTTAAATAAATCAAAACATCATCAGCAAATAAATTAATCTTATATTCTTCTTGATTAACTCTAAAACCGCCAATATCTGAATCTGTTCTAATTAATTCAGCTAATGGTTCTTTTGCCAATACAAATAAAGCAGGTGATAACGGGCAGCCTTGTCTAGTTGACCTCGTTAAGCAAAATGGTATTGAAATCTGAGCATTTGTAACTACTTTAGCTTGAGGATTAGTATTTAAGGTTTTAATCCATTGTATAAAAGATTTTCCTAGCTCATATTTTTCCAATACCTTAAACAAAAAATCCCATTCCAATCTATCAAATGCTTTTTCTGCATCCAAAGCAAATGCCACACTCATTTCCTCTCTTTTTTGTGCCAGATGAATTATACTAAGTAACCAGGTTAGATTATCCATTGATTGTCTGTTTTTAATAAAATCTGTTTGATCCATATGTATTAATTTTGGTAAATATTTAGATATTCTATTAGATAAAATTGTTGCTATTATCTTATAATCTGTATTCAACAAAGAAATAGGCCTATATGATGTTGGTTTTAGAGGATCTCTTTTTTTGGCAATACAGTTAAGATCGCTGTTAAAAAAGATTGTGGGAGTTTATGCATTCTTTCCACTTGGTATATTAATTCCATAAAGGGAGAAATTAATATATCTTTAATTTTTTTTTATAAAATTCAGGACGAAAACCATCTTCTTCTGGGGATTTGTTACTCTGAAGTGATCCTAAAGCTTGTTCAACCTCTTTTAATGTAAAGGGCATATCTAATCCTTTCTGTTCTTCCAAATTGAATTTTGGAAGGGTTATTTGTGATAAAAATTTATCTATCTCAGTAATCTTATTTTGTGATTCTGATTGATATAGTTCAGTATATAAAAAACAATTAAAGTTTCATTAATTTCTAAAGGTTTATCAGCAACCTTATTTACACTTGTTCTAATTGCATTTATTGTTTTAAAAGCCTGTTCTGTTCTCAACTGCCAAGCAAAAATTTTATGTGATCTTTCACCTAATTCGTAATATTTCTGTTTAGTTCTCATAATTATTTTTTCTGTACGATATGTCTGGAGTGTATTATACTGTAGTTTTTTATTAACAAGTTGTCTTTGTTTTTCTTCTGTCATATATCTTTGAGATTCTTTTTCTAACTTTATGATATCTTTTCCCAATTTTCCTTCTTAATTTTAGATGTATAACTTATAATCTGACCCCTTAAATATGCTTTCATCGCTTCCTATAATACAATTTTATCCTCAACTGAATGTAAATTTGTATCCAAAAAAAATTGAATCTGTTTCTTCATAAAATCACAAAAATCTTGACGTTTAAATAAAATTGTATTAAATCTCCATCTAAGCTTTATGTCTATTTGAATAAAATGAATAATCTCTTTCTCTTGGATTAATTATTCTCCATATATCAATCAGGTTTAAATCTTCCATTAATGATAAAGTTAGTTTTATTACTTTTAATTTTGTAACAACTTTAGTTGACCTATCTAAAACTGGATCTAAACAAAAATTAAAATCTCCGCCTATTAATATTTTATCATTTGCGTCAGCCAAGTTCAAAAAATCTTCTTGTATGAATTTTGCATCATTTTCATTTGGTGCATAAATGTTCATAAAAGTTCATAATTCTGAAAAAATTTGACAATGTATAATCACATATCTCCCCACAGAATCAATTATTACATTTTGTATTTTAATTGGTAAAGATTTATTAACCGAAATTGCAACTCCTCTCGATTTTGAATTAAATGAAGTTGCTATAACATTTCCAACCCAATCTCTATTTAATTTCTTATGCCTGTGAACTTACTGAGCACATCCTTGCCAGAAAAAAAATCTTATCCCAATCCACTCTTCCTAGATCCTTTTTCATTTCCACAAAATTGGCCCTTCTCCAATTTTACCGGAACATTAAGCTGCCAGTTCTGCCCCTCACTAATAGCAGTAATGACGTTATCCCACGTGTCAACCCAAGCCCTAAACTCATCTGTTTTACCGACAATACTCCGTGCATTGAAATAGATGTTCCTGAGAATATGTATATCATCTGCTTTTTTATCATTTCCGTTTATACATGCAGTCCTCTCATGTTCCTTATCCTCCTGCACCTCACTATCTGCTCTAACACTCTGGTTCCCCTCCCTCTGCAAATCTAGATTAAATTCCCCGGAGCAGCACTGGCAAATCTACCCGCAAGAATGTTATTCCTCCCCCCCCCCGCCCAGTTTAGGGGCAAACCGTCCCGTCGGAACAGGCCCCACCTTCCCGGGAACAAAGCCCAATTGACCAGAAACATGAAGCCCTCCCTCCTGCACCATCCCCTTAGCCACGTATTTAGCTGCACTCTCCGCACATTTATATTTACAGGGACTTTACTCCTGACGCCGGTCCCGGGACCGGACCCGTTTACAGACCCGGAGCGGAACCGGAGCAGATTCTCAGCCACTGGTTCACATCCCCGGTCCGGAAGAAAGGATAAAGTTTCCCCGTGAATTTATTCCCAATGAAGGTGTGGAGATGGGCCTTGGTCTCCGCGTTGTAAAATGAAACTGTCCCGGACTCGTAACTGAGATAAACTCCCACCCTCCCGGGGATGGGACCGGCAGCGAGACGGGACCCGGGGGAGGGGCGACCGGACACGTCACAATCCCAATGTAACACGTCACCAACCCGCCTGATGACCCAGAATCCGGTCTCCGGACTCAGACTGACCCGTCTCTTCCTCTCCACAGACTCGGCGGCGACTCCCAGAAACCAGCGCTGATTCCCCGTCACCTCCACCTCCCAGTAATGTCTCCCCGATGGGAATCCCTCCGATCCCAGCACACAAATCCAGTCTGTGAATCTCTTCCCAGTGTCAGGGAGATTCCTCCAGGTCCAGATCCATCTCACACTCTTCCGATCCCCAGACACCTCGAGACCCGGATGCGCCGTTTCCACATCCAGGGTGACAGAGACTGGGGGGAGAAGCAGAGAATTAGAGAGTCCCCGGGGATCGGGGGGAGACTCGGACAGCGCGTTCCCAGGATCGGGGGGAGACTCGGACAGCGCGGCCCCGGGGATCGGGGGGAGACCCGGACAGCGCGGCCCCGGGGATCGGGGGGAGACTCGGACAGCGGGGCCCCGGGGATCGGGGGGAGACTCGGACGGCACGGCCCCGGGGATCGGGGGGAGACTCGGACAGCGCGGCCCCGGGGATCGGGGGAGACTCGGGCAGCGGGGCCCCGAGGATCGGGGGGAGACTCGGACAGTGCGGCCCCGAGGATCGGGGGGAGACTCGGACAGCGGGGCCCGGGGATCGGGGGGAGACTCGGACAGCGCGGCTCCGGGGATCGGGGGGAGACTCGGACAGCGCGGCCCCGGGGATCCGGGGTTTTCCGCTGGACGGAGAGCAGAGAGACCCGTGGCCCTTGACACCTCAGACAGCGGAAACATCCTCCCTCACTCCTGCCTGTTGACCCCTGAAAGAATTTTGTGTTTCCATGAGATCTCCTCTCATTCTCCGAAACTGGGAACAGAGAACATAGAGCAGTACAGCACAGGAACAGGCCCGTCATACAATGTTCACTTTCATTTGTGAGTGTGAAGTGGGGCAGTGTGATGGTTTGAGACAGTAAAGGAGGTGATAATGGGAACCAGTATGGGTGAGATGAATGGCAGATTGAACCAGGAGGGGGAGGGGTGGAAAGCCTGTGGGTGAACTGTGTGTGTAGACGTAATGAGAAGCTAGAGGAGGCAAAGATGGCAGATGAGGATGACATTGTCCCCTTTCCCACAACCCCATCCCCCGCAGCCCCTCATTAGGACAGGGGATGAATTTGCAGGAACCCTTAAGCAACACAGGTATTGATGAATTGTTTCAGTCTGAACCGTAGACTGTTTACTCATTTCCATAGAAACTTCCCGGCCTGCTGTTCACTCAACAATTTGTGTGTGTTACTCTGCTTTAAATATAGTCAATTATTTGGCCTCCAAAGCTGCCTGTGGCAGATTCACTATCCTGTGGATAAAGGAATTCCTCCTCATCTCTGTCCTAAATGGACATCCCTATAGTCGGAGGCTGTGCTTACCGTTCTCGACCCACCCACATCCTCCCAACATCAACTCTCTCCAGACAGGTGTCAGAGAGATCTGGCGAGACCCTTCATCAGGACCTGTGCAGTTTGGATTACCAGCATCTGTAGATTTTCTTGTGTTTGATTTTTAAAGCAGAAGTTATTTTATCATGAGCTGATCCATTTTCCCATTCTCCCATTTAGTCCCACTCTCCCACCCTCTCACCATGACCTGTCTACTCACATACCTATCAATCTCTGTCTTAAATACACACAATGACTTGGCTTCCACTGCCGCAAGAAATACTCAGATTCACCATCTTCTGGCTAAAAAAATTTCTTCGCATCTCCGTTCTGAATGGGCGCCCTTCAATCCTTAAGTCATGCTCTCGTACTAGACTCCCCCACCATGGGAAACAACTTTGCCACATCCACTCTGTCCATGCCTTTCAACATTCGAAATGCTTCTGTGAGGTTCCCCCTCATTCTAAACTCCACGGAGTACAGTCCAAGAGCGGTCAAACATTCCTCACATGTTAACACTCTTATTCCAGGAATCATTCTCGTGAATCTTCTCTGAACCCTCTCCAACGTCAGAACATCCTTTCGTAAATAAGGAGCCCAAAACTGCACACAGTATTCCAAGTGAGGTCTTACCACTGCCTTACAGAGCCTCAACATCACATCCCTGCTCTTATATTCTATTCCTCTAGAAATGAATGCCAACATTGCATTCGCATTCTTCACCATCGACTCAACCTGGAGGTTAACCTTAAGGGTATCCTGCACGAGCACTTCCAAGTACAATTGCATCTCAGAATTTTGAATACTCTCTCCATTTAAATAATAGTCAGCCCGTTTATTTCTTCTACCAACGTTCATGACCATACACTTTTAAACATTGTATTTCATTTGCCACTTCTTTGACCATTCTCCCAATCTATCCAAGTCTCCCTGCAGACTCTCTGTTTCCTCAGCACTACCGTCCCCTCCGCTTATCTTTGTATCATCAGCAAACATAGCCACAAAGCCATCTAATTCATAATCCAAATCGTTGATATACAACGTAAAAAGAAGCCGCCCCAACATGGACCCCTGTGGAACACCACTGGTAAATGGCAGACAACCAGAATGGGATCCCTATATTCCCACTCTCTGTTTCCTGCCAATCAGCCAACGCTCTACCCACATATGTAAATTTCCCGTAATTCCATGGGCTCTTATCTTGTTTAGCAGCCTCATGTGTGGCTCCTTGTCAAAAGCCTTCTGAAAATCCAAATACACAACATCCACTGCATCTCCCTTGTCTAGCCTACTTGTAATCTCCTCAAATAATTTCCAGGTACTCCGTAACCTCATCCTTGACAATTGACTCCAGAAACCTCACAACCATTTCTCAATCTAACAGGTCTATAATTTACTTTTTGCTTCCTTGCCCCTTTCTTAAATACCAGAGTGGCATTTACAATCTTCCACTCCTCCGGAACCATGCCAGAATCTATTGACTTTTGAAAAATCATTGCTAATGCCTCCGCGATCTCCACAGCTACTTCCTTCAAAACACAAGGGTGCATTCCATCTGGTCCTGGAGATTTATCTACCCTGAGACTATTCAGCTTCCTGAGTACTTTCTCTGTCGTAATTGTGACTGCACACACTTCTCTTCCCTGACACCCTTGAGTTTCCAGTATACTGCTGATATCTTCCTCAGTGAGGACTGATGCAAATACTCGTTCAGTTCCTCAGCCATCTCCTTATCTGCCATTACAATTTCTCCAGCATCATTTTCTATCTGTCCAATATCCACTCTCACCCGTTTTTTTATTCTTTATATACTTGACAAAGCTTTTAGTATCTTCTCTGATATTATTTGCCAGCTTCCTTTCATAGTTCATCTTTTCCCTCTTAATGGCCTTCTTAGTTTCCTTTTGTAAGCTTTTAAAAACTTCCCAATCCTCTATCTTCCCACTAATTTTTGCTTCTTTGAATGCCCTCTCCTTTGCTTTTACTTTGGCTTTGACTTCTCTTGTCAGCCACTTTGGCTTTGACTGCTCTTTTTCCATTTGAAAAATTCTTCTTTTTTGGAATATATCTGTCTTGCACATTCCTCACTCTTCACATAAACTCCAGCCACTGCTGCTCGGCCGTCCTTCCCCCTAATGTCCCTTTCAAGTCAAATTTGGCCAGTTCCTCTCTCGTGCCACTGTAATTTCCTTTACTCCACTGCAATACCGACACATCGGATTTCGGCTTCTCTTTCTCAAATTTCACAGTGAAGTCAATCATGTTACGATCACTGCCTCCTAACGGTTCCTTCACCTCAATCTCTCTAATCACCTCTGGGTCATTACACAATATCCAATCCAGTATCTCTGATCCCCTAGTGGGCTCAACAACAGGTTGTTCTGAAAAAAGCATCTCGTATACATTCTACAAATTCTCTGTCTTGAGATCCAGTGTCGACCTGATTTTCCCAATCCACTCGCATGTTAAAATCTCCCACAATTATCATAACACTGCCCTTCTGGCAAACCTTTTCTATTTCCTGGTGTAATTTGTATTCCACCTCACTGCAGCTGTTAGGAGGCCTGTAGATAACTGCCATCAGGGTCCTTTTACCCCTGCGATTTCTTAGCTCAACCCATAAAGATTCTGCACCTTCCGATCCTATGTCACCTCTTTCTAATGATTTAATATCATTTCTTACCAATAAAGCCACACCACCCCCTCTGCCTACCTGCCTATCCTTCCGATACACCGTGTATCCTTGGACATTCAGCTCTCACAGACATGCATCCTTTAGCCACGTCTCAGTGATGGCCACAAAATTATACCTGCCAATCTGTAGCTGTACGACAAGATCATCCACCTTATGCCTTATGCTGTGTGTATTTAAGTAAAACACCTTAAGTCCAGTATTTGGTAATTTTTGCTTTGATTGCACTGCAACTCATCCCAGTGGCTGCAAATTTGCCCCATCACCTGCCTGTCCTTCCTGACATCTTTACTGCTCACTATCTTAGATTTATAGATTCCCTCTCCTCCACTCTATCATTCTGGTTTACCACCCCCCTGCCAAATTAGTTTAAACCCTCCCTAAAAGCTCTATTAAACATTCCTGCGATGATATTGATCCCCTTCGGGTTCAGGTGTAACCCGTCCTTTTTGAATAAGTAGTACTTCCCCCAGAAGAGATCCCAATGATCCAAGAATCTGAAGCCCTGCCCCCTGCACCAGACTCTCAGCCACGCATTCATCAGCCTGATCTCTAGCCTTGCCCTCGCTAGCACATGGGACAGGTAGCAATCCTGAGATTACTACCCTGGAGGTCCTGCTTCTCAGCTTCTTTCGTAACTCCCGGAAATCTCTCTTCAGGACCTCCTCCCTTTTCCTCTCTATGTCATTGGTACCAACATGTACCAAGACAGCTGGCTCCTCGCCCTCTCCCTTCAGAATATTCTGGACCCGATCCGAGACATCCTGTACCCTGGCACCTGGGAGGCAGCACACCATGTGGGTATCTCTACCAGGTGCACAGAATCTCCTGTCTGTTCCACTGACTATGGAATCCCCTATGACTACCGCATTCCTCTTCTCCCTCCTTCCCTCCTGCACAACAGCGCCAGGCTCAGTGCCAGAGACCCGGTCACCGTGGCCGTCCCCTGTCAGGTCATCCCCCTCAACAGCATCCAAAACGATATACTTGTTGCTGAGGGGGACAGCCACAGGGGTGCTCTCCACTATCTGGGCATTTCCCTTCCCTCTTCTGACAGTCACCCAGTTTTCTGACCCCTGTAGCCTAGGGATGACTACCTCCCTGTAGCTCCTGTCTATCACCTCTTCATTTTCTCTAATAAGCAGTAGGTAATCAAGCTGCAGCTCCAGATCCCTAACACAGACTCCGAGGAGCTGAATCTCGGTTCACCTGGTGCAGATGTGGCTATCAGGGAGGCTGGAGGTCTCCCAGGATTCCTACATCTGACACCCTGAACAAAGCACAGACCCTGCAGACATGCTACCTAATTCTACAGGAATGAAACAAAGAAAGATGGGTCTACTCACCCACTTACTTCGCTAAGCAGATGAACTTTTTAAACCGTTCGCTAATGTGCCCTGCTGTTCTCCCGTCCGTCGGGCCGATTTGCCAAGGGGAGAAAAAGAGTCGGTGCCTCGCTCTCGCCTCTTCCCGTTACCGCCTAAGCCAGTTGAGCCAAAGCCCTACACTCTGCTGCCACCCACTCCGCTGCCCGCTGTATAGGGTGGTCATCTTTTTAAACTCTCCGCGCTGTCCTGCGCAGTCTCGCCGTTCTTGTTATGTGAAGTTTTTTTTTACACTGTCTTCCTTCAGAATTTAGCTCCCACGCCGCCCTTCTTGTCCCAATCTAAAAAAACACCTTCAGTCCTGTATTCATCAGCCTATTCCACACTGTCCACATGAAATTCAGCAAGGCCTTTGATTTCGATGTCAGACCACACTTGGAGCATTGTCTGCATTTCCGGTTCCCGAATATGGGGAGGATGTCATTACACTGGACAGTAGGCATCAGGAGGCTGTTACCAGGACTGGGGGCCTGGGTTAAAATCAGAGAGTGGATAAGCATGGGCTATTCAGCTGTAGTGTAGGATGTTCAGGTGTGACCCCTTAACAAGGTAAATAATTCATAAGGAGCTTAAATAAAGTTTCTTTTTCCAAGAAATGGGAGGACAGAACCAGAGGCCTCGGACTGAAAATGAGACGGGAAATTTTTCTGAGTGGTCTATCGGGTAACATTCTCATAGAGAGGGAGGTTGGTAAATGGAATTTGCCCTCAGACGCTGTAGAGACAGGTAAAAATAAAATATTTTAAAATAAATTTGGGCAGGTTCACAGATGGGAAATGGATAGAGGGATATGGGGCAAACACACACAAATGGGCCATGCTCAAGAAGACATCATAGTCTTGCAGATTGATGAATTGGGCCGTGAGTTCAACATCCATCAAACCCTCCCAGACCATCCTCCTGAGGAATCTCACCCCGGAGTCTGTCTGTGAAGTGTTGATGTGACGTCACGTCAGAGGGCAGCTCAGTGACACAGAACAGACAGACTGGGTAAGGACGGCAGATTTCAATCCTAAATGGGAATTTGTGCCTATTTCTGTGGCTGTGTGTCACACTCTGATAGTATGTGTGTGTGTGTGTGTGTGTGTGTGTGTGTGTGTGTGTGTGTGTGTGTGTGTGTGTGTGTGTGTATGTGTGCTTGTGTTGATTGTGATAAATATCCGTGTGGTGTGTATACACATTGAAGGAGAGTATGCACATTGAGGAATTTGTATGTTACAATGATTCATCACATGTCTGGTGTGTGTTGACAATGTGTCACACGTGATTGAGTTGTTTAAATGAATAAATGACTGTCTCTGAAGAGACTGGTTTCCAGGTTACTGAGGGAAATAACAACGTACATTGCTGAGGCTCTGACTACAATCTGCCAGTCCTTCCTGTGTATGTGTGTGAGGGAGCTTCGCCAGGCCGGTTATGCTGTGTGTGCTTCTCCCGAGATGAAATCTTGACCCATGTCAATGCTTGTTGGTGTGTCCGAGCTCATTCTCACAATGCTTCAATGTAGTGGTCTGATCAACATAAGACATAGGAGCAGAATTAGGCCATTTGCCTATTGAGTCTGCTCTGCCATTCAATCACGGCTGATCCTTATTTTTCCTCCTCAGCCCCACTACCTGGTCTTCTCCCCGTAACCTTTGGTACTGTTCAATCTAGAACCTATCAAGCTCTGCCTTAAATACACACAACAAGTTCCACAAATTCACCAGCCGCTGGCTCAAGTTCGTTCACATTTTTTTAAATAGATGCCCCTCCATCATGAGGATGTGCCCGCTTGTCCTGAACTCCATCACAATGGGAAACATCCTTTCCACATCTACTCTGTCTAGGCCTTTCAACATTCAAAAGGTTTCAATGAGATCCCCCCTCATCTTTCTAAATTCCAGTGAGTACAGACACAGAGCTATCAAACGTTCCTCGTATGATAACCCTTTCATTCCTGGATTCATCCTTATGAAATGAACCTTCTGCAATGCCAGCACATCTTTTCTTAGATGAGGAGCCCAAAACTGTTCACAATACACAAGGTGAGGCTTCACCAGTGCCTTATAAAGCCTCAGCATCACATCCCTGCTCTTGAATTGAATGCTATCTAAACCCCTTGGACTGAATGCTAACATTGGATTTGCCTTCCTCACCACTGACTGTACCTGCAAGTTAACATTTAGGGAGTTCTGCAGAATGACTGCTAAGTCCAATTTCGTCTCAGATTTTTTGATTTTCTCCCCATTTGAAAAAAAAAACAATCTGCACATTATTTCTACGACCAAAGTGCAGGACCATGTATTTTCCAACATTGTATATCATTTGCCACTTTCTTTCCCATTCTCCTCATCCAAGTCCTTGTCCAGCCTAACTGTTTCCTCAACACTCCACCAATCTTCGTATCATCCGCAAAACCTGGAAACAAAGCCTTGTATTCTAATACAAGAGGGTATGACTTCATGATTGAAGGACGTCCTTTTAGAACTGAGATGCGGAGAAATTACTTTAGTCAGTGTGTGGAAAATCTGTGGAATTTGTTGCGACATGTGGCTATGGAGGCCAAGGCATATTTAAGGCAGAGATGTACCGGTTCTCATTTAGCCAGGGCATCAGATGGTATGGGGTGAAAGCAGGGGAGTGTGGATGTCTGGAAGAATTGGGTCTGCCCATGACTGAATGTTGGAGCAGACTCAATGGGCCGAATGGCCTATTTCTGCTCCTACATCTTATTGTCTATTCCATCAGCTAAATCTTGATATACAGCATAAAATAAAGGTGTCCCAACACTGACCCCTGTGGAACACGACTCACTGGCAGCCAAGGATCCCTTTACTCTCATTCGCCGTTTCCTACCAATCAGCCAATGTTCTAACCATGCCTGTAACTTTTCCGTAATACCATGGCCTCTTAACCTGGTTACCACCTTCATGCGTGGCACTTTGTAAAGGCCTTCGGAGATTCCAAATATACAACATCCACTGCATCCCCTTTATCGATCCTGCTTGTAATTTCCTCAAAGAATCCCAACAGGTTTGTCAGGCAGGATATTCCCTTAACGAAGCCATGCTGACTTGTCCTATCTTGTCCAGTGTTACCAAGTATTCCATAGCCTCACACTTAACATTTGACTCCAATTTCTTCCCAACCACAGAGGTGAGGCAAACTGGTCAATAATTTCCTTTCTGCTGCCTTCCTCCTTACTTAAAGAGTCAAGTGACATTTGCCATTTTCCAGTCCTCTGGCACCATGCCAGGGTCCAGTGATTTTTGGAAGATCATTTGAAATGCCTCCATAAGTTCTACTGCTACCTCTTTCAGAACACTAGGGTGCAGTTCATCTGGTCTGGGTGACTTATGCACCTTTAGGTCTTTCAGCTTTTTGAGCAGCTTCTCCCTTGTAACAGTAACTGCACTCACTTCTCTTCCCTCGCACTCTTCAACACCGGGCACAGTGCTGGTGTCTTCCACGGTGAATACTGGTGCAAAATATTTGGTTTATCTGTCATCTCTTTATCCTCTGTCATTATATATCCGGCCTCATTTTCTAGTGGTCCTATATCCACTCTTATCTCTGTTTTATTTTTTTACAATACTTGAAAAACAATTTGATATTGTTTGCTAGCTTGTTTTACAAAGATAGGTGTGTAAAAAGGGCCTGAAGGATCATTGGAGACCATTGCACATTTAGATGGAGAAATAACGTAAAGATTTTTAATCCTCATGTATATGAAGGATGTAAGTAATAAAGTCAATTCAATTCAAATCAATTTCTTGTTTATTTCTTCCCACCCAATCATCCTTTTAGTTCCTCTCTGTAGATATTTAAAAGCTTCCCAATCCTCTCTCTTCCGACTAATTTTTGTTTAGTTGTATGCCCTCTCTTTTGCCTTTACATTAACTTGTCAGCCACGGTTGTACTATTTTGCATTCTGAGTATTTATTTATTTTTGGAATACATCTATCCTCATTTCCCCAGAAACTGACAGCATTTCTGCTCTGCTCTCATCCCTGCCAGCATCTCTTTCCAATTTGCTTTGACCAACTCCTTTCTCAGACCACTGTAATTTCTTTCATTTCTCTGAAATACTACAATGTCAGGGGTTACTGTCTCCTTATCAGATTTCAAGTTGAACTCAGTCATGTTGTGAGCTCTGCCTCCTAAGGTTTCTTTTAACTACTCACCTCTGGTTCAATACATAACACCCAATCCAGTAGAGCTGTTCCCCGAGCAGGCTCAACGACAAACTGCTCTAGAAAGCCATCACATTGCATTCAACAAACTCACTCTCTTGAGATCCTTTACCAACCTGATTTTCCCAATTGACCTGCATGTTGAAATCTCCCATGATTATCAGAACATTGTCCTTTTCATCAGCCTTTTCTATTTCCAGTTGTAATTTGTGGGCCACAACCCACTGACTGTTGGGAGGCCTGTATATGACCTCTGTCAGTGGCATTTTTACTTTTGCCGTTCCTTACCTCAACCCACAAGGATTCAACATCTTCCAATCCTACGTCCCATCTAGCTACTGATTTACCAGCAGAGCCACACCACCCCATCGGCCTTCCTTCCTTCCTCCGATACATTGTGTAATCTTGAACATTCAGCTCCCAACTACAACCATCCTTCAGCCACGATTCTGTGATGGCCACAATATCACACCTGACAATCGGTAATAGTGCAACAAGATCATCCACCTTATTTCTCATACTCCATGCATTGAGATATAACACATTGTGTACTGTATCTGCTACCCTTTTTAATTCTGCATCGCTAATACACTGATACTCACGTTGCTGTCTGCAATTTTCTCCTCTCATCTGTCCGCCCTATCTGACCGTCTGACTGCATGCAATCTTTGCATTTTACTATCAGTTCTATCGCTTCACTCCACTTCCAACCCCTCACCCCACCAAATTAGTTTAAACCCTCCCCGACAGCTCTATCAAACCTCTCTGTGAGAATATTCTTCTCCCTCGGGTCGAGGTGCGACCCATCCCTTTTGAGCAGGTCATTCCTCCACCAGAACAGATCCCGATGATGCAAGAATCTGAAGCCCTGTCCCCAGCACCATTTTCTCAGCCATATTTATCTGTCAAATTATCCTGTTTCTTCCCTCACCAGCATGTGGCACAGGCAGCAATCCAGAAATTACAACCCTGGGGGTACTGCTTCTGAGCTTTCGACCAAGCTCTCCAAATTCTATTTTCAGGACTTCTTTGCTTTTACTTCCAATGTCATTGTCACAAATTTACAAAGATATCTGGCTCTTTTCCCTCCCTCTCTAAAATGCTGTGGACACGATCCAAGACGTTCCTGACCCTGGCAACCAGGAGGCATTCGGGTGTCCCGTTCACATCAGTAGATTCTCCCGTCTGTTCCCCTGGCGATTCAGTCCCCGATCACGACCACTCCCCTCTTCTGCCTCTAACAACAGTGAGAGATGCTGATCCGGAAGGGGGAAGACCTGTGTCTGTCAGAGTCTGCACTCACAGGGCACATGAAGGACTTGTGTATTTTCCTGACAATCCCGGTCACCACACTGATACTCATTGTTATTCCCTGCAATATTATCGTCAGTATTAAATTCCCAGTTCCTCTGGTAGATCCAAACCCATGTCCTGGTGTGTTAGTGCAATGTGCCTGGGATCAGGACACAGTGGTTAATCTGCCATTCCGGTGTATTGGTTGTATTGTGACCCTGTGCTGGTGTGTCCAGGGGTCTGACATCTCCAGCTGACCATGTGACAGTGATGCCTCCCAGTCGGTGGGGTTGATGTGGAATAAACTTCAGTTCCCCTTCAGCCCAGTATTACAGACAATCTTTGCCTCAGATTGAAACTAAATTGAGCTTCATAAACAAGGGGAAATGAATCTTTGTAAGTTTTACCTCGATAAATAGCATCAAGCGTTTCTCTCAGCACTGTGTTCAACAAATAGGGGTGATCGAATTTTTCAACCGGTAGTGTCTCATCTGTCACTGCCAATTCATGGACATCGTCATTAATCCTGTAAATATTAAACTGCTGGTTATAAATTGCTATTCTGAACTATTTTACAAATCCATTCAGTGGTTCAGTAAAGAGTATGTCCTACCTTCTGTTCCGACGAGCTTCCTCCTGAAATAAATAAAACACAAATCGGATTAGACTTGGACTTACTGTCCACATCCAGAATTTGATCCAAATCATTACCAGGTGATGAAAATTCCCACTCCCGCAATCACTCACACACACGGACAATACAGAACCACAGGGTAACTTACAAGGAAAGTTTCTGAATGTCAGACCAGTACTGAGAGAATGAAACTTACAGGGAAGACAGGACAGGCTGTGCATTTTCATCCGGATATGACGTCAGTCTGATAGGATGGAGGAATTTAAGATCAGTGATGTATGTGATTGTGTGCGGGTGGAGGAAGTACCTCAATTTATGGGGAGACTTGTGAGGTGATGTAATTCCAGATGGATTTTAACAAATTCCACAAGGAATTTATTGAGGAGGATGTGGAATTCAGTGCCACAGGAGTGGTGGAAATGGAACAGCAGAGATTGAATGTAAAAGGGAGAATGGATAAACACGTGAGGGACCAGAGATTTCAGGGCACGATTGCTGGTTGTGCTGAGAAGGTGGCAGGAGGATTGTGAAGCAGGGAAATTGAGAGGAGGAAATGGGCCAAATGGCCTGGTTATGTTTTGAACAATTGAACGTTCATTTGATTGTTATCTGTAAAAGTAAAAAGACAGTAATAGTAATAGTTTCCCTAATCTGGATATAGAAGATAAGTCTGATGTATGTCAAATTCTTTTTTCTCACGGATTGACAGAGAGACCCTCACACCCACCGCACCAGACACACTCACAGTCTGTGACTGGAACCGGGAGTTAATGAGAGTTTTAGAGGATATTTAATACAGAATTAAGGACACAGTCAGCAGCTCTGTGTTACGATCAGTGTAAATAATTTCAGAGAAATTTGAATTCTGTCCTGGGATGTACAGAAGTTGTGGAAGTCCAGTTTTGGGACAACAACAACCCTGAATAGAGGCATCAACTCTCTGGTGAGAAACAGTTTGCTGCCATTTGTAAATACTGTGTGTATGAGCAATGCATCTGTTTTCTGTTTGCATTGTATTCTGCGTTACGTGTTTATGACGATAACCAGTCTGGTGAGTGGGGCCGTGGTAAAAGTGAAGAGAAAAAGTTGCGTATCTGTACTTTGTTCTGGGCAGTTTTGAGCTGGGGACGGGCGGATGTCATTCTGTTCTTGACCGCTGTGTGGCAGCTTACTTTACAATGAATTACCCTGAAGTTTCATCGCTTCAAGATTGTATTTTGCTAATGAAGGACTGAAAGCGTATTTTGGACATTTTGAAATGTCATTATTGGAGTGATTGGTGGGTGCATCATGCAGGTATAACAACTTGTGTGGGGTCGCCAGCAGCGGCAATTGATATGTTAGAATTGGCCGCTGTGCTGTGTTTATTTCAAATATACCACTGTTCATTTAGTGCCCTTTGACAGAAACAAAGTGAAATAGAATCCCTCACCTTGAGAAATATCACACTGTCTTTTTGATCCATCTGTTCCTTTATCTTTGAGATTTCCTCCTGAATTAAAATTATATTCTCTTGAATCTCCCGAAGATTTTTCTCCATTGGGTTGAGAATCCTCTTCTCTTCTTCCCTGAGATCCCTGAGTAAGCTCTGCTCTTTCTCAGTGATAATCTGGCGCAGTTCAGCAAACTGGGATGTGACGTAGGACTGAATGCTGTGTGTCTGTTCCTGTTGAATGAAAGGTAAAGATTAATATACTGCATTGCTGTGCTCTGTTTCCTTCTGTCGTTCAGTTTGGTCTATTGGAGTCCATGCTACTTCTGAGTGCATTCCCGTCAACACCATTCCCTCACGTTTTCCTGAAACATATTCTCCCTCATTGACCCATAAACCCCCATCTGATTCCCGCATACCCTCCCCAACTTCACAGGGTTAATTGTAATAACCATTCATCCAGCATGTCCTTGGGATGTGTTGGAGTCTCTCGTGGCCACGGGGAGAGCATGCAAACTCCACATAGACAGCAACAGAGGTCAGCATCGAATCCAGGTCACTGGACCTGCGATACTCGGCTATTCTGCATTAAATGGAGCAAAACTCGACAGTAATATCAGAAATTCCGCTCAGGAAGTCTCACCCGAACTCCGGAAATCTTCTGTTTCTGTTGCTGCTCCTTTTTCTGGAAGTCTGATTTCTTTTTTGTGAGAGAGTCTAAGGAAGATTTTAGCTGATCCTGGAAGTCAGAGAGTGAAGGAAATAGAAACAAAGATGCATCAAAAGAAACAGGTGATCAAACCCGATTATCGCACAAAATGCCGGAGGAATTCAGTTAGTCAGACAGCATCTATTCAGGGGAAATAAACAGTCGGTGTTTCAGGATGAGACCCTTCATTAGGACTGGGAAGGATTGGGACAGAAGCCAGAATAAAAAGGTTGGGGATGAGAACCAGCTGACAGGTGACGGGTGAGACAACGTGAGGGGAAATGGTGTGGAGGGTGATGAAGTGAGAAGCTAAGAGGGGACAGGTAGAAGAGGTAAAGGGCTGGAGAAGAAGGAATCTAATACGAGCGGACAATCGACCTTGGAAGAAACAGGAGGAACTGGGCTGTTTGCGCCCCTGAATGGTGAGGAGGGAGGAGGTTAGGAGTCAGGTCCCACTTGTCCTATTTTCAGGTATCAGTGCCATGAGGGAGATCAGTGGGGAGGAGCGAGTGGATCAGGGCGATACAGTACGTAGAGCGCGATCCGTATGGAGAGCGGAGAGTTGCGGGGTGAGGAGGTGGGCTGTGGGACGGAGAGATGCTGGAATCCCGTTGGAGACGGCGGAAGTTGCAGAGAGTGATGTGGTAGTTATAGAGGCTCGTGTGATGATATGCAGGACAAAGGAAATATTTTAAGTATTGAACTAACGTTAGTTTTTACCTTGTAGATTTTAACAGCTTCTTTAATCGGCAGGAAGCGGTGCTCTCTGTGTTCCTCCGCAACTGCACAGACCAGACAGATTAGTGTCTTGTCCTTTTCACAAAACAGCTTCAGTTCTTCCTCATGTTCCTCGCAGTGACGTTTACTTTCCTTCCCTTTCCGATTCAGGTCAAGATTTCGAGATTTTTCAGCCAGATTTGCTAAGGCCCGATTCACCCTGAGGGTGCGGTCAGCAAACACCTCTCTGCATTCCGGGCAGGAGTTTCTCTGCTCCCTTTCCCAACACCGTGTGATACAAGAGCGACAGAAGTTGTGTCCACACTCCAGTATAACCGGATCGGTGAAGAAATCCAGGCAGACGGGACAAATTGCCTCCTCTGTTAAACTCTCGACCGGTCCTTTCGAAGCCATGTTAACTCCTGACACTTCCTGATTCAGAATGCTTTCACTTTCGGGGAGCTGCCGATCCCCTGCAGTACCGCGATTGTCCACTACGCGCGCTGCAGACTCGGGGAATGAACATTATGTTGTTGGATGGGTTCAGTGGGAATTCTGGCTATTTCCATGTTAGTGTGGGATCAAAAACAAATTAAACAGTGAAAAGATAAGAAAACGCCCAATGGACTGTCTAAGCCCGGCGACGAGCGTGGGTGAGTTGGCCATATGCCCAGCAACCCCATCTCGTAAACACGTAGAGCAACAAAAAACGTTAGCCGAATGTCCAAAGGCCCCATCGCTCCGATCGGAAGGACCTTTCCGGATCGAGATCCTTCATCTGAACTGTCTCAACCCGAAATGTCGATTGTCCATTTCCCTCCACAGATGCTGCCCGACCCGCTGAGTTCCTCCAGCAGCTCGTTTTTTGTATCTTTCTCCAGGTCTAAGAGAGTCAGAGTGGAGTGTAAAACGGTGGATAAGTAAACAGTGAAAACATGCCATTAAACTGGGGATGCGGAGAGAATATTGTGCTGTGAGGAGAGAGATGCAGTGGTGATGACCGACCTTTGGTTGCCGGAAAAAGCACAGGACTGGATATTCTACGTCACAGGGTGGAAAATGTTAATTTTTCGGTGAGGTCCTGATTTCAACAGCCCTCCGTGAGAAAAACTTCGTGACTTGAACCATGTCCGTCCCGTCTCCAATAGAAGGTCCCCTTCACTCTGGATACAGATCAGATGTTGATACTTTTTTTGTATCAAAATAAGCTTTATATCAAATACTTAGAGTGATAAAACGTGCCAATACCTTTACCCAATGAATTTACATTCGTTCTCTGTGGGGTATTCTGTTGTCTGTTGTCGCTCATGTGCCCCCTGGGGTAGTGAACAATAATTGAGAGGTTTCCACAGCCAACCCGGCCTCTCCCAGTCGAGCAGTTGAGAGACCCAATAGTTCCAAAGGTGTCCCTGTAGTCTGGACTGTGCCAGTCGGCAGCATTCCTGTATGACAGGGTGTGGTGAACTACATATACCTGTCTGGACCCCCCCCCACCCCCCCGGCGCGCTGACTGTTCCTGTGGCTCCTCCCACAGACCCCTGTATAAAGGCGATTGGAGGCACTGCTCCTCCCTCAGTCTCCAGGATGTTGTGTGCTGGTCGCTTGCTGCTGACGGTGCTTTCTTCCAGCCAATAACAGCCTGCCTTGACTCATGTCTCCGAGAGTTATTGATGGTGCATCACAGGGGTTCCCAACATTTTGTGCCAAAGACCAATACCATTAATCGTGGACCCCAGGTTGGGAACCGCTGCTCTCCGGACATCTCGGTGTGATGGCAGGCCAACAAGTTTCGAACGTCTTTCCCCGAGTTGATGATCTTCCAGCAGCACTCGCCGTCCGTTTTCCTGCGCGTCCTGGGAACAGCCCGAGGACCAGTGAGCCTTCTGTTACGCAGCTGCTGTGGCACAGGCCCTTGCATCTTTCTCCACAGATCTTCGCCAGCCCACAGTCCGCAAAGAGGTGAGTGACCGTCTCGTCTCCACTGCAGTAATCTCGGGGCAGCGCACTGTGGGAGTGATCTCCGGGCATGCAGCAAGGATCAGACTGGGAGGGGCCCTCTCGTCTCCACTGCAGTAATCTCGGGGCAGTGCGCTGTGGGAGTGATCTCCGGGCAGACAGCAAGGATCAGACTGGGAGGGGCACTCCCGTCTCCACTGCAGTAATCTCGGGGCAGTGCGCTGTGGGAGTGATCTCCGGGCAGACAGCAAGGATCAGACTGGGAGGGGCACTCTCGTCTCCACTGCAGTTTTATCGGGGCAACGCGCTGTGGGAGTTATCTCCGGCATGCAGCAAGGATCAGACTGGGAGGGGCACTCTCGTCTCCACTGCAGTTTTATCGGGGCAACGCGCTGTGGGAGTTATCTCCGGCATGCAGCAAGGATCAGACTGGGAGGGACCCCCTCGCCATCAGACAGGTGAGGTCTTGCTGCCTGTTGGTGAGACCTGGTGATGAGGCATTCTGCCAGATGGTCTGGACTGTCTGCTCAAGGAACCACTCCACTGTGTCCATCCAGTCCTTCTCCTGCAGTAACTGCAGGACATTCCGTGCTGACCACTGTCTGGTGTTCTTGTGGTCAAAGCTGCTGGTCTGAAAGAACTGTCAGCAATTTCATTAACACAAGGTTCACATGGAGAAGCTTCCTGATTGAGACAGACACAGTCTCACAGGGTATTTACAGGATTGGGGCAGGAATGATGTTTCCCCTGGTTGGGCAGTGGAACCTGGGATCACAGACTCATAATCCGAGATCACCTCAGCGGGACTGAGATGAGGAGAAATTGCCCCAACAAAGTGCGGTGAATATTCGGGATTTTCTCCACACGTTTTCTAAATTAAACGGACATATTTAGGGGCTCGGCGGTGTTGGGGATGTTGCAGGAAAGTGGCGCAGAGGTCAAAGATCAGCCATGTTCTGAGTGAGGGGCAGAACAGCGCAACGGGCCGAATGGCAACGCCCACTTCTGTTTCTTATTTCCTAAATCACGAGTTTACCTTTGCGCCTTGTTCTCCCTTGGCCTTCAGCCTGTCGGAATGCACAGGGGAGCGGTGAGAGCTCCGGAGATCCATCAGCAGCCGCTGTGGTTATTTCATGCTCTTGTGATTTATCCTGTTTCTGTATCTGCATTCGCACAGTTTGTTACCTTCAGCACTCTGGCTGATCTTTCACTGCCTGCTTCTGCTATCGTTACTATTCTATACTTTTTCTAAGTGTGTCCACAGGAAAATGCTTCTCGAGTTTGTATGTTGTGACTTATCTGCGCTCTGATAATAAAATTTATTTTGCAATTTGCCAAAAAACACAGGCAAATGGAATTAGATGGACATCTTGGTCAGCATGGACCAGTTGGGCCAAATGATGAATCCATGCTGAATGACTCTATGATAAAGTAGAGAAACAAGCTCTTTGGACAGTATGTCTGTATCGATCCTAATGCTAACACATTCTTGCCATAGAGGGAGTACAGAGACACCAGATTGATTCCTGGGATGACAGGACTTTCATCTGAAGAAAGACTGGATCGACCAGGCTTATACTCACTGGAATTTAGAAGATTGAGGGGGGATCTCACTGAAACATATAAAATTATAAAGGGATTGGACAGGCTGGATGCAGGAAGATTGTTTCCGATGTTGGGGAAGGCCAGAACGAGTGGTCACAGTTTAAGGATAAAGGGGAAGTCTTTTAGAACCGAGATGAGGAAATACTTTTTCACACAGGGAGTGGCGAATCTCTGTGAATTCTCTGCCACAGGAAACAGTTGAGGCCGGTTCATTGGCTATATTTCAGAGGAAGTTAGATATTGCCCTTGTAGCTAAAAGGATCGGGGGTATGGAGAGAAAGCAGGTACAGGGTTCTGAGTTGGATGATCAGCCATGATCATACTGAATGGTGGATCAGGTTCGAAGGGCCGAATTGCCTACTCCTGCACCTATTTTCTATGTTAATTAGAGTTTTGGGGATTTCCCTTTAATTCTGAGAACAAACTGTGACTGACATCTCCAGCTCCAAGCAGCAGACCGTCCTCACACACACACAGCCAATCAGTGATCACTGCTGGGAGAGCGATGCTGCCATTGGCTGAGGGGTGTCAGTGGGCGGGACGCTGTTTGGACTGGGACCGAGTGGGCCGGAGACCGGGAGCTGAGCCTCGTGTTTCGGCTGCACCACCGGCGAGTCGTGAATCCTTTCGAAGGCAGAGCTGAAGCGACCGGCGGAGATTCCGTGAGATGTTTCAGCTACACGGAGGGCGCCCGGCCTTTCCCCGCCGAGGATCGGGGCCTGTTGTCTGGAGTTGTCTCCCAGACCCGTCCCTTCCTGCTGGGAGACGGGAGCTGCCCCGCAGCGGCTGCCGGTGGATCTCCGGAGCTCTCACCGCTCCCCTGTGCAATCCGAACTGCTGAAAACCAAGGGAGAACAAGGCGCAAAGGTAAACGTGCTTTAGAAAATAACGAACAGGAGCATGTCTGGCCATTCGGCCTGTTGCACCTATTCCACCCTTTCCTCAGAATAGTCTTTTCTTGTTAAATCTTTTTATTGATTTTAAACAAACATAAATGAAACATGAATACAAAGAGCTTGAGAGTATATAATTAATAGGTTAAGGTATAAATACAAATAGATGATAATAACCTCCCAAACTAATAGTGGTAACAAAAAATGGAGAAAATAAATGAAAAAAATCCTAACCGACATGGGCCATTGCATTATATCAATTATACACAGTAGCGTCAATAACTCCGCACCTCCATCCAAATAATTAAGGATATTAAAAGTAAGGTTTCAGAAAAGTATATTTAGCTCATATGAAAATGTTGAATAAGTGGTCTCCAAGTTTCTTCAAATTCCTTCAAATTTAACTGAAGGGTCAAAGACAACACCTCTAATTTTTTCTAAACTCAAACAAGAAATAGTTTAGATAGATCTTCTAGCCATTAATGTAACAAATTCAATCATCTGCCGGGCTGGGGTGGAGGTGATAAACAACTATTATCCATTGTTAAACCGAAAATTGCAGTAATGGGATCCGGTTGCAATTTGATATTCAGAACTGTTGAAATAATACCAAAACTATCCTTCCAATAATTTTACAAATAGAGGGAAGACCAGAACATGTGCTTCAATGAAGTGACTTCAGAATGACATCTGTCACTGGTTGGATTAACATAAGAATAAAATCGAGCGAGTTTATCCTTGGACATGTGAGCCCTATGAACAACCTTAAATTGTATTAGGCATGTTTAGCACAAATAGAAGAAGAATTGACTAATTGTAAAATTTTCCCCCACTGTTCTGTGGGTATAAGACAGTGAGGTTCTTTTTCCCATTCCTTCTTAATTCTTTCTGATACTCCTGGCTGTATTTTCATGATCATATGATAAATGATGGCTACTTAACCCTTCTGGCAAGGATTCAGAGCCAGAATTTTTTTTCTGTTATGTCCACTGGACATAATTTCAGAAAATACTAACATTCAAGAAATTTCTAACTTGCAAGTATCTAAAAAAAAAAGAGTTTTAGGTTCAAAGGACATAAAACTGTTATATAAAAATAGACAATGAAAACATGTTATACCTTTTGTTTTCCATAACACAAAGGCTTGGTCCATAAATGAGTGCTGGAAAAAGAAGTTAGATATAATCGGGCCTGATTATTCAAGCCAAAGAATTTACGAAACTGAAACCATATTCTTAATGTATATTTAGCTATAGGAATAGCTATTTGTTTATTCGGTTCAGATAAAGCAAAAGGAAGCGAAGATCCTAAAATAGAAAACAATGAGAAGTCTTGTGCAGATTTACACTCCAAATTTACCCATTGTGGGCAAGGTACTATGACCAATTCTTGTGTCCAAAATATTAAATATTGAATATTAACTGCCCAATAGTAAAATCTCAGGTTTTGCAAAGCCAAACCACCTTCCTTCTTAGGCTTCGGTAAATATTTTTTACTTAATCTAGGATTTTTATTCTGCCACACATACGAGGATCTTTTGGAGTCAATAATATCAAAAAAAGATTTGGGAATAAAAATTGGTAATGCTTGGAATAAATATAAAAATTTGGGTAATACTACTATCTTGATAGTATTAATTCGACCAACAAATGACGGAGATAATGGGGATCACCTGGTAACAAGTTGCTTGATTTGTTGAATTAAAGTTAAAAAATTAACTTTAAATAAACCCTTATGTTTCTTGGTAATTTTAATACCCAAATAAGTAAAATGATCTGTCACAACTTTAAATGGTAAGTGTTTATAATTTGGAACTTGCATATTTAATAGAAATAATTCACTCTTACTAAAATACTCGACAGAGTAACAGATTTACTCTCCACAATCCCTTTGGTCCCGGATAGGGCAGGCCAGAGGGGACGGATCACAGTGATACTCGACAGAGTACCACATTTACTCTCCACAATCCCTTTGGTCCCGGATAGGGCAGGCCAGAAGGGATGGATCACAGTGATACTCGACAGAGTAACAGATTTACTCTCCACAATCCCTTTGGTCCCGGATAGGGCAGGCCAGAGGGGACGGATCACAGTGATACTCGACAGAGTAACAGATTTACTCTCCACAATCCCTTTGGTCCCGGATAGGGCAGGCCAGAGGGGACGGATCACAGTGATACTCGACAGAGTAACAGATTTACTCTCCACAATCCCTTTGGTCCTGGATAGGGCAGGCCAGATGGGACGGTGATACAGGTGGCTGTGATCAGGCTCACCACACAGGCAGGCTCTTTTCTCACTGCTGCAATCAGGTAGAAGGTACGAGAGCCTCAGGACTCGCCCCACCAGGGTCAGGAACAGTTACTACCCCTCAACCATCAGGCTGTGGAACAACACAGGATAACTGCACTCACTTGTCCATAGAGATGCACCCACAACAAATCATCGTACTGGGAATGTCTCAAAATGAGTAAAATATGAGGTGGTTTAACTGAGACAGATCGCATTCCTGTCTCAGAATTGGAGAATTACAGCGGAAGGGCTGGAATGAAGTTTCCCATAAGGTGTGGAACCTGCGCTCACAGACTCATAATCCGAGGATAACTCAGCAGGACTGAGGTTAAGAGAAATTTCCTCACCCAGAGTGCAGTGAATCATTGCAATTATCTCCACAAGATTTCTAAATTGAATAGACATATCCTGGGGCTCAGCGGTGATGGGAAGTTGCAGGAAAGTGGTGCTGAGGTCAAAAGTCAAGCATGTTCTGAGTGATGGGCAGAAGTGGAGCATGGGGCCGAATGGCAACGCCTTCCCTATTTCTTATCTTCTGACACACGAGTTTACCTTTGCGCCTCACTGTTTCTTGTCCTGTCAGATTGAACAGGGAGCGCTGTGTGCACCGGACATCTATCGGCAGCCGCTGCGGTTATTTCATGTTCTCGTTGTTTATTTGCATTGGCGAAGTTTGTTGTCTTCTCCACTCTGGTTGATCTTGCAGTGATCCAGATATAGTTACCGTTCTGTAGCTTTGCTCTGTATGTTTGTAGGAGTTTTATGTGTCAACTTATATGTACTCTGTTAATTTTTGGAATAGACGCTTGGGGAATCTGAGGTGGAGGAGTATTTAAAATTATACATAGATATTATCCAAACAGTGTTTATTTGACAAGGGTTAATTCTGATATTGAAACTAACTGTTCTTTTTGCGGTTTATATCCAGAGGATTTATTTCATCTATTTTGGGATTGTGAATGTGTTAAAATATTTTGGGTTCATGTTTGTCAATTTATAGATCAATATATTAATGTGGTTTTTACTTTTTGTTTTCAAAATGTATAATTTGGGTTTACTAATAACACCAAATCTCATAGGGATCATTTCTTTATCAGAAATCTTTTGTTAATTTACAGCAAATTTTATATCCATAAATGCAAACACAGCAATAAGAAACCTTCATGTATATTTTTAGCAGAGTTTAAACGATCCGTTTATACTCTGAAAACTTCCCATAACCAGAAAGCTGGAAAGACTGTACAAATCTGTGAACGTTTTGGGTTATCTCTGTAAATGTTCCTGCTTTGTGACTCCTCTTAGATACAGTCCCTTCTGTCCAACAGTATTTAGAGCGGATTTCCTTCTTTATTTGTATATTTAAAGTTAATAGTTATATATTTGTTGCTGTTTTTGTGTGACTCCCTGGCTTTGTTAGCATATGTTTAGTGTTTCTGTTTGTGCTTAATAAAAATAAAAAAAATAAAATTTACTTTGAACTTTGAGCCTCGAGGAATTTCCTTTGATTCTGAGAACAAACTGTGACTGACATCTCCAGTTCCCGGCAACAGCCCGTCCTCGGATACACTCACAGCCAATCAGAGAACACCATTGGAAGACTCTTGCCTCCATTGGCTGAGGAGTGTCAGTGGGCGGGGCACTGAACGGACCGAAGTTTAGAATCAGGAATGAGTGGACCCGGTGAGAGACCGGAGATTGGGAGCAGCTCCCCGGGTAAAGTCTGTTACAGCGGCCGGAGTTTTGAATCCTTCCGATGGCGGAGGTGAAGATTCGGGCGGAGATTCCGTGAGACGTTTCAGCCACACAGGGGGTGCCCGGTCTTTTCCCGCCGTGGATCGGGGCCTATTGTCCGGAGATGCCTCCCAGTCCTGTCTCCTGCTGCTGGGATACCGGAGCTGGCCCGCAGCGGCTGGCGATGGAGCTCCGGTGTGTGAGCGCTCCCCTGTGCAAAAGGACAGGCTGAAGGCCCAGGGAGAACCAGGCGCAAAGGTAAACTCGGACTTTAGAAAATAAGAAACTGGAGCAGGCCATTCGGCCTCTTGCGCCTGTTCTGCCTTTCACTCAGAACATGCCTGATCTTTGACCTCAGCGCCACATCCGCGCAACGTTCCCAGCATCGCAGAGCCCCAAAATTCGTCCTTCGAATTTAGAAACCTTGTGGAGAAAATTCCAAAGATTCACTGCCCTCTGGGTGAGGAAATTTCTCCTCATCTCAGACCTGCTGAGGTGAACTCGGATTTGTGACCCCCATTCCTCACCGCAACCAAAGGAAACATCATTCCTGCCTCTACACTGTCAATACCCTGTGAGACTGTGTCTGTCTCAGTCAGACGGTTTTTTATTTCTCTAATTTTCAGACAGGCCCGGTCAGTATAATCTCTCCGAGGACACTACCTCACCTCCTAAATCAATCTGGGAAATCTCTTCATTCCCTTCATCCCACAGGCTGACTCCGGAAGGGAGACAGACCTGAGCACAGTGTTCCATGTACGCTCTCACCAGGACCCCATATACCTTCAGAGGAGATCTTCATTTGTCTATTCAAACCTTCCTTCCCATTCAATGCTCTTCATTTAATATCGAACTCAAACAGTGAACAGACACAACACAGCCTCAGCCATGAATTTAAAGGGCAGGTGTTGCAACAGTTTGAGCTTCATACCGGGGGCCACGGAGCAAGCAGGGTGTCACAAAGGGAGGAATGTGGGAATGTTGTATGTCTGAGCCCAGCTGTGTGTGTTTGTGTGTCAGAATCAGGTTTAATATCACCGGCATATGTGGTGAAATTTGTTCCTTTGTGTCTGCAGTACAATGCCATATTTAGTAATAAAAACTACAGATTACAATTAGAATGTGTAAAATTATATTTAAAATGTAGTGCAAAACGAGAGGGAAAATACTGTGGAAATGTTCATGGGTTCTTTGTCCATTCGGAAATCTGACAGTGGGGAAGAAGCTGTTCCTGAACCGGTGAGTGTGTCTCCAGGGACCTGTACATCCTCCTTGATGGTAGCAATGAGAAGAGGTCATGTCCTGAGTGATGGGGGTCCTTTATGATGGATGCCACCTTTTTGTGGCATCATCTTTTGCATGTGTCCTGGATGCTGTGGAGTCCAGTGCCCATGAAGGAGCTGGCTGAGTTTACAACTTTCTGCAGCATTTTCCGATCCTGTGCAGTGGCCTCTCCACACCAGGCAGTGATGCAACCGGTTAGAATGCTCTCCACAGTACATCTGTAGAAATTTGCAAGTGTCTTTAGTGACAGACCGATTCCCCTCAATCTCCGAATGAAATATAGCCGATGTTGTGCCTTCATTCTAACTGTATCAATATGTTGGGCCCAGGATAGTTCCTCAGAGATGTTGACAGGCAGGAAATGGAAACTGCTCACCCCTTTCACTTCTGATCCCTCGATGGGGACTGCTGTGTGTTCCCTTGACTTCCCCTTCCTGAATCCACAATCAATTCCTTTGTCTTCATGATGCTGAGTGCAAGGTTGTTGCTGCGACACCACTCAACTTGCTGATCTATCTCAATCCTGTACTCCTCCTCATCACCGTCTGAAATTCCACCAACAATAGTTGTGTCATCAACAAGTTTATAGATGAGCTTAGACACACAGACGTGGGTGTAGAGAGAGTAGAGCAGTGGGCTGAGCACGCATCGTTGAGGTGTGCCAGTGTTGATTGTCAGCAAGGAGGAGATGTTATTTCTGATCCACACAGACTGGGGTCTCCTGGTGAGGATCCAGTTGCAGAAGGAGGTACAGAGGCCCAGGTTTTGGAGCTTGTTGATTACAATTGAGGGTCTGATTGTGTTGAAAGCTGAGCTGTAATCAGCAGCCTGACTTGTGTATTGCTATTGTCCAGGTGATCTAATCTGAGTGGAGAGTCAGGGACTGTGGACAGATTGTGGCGATCGGCAAATTGTACTGGGTCCAGGTTCATGCACAGAGAGGATTTGATTCTAGACATGTCCAACCCCTCAAAGCACTACATCACCGAGGTCTGAGCGCCACTGGGGGATAGTCATTGAGGCAGCTCACCTGCTCTTTACGGGTCCTGCTAAGGTTGACACCATTCTGTGTGTGCTTGTGTGTGTGTGTGTGTGTGTGTGTGTGTGTGTGTGTGTGTGTGTGTGTGTGTGTGTGTGTGTGTGTGTGTGTGTGTGTGTGTCTGCGTGCGTGCGTGCGTGTGTATGTGGCCGTGAGCTTGAGAGAGAAAGAGAGAGTGAGTGGTAGGAACAGTCAGAGAATCTAAGGCTTCCTGGTTCGATTGAGGAATGTTTCCAGTAATCTAAAGAGGGCTCACAGTGAAAGGGCGATCATTCAGATCAGCACAAAATTATTTACCCAGCCAGTGGTGAACCTTTAGAACTCACAACTCAATCTGGTGTTTGAGAGAAACATTCACACATTCACAAGTGAATTTAAAATGTGCAAAGTAAACGTATTATCAAAGTACACGCATGTCACCATGTACAATCCTGTGATTCGTTTTTCTGTGGGTAAACTCAGTAAATCAATGATCCAGAACAGAAACCATAAAAGACTGAACCCAACAGGACAAAAGAGAGAAGAATATGCAAAAAAGAAACAAACGATGCAAATACAAATTTTATATTTATATATTTAAATAAATAATAAATATTAATAACGTGAGATGAAGAGCCTCGAATGTGTTTCTAAAGGCTTGAGGTTGCTGACCCTCTCCACCTTTGACCCCCGATGAGTACTGGCTCCTGAACATCCTGTTTCCTTCCTCGGATTAATAATTAGCCTTTTTCGCTTGCTGACATTGATTGAGAGTTTGTTTAAGACCACAAGTTACAGGGGCTTAATTAGGCCATTTGGCTCATGGAGTTCGCACAGAAATTTTATCATGGCTGATTCATTATCCCTCTCAGCTCAAGTCTCCTGCCTTCTCCCCTTATCCCTTCATGCGCTGATCATTCAAGGATCTATCAACCTCTGCCTTAAGTATTAATAATGACGGCCTCCACAGCTGGCTGCAGCATGGAATTCCACAGATTCACTCATCCCTGGCTTAAGAAATTCTTCCTCATTGCCATTCCAAAAGGACACTCCGACATCCTTTGCACAGGCCTTCTAACATGCGATAATTTTCAATGAGGTCACTCTCGCTCTTCTGAATTCCAGTGAATACCGGCCCAGAGCCATCAGAAGCCCTTCATATGACAAGCCGTCAAATCCCGGAATCATTTTCGTGACCTTCATTTGAACTCTCTCCAGTTTCAACACATCTTCTCTAAGATAAAGGACTCAAAATGCTCCCATTCCTCCAGGTGAGGCCTCACCAGTGAGTTACAAAACCTCAGAATTGCATCGTTGCTTTTATATTACAATTCTCCTGAAATTAAATGCTGACATCGCACTTGCCTTCCCCACGATAGACTCAGACTGCAAGTTGGCTTTGTGGAATCCTGCATAATTAATTCAAATCCCTTTAATCCTCAAATGGTTGTGTCTTCATTTGGGGACAATACCAACGCGTTCATGACTTCTACGTAAGTCATGACCATACATTTCCTGACATTATATTGCACCTGTCACTTCTTGGCTCATTCTCTTAATCTGCCTAAGTACTTCTGTGGCCTCTCTATTTCCTCAAAACTATCTGTCCCTCCACCTATTTTCGTATTGGCTGCAAACTTTGATCAAAACAGTCTATTCATCAAAATTATTGACATAACACAAATCCCTGTGGAACATCACTATTCACCAGCAACTAAGCAGTAAACGTTACCTTTATTCCCACTGTTTGTCTCTTGCCAATCAGCCACTGCATTATCGATGCGAGTATATTCTCTGTAATACCACGGGTAAGTAGCCGCTTCTGTGGGACCTTGTCAAAGGTCTTCAGAAAATCCAGATTATCAGCATCAACGGATTCTCCTTTGTCAATGCTGATTGCTATTTCTTCAAAGAATTCCAACTGATTTGCCAGATCTAAGATTGTCCCTTGAGACGAAACAAGCAGCTGAGTTGTGCAGCGGACCAACAGTCCTTGAAGTTCTTGTGGTCTTGTGATCATATAAAACACATGAAGCAGAGAGAGAGAAACAAAACTCCTTTAGTTTGCCCCGAGAGGACGCAGCGTTCAAATGCTTTGCCAACTTGATGATGGCTCCAGACCTGGACTTGCAGAGTTTAGAAGAATGAAACAAATCGAAAATTGAAAGCACAGAAAACACAGTGGAGAGCTGGAGATGGAGATGAGAGAGTTGTTTGTGTGTGTGGTGCATGCGGTTGTGTCTTTTGTGTCTGTATGTGCCCGTGTCTGTGTGTGCGTACGTGTGTTTCTGTCTCTATGTGTCGTCTCTGCGTGCTAGTATGCATGTGAGTGTCTGTGTGTGTATTTGAGTCTGTGTCCGTGTTTGTAACTATTAATGTGTGTCAGTGTGTATGTGCTGTATATGTGTTTGTGCGTGCATGTGTGTGTAACTCTAACTGTGTGTCTGTGTTTCCTGTATGTCAATATGAGCCTCACTGCGCGAGAATGTGTGGCTTGGTGTGTGAGTGTGATTTTGTGAGAGAGTGTATGAGTGTGTGAATGTGTGTGTGTGTGTGTGTGTGTGTATGTGTGTGTGTGTTTGTGTGTGTGTGTGTGTGTTTGTGTGTGAGTGCGTGTCTCACTCTTCCTCCGGATGTGAGTTTGTGAGTTTTTGAGCGTTTGCTCAAATTTGAAATTAAACTTATTCTGACAGTACATATACGTAACCACATACAGCCATGATATTTATTTTCTTGCTGGCATCCACAGTATAACAGAAAAATACAATAGAATCAATAAAAAAACTCCACACAAAGACTGATGAACTCATCATTTTGAGACGATGAGTTGCAGAGGCCTGGAAAATGTGTCCACACGTGTGGGACCTGCTTCCCCAGGGCAGCAGCGAGAAGAGTGGGTCCGAGTGGGTGGGGATGGTTATCATTGATGCTGCTTTTCTGTGGCTGCGCTCCTTGCAGATGTGCTGAATTTCTCTTTGCTGGGCTGGGAAGTGTCCAGCACTTTCTATAGATCTTTCCCTTCTTGGGAATTGGTTTCTGTCCCGGGCTGTGATGCAACCAGTCAGGATACTGTCTAACATGCATTTATTGAAGTTTGACAAAGTTTTGGCCAATAAGCTGAATTTGTGCAAACCTCTCAAGCACTAGATGTGCTGTGTCTTCTCTGTGACAGCACTCATGCGTCAGCTGTCTGGATTAGCAGTACGAAGGCATTTAAAGCCACCGGCCCTGTGGAAGAACATTTGAAATATAAAGTCAGAAGAGCTGTGCGTTGTTAAAGTTTTGTGGCCTTGCGGATTGTTCACAGATATAAACACAAGCTGATTTCCATGTAACTCAGAAGGTGGGGAGTGGAAAGAGGGGGAGGGGCAAAAAGGGTTAAGAGTTGTTTTCTGTTAAAACTTGTCGATAGACTTTGCCGATATCCTGTGTTTATCCAATTCAGTTGCCAGCCTGCAGAACTAAGATTATTGTGCTGACCACATCCCCTCAGTAGAGCGATAATACAGCTGTACAGATGAGATAAGCGTAGACGGGTGGGAATGAACGTTTTGAACTGACTCCTCCGTTCTGACAAGGTCACAGACACTTGTCCGCTACTGGATCCAAACACGAGCTGATTTCCCTCTAACTCAGAGGGTGGAGAGTGGGGGGGGGGGGGACGGTGGGAGGAGAGTTGGGGAAGGAATGTAGGGAGAAGGGGAGGGTGGCAGAGAGAGAAGGCGAGGGAGGGAGAAGAGAGGGGTAAAAGGGTTGTGTGCTGTGAAAGATTTGTGACTTGACAGCCTGTATTTATCCAGTTCTGCAGAACTAAGATTATCGTGTGGACCACGACCCCCCAGTAGGGCGATAATACAGCTGTACAGATGAGATAATTGCAGACGGGTGGGAAAGAACATTCTGAACTAACTCCTCTGTTCTGCTAAGGACACACACACTTGTTTGCTGCTGGATCCAAACACAAGCTGATTTCCCTCTCACCCAGAGTGATGTGGAATCTCAATGATCTTGTGGTAAAATAAATGATTTTCCACAATGACTGTGTGTTTCCTTTTTTATTGCTGCATCGGATCCGGAGTAACAATTATTGACTTTTCCCTTACGGTTGTGCACGGAAAATGGCATCAAAGGCAGGTGCGCTGAGAAACAGACGTGCAGCAGCATCACAGACACATGGCAAAGCCGCGGTCACAACAACATCAACAGACGTTATTCAAACATTTCACAGGAAGGAACTCAAATAGAACAAAAACATTTAGAGCACAGTGGTCAGAGTGTTCACAGTACAACATCGCACTCACAGTGTTCAAAACTAAATTGTCCAGTTCCAGATAAAATGGGAAACCAGCTTCCTGTCCGTAAAAATGAATGCAACTAATCGTCAAAGACAAGAGAAAATCTGCAGATGCTGGAAATCCAAGCAACACACACAGAATACTGGAAGAACTCAGCAGACCCGGCAGTATCTATGGAAAAGAATACTATCGACATTTCGGGTCGAGGCCATTGACAAGACTTGACCTTAGAACATCCAATAGATTTAACACTTCTGATATCAGTCTCACCGGCCTATCATTGTCTGGCTGAGAACAGTAGGTGGTGAATATGTTGAATCCTTTGCCACAGGTGAATGTGTTGGCATGTGATACAGTGTAAAGATGGAGGAAACTGATGGGATCTCGATCACTCAGGGCGTGAATTGTTCCGGGAAGAGGGCAGAAGAATGGACTCGGGAGGGAAATTGGTCAGACATGATGAAATGGCGGAGCATACTCGATGGAACGAATGGCCTGATTCTGTTCCTATGTCTTGTGGTCTAAACACAGATTTACCTCCCCAACTTTTCGGTGAAATCACTCCCTTCATTTGTCCTTTGCCTCTGATATTCCTCCTGGCACTTATCCCTGAAAGTGAGAGAAATACTACACCTGCTCATTCATCTCCTCCATTCATCGCCCAAAGATGTTCTTCCAGGTGAGGCAACACTTCCTCTAATGCATCCGCCGCTCCTGATGCAGCCTTCTATATATTGGTGAGACCCGGCGTAAATTGGGGGGATCCTTTTGTTTAGCACTTCCTGTTCAGCTGCCAAAAGTGGAACTTACCTGTGCCCAAAAAAATGTATTCCTATCCTCATTCCCGTTCCAACATGTCGGTCCATGGCTGCCTCTTATTCCTGATGAAGCCCACCTCCGGCTGGAAAAAACAACACCTTATATTTTCTTTATATAACCTCCAAACAGATGTCATGAGTAGCGATTTATCCTTCCAGTCAACTTTATCCTTCCCCTTCCCTTCATCTTCTTTCCCCCAATCTGGCTCTTCTTCTCACCTGAATATCACCTCCCACTGTTGCCACTCCTCCTTCCATTTATTTCATGAACTACCCTCTCCTCTCCAATCAGATGCCTTACTCTCCAGCCCTTAATCGTTCCCACCCAATGGACATCATCAATCACATCACATCTTTCCTCCTTTTTCTGCCCCGCATTTTTATTTTGGTCTTTCCCCTTCCATTCCAATCGTGAAAAAGTGTCTCAGCTCGAAAGGTAAGCTGCTGATTTATTCCTATAGACGGTGCCTCACCCGCTAAGTTCCTCCAGCAATTTCTGTGTGTAACCTTTCCACCTAGTGGTGTCCTGCTGGAATGGCAGGTCCTCTGTGCAGAACACTCTCACCCGGAGGTTTTCTGCCGCCATGGCCGCTCCCTTGTTGAAAACACTCCCACCCGGTGGTACCCTGCCACAATCACAGGTCCGCTGTGGACAACACTCAACAGTTAACAGACGGCAGTCAACGCTTTGTGAAATGACACTTCATCAGGACTGGAAAGGACGGGGAAAGATGATAGAATGATAAATTGATGAAAGTGGTAGAAATACAAGCTGGCAGATGAGGGACAAGGTTGGGGGGAGGGGATGGAACTGAACTCAGAGGCTGGGAGATAGTTGGAAAAGTTAACGAGCTGCAGGAGAAGGAATCTAATAGAGGAGTAGAGTGGAACATTGAGGAAAGGAAGGGTGGGTGGAACCAGAGAAAGCTGATGGGCAGGCGAGAAGATATGGGGTGAACGGGTGAATAGTAACATACAAAATTGCTGTAGGATCTCAGCAGGCTCTGCAGCATCTTTGAAAAGGAGTACGGACAGTCGATGTTTCCAGCTGAGACAACAGCAGGACTGGTAGAATAACAATGAGGAGTCAGGTTGAGAGGCTGTGGGGATAATGGGGAGAAAGACAAGGTGACAGGTGCAACCGGAAGGAGGGTGTAGCGGTGAAGAAAAGAAGGCAATGGAAGAAAGAAAAAAGGGCTGCAGCACCAGATGGAGGCGATGCCCATCTGTCCTCTCTCAGATTCCCCTTTTCCGGTCCTGTATCACTCACCAATCAACTTCCCAACTCTTCACTATTCTGACATGGATACAATTGATAAAATGCCTGAATACAATTTGACTTTTATCGCTCCCTCAGCGACTGCAAACTGTCCAGGCCCTGACTAAGCAAAGCAGTCCAAAACCATAATGATGCATCAAACCGGGTTCACAGTTAGGATGAGGTTTTGGTGTTGGTGGGCAGTGCGCTTTTCCCTTCAAACCGAGCAATGTGAATTTCTGCCAAAACCTTCAACATTTGTCTCACCTGCCATTAGAGCATCCGGGTGATCTTTTATAAACCAGAGACGTGAAGCAATGTTAAAGAGGATTGCAGTGTTCACAAACTTTCTAGCACCACTCTAAACCTGGCCCTCACAGCCACAGAAACCCTGGCCCACATACCGTCACAACACCTGACACTCACAGCCACAGAAAACCTGGTCCACACAATGTCACAACACCGGACCCTCACAGTCAAAGAAAACCTGGTCCACACAACATCACAACACCTGACCCTCACAGCCAGAGAAACCCTGGCCCACACACCGTCACAACACCTGACACTCCCAGCCACAGAAACCCTGGTTCACACACCGTCACAACACCTGACCCTCACAGCCACAGAAACCCTGGCCCAAACACCGTCACAACACCAGACCCTCACAGCCACAGAAACCCTGGTTCACACACCGTCACAACAACTGACCCTAACAGTTACAGAAACCCTGGCCCAAACACCGTCACAACACCTGACCCTCACAGCCTCAGAAACCCTGGCACACACACCGTCAGAGCACCTGACCCTCACAGCCACAGAAACCCTGGTCCACACACAGTCACACCACCTGACCCTCACAGCCACAGAAACCCTGGCCCACACACCGTCACAACACCTGACCCTCACAGCCACAGAAACCCTGGTCCACACACCGTCACACCACCTGACCCTCACAGCCACAGAAACCCTGGCCCACACACCGTCACAACACCTGACCCTCACAGTCACAGAAACCCTGGCCCACACAGTCACACCACCTGACCCTCACAGCCACAGAAACCCTGGTCCACACACCGTCACAACACATGACCTTCACAGCCACAGAAACCCTGGTCCACACACCGTCACAACACCTGACCCTCACAGTCACAGAAACCCTGGTACACACACCGTCACAACACCTGACCCTCACAGTCACAGCAACCCTGGTTCACACACCGTCACAACACAGGACCCTCACAGCCACAGAAACCCTGGTCCACACACCGTCACAACACCTGACCTTCACAGCCACAGAAACCCTGGTCCACACACCGTCACAACACCGGACCCTCACAGCCACAGAAACCCTGGCCCACACACCGTCACAACACCGGACCCTCACAGCCACAGAAACCCTGGCCCACACACCGTCTCAAAACCTGACCCTCAGAGCCACAGAAACCCTGGTCCACACACCGTCACAACTCCTGACCCACACAGCCACGGAAACCCCGGCCCACACACCGTCACAACACCTGACCCTCACAGCCACAGAAACCCTGGCCCACACACCGTCACAACACCTGACCTTCACAGTTACAGAAACCCTGGCCCAAACACCGTCACAACACCTGACCCTCACAGCCACAGAAACCCTGGCACACACACCGTCAGAGCACCTGACCCTCACAGCCTCAAAAACCCTGGTCCAGACACTGTCACAACACCTGACGCTCACAGCCACAGAAACCCTGGCCCACTCACCGTCACAACACCTGACCCTCACAGCCACAGAAACCCTGGTCCACACACCGTCACACCACCTGACCCTCACAGCCACAGAAACCCTGGCCCACACACCGTCACAACACCTGACCCTCACAGCCACAGAAACCCTGGCCCACACACCGTCACAACACCTGACCCTCACAGTCACAGAAACCCTGGCCCACACAGTCACACCACCTGACCCTCACAGCCACAGAAACCCTGGTCCACACACCGTCACAACACCTGACCTTCACAGCCACAGAAACCCTGGTCCACACACCGTCACAACACCTGACCCTCACAGTCACAGAAACCCTGGTACACAAACCGTCACAACACCTCACCCTCACAGTCACAGAAACCCTGGTTCACACACCGTCACAACACAGGCCCTCACAGCCACAGAAACCCTGGTCCACACACCGTCACAACACCTGACCTTCACAGCCACAGAAACCCTGGTCCACACACCGTCACAACACCGGACCCTCACAGCCACAGAAACCCTGGCCCACACACCGTCACAACACCGGACCCTCACAGCCACAGAAACCCTGGCCCACACTCCGTCTCAAAACCTGACCCTCACAGCCACAGAAACCCTGGTCCACACACCGTCACAACACCTGACCCACAAAGCCACGGAAACCCCCGACCACACACCGTCACAACACCTGACACTCACAGCCACAGAAACCCTGGCCCACACACCGTCACAACACCTGACCTTCACAGCCACTGAAACCCTGGGCCACACACCGTCACAACACCTGACCCTCACAGCCACTGAAACCCTGGCCCACACACCGTCAGAACACCTGACCCTCACAGCCACAGAAACCCTGGTCCACACACTGTCACAACACCTGAACCTCACACCCACAGAAACCCTGGTACACACACCGTCACAACACCTGACCCTCACAGCCACAGAAACACTGGTCCACACACCGTCACACCACCTGACCCTCACAGCCACAGAAACTCTGGTACACACCGTCACAACACATGACCCTCACAGTTACAGAAACCCTGGTCCACACACCGTCACAACACCTGACCCTCACAGTCACAGAAACCCTGGTCCACACACCGTCACAACATCTGACCCTCACAGCCACTGAAACCCTGGCCCACACACCGTCACAACACCTGACCCTCACAGTCACAGAAACCCTGGCCCACACACCGTCACAACACCTGACCCTCACAGCCACAGAAACCCTGGTCCACACACCGTCAAAACACCTGACCCTCACAGCCACAGAAACCCTGGTCCACTAACCGTCACAACACCGGACCCTCACAGCCACAGAAACCCTGGCCCACACACCGTCAAAACACCTGACCCTCACAGCCACAGAAACCCTGGTCCACACACCGTCACAACACCTGACCTTCACAGCCACAGAAACCCTGGTCCACACACCGTCACAACACCGGACCCTCACAGCCACAGAAACCCTGGCCCACACACCGTCACAACACCGGACCCTCACAGCCACAGAAACCCTGGCCCACACACCGTCTCAAAACCTGACCCTCAGAGCCACAGAAACCCTGGTCCACACACCGTCACAACTCCTGACCCACACAGCCACGGAAACCCCGGCCCACACACCGTCACAACACCTGACCCTCACAGCCACAGAAACCCTGGCCCACACACCGTCACAACACCTGACCTTCACAGTTACAGAAACCCTGGCCCAAACACCGTCACAACACCTGACCCTCACAGCCACAGAAACCCTGGCACACACACCGTCAGAGCACCTGACCCTCACAGCCTCAAAAACCCTGGTCCAGACACTGTCACAACACCTGACCCTCACAGCCACAGAAACCCTGGCCCACTCACCGTCACAACACCTGACCCTCACAGCCACAGAAACCCTGGTCCACACACCGTCACACCACCTGACCCTCACAGCCACAGAAACCCTGGCCCACACACCGTCACAACACCTGACCCTCACAGCCACAGAAACCCTGGCCCACACACCGTCACAACACCTGACCCTCACAGTCACAGAAACCCTGGCCCACACAGTCACACCACCTGACCCTCACAGCCACAGAAACCCTGGTCCACACACCGTCACAACACCTGAC
The DNA here is from genome assembly GCF_030144855.1 of Hypanus sabinus. Lineage (NCBI taxonomy): Eukaryota > Metazoa > Chordata > Chondrichthyes > Myliobatiformes > Dasyatidae > Hypanus > Hypanus sabinus. The sequence continues at coordinate 1,008,996 of NW_026779004.1, forward strand.
CTTCACAGCCACAGAAACCCTGGTCCACACACCGTCACAACACCTGACCCTCACAGTCACAGAAACCCTGGTACACAAACCGTCACAACACCTGACCCTCACAGTCACAGAAACCCTGGTTCACACACCGTCACAACACAGGACCCTCACAGCCACAGAAACCCTGGTCCACACACCGTCACAACACCTGACCTTCACAGCCACAGAAACCCTGGTCCACACACCGTCACAACACCGGACCCTCACAGCCAAAGAAACCCTGGCCCACACACCGTCACAACACCGGACCCTCACAGCCACAGAAACCCTGGCCCACACTCCGTCTCAAAACCTGACCCTCACAGCCACAGAAACCCTGGTCCACACACCGTCACAACACCTGACCCACACAGCCACGGAAACCCCCGACCACACACCGTCACAACACCTGACACTCACAGCCACAGAAACCCTGGCCCACACACCGTCACAACACCTGACCTTCACAGCCACTGAAACCCTGGGCCACACACCGTCACAACACCTGACCCTCACAGCCACTGAAACCCTGGCCCACACACCGTCAGAACACCTGACCCTCACAGCCACAGAAACCCTGGTCCACACACTGTCACAACACCTGAACCTCACACCCACAGAAACCCTGGTACACACACCGTCACAACACCTGACCCTCACAGCCACAGAAACACTGGTCCACACACCGTCACACCACCTGACCCTCACAGCCACAGAAACTCTGGTACACACCGTCACAACACATGACCCTCACAGTTACAGAAACCCTGGTCCACACACCGTCACAACACCTGACCCTCACAGTCACAGAAACCCTGGTCCACACACCGTCACAACATCTGACCCTCACAGCCACTGAAACCCTGGCCCACACACCGTCACAACACCTGACCCTCACAGTCACAGAAACCCTGGCCCACACACCGTCACAACACCTGACCCTCACAGCCACAGAAACCCTGGTCCACACATCGTCAAAACACCTGACCCTCACAGCCACAGAAACCCTGGTCCACTAACCGTCACAACACCGGACCCTCACAGCCACAGAAACCCTGGCCCACACACCGTCAAAACACCTGACCCTCACAGCCACAGAAACCCTGGTCCACTCACCGTCACAACACCGGACCCTCACAGCCACAGAAACCCTGGCCCAAACACCGTCACAACACCTGACCCTCACAGCCACAGAAACCCTGGTCCACACACCGTCACAACACCTGACCCTCACAGCCAGAGAAACCCTGGCCCACACACCGTCACAACACCTGACCCTCACAGCCACAGAAACCCTGGCCCACACACCGTCACAACACCTGACCCTCACAGCCACTGAAACCCTGATCCACATACCGTCACAACACCTGACCCTCACAGCCACAGAAACCGTGGCCCACACACCGTCACAACACCTGACCCTCACAGCCACAGAAACCCTGGCACACACACCGTCACAGCTCCTGACCCTCACAGCCACAGAAACCTTGGTCCACGCACCGTCACAACACCTGACCCTCACAGCCACAGAAACCCTGGTACACACACCGTCACAACACCTGACCCTCACAGCCTCAAAAACCCTGGTACACACACCGTCACAACACCTGACCCTCACAGCCACAGAAACCCTGGTCCACACACCGTCACAACACCTGATCCTCACAGCCTCAAAAACCCTGGTACACACACCGTCACAACACCTGACCCTGACAGCCTCAAAAACCCTGGTACACACAACGTCACAGCACCTGACCCTCACAGCCACAGAAACCTTGGTCCACGCACCGTCACAACACCTGACCCTCACAGCCACAGAAACCCTGGTCCACACACCGTCACAACACCTGACCCTCACAGCCTCAAAAACCCTGGTACACACACCGTCACAACACCTGACCCTCACAGCCACAGAAACCCTGGTCCACACACCGTCACAACACCTGATCCTCACAGCCTCAATAACCCTGGTACACACACCGTCACAACACCTGACCCTCACAGCCTCAAAAACCCTGGTACACACACCGTCACAACACCTGACCCTCACAGCCACAGAAACCCTGGCCCACACACCGTCAAAACACCTGACCCTCACAGCCACTGAAACCCTGGTCCACACACCGTCACAACACCTGACCCTAACAGTTACAGTAACCCTGGTCCACACACCGTCACAACACCTGACCCTCACAGCCACAGAAACCCTGGTCCACACACCGTCACAACATCTGACCCTCACAGTCACAGAAATCCTGGTCCACACACCGTCACACCACCTGACCCTCACAGCCACAGACACCCTGGCCCACACACCGTCAAAACACCTGACCCTCACAGCCACAGAAACCCTGGTCCACTCACCGTCACAACACCGGACCCTCACAGCCACAGAAACCCTGGCCCACACACCGTCAAAACACCTGACCCTCACAGCCACAGAAACCCTGGTCCACTCACCGTCACAACACCGGACCCTCACAGCCACAGAAACCCTGGCCCAAACACCGTCACAACACCTGACCCTCACAGCCACAGAAACCCTGGTCCACACACCGTCACAACACCTGACCCTCACAGCCAGAGAAACCCTGGCCCACACACCGTCACAACACCTGACCCTCACAGCCACAGAAATCCTGGCCCACACACCGTCACAACACCTGACCCTCACAGCCACTGAAACCCTGATCCACATACCGTCACAACACCTGACCCTCACAGCCACAGAAACCCTGGCCCACACACCGTCACAACACCTGACCCTCACAGCCACAGAAACCCTGGCCCACACACCGTCACAGCTCCTGACCCTCACAGCCACAGAAACCTTGGTCCACGCACCGTCACAACACCTGACCCTCACAGCCACAGAAACCCTGGTCCACACACCGTCACAACACCTGACCCTCACAGCCTCAAAAACCCTGGTACACACACCGTCACAACACCTGACCCTCACAGCCACAGAAACCCTGGTCCACACACCGTCACAACACCTGATCCTCACAGCCTCAAAAACCCTGGTACACACACCGTCACAGCACCTGACCCTGACAGCCTCAAAAACCCTGGTACACACACCGTCACAGCACCTGACCCTCACAGCCACAGAAACCTTGGTCCACGCACCGTCACAACACCTGACCCTCACAGCCACAGAAACCCTGGTCCACACACCGTCACAACACCTGACCCTCACAGCCTCAAAAACCCTGGTACACACACCGTCACAACACCTGACCCTCACAGCCACAGAAACCCTGGTCCACACACCGTCACAACACCTGATCCTCACAGCCTCAAAAACCCTGGTACACACACCGTCACAACACCTGACCCTCACAGCCTCAAAAACCCTGGTACACACACCGTCACAACACCTGACCCTCACAGCCATAGAAACCCTGGTCCACACACCGCCACAACACCTGACCCTCACAGCCACAGAAACCCTGGCCCACACACCGTCACAACACCTGACCCTCACAGCCACAGAAACCCTGGTCCACACACCGTCTGAACACCGGACACTCACAGCCGCAGAAACCCTGGCCCACACACCGTCACAACACCAGACCCTCACAGCCACAGAAACCCTGGCCCACACACCGTCACAACACCTGACCCTCACAGTCACATAAACCCCGGCCCACACACCGTCACAGCACCTCACCCTCACTGCCACAGAAACCCTGGTCCACACACCGTCACAACACCTGACCCTCACAGCCACAGAAACCCTGGTCCACACACCGTCACAACACCTGACCCTCCCAGCCACAGAAACCCTGGCCCACACACCGTCACAGCACCTGACCTACTCACCCTTCAACCGTTGCCGAGCCATCAACGATAAGCACCACATCGGCGTAGTTGTAAACATAAACATAAACGGACGAGGAGGATCCCAGTGAAGGTAAGTGTTGACTTGGTGATGAAGACTTGGGGCGGAGCAACATGGCAGGTTTGCGTGTTGACGATGAACGTCCAATCATGAGTTCAGGAAAGACCAGATAATTTCCCATTTCACGCATAATTGGCATTGGTGAGGCCAAATTTACAGTATTGTGTACCGTTCTGGTCACTGGATTATCGGAAAGATATCAACAAAATAGAAAGAGTACAGAGGTGATTTACTAGAATGTTACCAGTGTTTTAGCACCTAAATTACAGAAACAAGGTTGAATAGGTTAGATCATTATTCTTGGGAGCGCAGAAGGTTGGGGGGGGGGGGTTGGGTACTTGACAAAGGTATTTAAAATTATGATGGGATAGATAGAGTTGACGTGGATAGGCTTTTTTCCACTGAGAGCAGGAGAGATTCAAATAAGGGGACATGAGTTGAGTGTTAAGGGGCAAAACTTTAGGGGTGACACGAGAGGGAACCTCTTTACTCAGAGAGTGTTAGCTGTGTGGAACGAGCGTCCAGTAGAAGGGGTAGAGCCAGGTTTGATATTGCCATTTAAAAAAAAATGGATAGGTATATGGACAGGAAAGGAATGGAGGATTATGGGCTGAGTGCAGGTAGCTGGGACTACGTGAGAGTTCAGCACGGACTAGAAGGGCCGAAATGGCCTGTTTCCGAGCTGTAATTTTTACATGGTTATATAATTGCACCTAATCAATGTGACAGGCTTTTCATTATCCTTTTCCACGGGATGGCAATAAAAAAAATCAAGGAATCACAGAAAATATGTCACCCCTGAACCCCAGGTTACAGGGTTAATTGACACTGAATATCCAGTAAATGCTATAATTTACTCTCGGGTACACACGCCCCCGACAGACACTGATTTATCTTAAACCTCAGAGAAAAACAAATGCAGGGAGGTTACATCTTACTGCGAGGTGAAGCCACATAACTTGACCTCAAAGCATAATGTACTCCCCAAATGTTCAAAATAAAAACTAACAGCGGGGTCTTACATACCCTAATGCTCAAAGTGGCAAGCCTTTCATTACCCTGGACCATGGAGGAAACACAACCTCCATAAATGCCCACTCACAACCACACAGTGTGGTCCCCACGCCACCAGAAACGATGGCACACTCACGCCTACACATTGCACGCATTTCCTATAATCAACATCCACCACAACACGATCGATAAGTAACAGACGCGTCACTTTACCATATTAATAACCTTCAACCCTGAAAAAGATGTCCGGTAAATCACAATAAAGGCAGGCGTGGGACCTGGTTAATCAATGCTTCGGCCAGATCAAAGTTTCAGGGTTGTCTGTTCCTAAATCCCCAGTAACAAGATCAAGAAATCCAAGAGGTATAATTTTCCTAATGTCCGCGCAATTACTCCCTCACTCTATCTCTAACCCCGGCCACGCAGCACCCGAAGCCCTCTGATAATCTCACATGCGCAGTCTATTCTCCGAAAGTAAGAATCATTTTAATGAGTTCACACATTACCTGCGTTCATCTTCTGAGAATTCAAAGTTCACTCTCGACTTATGATCAAAGTATTTAGTAATGAAGTCAGCTTTATATTCGACACACACCCAAATCAGGACGGAATCTTAAAGCCCCGTTCATCCATAATTGCCGATAGACTCATAAATCTGTGCACACCACCAAATCCGTGTGCAATCCCAATTCCTCCTACAGTTCCACATGTACATTAGATTATCCCAGGGTAAGAATTATTTCAACCGTTCACAAAGCAGCTGGCGTAAATTATAGAACAAATTCACCATTCAATGTGCAATTATCAAAAAGGTTTCCATAACTGAGAAAACCCGATTGGTCACAGCCTTTTATATTCGCCATACCACGATATAAAAAGACTGCCTCCACTGTAAAGTAGCAAGAAGACTGTTGAAGGTTCATAGTTGTTGTTGTTCGTCCTTCGCAGTCGAAGGCGACCACGACTTCTGTCAGGTGGAGGGTTTGTGACTGTGGGTCCGGAGGTGACTGGTGAGGCCAATCCGGGACCTGAGAGCTCGCCCACATGTGGGACACATGAGGGTAGGTGCTGCAGTGGAAGTGGAGGCAGTTCGATTCTCTGAGCCTCTGCGGTGCGTCTGATTTCTGCTGAAAACTCTCCTTTAGTGGTCCTGCTCCACCAGGTTGGGCGGTCCGGAGCAAGCGATTCCCAGCTGCTGGGATTGATGTTGAGGTCTTTGAGGGACACTTTGAGGCAGTCTTTGAAACGTTTCTTCTGCCCTCCAACTGAGCGCTTGCCCTGGCACAGCTCTCCATACAGCAGCTGTTTTGGTAGTCGACTGTCAGACATCCTGACGACATGGCCAGCCCATCTGGTGTCGGAGGGTGCAGATACTGTGGGTGCTAGCCCGCTCCAGGACCTCAATGTCTGCGACTTTGTCCTGCCATCGTATGTGGAGAAGGCTGCGGAGGCAGCTCAAGTGGAAGTGGTTGAGCTGTTTAGCGTGTCTGCTGTAGACAGTCCAGGTCTCGCTGGGATAGAGGAGGGTGGTGAGAACTACTGCTCGGTAGACCGTCAGCTGAGTCCTCTCCGCTCCCATACATCCTCACGAAGTCTCCCAAAGTCTCTTTTTAAAAGAATCATTTTAAACAGTTCACAATATCGCTTCCTCCACCGTCAAAAAGTTCTATCTATGTACTCTCAACGTATTTACTAATGAAACACGCTTTAGATTCGTCACAAACATCCACATCTACCGGTACCCCTAAAGCGGATACACTCATACTCGCCATGTACATCCCCAAATCTGTGTAGACCCCCAAAGACGAGCGACCCAGTACATGCTCAATAGGTTACCCCAGTAAAAGAAACATTTCAAACAGTTCACAATATAGCTTACACCACATTAAATGTAGCAAGAACATTTTTTCAACTTCCAAAGTTATTATTTAAGTATCCGTACACGGAACAACCTTGATATTTGTCATCACCCCAAAAATTCACCAACATCCAGAAATCGGTGTACACCCCCAAATCAGTTCTCATCCAAAATCCGTGGGCACTTCCAACCCGCCAACATTTCCCACTTACACATTAGATTATGCCAGAGAGAGAGAAAAAATCAAATAGTTCACAAAATGGCAGCAACCAACTTAAAATCAGAGTCAAAACAAACTGTAGTTTAAAGTGCATTTATAGATGGAGCCTGTTTGCGGTAGTCCACTGTGGATCGCTGAATATAATTTGTGAATGATTTGAGCCCCAACTTGTGCACAGAATTGGAGCGACTGTAGTATGCATACACCGGACGTACGAGGTAATTGAAAGATGTATGGGACTGCCACCGAGGGCAGCCCAGGCAAGCAGAGGGTTTCATTGTTGGGGCTCGTCCGGGATGGAGTGTCTGAGCTGCTGTGTGATTGCCCTGAGCATTGAGCAAGTGGGTCTGTGTGTTTAAACCTGAGTTAAACAATTGTCCGTCAAGTGATTGAGAGACGGGATTATGAAGGCTGCAGGGATTGAATGTTGTTGCGAATCGAAGAGATTACCTGTAGCTAATGCTTGTGTTTGGAATGGAATGGATATCCGTCGCCCATATTAAATGAGACTTATGATTATAAGTACCGTTAGAGCATCAGCAACAGTCGCGATCATGGAGCGAGGATTTGACAAAATGGCAGGCAAAGATTTCGCTTGAGCTTATACTAGCGCTTTCGTTAGGGCAGTAGATCTGTCCGGTGCTCTTGCGGCCCCGGGAGCGGGGGTGGGTCGTGGGCCCTTCATCCTTTCGAGAAGAGGGGAGTGAAGGCGAGGCTGACGAATCGGAAGCCGAGATTCCTGTCGCTGTGCGCGGAAACTTTAAAGAAAAGCTGCTGTCGTTTCGGCGGAGTGAGGGGAGGGTGTGGCCCGATGTGGAAGAGCGAATGGGACCTCCAGCGAAGGGTGACAGTTCTGCGTTGTATCTGGCCTCAGCTGCCGGATAAATGGCCGTACGCACCGGCGGAGAGTCCCGGTTATCGGAGAGTGAGGAATTTCCCGGGAAGGAAGCGCACCTCACAGAGTGAGGAGGAATATGAGACTTGGGCGGAGCAACTCCTCAGACGAGGATCAATTGCCGCGCTTTTCATGTGAAAAGACAGCGACTGAAGAGAGCCTGAGAAGTCCGACTGCTGAGGCTGTGAGCCCCTGAAAGACGGAGACTTTGACCACTGCCGCGGGTATATGCCAGCGCTGAAAGACGGAGGCTTTGACCACTGCCGCGGGTACATGCCAGCGCTGAAAGACGGAGCCTTTGACCACTGCCGCGGGTACAGGCAAGCGCTGACAGACGGAGCCTTTGACCACTGCCGCGGGTACACGCAAGCGCTGAAAGACGGAGCCTTTGACCACTGCCGCGGGTACATGCAAGCGCTGAAAGACGGGGCCTTTGACCACTGCCGCGGGTACATGCAAGCGCTGAAAGACGGAGCCTTTGACCACTGCCGCGGGTACAGGCAAGCGCTGAAAGACGGAGACTTTGACCACTGCCGCGGGTACACGCAAGCGCTGAAAGACGGAGCCTTTGACCACTGCCGCGGGCCCATGCAAGCGCTGACAGACGGAGCCTTTGACCACTGCCGCGGGTGCACGCAAGCGCTGAAAGACGGAGCCTTTGACCACTGCCGCGGGTACACGCAAGCTCTGACAGACGGAGCCTTTGACCACTGCCGCGTGTACACGCAAGCGCTGAAAGACGGAGCCTTTGACCACTGCCGCGGGTCCATGCAAGCGCTAAAAGACGGGGCCTTTGACCACTGCCGCGGGTACAAGCAAGCGCTGAAAGACGGAGACGTTGACCACTGCCGCGGGTACCAGCAAGCGCTGAAAGACGGAGCCTTTGACCACTGCCGCGGGTACACGCAAGCGGTGAAATACGGAGCCTTTGACCACTGCCGCGGGTACAGGCAAGCGCTGAAAGACGGAGCCTTTGATCACTGCCGCGGGTACACGCAAGCGCTGAAAGACGGAGCCTTTGAACACTGCCGCGGGTACTCGCAAGCGCTGAAAGATGGAGATTTTGACCACTGCCGCGGGTACATGCAAACGCTGAAAGATGGTGATTTTGACCACTGCCGCGGGTAATCGCAAGCGCTGAAAGACGGAGCCTTTGACCACTGCCGCGGGTACAGGCAAGCGCTGACAGACGGAGCCTTTGACCACTGCCGCGGGTACACGCAAGCGCTGAAAGACGGAGCCTTTGACCACTGCCGCGGGTACAGGCAAGCGCTGACAGACGGAGCCTTTGACCACTGCCGCGGGTACACGCAAGCGCTGAAAGACGGAGCCTTTGACCACTGCCGCGGGTACAAGCAAGCGCTGACAGACGGAGCCTTTGACCACTGCCGCGGGTACACGCAAGCGCTGAAAGACGGAGACTTTGACCACTGCCGCGGGTACACGCAAGCGCTGAAAGACGGAGACTTTGACCACTGCCGCGGGTACACGCAAGCGCTGAAAGACGGAGCCTTTGACCACTGCCGCGGGTACATGCAAGCGCTGAAAGATGGAGATTTTGACCACTGCCGCGGGTACACGCAAGCGCTGACAGACGGAGCCTTTGACCACTGCCGCGGGTACACGCAAGCGCTGAAAGACGGAGCCTTTGACCACTGCCGCGTGTACACGCAAGCGCTGAAAGACGGAGCCTTTGACCACTGCCGCGGGTACATGCAAGCGCTAAAAGACGGGGCCTTTGACCACTGCCGCGGGTACAAGCAAGCGCTGAAAGACGGAGACTTTGACCACTGCCGCGGGTACCAGCAAGCGCTGAAAGACGGAGCCTTTGACCACTGCCGCGGGTACTCGCAAGCGCTGAAAGATGGAGATTTTGACCACTGCCGCGGGTACACGCAAGCGCTGAAAGACGGAGACTTTGACCACTGCCGCGGGTACATGCAAGCGCTGAAAGACGGAGCCTTTGACCACTGCCGCGGGTACATGCAAGCGCTGAAAGACGGGGCCTTTGACCACTGCCGCGAGTACACGCAAGCGTTGACAGACGGAGCCTTGACCACTGCTGCGGGTACAGGCAAGCGCTGAAAGACGGAGACTTTGACCACTGCAGCGGGTACACGCAAGCGCTGAAAGACGGAGCCTTTGAACACTGCCGCGGGTACATGCAAGCGCTGAAATACGGAGCCTTTGACCATTGCACCGGGTACATGCAAGCGCTGAAAGACGGGGCCTTTGACCACTGCCGCAGGTACATGCAAGCGCTGAAAGACGGAGCCTTTGACCATTGCACCGGGTACATGCAAGTGCTGAAAGACGGAGCCTTTGACCACTGCCGCGGGTACACGCCAGCGCTGAAAGATGGAGAATTTGACCACTGCCGCGGGTACCAGCAAGCGCTGAAAGACGGAGGCTTTGACCACTGCCGCGGGTACATGCCAGCGCTGAAAGACGGAGCCTTTGACCACTGCCGTGGGTACACGCAAGCGCTGACAGACGGAGCCTTTGACCACTGCCGCGGGTACAGGCAAGCGCTGACAGACGGAGCCTTTGACCACTGCCGCGGGTACACGCAAGCGCTGAAAGACGTAGCCTTTGACCACTGCCGCGGGTACAAGCAAGCGCTGAAAGACGGAGACTTTGAACACTGCCGCGGGTACACGCAAGCGCTGAAAGACGGAGCCTTTGACCACTGCCGCGGGTACAAGCAAGCGCTGAAAGACGGAGCCTTTGACCACTGCCGCGGGTACAGGCAAGCGCTGAAAGACGGAGCCTTTGACCACTGCCGCGGGTACAGGCAAGCGCTGACAGACGGAGCCTTTGACCACTGCCGCGTGTACACGCAAGCGCTGAAAGACGGAGCCTTTGACCGCTGCCGCGGGTACATGCAAGCGCTAAAAGATGGGGCCTTTGACCACTGCCGCGGGTACAAGCAAGCGCTGAAAGACGGAGACTTTGACCACTGCCGCGGGTACCAGCAAGCGCTGAAAGACGGAGCCTTTGACCACTGCCGCGGGTACTCGCAAGCGCTGAAAGATGGAGATTTTGACCACTGCCGCGGGTACACGCAAGCGCTGAAAGACGCAGCCTTTGACCACTGCCGCGTGTACACGCAAGCGCTGACAGACGGAGCCTTTGACCACTGCCGCGTGTACACGCAAGCGCTGAAAGACGGAGCCTTTGACCACTGCCGCGGGTACATGCAAGCGCTAAAAGACGGGGCCTTTGACCACTGCCGCGGGTACAAGCAAGCGCTGAAAGACGGGGACTTTGACCACTGCCGCGGGTACCAGCAAGCGCTGAAAGACGGAGCCTTTGACCACTGCCGCGGGTACTCTCAAGCGCTGAAAGATGGAGATTTTGACCACTGCCGCGGGTACACGCAAGCGCTGAAAGACGGAGTCTTTGACCACTGCCGCGGGTACATGCAAGCGCTGAAAGACGGAGCCTTTGACCACTGCCGCGGGTACATGCAAGCGCTGAAAGACGGGGCCTTTGACCACTGCCGCGAGTACACGCAAGCGTTGACAGACGGAGCCTTTGACCACTGCTGCGGGTACAGGCAAGCGCTGAAAGACGGAGACTTTGACCACTGCCGCGGGTACACGCAAGCGCTGAAAGACGGAGCCTTTGAACAGTGCCGCGGGTACATGCAAGCGCTGAAAGACGGAGCCTTTGACCATTGCACCGGGTACATGCAAGCGCTGAAAGACGGGGCCTTTGACCACTGCCGCAGGTACATGCAAGCGCTGAAAGACGGAGCCTTTGACCATTGCACCGGGTACATGCAAGTGCTGAAAGACGGAGCCTTTGACCACTGCCGCGGGTACACGCAAGCGCTGAAAGACGGAGCCTTTGACCACTGCCGCGGGTAAAATCAAGCGCTGAAAGACGGAGCCTTTGACCATTGCACCGGGTACATGCAAGTGCTGAAAGACGGAGCCTTTGACCACTGCCGCGGGTACACGCAAGCGCTGAAAGACGGAGCCTTTGACCACTGCCGCGGGTACACGCAAGCGCTGAAAGATGGAGACTTTGACCACTGCCGCGGGTACACGCAAGCGTTGAAAGACGGAGCCTTTGACCACTGCCGCGGGTACATGCAAGCGCTGAAAGACGGAGCCTTTGACCACTGCCGCGGGTACATGCAAGCGCTGAAAGACGGGGCCTTTGACCACTGCCGCGAGTACACGCAAGCGCTGACAGACGGAGCCTTTGACCACTGCTGCGGGTACAGGCAAGCGCTGAAAGACGGGGCCTTTGACCACTGCCGCGGGTACACGCAAGCGCTGAAAGACGGAGCCTTTGACCACTGCCGCGGGTACTCGCAAGCGCTGAAAGATGGAGATTTTGACCACTGCCGCGGGTACACGCAAGCGCTGAAAGACGGAGCCTTTGACCACTGCCGCGGGTACAGGCAAGCGCTGACAGACGGAGCCTTTGACCACTGCCGCGTGTACACGCAAGCGCTGAAAGACGGAGCCTTTGACCACTGCCGCGGGTACATGCAAGTGCTAAAAGACGGGGCCTTTGACCACTGCCGCGGGTACAAGCAAGCGCTGAAAGACGGAGACTTTGACCACTGCCGCGGGTACCAGCAAGCGCTGAAAGACGGAGCCTTTGACCACTGCCGCGGGTACTCGCAAGCGCTGAAAGATGGAGTTTTTGACCACTGCCGCGGGTACCAGCAAGCGCTGAAAGACGGAGGCTTTGACCACTGCCGCGGGTACATGCCAGCGCTGAAAGACGGAGCCTTTGACCACTGCCGCGGGTAGACGCAAGCGCTGACAGACGGAGCCTTTGACCACTGCCCCGGGTACACGCAAGCGTTGAAAGACGGAGCCTTTGACCACTGCCGCGGGTACATGCAAGCGCTGAAAGACGGAGCCTTTGACCACTGCCGCGGGTACATGCAAGCGCTGAAAGACGGGCCCTTTGACCACTGCCGCGAGTACACGCAAGCGCTGACAGACGGAGCCTTTGACCACTGCTGCGGGTACAGGCAAGCGCTGAAAGACGGAGCCTTTGACCACTGCCGCGGGTACGCGCAAGCGCTGAAAGACGGAGCCTTTGACCACTGCCGCGGGTACGCGCAAGCGCTGAAAGACGGAGCCTTTGACCACTGCCGCGGGTACATGCAAGCGCTGAAAGATGGAGATTTTGACCACTGCCGCGGGTACGCGCAAGCGCTGACAGACGGAGCCTTTGACCACTGCTGCGGGTACAGGCAAGCGCTGAAAGACGGAGCCTTTGACCACTGCCGCGGGTACGCGCAAGCGCTGAAAGACGGAGCCTTTGACCACTGCCGCGGGTACATGCAAGCGCTGAAAGATGGAGATTTTGACCACTGCCGCGGGTACACGCAAGCGCTGAAAGACGGAGCCTTTGACCACTGCCGCGGGTACAGGCAAGCGCTGACAGACGGAGCCTTTGACCACTGCCGCGTGTACACGCAACCGCTGAAAGACGGAGCCTTTGACCACTGCCGCGGGTACATGCAAGCGCTAAAAGACGGGGCCTTTGACCACTGCCGCGGGTACAAGCAAGCGCTGAAAGACGGAGACTTTGACCACTGCCGCGGGTACCAGCAAGCGCTGAAAGACGGAGCCTTTGACCACTGCCGCGGGTACTCGCAAGCGCTGAAAGATGGAGATTTTGACCACTGCCGCGGGTACACGCAAGCGCTGAAAGACGGAGCCTTTGACCACTGCCGCGGGTACATGCAAGCGCTGAAAGACGGAGCCTTTGACCACCGCCGCGGGTACACGCAAGCGCTGAAAGACGGAGCCTTTGACCACTGCCGCGGGTACATGCCAGCGCTGAAAGACGGAGCCTTTGACCACCGCCGCGGGTACATGCAAGCGTTGAAAGACGGAGCCTTTGACCACTGCCGCGGGTACACACAAGCGCTGAAAAACCGAATTTCCCTCGGGATCAATAAAGTAAGTCTGTCTGTCAGTTTGTCTGACTGTATGTCTCTCTGTCTGTCTGTCCTACCTTAGAACTACCTAGGCATTACCCATAGCAAACTGCAAATAGCCATGTCGAAGACTCTTAAAAGATCCTATGGTTGCCGACTCCACCGCCTCCGCCGGCAGCCCATTCCACGCACTCACCGCTCTTTGTGTAAAAAACCTACCCCTGACATCTCCTCTGTACCTAATTCCAAGCACCTTAAAACTATGCCTTCTCGTGCTAACCATTTCAGCCCTGGGAAAAAAAGCCTCTGACTATCCACACGATCAATGCCGCTCATTATCTAGTACACCTCTATCAGGTCACCTCTTATCCTCCGTCGCTCCGACGAGAAAAGACCGTGTTCACTCAAACTAGTCTCATACACCATGCTCCGCAACACAGAAAACATCGTTGGAAATCTCCTCTGCACCTTTTCGATATTTTCCACGCCCTTCCTGTAGTGAGGCGACCAGAATGAAGCACAGTACTCTACGCTGGGTTCTCACCAATGTCCTATATAGCTGCAACATTACCTCTCGCCTTTAGACTCAATCCCACGATAGATGAAGGCCAATGTACTGTATGTTTTCTTAACCATAGAGTCAAACTGCGTAACTGCTTTGAGTGTCCTATGGACTCGGACCCCAAGATCCCTCTGATCCTCCATACTGCCAAGAGTCTTACTATTAATGCTATATTCTGCCATCATATTTGACCTACCAAAATGAACCGCCTTACACTTATCTAGGTTGAACTCCATCTGCCAATTCTCAGATCATTTTTGCATCCTATCAATGTTCCGTTGCAACATCTGACAGTCCTCCACATTATCCACAAAACCCCCAACATTGCGTCATCAGCATCTTTACTAACCCATCCCTCCACTTTCTCATCCAAGTCATTTATAAAAATCATAAATAGTAGGGTTCCCCGAACAGTTCCCTGAGGCTCAGCACTGGTCACCGGCCTCCATGCAGAATATGAGCCGACTACAATCACATTTGCCTTCAGTGGGCATGCCCGTTCTGGGTCCACAAGCCTTACATGGGCTACCTTATCAAATGCCTTGCGAAAATCCATATACTATACATCTGCGGCACTACCTTCATCAATGTGTTTAGTCATATTAACAAAAAAATGCAATCTTGCTCGTAAGGAATGGCTTGCCTTCGACAAAGCAATGCTGACTATGATCATATTATGCCTCTCCAAATGTTCATAAATCCTGCCTCTCGGGATCTTCTTTATCAACTTACCAACCACTGGAGTAAGGCTCACAGGCCTATGATTTCCTGGGCCATCCCTACTCCCTTACATGAATAAGGGAATACCATCCGCAACCCTCCAATCCTCCGGAACCTCTCCTGTCCTCTTTGATGATGCAAAGATCATTACCAGAGGGTCAGAAATCTCCTCCCTCTCTTCCCACAGTAGCCTTGATCACAACCCGTCCCGTCCCCGTCACTTATCCAACTTGATGCTTTCCAGAAGCTACAGCACAACTTCTTCCTGAATATCTACATTGTCAAGCTTTTCAGTCCACTGCAAGGCATCTCTATAATCGCCAAGATCCTTTTCCGTAGTGAATACTGAAGCAAAGTATTCATTAAGTACCTTCGCTATTTCCTCCGGTTCCATACACACTTTTCTATTGTCACGCTAGACTGGTCCTATTCTCTCACGTCTGATCCTCTTGCTCTTCACATACTTGCAGAATGCCTTAGGTTTTTCCTTAATCCTATCCGCCAATGCCTTCTCATGGCCCCTTCCAGCTCTCCTAATTTTATTTTTAAGCTCCTTCCTGCCAGCCTTATAATCTTCTGGATTCCTATCATTACCTAGTATTTTGAATCTTTTGTAAGTCCTTCTATTTGTTTGGACTAGATTTACAGCAGCCTGTGTACACCACGGATCTTGTACCCCACCATCCGTTCCACGTCTCATTGGAACGTACCTACTTAGAACCTCACGCAAATATCCCCTGAACGTTTGTCACATTTCCTCCGTAAGTTTCCCTGAGAACATCTATTTCCAGTTTATGCTTCTAAGGTCTAATTTATGTTTCCAAGATCCAATTTATGATTCCAAACTGATATGGGGGTTACGGGCTCATCTCTAATTAATGTACAAAGTTTGTTTCACAAAACTATCTCTTATTTTATTACATTTTTTATTAAATTTTTAAGAGAATTTCATAAAATGAATAGAATAATGAAATGTTTATATTAGCCCTCTCCCTCCCCTTAACCCTTCCCCCCTTAAGATTCCTACCTAAAAAAATAGAAAAAAAGAAAAAAAAAGAAAGAAAGAAAGAAAGAAAGAAAGAAAGAAAGAAAGAAAGAAAGAAAGAAAGAAAGAAAGAAAGAAAGAAAGAAAGAAAGAAAGAAAGAAAGAAAGAAAGAAGGATTGAAGGATCCCCGCATGCTCCATGGAGTTCAAAATAACTTTACAATATATCTTTATTTTTCCCCCAAAAAACTAATAATTGTATCTTCAAAGGACCTATCTTTTGTAGATCCTATCTTTTGTAGATAGGGATGCCAAATTTTCAAAGATATGTCATATTCATTTCTTAGATTATAAGTACATATTTCATTATTCCAACGGTCCATAGTTAAATATGAATCTGGTTTCCAAGTAACTGAAATAGCTTTTTTGGCTACTACCAATGTAATTTTTATAATTTTTTTTTCTGATATTTATTCAATTTAGGTTTCAGTATTATCCCTTCAATATCGCCTATTAAAAATAATATTGGGCTATGTGGGAGTTGTATTCCCATAATTTGTTCCAGTAAAAGTCTTAAATTTATCCCAAAAGGTTGAATTTTAAAACAAGACCAAGTAGAGTATAAAAAAGTACGGATTTCCTGATTACATCGGAAACATTGGTCAGATAAATTTGGGTTTAATCTATTTAATTTTTGTTGTGTAATATATAATTAATGTAAAAATTGGATTGTACTAATCTAAGTCGGACATTCATTGTATTTGTCATACTATCAAGACATAGTCTTGACCAATTTTTCCATCAACTTTAATATTCAAATCAATTACTCATTTTTGTCTTGACTTATGAATTCCTGATTTAATTATCTGATTTTGAATCTAATTATACATACAAGAGGTAATTTTTTGATTTTTCCTTTTTGAATTAAAGTTTCTATTTCATTAGGTTTTGGCATTAACATTGTTTGACCCAGTTTATCTCTTAAATAGGCCTTTAATTGAAAATAGCAGAAAAGAGTGTTATTTAATATTTTATATTTATTCTTTAATTGATCAAACGACATCAATATAACTCATTCAAAGCAGTCACCTATATATTTGATCCCTTTTTGAAACCAGTTGTATAAAAGTTGATTATCCAGTGTAAAAGGAATAAATCTATTTTGAATTAGGGTTCTCTTTGCTAATAAAGATTTCTTTATCTCATCATCCATATTCACCTTATTCCATAAATCAATCAAATGTTTTAATATAAGAAATTCTTTCATTTCCCGTATCCATTTGGATTCCCATTTGTATATAAAATCTTCTTGTATATTTCCTCCTATCTTATCTAATTCTATTCTAATCCATGCAGGTTTTTCTTCATCAATTAAAGATGCAATGAATCTAAGTTGATTTGCTTTATAATAACTCTTAACATTTGGGAGTTGTAACACTCCTAGGTGAAATTTACATGACAATTTTTCAAACGATATTCTTGACATCGTACCTTTCCAAAGATACTTCCTCACACATTTATTCAACTCTTGAAAAAACTTCTAGGGCAGTTGTATTGGTAATGTTTGGAATAAATATTGTACTCTGGGAAATATATTCATTTTTACAGCATTAACTCTACCTACTAATGTTATTGGTAACATCATCCATTTTTTCAAGATCTTCTTGTATTTTTTCAATAATGGCAAATAATTTAATTTATATAAATTCTTTATATCATTATTGACGTTTATACCTAAATATACCATTTGTCGGCCATCTAAATTGAGTTACTAATCGACATTGACTATAATCTCTTTTAGTAAGGGGTAGAATTTCACTTTTATCCCAGTTTACTTTATACCCTGGTATTTTCCCATATTCTTCCAATCTAAAATATAATTTATGCAACGAATGCAATGGATTTGTTAAATAAATCAGAACGTCATCAGCAAATAAATTAATCATATATTCCTCCTGGTGAACTCTGAAGCCCACAATATCTGGATCCATTCCAATGAATTCAGCTAATGGTTCAATCGCCAATAAAAAATGGAACAGATGATAATGGACAGCCTTGTCTAGTTGACCTTGTTAAGTGAAATGATGTTGAAATTTGACCAATTATCACTACTTTAGCTTTGGGACTAGCATTTAAGGTTTTAATCCATTTTATAAAAGATTTTCCTAACCCATTTTTCCAATACCTTAAATTCCAATACCTATTCCAATCTATCGAATGCTTTTCCTGCATCCAAAGCAGCTGCCACACTCATTTCCTCCTTCTTTTGTGCCAGATGAATTACGCTAAGTAACCGAGGTACATTATCCGCCGATTATCTACTTTTAATAAAGCCTGTTTGATCCATATGTATTGATTTTGGTAAATATTTAGATAATCTATTAGATAAAATTTTTGCTATTATCTTATAATCCGTGTTCAACAAAGAGATAGGCCTAGATAGATAGATAGATAGATAGATAGTTAGATAGATAAATAGATAGATAGATACTTTATTCATCCCCAATTGGAAATTCAACATTTTTCCAGTGTCCCATACACTTATTGTAGCAAAACTAATTACATACAGTATTCAACTCAGTATAAATATGATATGCATCTAAAATCACCCTCCCAAAAAGCATTAATAAATAGCTTTTAAAAAGTTCTTAAATAGTTTACTAAAGTGCATTGAGTGATAACTTAAGCTCAGTCCTAACCCCAGCACTTTAACATGTCTTGCCCCTGGTGGTTGAATTGTAGAGCCGAATGGCGTTGGGGAGTAATGATCTCTTCATCCTGTTTGAGGAGCATTGCATTGACAGTAACCTGCAGCTGAAGCTGCTTCTCTGTTTCTGGATGGTGCTGTGCAGAGAATGTTCAGGTTTTTCCATGATTGACGGTAGCCTACTCAGCGCCCTCCGCTCTGCCACCGATGTCTTACTCTCCAGTTCTGTGCCCACGACAGAGCCCGCCTTCCTTACCAGCTTATTAAGACGTGAGGCGTCCCTCTTCTTAATGCTGCCTCCCCAGCACGCCACCACAAAGAAGAGGGCGCTCTCCACAACTGACCGATAGAATATGATGTTGCTTTTAAAGGATCTTTATCTTTTTTTGGCAGTACGATTAGGATCACTTTTGAAAAAGATTGTGGAAGTTTATGCGTTCTTTCCGCTTGATATATTAACTCCATAAAAGGAGGGATTAATAAATCTTTATTTTTTTTATAAAATTCAGGCGGAAAACCGTCTTCTCCTGGACATATCTAATCCTTTCTGTTCTTCCGAATTCAATTTTGGAAGAGTTATTTGTGATAAAAACATTCTATCTCAGCAACTTCATTTTGTGATTCTGATTGTTATAATTCGAAGTAATTTTTTTTTTTAAAGTTTCATTAATTTCTAAAGGTTTATAAGTAATTTTATTTGCACTTGTTCTAATTGTATTTATTGTTTTGGAATCGTGCTCTGTATTCAACTGCAAGAATTTTGTGTGATCTTTCACCTAATTCATAATTTCTCCGTTTCGTTCTCATAATTACTTTTTCTGTTCGATATGTCTGGAGTGAATTATATTGTAGCTTCTTATTGACAAGTTGCCTTCGTTTTTCTGCTGTCATATATCTTTGGGATTCTTTTTCTAATTGATCTATTTCTACCATATTTTCCTTAAGTTTAGAATAACTTATTATCTGACCCCTCAAATATGCTTTCATCGCTTCCCATAATATAAATTTATCATCAATTGAATATAAATTTATATCCAAAAAATTGGATCTGTTTTTTCATAAAATCAGAAAAATCTTGACGTTTTAATAAAATTGAATTAAATCTCCATCTGTAAATCAATTCTTCCTAATCCATCGCTATCATTGTCATTATCAAGGGGGAATGATCTGACAGTATTCTTGCTTTATATTCCACACTTTTAACTATATCCTGAATATTCATTGATAATAGGAAAAAATCAATCCTTGAAGAAGTTTTATGTCCATTTGAATAAAACGAATAATCACTTTCTCTTGGATTAATTCTTCTCCATATATCAATCAAATTGAAGTCTTTCATCAATGATAAAGTTAACTTTATTACTTTTGATTTTGTAACAGCCTTAGTTGACCTATCTAGAACTGGGTCTAAACAAAAGTTAAAGTATTCACCTATTAATATTTTATCATGTCCGTCGGTCAAATTAAAAAAAAACTTCTTGTGTGAATTTTGCATCATTTTCATTTGGTGCATAAATGTTCATAAGAGTCCATAATTCCGAAAAGATTTGACAATGTATAATCACATATCTCCCCACAGAATCAATTAGTACATTTTGTATTTTAATTGGTAAAGTTTTATTAACCAAAATTGCAACTCCCCTCGACTTCGAATTAAATGAAGCTGCAATAACTTATTTCTGATGTTCTGTCTCTGTTAAATCTGTTTCCTGCAAAAAAGCTATATCTCCTTTCATTTTCTTAATATCTGTTAAAACTCTTTTTCTTTTCACAGGTCCATTATGCTCATTAACATTAAAACTTAAAAAAATAAGTAAATTATTCATTCATAATTCCTTGGGTACTCTCCTGAAAATTCTCCATTTTGCTATGTCTCCCCCCTCCAATCATCCAGGCAAAAAACGAAAAATAGAAGAACGATAGATGGTAAAGAAAAAAATTAACAAAATACCCCCTCACTAATGTCGTGCATGAATAGAAACACAAAATTACCCCCCTCCGTTTTACGGGTCATGGCAATCGCCGTGATTACACACGTGAATCCCGCAGCAATCGATCAGAAGCTCCTCCAGCTCCCCCGTAACAAAAAAAGATATATACAAGTGAAGAAGAAAAAAGATTAATATCTCTACTCTCAATTAATATTCCTCAATTATTTTTTTCTTGTTCCCCTTCTAACATATACTTAAAGTATATTTGTATATTCTTCTACTCATAAATGTCCATCAGATCCGATCCCTATCCCAATCTCCATCTTCAATCTATTTCATTTCCATAATTCTTTACCGCATCTCGCGAATATTAGGATGTTCTCGTACAAACTCCTCCGTTTTCTGATGATCAGTAAAAAATCTTCTTTCTTCGTCATCCAAAAAAATTATCAGTGTTGCTGGGTAGCTCAATATAAATTTATAACCCTTTTCCCATAAGGTTATTTTTTCACTGAATTAAATTCCTTCCGCCTATTCGAAAGCTCGTAAGTTATATCAGGATAGAAAAGAACTCTTTTCCCTTCTATCATCGATGGCCCATTTCTCTTTCTGCACCCTGAGCAACTGGACTCAAGATCTTTTCCTTTTCTTGATATCTTAAACATTTTATCAAGATTGATCGTGGATTTTGATCTTGTTGGGACTTTGGTTTTAAAGCTCTATGAGCCCTTTCGATTTCAATTCACTGACTTCCCTCCTCCATTTCCAAGATTTCCGGAATCCATTCTTGAAAGAATTTTATTGTATCTTCTCCCTCTTTATCTCCCTCTGTATCTTCTTTAAGACCAACAATCTTAATATTGTTTCGTCTGCTGAAATTTTCGAGCACATCTACTTTTTCCTACAACCGTTTTCTTTCTGACGTCCAGGCAAGGATATTAACTTCCATCTTGTCCATTCTTTCAGAGTTGTCTCCCATTTTTTTCTTCCAACTTTTTAACTTTCTTGTCCATCTTCTTTTGTTCCTCCACCACCTTGTCAAGCGTAATCTTCACATTTCTAATATCTGTTTTTATTACTTTTAATTGATGCATTATTTGTATCAGGGCTTTTCTTATGTATCCAGAAAGTTTTCCACCTTTAATTTCCTCCTGTTCTTCTTCTTCTTCATCATCTATTTCCTGATCTGTGTTTTCCAGAGACTCTGATTCTACTTCCGATTCACTTTCAATTTCACTTCCAGTCGCAGTTGGAACTTGTAGTTTTGTTTGCACCTGTTTGTGCATAGTCGTGTCTTCACGCATGCGTAGCTGCCGATGTTTCTTCTTAGAGACCGTTGATATTGCCGCAGCCTCCTGCCCTGCACCGATAGGTCCTTCACTGGGAAGAGATCCAACTTGAGTACGAGGCTCCGCCAAAACGGCTGGGCCCCTTTCCCCGCCAACTCGCGCTGTCTTCAAATTAGTAATTCTCTTCTGTTTCTGTTTAGGAGGCATATCTAAAGATAATCCTGAATTGTTTATAAGTAGTTTCTAGAAGGTATTTATTAACTCTTCTTCACTTAAACGTTGTTTTATTGGTTTTTACGGGAGAGCTGGATTTCCACGTCTCGGTTCTACGTCATCACGTGACGTCCCGCCCATGCGAAATTGTTAAGCCACACGCAGTTTTTGCTCCTTCTGTGAAACTTGTTTATGAAAAGAAGCCTTTTCCATTATTACAGTATCCAGCAAAATTAAGGATCATTATTAAAAATGATCCAGCTGAAGCATTGCGTTTTATTAATTCCTTGTCTGACGAGGCCGATGGCGAATCTGAAGTTTGAAGATTGAATGATTTATAATACCTTGATGGTCTCGTGGTGTAAAGTGAAGAAATTGGAAGATTTGATGGTCATAAAAGTTTTTTTTTTACCTTAAAATGTATTTTTATCTCCGAAAAAAATCTGCTTTGGAGGGCTTTAACCTCTGAAGATATAAGTGGGAGAACTGTTGGAAGACCATAGATAATTCTGAGCCATCTAGACTTTATTTTTTTCTGTAGCATCTAAATGTACCAACTGTTTTTTGTTTGTTTCGCATGCTTTTGTAAAGTTTCTTTTAAGTCATTATCTGGATTTTCTTACGTTTTAAAGAAAGTCTGAACAATTTTAAGATGGCGGCTTTTTTTGTTCTGTGCAAATATTTCAATGACGACAAATTTGAAGCCTGAAGTTGAATGACTTATAATGGTTTGAGTGTTCGCGACATAAAGGCTGATAAAATTAGAAGATTTGATGGTCACAGAAAGTCTTTATTTTAAAATGTATTTTTATTTTTGAAAGTAAAACTGGGTTGGAGGGTTTTTAACCTTCGGAAATATAGCGCGAGAACTGTTGATAGGCTATAGTTAAGTTTGAACATCTAGAACTTTTTTTGTAGTATTTAAATGAATCAGTTGTTTTTTTTTATTCCGTATGCTTTATTGAAGTTTTTTTTTTAAGTAATTATTTGGATATCCTTGTGTTTCAAAGACAGATTGGACAATTTAAAGATGGCGATTGTTTTTCTTTTGTGCAAATATTCCACGAATTGTTTTGGATGTGTTTTTCTTCCCTTATCTAATATTATGAAGGTTACTTTCAAATTGAAGGTCGTTTGGTTTCACAACAAAAACACTATCCTTCCAAGTTAATTATACTGAGAGATATATTGACTGTAATGAGATTTATATTCGGTAGAGGGAGATAGAAATTACTTTATTATTATTATTTTTTTATTACTCAGCTAGGCGGAGTTGTATTCGCGTCAATGCATTTCTTGGGGCTTGCATCGATTGACATCGACTTGCTTCTGGGCTTTGTAGGTTGGATGTTTTTTTATATTTTTCTATCCCAATTATGGAATCCCGGAGTATACGCTAATTATTTTTATTGTTTTTCTTCTCCGCCATTTTCGACCACTTTATCCTGACATGCGTCAAACTACTTTTTTTTAGATACAAAGTTTCATGATGACATCTAAACAGTTAAATGTTTTAACTTGGAATGTCCGCAGTTGGAATATCCCTATTAAGCGTAAGAAAACATTTAAAGTTATAAATCGATTCCAGCCTGATATAATTTTTGCTCAAGAGACGCATATCAGGTTATGTAATAAAAATCGATGTTTTTAAAATTTTGGAAGGGTTCTCCATTTCATGCAAATTCCCAGAGTAAAACTAGAGGTTTCTCTATTTTTATTGACTCTAATATTCCTTTTAATCAAGAGAATATTATAGCCGATATTAATGGTAGATTTTTTATTGTTAAAGGAATAGTTTGTAATAAGAGAATAGTTTTGGTTAATATTTATGGACCAAATGTTGATGATCCCTTATTTTTAAAGCATTACCTGATTTAAATGAATATATGTTATTAATGGGTGGTGATTTTAATACTTGCTTAAATCCTTTAATGGATAAGTCATCATCCAAATCATCAACTTTCTAACCGTTAGGCATCACTTATTAATTACTTTTTAATTAATTAATGTTTAATTGAGATCTGGAGGCATATGCATCCTACTGATACAGAATATTCCTTTTCCTCACATGTTCATAATAAATATTCGAGAATTGACTATTTATAATGTTCAGAAATGTGGGTATGATGCGATTGCTATCTCTGATCGTGCTCCTTTAAATTTAATATTTGAATTGAAAGATGTTGTTTCTACTAGACCATTTTGACGTTTTCCAGAACATTTATTACAAAGTACAGAACTTGATGAGTTTATTGAAACTCAGCTAAAAGAGTTTTCTCTCTTTAATAATATTGGAAACGTCTCCAAGATAACATTTCTAAACAAATTAAAGAATTAGATAACATTAATGCAAACCGTCCAAATGTTGGTTCATATAAAAGAAAGTAGAACTACAATCACAGTATAACTTATTGTTAACATATCATACTGAAGGATATTTGCTTCGATTGAAAATTCAATTTTATATTTCTGGGGATAGAAATAATAAGCTCTTAGCGTCCCAACAAAGAACAGTTAGAGCTAAAAGGCAAATTTTACTGATTCGTAAAATTAATGGAAATATAGTAAATAACTATGAAGATGTTAATAATACTTTTCAAGATTTTTACTCTGATGTTTATAGATCTCAATTATCAGCAGATTCCTCCAAAATGGAAATTTTCGTACATAAGATTAAATTTCCACAAATTTCTGATGAAGATCAACAGATGCTTGATGCTACAATTACTGAGCATGAAATTCAGACAGCTATTTCATCAGTGCAATGAGATAAACCTCCCAGTCTTGATGGTTAATCGGGGGGATTTTTCAAAATTAGTTGTAAGATTAGTTTCTCCGAATCTTTTGGAAATATTATATGAATACTTTGAGAAGGTTAATTTACCTTCTTCTTTTTATGAGGCATCTATTTCCGTAATATTTTAAAAAAGATAAAGACCCTGTTGAATGCTCATCATATAGACCAATTACACTATTAAATGTGAATGCAAAAATTGTTTCTAAAATAATGGCTAATCGCTTGGAAAATATTTCTTTTAAAATCATCTCCATTGACCAAACGGGCTTTATTAAAGGCCGTTATTCTTTCTCTAATGTTCGGAGATTGATGGAAATTATTTATTCACCATTATCTAAGCAACCTCCTTGTGTTATCACTCTTTGTGCGGAAAAGGCATTAGATAGAATTGAATGGCCATATTTGTTCACAGTATTATAAGTTTGTTTTTTGTATTAATTTTAATAGATGGATTCAATAATCTATAAGAACCATATTGCCGCCGTCATTACTAACAATTACAGGTCTTCTTTGTCGTGGTACTAGACTGGTATGTCCATTAAGGCCTTTATTATGTAATCTTGTATTGGAGCATTTAGCTATAACATTATGGGAGACCAAAAGCATTCTTGTTATTTCTATAAATGGGACCATACGTAAGATTTCACCTCATGCAGATGATCTTTTGTTTTATATTTCGAATCATGCTGACTCAATTCCTAATCTTTTGGAAACACTTAAAGATTTTGGATTTTTTTCCGGACATAAAATTAATTTGAAAAAACGCAAATTGTGTCCATTAAATGCTCCTGTTAGTACATATAATGGTATTTCTTTTAGAATTGTTAATACAGTTAGATATTTAGGTATTAAAATTATTAAAACATATAAAGATCTTTATAAAGCTAATATAGTTCCTTTAGTAGACTCCATGAAATTACTATTTTCTAGATGGAATCCACTTACTCTTTCTTTAATAGGTCTTATACATGCTGTCAAAATGATGATTTTACCTAGAGTTCTATATAGTTTCCTAAATATACCTATCTTTTTAACTATTTTTTAAATCAAATTGACTCTCTTATTTCTTCCTTTATTTGGAACAATAAGAGACCAAGAATTAACAAGCACCATTTGCAAAACCCCAAACAAGATTGTGGATTTACACCTCCTAATTTAAAACTGTGTTATTGGGCTGCAAATATTAGACAATTATGCTTTTTTGTTATATTGACTCATGTTATATTTGGGTTGATTTGGAATTAAAAGCTGTTAAACAATTTCATTTAATTTCAAAATTAGGAGCTTCATTACATTTACAGCTCTGTAAAATTCCAAATTTAAATTTTTACCCGGTTATTAAACAATCTTTAAGGATTTCGATTCAGTTTCGTAATTTTTTACATTGTAAGCAATTTAAGTTGTCTTGTTTTTTATAAATTTTCAAATTGTCCAATTGCGTCTCAGATCGGAGTTCTGAGAGGCGGAACTGCGCAGGCGCGTGAGGAGGCCTGGGAAGGAGGAAAGATATAAAAAGAACGCCGTCTTAAGAAGCTTGCAGCTCCGTTTGCGGGCAGCGGTGTGAGCCGGGAGCAGAGTGCAGGGCTTGGGCTCAGGGGGCTTAGGCAGAAGAGGGCACAGTAGGCTTATCTTTTAGTTCTTGTTATTTTTCAGTTTTTCGGGAAGTATGAGTGTGAGGGCAGCTTGTTGTTCTCGGTGTCGGATGTGGGAGGTCCTGGAGTCTCCGAGCCTCCCGGACATCCACATCTGTGCCAGGTGCACCGAACTGCAGCTCCTGAGGGACCGAGTTAGGGAACTAGAGCTGCAGCTCGATGACCTTCGCATGGTCAGGGAGAGTGAGGAGGTGATAGAGAGGAGTTACAGACAGGTGGTCACTCCGGGACCACGGGAGGCAGATAGGTGGGTTACAGTCAGGAAGGGGAAGAGACAGGTACTAGAGAGTACCCCGGTGGCTGTACCCCTTGACAATAAGTACTCATGTTTGAGTACTGTTGGGGGGACAGCCTACCTGGTGGAAGTGACAGTGGCCGGGCCTCCGGCACAAAGGTCTGCCCTGTAGCTCAGAAGGGTAGGGATAGAAGAAAGAGGACCATAGCAATAGGGGACCTGATAGTCAGAGGTTCAGACAGGCGATTCTGTAGAGCTGATCGGGAGTCACGGATGGTAATTTGCCTCCCTGGTGCCAGGGTTCGGGACATTTCTGACCGCGTCCAGGAAAACCTGAAGTGGGAGGGTGAGGATCTAGAGGTCGTGGTACATGTAGGTACCAATGACATAGGTAGGAAAGGGGAAGAGGTCCTGAAACGAGAGTATAGGGAGTTTGAAAGGCAGTTAAGAAGAAGGACCGCAAAGGTAGTAATCCCGGGATTACTGCCTGTGCCACGCGACAGTGAGAGTAGGAATAGAATTAGGTGGAGGATGAATGTGTGGCTGTGGGATTGGAGCAGGGGGCAGGGATTCAAGTTTCTGGATCATTGGGACCTCTTCTGGGGCAGGCGTGACCTGTTCAAGAAGGACGGGTTACACTTGAATCCTGGGGGGACCAATACCCTAGCGGGGAGGTTTGTTGGGGCTACAGGGCAGACTTTAAACTAGTAAGATGGGGGGCGGGAATCAATTTGAGAAAACCACGGGAGAGGAGGTTAGTTCACCAGTAGAGCAAGTAAATAGACAGTGTGTGAGGGAGGAAAGGCAGGTGATGGAGAAGGAATGCGCTCAGCCCGAAGATTTAGGAGAGAAGAAAGAAAAGGATAATAAATTTGAATGCATTGTTAGGGACTAAAAGAGATGAGGCGGTGGAGAGTATCTTAAATGTATCTATTTTAATGCTAGGAGCATTGTAAGAAAGGTGGATGAGCTTAAAGCGTGGACTGCTACCTGGAATTATGATGTTGTAGCTATTAGTGAAACATTGTTCCAGGAAGGGTGTGATTGGCAATTAAATATTCCTGGATTTAGTTGCTTCCGGTGTGATAGAGTAGGAGGGGCCAGAGGAGGAGGTGTTGCATTGCTTGTCCGAGAAAATCTTGTGGCGGTGCTTTGGAAGGGTAGATTAGAGAGCTCCTCTAGGGAGGCTATTTGGGTAGAATTGAGGAATGGGAATGGTGTAGTAACACTGATAAGAGTGTATTATGGGCCACCTAATGGGGAGCGTGAGTTGGAAGAGCAAATGTGTAAGGAGATAGCAGATATTTGTAGTAAGCACAAGGTGGTGATTTTGAGAGATTTTAATTTTCCACACGTAGACTGGGAAGCTCATTCTATAGAAGGGCTGGATGGTTTAGAGTTTGTGAAATGTGTGCAGGATAGTTTTTTGCAGCAATACATAGAAGTACCGACTAGAGATGGGGCAGTGTTGGATCTCCTGTTAGGGAATGCGATAGATCAGCTGACAGATGTATATGTTGGGAGCACTTCGGGTCCAGTGATCACAATAGCATTAGCTTCAATATAATTATGGAGAAGGACAGGACAGGACCTAGAGTTGAGATTTTTGATTGTAGAAAGGCTAACTTTGAGGAGATGCGAAGGGATTTAGAGAGAGTGGATTGGGTCAAGTTGTTTCATGGGAAGGATGTAATAGAGAAATGGAGGTAATTTAAGGGTGAAATTATGATGGTACAGAATCTTTATGTTCCTGTTAGATTGAAAGGAGAGGTTAAAGGTTTGACAGCACCATGGTTTTCAAGGGATATTAGAGATTTGGTTCTGAAAAAGAGAGATGTCTACAATAGATATAGGCAGCCTGGAGTAAAAGAATGCTCGAGGAATATAAAGAATATAAAAGGAATCTTAAGAAAGAGATTAGAAAAGCTAAAAGAAGATACGAGGTTGGTTTGGCAAATAAGGTGAAAGTAAATACGAAAGGTTTCTACAGTTATATTAAAAGCAAGTGGATAGTGACGGATAAAATTGGCCCCTTAGAGAATCAGAGTGGTCAGCTATGTGTGGATCCGAGGGAGATGGGAGAGATTTTGAACGATTTCTTCTCTTCGGTATTCACTAAGGAGAAGGATATTGAATTGTGTAAGGTGTGGGAAACAAGTAAGGAAGTTATGGAACATATGACAATTAAAGAAGTACTGGAAGTACTGGCACTTTTAAGAAATTTAGAAGTGGATAAATCTCCGGATCCTGTCAGGATATTCCCCTGGACCTTGAGGGAAGTTTGTATAGAAATAACAGGAGCTCTGACGGAGATCTTTAAGATGTCATTAGAAACGGGGATTGTGCCGGAGGATTGGCGTATTGCTCATGTGGTTCCATTGTTCAAAAAGGGTTCTAGAAGTAAGCCTAGCAATTATAGACCTGTCAGTTTGACATCAGTGGTGGGTAAATTAATGGAAAGTATTCTTAGAGATAGTATTAATAATTATCTGGATAGACAGGATCTAATTAGGAGTCGCCAGCATGGATTTGTGCGTGGAAGGTCATGTTTGACAAACCTTATTGAATTTTTTGAGGAACTTACGAGAAATGTTGACGAGGGTAAGGCAGTGGATGTAGTCTATATGGACTTCAGCAAAGCCTTTGACAAAGTTCCACATGGAAGGTTAGTTAAGAAGGTTCAGTCGTTAGGTATTAATGCTGGAGTAATAAAATGAATTCAACAGTGGCTAGATAGGAGATGCCAGAGAGTAGTGGTGGATAATTGTTTATCGGGATGGAGGCCGGTGACTAGCGGGGTGCCTCAGGGATCTGTTTTGGGCCCAATGTTGTTTGTAATATACATAAATGATCTGAATGATGGGGTCGTAAATTGGATTAGTAAGTATGCCGATGATACTAAGGTAGGAGGTGTTGTGGATAATGAGGTGGATTTTCAAAGCTTGCAGGGAGATTTATGCCGGTTAGAAGAATGGGCTGAACGTTGGCCAATGGAGTTTAATGCTGAGAACTGTGAGGTTCTACATTTCGGCAGGAAGAATCCAAATAGAACATACAGGGTAAATGGTAAGGCATTTAGGAATGCAGAGGAACAGAAAGATCTAGGAATAACAGTGCATAGTTCCCTGAAGGTGGAGTCTCATGCAGATAGGGTGGTAAAGAAGGCTTTTGGAACGCTGGCCTTTATAAATCAAAGCATTGAGTACAGAAGTTGGGATGTAATGCTAAAGTTGTACAAGGCATTGGTAAGGCCAAACTTTTCATTTAAACATTCAGTAACCGACCCTATATTTCTCCTACGGAAAAATAAAGGGATCCGTATTGTGTGCAGTTCTGGTCACCGAATTATAGGAAAGATATCAATAAATTAGGGGAAGTGCAGAGACGATTTACTAGGATGTTACTTGGGTTTCAGCACTTAAGTTACAGAGAAAGGTTGAACAAGTTTGGTCTCTATTCATTGGAACGTAGAAGGTTGAGGGGGGATTTGATCGAGGTATTTAAAATTTTGAGAGGGGTAGATAGAGTTGACGTGAATAGGCTGTTTCCATTGAGAGTAGGGTAGATTCAAACGAGAGGACATGATTTGAGATTTAAGGGGCAGAAGTTTAAGGGAAACACGAGGGGCTATTTCTTTACTCAGAGAGTGATGGTTGTGTGGAATGAGCTTCCTGTAGAAGTAGTAGAGGCCAGTTGAGTTGTATCATTTAAGGTAAAATTGGATAGGTATATGGACAGGAAAGGAGTGGAGGGTTATGGGCTGAGTGCGGGTAGGTGGGACTAGGTGAGATTAAGAGTTCGGCACGGACTAAGAGGGCCGAGATGGCCTGTTTCCGTGCTGTGATTGTTATATGGTTATATCGAAACTTTTCATTTAAACATTCAGTAACCGACCCTATATTTCTCCTACGGAAAAATAAAGGGATCCGTTTATTTTTACAGATTTATTTTGTAATGGTCGATTGATGACTTTTGAAGAGTTAATCAAATACCCTCTCGCTCATACACATTTTTTGCAATATTTTCAGGTTAGACATTTTTACAACAGTATTTACCTAAGTTTCCATATTTACAAGAATCTGATTTGTTGGATACCATTTTGAAATGGAATCCCTTAGTGTAAGGTTCCATTAGTTAAATTTATAATTTGCTCTTGATACAAAAATATAACCTATCACTAAAGATTAAACAAGTTTGGGAGAGTGAACTTAATATGACCTTTGTGAATGAAGATTGGGTTCGAATTTTGAAAAATGGAACTTCTTCATTTATATGTGCCAATCACCGTTTAAATCAATTTAAAATTGTCCATCGTTATCATTTAACAAATGAGAGACTATCTAAGCTATTTAGTGTAGATAATTACTGTGATAGATGTAAAACTGAAGTGGCTACTTTGTCATATATGTTCTGGTCATGTTCTTCATTGAAACTATTTTGGAAATCTTTATTTTATCCAATCGCTAAAGCTTTGAAAATTAATTTACAACCTAATAGACTCACTGTTCTATTTGGAATAGTTCCGCATTATATTCAGGGTATTTCATCTTCAGAACAAAATGTAATTGCATTTGTTACATTGTTGGCAAGAAGGGCTATTTTATTAAAATGGAAAGATGTCTCTTCTCCTCGCTTAGTTGAATGGTTTTCTCAAGTAATGTTATGTCTCAGCTTGGAAAATAACTAGAAGTAGAACTTTTGAACCTTGATTTGATTTTGAGAGAAGATGGGGTTCTTTTGCCAGATATCACCATTTAATTTGAATTATTCTATATGGTTTCTTTCCAATTTTATTATATTTAAAAAAAATGTGAATTGGCGGTTGATGACTTTTCTATATATCTAGATGATGGTTAAACGTATTGCTTCCGGGGGTTGATTCCTAATGTTGTTTTGTTTTCCAGTTAATGTTTTATTTTTCTTAGTTAGATGGGGTTCTTTCATTTTCCTTCTTTTTTCTATATATAATTTTTTTCATGTTTATATATTACGATTAGTTTTTTTTTCAGCTCTGTTTGTTGTATACATATAAATATATTGAAGTTTTGTATTATTCTATAGTTGTTGAAGATTATGTAGTAATAAAAAGATTCTAAAAATGAAAATGAAATGGAAGTGAACCTAGCAAGATGATTGGAGTTTAACTGTGAAATGTTTATGCCACATGATTTAAAACTCTCCCAGGCACTGCCAGCGAAAAAGCGTTATCTTAGGTGTAGCCTGTTGCCATTACACAGGTCTTTCCTGCCAGTGAAGAGAGCTCAATGATCCCGATATCTGAAACTACCCCGCTGCACCAGCTTCGCTGCAAGTTTAACTGTACTGCCTTCCCAGTTCTTCGCCCGGTTGCACGTGGCACATGAGGTAAGCCTGAAATCAACATAATAAAGAACCTTCCACTGACTGTGCATCATATAGACCTATTTCATTATTAAATGCGGATGCTAAAATTCTTTGAAAAATGATGGCTAATCAGCTGGAGAATTTTTTAGCTAAAAATGAACTCTCATGAACAAACACGTTGTGTAAACGGCCGTTATCCCTTCTCTAATGGTAGGAGACTGTTAAATGTTATATATTCATCCTTTTCTGAGACACCCCACCACCCAAACCACCCCACCGCCCCAACCCCCACCCCGGAGATACACACACTAGCCATGGGTAACAAAGGACATTAGTGATATCCTGAACCCTAAAAAGAGGGCGTTTAGAGATGGAAATAGGGAGGAGCTGGGGACAATACAGAGGGACCTGAAAGCCAAGATCAGGGAGGCTAAAGACAGTTAAAGGAGGAAGATTGAGTGGAAACTCCAACAGAACAACATGAAGGAGGTCTGGAGTGGGATGAGGACCATCACTGGGCTTCGGCAAACTAGCAACGGAGAAGCTGAAGGCAGTACGGACAGGGCCAACGAACTTAACCTGTTCTTCAACAGATTTGACATTGTGGCCCCTGCCCATCCCCCACATGATTCATTTGTTGTCGGCCCCCAACCAACACATACTCCACTCTCCCCTCCTACCCCTCCTCACAGCCACAACCCTGCCCTCATGACTACACACCTCCGTCACCTCAAGCCACCACGGTGGGTTTCACAGCTGAACAGGTGAGGAGACAGCTGAAAAGTTTCCACCCAAGCAAGGCTGCAGATGGATGGTGTCAGCCCTAGGGTGCACAAAGCCTGTGCCCCCCAGCTATGTGCAGTACTTCACCATGTCTTTCACCTGAGCATGAGTCTCCAGAGGGTTCCTGTGCTGTGGAAGACGTCCTGCCTCGTCCCTGTACCGAAAATGCCGTACCCCAGTGGCGTTGACCTCTCACATCATGAAGACCCTAGAGAGACTTGTTCTAGAGCAGTTCCGGCCTATGTTTAGGCCACACATAGACCTCCCTTCAGTTTGCGTACCAGCCCCGACTAGTAGTTGACGATGCCGTCGCCTACCTGCTGAGCCGTGTCTACGCCCACCTGGACAAGCCGGCGAGCACTGTGAGGGTCATGTTTTTGACTTCTCCAGTGCGTTCAACGCCATCCGCCCTGCTCTGCTGGGTAAGAAGCTGACAGTGACGCAGGTGGATGCTTCCCTGGGGTCATGGATTATTGATTACCTGACTGGCAGACCACAGTAAGTGCGCTTGCAACACTGTGTGTCAGACAGAGCGATCAGCAGCACTGGGCTCCACAGGGGACTGTCCTGTCTCCCTTTTTCTTCACCATCTACAACTCTGACTTCAACTACTGCACAGAGTCTTGCCATCTTCATAAGTTTTCTGATGACTTTCCCATAGTTGGATGCATCAGCAAGGCCGAGTACAGGGCTGCAGTAGAAAACTTTGTCACATGGTGTGAGCAGAATCATCTGCAGCTTAATGTGAAAAAGACTAAGGAGCTGGTGGTGGACCTGAGGAGGACTAAGGCACCGGTGACCAGATTCCATCCAGAGGGTCAGTGTGGACATGGTGGAGGATTATAAATACCTGCTGATATGAATTGACAATAAACTGGACTGGTCAAAAAACACTGTGGCTGTCTACAAGAAGGGTCAGAGCTGTCTCTATTTCCTGAGCAGACTGAGATCCTTTAACATCTGCCGGACGATACTGAGGATGTTCTACGAGGCTGTGGTGGCCAGTGCTATCCTGTTTGCTGTTGTGTGCTGGGGCAGCAGGCGAGGGTAGCGGACACCAAAAGGACCAACAAACTCATTCGTAAGGCCAGTGATGTTGTGGGGGTGGAGCTAGACTCTCTGACGGTGGGGCCTGAAAAGAAGATGCTGTCCAAGTTGCATGCCGTCTTGGACAATGTTTCCCATCCACTCCATAATGTACTAGTTAGGCACAGGCGTACATTCAGCCAAAGACTCATTCCACCGAGATGTAACACTGAGCGTCATAGGAAGTCATTCCTGCCTGTGGCCATCAGACTTTGCAACACCTCCCTCGGAGTGTCAGACACCCTGAGCCAATAGGCTGGTCCTGGACTAATTTCCACTTGGCATAATGTAGTTATTATTTAATTATTTATGGTTTATATTGCTATATTTCTACCTATTCGTGGTTTGTGCGACTGTAATGAAACTCAATTTCCCTCGGGATCATTAAAGTATGTCTGTCTGTATTACTCTCTCGATTCTGAAAAGGCATTTGACAGAGCTGAATAGAGACACTTTACTAATGTTTTAGCGCAATTCGGCCTTGGTATTAATTTTAATGTGGATCAGAATGATATATAAAATCCCTGTTGCTACTGTTATTAATAATAACTGCATATCTCCCTTTTTTTCGGCCTTCGCGGGGTACGAGACGAGTATGTCCATTAAGTCCCTTGTTACTTAATTTGGTGCTGAAACCCTTGGCTATTGCACTGCGTGAAGCTGAAGATATTCATGGAATTTTCATAAATGGGAATATTCATAAGGTCTGCCTTTATGCTGACGATCTCTTAGTTTATATTTCGAATGCTGAAGAATCCATTCCCAGTTTATTGAAACTATTAAACGATTTTAGAAAGTTTTCCAAATTCGGGATAGCACTTCATAACCTCGCCTTCCGGGACTGGAATCCGGCCCGTTGTTCACTACTTAACAATGTCGCTTGATGGCGCTGTGCTGGCAGCCTCAGGCTTTCCTTGTGATGGTTAACTTCTGGATGGAAAACGAACGAGATCTAAATTGTGCATTATGATCTAGAATCGGATTGAACGGAACACACGCATCGCATTCCGATCGGCACAAGTGCACCTGCTATCCTCACTACAGCCCGTTCGACTATTACTCATGCAACACAAGTAAACTTACACTGATCTTTCTGCAGCAGCTAATATTATTTTATTTTATTTTTATATGACTTATTGCAATTAGTTACATCACTCGCCTATCTAATCTTTCCTGCTGATGACGTCCTTTATGCAGTGTTGTGACCATGGTGACCATGGTGATACATGTGCGCCCTACTTCAAGTCGTCAAGTCATTTTATTGTCATTTCGACCATAACTGCAGGTACAGTACACAGTCAAAACGCCACAACGTTTTTCAGGAAATGGTGGTACGGGAAACAGTACAAAAATTTCACTGAACAACGTAAATAAAACATAGTAAAAAAATCTACACTTGAGTACAGACCTACCCAGGACTGCATAAAGTGCACAAAACAGTGCAAACATTACAATAAATAATAAACAAGACAATAGGCACAATAGAGAGCAGTACGTTAGTGTCAGCCCAGGCTCTGTGTACTGACAAGTCTGATGGCATTTAATACAGTTATATTTAAGTATACATTTAAATGCAAACTTAATACATTTTCAGCTACTGAAGGCTTTTCTGACTCCCCCAAAGCCTCCATGATGAAGGCAAGCATGCCGCGCTCACCCTTCACCACCTGGTCTACACGGCACAGGACAGAGGAACGTCTGTTAGCACAGAGTTGAGGTGGGATTTCTGTTGCCTGCGAGTGGTGAATCTGTGTCCAGACGTTTTCCTGTCGGGAAAGTTTCTACAGGTGCTCAGATTTGTTCGACTCTGTAAAGTCACGGGATATTCAGGAACGCAATCAGAAGTCTCATTCAAGATTTAACCGGCTGAGCTTGTCGCCAGAAGCGTTGGACCCAGTGGAAAGACAAGACAGGCTACTAAGCTGGGCTCTCCGAGGAAGGCTCACCGCACATTTCACCCACATTGAACACGCTTCGTCTTACTGGTTCACCTGATTCTAACAATTTAGAATTGATCGATAACTAAAGGAGACAGCGTCTGCTATTCTTTTTGTCTCTCTCTTTTAACAGTGAAACAGAACTGCACTAACCCTCGTCACTGAAAATGCTTCACGGTAACAGCAAAAGAAGGTATTTCTAATTTTCCTCGACGAACTAAAGATGGTAGACAATGAGACAATGAGTAATAATATTTGACACTTTGTGTTTGTTCAGTGGATTGTGTCTAATGATCCCAATGGGAAAACTGACTGATTTAACCTTGTTTTCGACTGATGCATAAGAACTCCTCAAACTAGTGCAGTTGGGACAATTTGTACAACTGATCGCTGTTTGAGTTAGAAAATGGGATATTCCACAATTTATATTATCGTCAGAATTTACTGCCCGGTGCTTGCTGCACTCGCTGTTCCAGGTAATGCCATGTCTTTATATCGCGCTCGGGGCATCGTAGATTAATAGTATTTTAATGCTCAAGGTGCATATTCCGTCCAGTGTATTTACTGATTTGATTTCATACGGGGATATAATTGGGGTGTCTGATACATTTATATAAATTAATGTAATATCGATAAGCATACATTATACGTTGTAGTACTGTTAAAACAACTATATGCCGGGAAAGTTCGACCACATTCACAATGCTGGTCGAGTTCAGTAGGTCAGATAGCGTCCATGGAAAGGAAAACCTTTTCGACGTTTCGCGTCGAGACCATTCACATGGACTTCCCCAGGGAAGCCCACAAAGATACACCTTCACGCAGCCTCATGACAGTGACAGCAGTGACTCTTCAGGCTCGGCCGGCATTGAGACCGCACTATGCCGAGATATTTCTCTCTCTCTGACCTCGGGCAGCCCCGGCACAATTCCGCTCATAATAACCTGAATGTTTTCTGCTGGGAGAAAGAGATTCGATGTGTACTAAGTATTTACTATATCCCAACGTTTCATCAGCTGTTACCTCTCCCTCCGTGCGAAATGGATACTTTCCCTGTTATCCTCACAAACTGAGGGACTTGAAACAAAAGATCCTCTCTATGTAGATCATATTTCTGGTGCAATATCATATAAAGGTTGTGTATCGTTACTCAGCGAAGGAAATCAGCGGTAATATCGTTTCACGTCGCTTTTTAATTGCAATGGAATTACTTAAAGCTGTGTACAACCTTCTGAGGTACCTCCATCCTGAATATATCAGATAAGTTATCTTCATATCTGTTGTTTGATGTTCAATCAACAATCATAGCTCTTTCTCCGGGGTTTTCCCAAAGCCGGAGAAAACGCAGTCATACAAATGCAATATTTGTTCTAATTATTTCCCCTTGTTACCCAAACAAGAATGCCTTTTGTCCTAAAACCAGGGGCTGCGGCCATTACTCCATTACCTTATCCTTTCCAACGCTACAATCGGCTGAGGGAGTAACACAATGTTTATTTGTTCCACTCGAATGTCCCTCGATTGCTGGGGGAAGTAGCTGTGCGACTGTCGTGAGAAGAAGGGGAAATTCACAGACCGTGCAGATTGCACCTCTCGCCGTTCCCCGCAAGTATAATTATTCAACTTAAGATACAGCAGGGAGCCACAGTGACTGAGCTCTGGGACGGTGGCTGTGCAGAGCAGAGTGCTAAAAGTGACTGTAGTGTTGATTGGATATCCTACATTCAGAGGAACAGAGAGGAGTTTCTGTGGGCGCGATAGATCCAACCCGATGGTTGTCTTCCTGGTGCCAGGATCATGGAAGTCCCGGATCTGTTCCGAGGTATTCTGAAGAGCGAGGGTGAGCACCCGGAAATCCAGGTACATTTTGGTGCCAGTGACACAGGTGGTAAAGTTGAGGAGTGACTGAAGAGAAAGGTTAGTAAGCTTGCTAAAAGATTGAGAAAGAGGACTTCCAGTAATCTCTGATTTGCTGTCTGTGTCACGTAACAGTGTGAATAAGAATCGGATGATTTGGCAGTTGAATTCGTGGAGGAGGCACTGGTGGATGGGCGGAGGTTCAGATTCATGGATTTTCGGAATTTCTGCTGGGGAAGACACGACCTGAGCCCGAATGGGAGCCAATATCCTTACGGGCAGGCTAGCTGCAGCTGTCTGGTTGATTTCGATTCGATGGCAGGCGAATGGAAACCAGAGTGATGGTGTTGAAGAGGAAGCAGTTCGTTTACAAACAGAGGTAAAGAGTAGTGAGACTCCAAGCAAGTGTAGTATAATAGGAAGGACGAAACTGCAGTCAACCAGACATTTGGCTGGTGCTGAGTTACAATGGGGAGAGCAAAGGAATATCAAGTGTAAAACACACACACACACACACACACACACACACACACACACACACACACACACACACACACACACACACACACACACACACACACACACCTTCTTGGAAAAAGATTACAGTCGACACTCCGGGCCCGAACTCTTCATCAGTACTAGAGAGATAAAGATCAGGATGAAGGTATGAATGGTGTAGGCAGGAGTGTAGGAACGCGAGGTGAAAGGTGAAACTAGCAGAGAACAAGGGTGAAGGAAACAGCTGGATAGTCAATTCGTGATATTGAAAACGTACTGGAGATGAGGGAATGTAATAAGAAAGGACAGATTGCCATGGACGAAAGAAAAATGGAGAGGATCATCAGAGAGAGGTGATGGGCAAGTGAGGAGATAAGCTAAGGGAGGAAAATGGGAATGGGAAATCGTGAAGTATAGGAGTCAGCATTACTAGAATTTCCCGAAATGGATGTTCATGGCATCAGGTTGGAGGCTGTCTAGCTGGAAGATAGGGTGTTGCTCCTCCAACTTGAGGACGGGCTTCACGCGGCATTAGAGGAGGTCATGGGCTAACATGCCGGAATATGAATGGGCAGTGGAAGTAAAATTGGGGGCTGCTGCGAAATGCAGCTTTTTTATGCGGATCGAGCATAGGATATAGGCAAAGCGATCTCCCAATATATGTCTGGTCTCACCGATATAGTAGAGGCCATACCGGGTGCGCACGATATAACTGACGTTTCTCGTTGAAGGACAGTTTGTGACAATGGATGGTGGTGTGGGAGGAGGTTTGCGGACGGGTGTACCACTTGTTCCACTTGCAAGGAAAAGTGCCAGGAGGAAAATCAGTGGGGATGGACAAATGGGCGAGGGAGTTGCAGAGCGTCAGGGGTCATGGAATTTGTGAAGTTACCGTTAACTGGGAGAAGGTCTTGATCAACTGAAAGATCTGAAGGTGGACGGGTCACGTAGACAAGGTGGATAACTAAATTGTGGAGTGTTAGTAATTATGTGTTAAGAGTCACCGGATTCTGGAATCATTGGACTCTTAAAGAAGGGAAAGAGGCAGAATAAGATAAATTTTAAGCAGGTTAGCCTGAACACAGGGGTTGAGAAACTGGTGAAGACAATTGTTCAGGATGTGGTTTCAGGTTTCTTGGAGGTGCGTGATAAAATAGGCGATGGTGTCCTCAAGAGAAAATCTTGCCTGACAAATCTGTTGTAATTCTTTGAAGAAATAAAAAGCATAATATAAAAAGAGTTGGTGTGTTCATAGATTTTCGGAAAAAAACTTTCACAGGGTGCTACACATGTGTCTGCTGAACAAGCTACGAGCCCGTGGTATTATATGGCATCCTCCAGCATTGATAAAACAGCGGTTGATGGGCAGGAGGTAAAGGGTGGGAATATAGGGATCCTTTCTGGTTGACTGCCGGTGACTGGTGTTATTCAACAGGGACTGGGTTGAATGAGATTGATTTAATGTTATATTTAAATAAACAGGTTGATGGAATTCATGGCTTTGTTGTAAAGATTGCTGACAATATGAAGACAGATTGAGAGGCAGGTAGTGTTGAGAAAGTAGAGAGGCCACAGAAAGATTTAGAGAATGAGCGAAGGCGTGGCAGATGGAATTTGGTGTCGGGAAGTGTTTTGTCACATGAAAGTGTTGGCTATGATCTGAAAGGAGAGGAACTACAAAAGTATGAGGTGCGCAAATAAAATGATTCTAGGATGAACGGCTTATCATAGGAAGAGAGTTTGATGGGACACTTTTCATTAGAAATCGGAGGAGTGAGCGGTGACCTTGAAACCTATCAACTCATGAATGGCATTGATAGAGTGGATTAAGAGAGGATGTTACACATGGTCGGGGAGTCTGTGACCAGAGGAAACGGCCTCAGAACAGAGGGAAGCCCATTCAGAATGGAGATGAGGGTGTGGCGTATCCTTCACCCAGAAAATGTTAAATTGTTGCCGTCGTTTTCAGGGGCTGCTGTGGATGCCGCGTCTTGATGTCTATTTAAGGAAGAGGTTGGTTGGTGAGAACATAAAGGGATTCGGGGGTTACAAGAGATTGGCACAGAGAGGAAAGATGTATCGGCCATGACCAAATGGCCGTGGAGACACGATGGGTTAAATGAACAAATTATGCTTCTTTGTCTTATGGTCTAATGTGTATTACAATAACTGTCTCATTCGTTTGGTGGTTCAGTTTTTTTTTTTCTTTTTCAATGTCAATACAACTATATAAGCAACAATTTATTGAATCCACTGAACTTAATGTCCGGCTATTGTTTCTAAATTAATATTGATGTATCTGTGAGCATGTTGATTTCCCACGTATGTTTCGGTGATTAAGTATGCCTTGGCAGCGCTTACAGTAAAATTCTCATGATTTACCTGTTTGTAATGTTGTAGTTTCTCTCTTCCTAATAACAGTCAGGAGGCCTCGCTGGTTTCTCCGTTCTTCTGGACAGAGCGCACAAAGTGCAACGTCTGACCTTAACGTTCATGGTTTGTCTCCCTGTGACCAGCGAGTCCTGAGATCTGTTTCACATCTTCTGAGATCAGAAGGCTGTGCCAACGGCCTGCAAGTATCTCCTGGTTTACAGTGAAATGCATTCATGACATTTACATCTTTTTGAATGTTATATGAAATCTCATTAAATACTCTTTTAAGGCAGTGTAATTAGGTTATACGGTCTCTCCACTCCCTCTGCCCTTCTCCGCAAGACAACATCCTATTCGGGACAGTGGTTTATAACCTCGCCTTACAGGAAAGGAAAACGGCCCTTATTTCGCTACTGAACAGAGCCAACTGTGGGCGCTCTGCTGTCAACTCCTGACTTTCCTTCTGATGGTTAACGACTGGACGTGAAACTGTAGAAATCAAAATTGTGAATTAAATTTCAGAATAAGCTTGATCGGGCCAGCCATACCGCATCTTGGTCAGCGCCCGTGGACTGTTGCCCTTGCAGAGACTCGGGACAGTGGTCCAATCCATTACTACTCACACAACGGAAATCATGTCATACCGATCATCACATACCAATCATGCGGTACCTGATAGTAATTGTTTTTTTTTCTATATAACTATTGCAGTTAATTTAACGGCGATTGTGATCTTGCTCCGGGGGAAATGCGGTCTGTCCAAATGCATCACTCTCTACCTTGTGGCCATGGCGGCAGCCGATCTAATGGTGGTGATCATTGTTCTTATATTAGAGAGGATAAATTATATCTATTTGTTTGCTCATTTCTTGGTCGTAACGCCGGTGTGTTCTGTGCTACTTGTCGTGAGTCTCGCAACCAGGGACTGCTCCGTTTGGCTGACGGTAGCTTTCACTTTTGATCGGTGCGTCGCCATCTGCTGTGAGAAGTTGCGGAACCGATATTGCACCGAGAGAACAGCGACCGTGGTGGTAGCAACAGTGAGTGCGGCGTGTTGTGCCCAGGCCATTCCATATTACTTTGCAAAGGATCGATGGCGTTGTGTCGCCGTGGCTGAATACTTCACCTCACCCCTGTGGAAAGCCTACCAGGTATATCACGGCATCACAACACCGTTACTGCCAATCTGTTTAATTTTGTTATTCAATGTTTCCACCGTCCACCGGGTGATAGCGACAAATAGAGTTCGCCAGGAACTTCGGAAAAGCAGCGGAAATCGTCATGACCCAGAGGGGCAGAACCGGAGAAAGTCAATGATACTGTTGTTCGCTCTTTCTGCGAATTTCATATTACTTTGGATGCACTATCTCGTACATTCGATGAACTGGCAAGTGGAAAATTATTCCTACACAGACAGATATTTCAGCAAACCGACCTATATCCTGCAGCAATGCGGGTTCATGCTGTCTTTCCTCAGCATGTGCACCAACACTTGTATCTATGGACTGTCACAGAGAAAATTCAGGGACCAGCTGAAATACGGATCGAAGCACCTGTTTGCAGCAATGGGAGAAATCTGTAAATAAAAGCCAACGGAATTATTTCTTCCTGCAGCATTTGGAGTAGTATTTGATTTGAGCAACATGCAACCGTTATTTGGAAATATAAATATAGAAACATAGAAATCCTGCAGCACAATACAGGTCCTTCAGCCAACAAAGTTGTGCTGAACATGTCCCAAGCTGAGAAATTATTAGTTTTACACATAGCCCACTATTTTTCTACGCTCCATGTACCTATCCAAAAGTCTATTAAAGACCCTATCGTATCCGCTTCCACCACTGTTGCCGGCAGCTCATTCCACGCACTCACCACTCTCTGCGTTAAAAAAACACCCCTGACATTTCCTCTGTACCTATCCCCAGCATCTTAAACCTGTGTCTTCTTGTGGCAACCATTTCAGCCCTGGGGAAAAGCCTCTGACTTCCCACACGATGAATGTCCCTCACCATCTTCTACACAACTTTGTACAACTGAAATCTGAACTGAAAATTATTATTGCGTTCACGGAAGAATTATGCCTCGTATCTCCTGAAATTGCCGTCCACTCGCTTTGATTCCGTAGTATCTAATCTATAAAAAGGAATTAATCTGATCATTTTCCCATAATTGTTGCAAGGACGTGGCTGGGGACGAACCCAAGTGCAGGACACAAGCGCGGAGAGAGAGTCGTGAGACGTTAGCACCTTCGCGAACGTGGAACAAGTATACGAGAGAGTCTTCCTCCAACTTCCATTCACCTTCGTCCTCTGGTTTCCTCCCACTTCCTTTACTGTGCTGATGAAAAGCCTCGAAACGAAACGTCGTCATTTTATGCCTCCGTATAGATGTTTCCTGTCCTGCTGAGTTCCTCCTGTATTTTCTATTGTTACTCTGATGCGTGGCCAGAAATGCCCATTTCCGCCCATCATCTATCAGTC
Organism: Hypanus sabinus; assembly: GCF_030144855.1. Taxonomy (NCBI): domain Eukaryota; kingdom Metazoa; phylum Chordata; class Chondrichthyes; order Myliobatiformes; family Dasyatidae; genus Hypanus; species Hypanus sabinus. The sequence continues at coordinate 1,052,273 of NW_026779004.1, forward strand.
ACTTATGCTCAGTTGTTCATTTTCCCCTTCTTTCAGCATCTGTCGCGCTGGACATGTCCTGCAATTCTTTCCTTCAGAATCCCTAACAAAGGAAAAAAATTATGACAATATTCCAGCCGCCACAGTCACTCACCCAGTCACACCTGATCAGCGGCTTTTCCTTGTGGGACCACTTTCGCCCGTAGCCTATTGTCTCTCACTCCCAGTTGGAACGAACGGGTACCCACGTGCAGCTGTAAAACTGTCCCTTTTTCCAGAAATGTGACCGGATTGCTGCATGTTTCCAGCTTGCTTCTGTTTTTCTACAGCAGTACAGTTTTATATTGCAGAGAATAGATCACATCAATGCAAAACTCTGTACAACGGCAGTAATCTTTCCAAACAGCAGACAGAAACCTAATGTTGTGTGTGTGTGTGTGCGTGCGTGTGTGTGTGTGTGTGTGTGTGTGTGTGTGTGTGTGTGTGTGTGTGTGTGTGTGTGTGTGTGTGTGTGTGTGTGTGTGTGTGTGTGTGTGTGTGTGTGTGTGTTCATTTTTGTGTCTGTATACATTGTGACACACTTTTTCAAGTAACTGCATTTTCAGGCAAAACAATGAGTCAGCGCATTCAATCCCGAGGTCCCAATAAATTCACAATCCAGTCCCGATGATTGATTGAATGTCCGAATCCTCAGCGTTGGACCATCAATTCACCAAGTCTGCTGGCGAAATGGAACTCGTGGTGATGATCTGGTGTCCACTCTACTCGCATTTCCATCAGAAGTTGCAATCCTCCACCGGGATTCAGGTGTTGTTGTATTCCTCAGATCATCACAGCGCGGCCAGGTGGTGACGGACGGATCTTCAGACCATCGGACACAGGAGCACAATTAGTCCATTTGACCCATCGAGTCCGCTCCACCATTCAGTCATGATTGATTCTTTGTTCCCTTCCTTACTCCCACTCCCCGGCATCATCCCCGTAACTTAGGACATAAAACACTGCAATGAACAGTACATTACATGCCTTTCGGCCCACAACGTTGTGCGGACCATGAACCGTACCCAGAATTTCCCTAGCGTATAGCCGTCTATTTTTCTGAGCTCCATGTACCTATCTAATGTGCTCTTAAAAGACCCCATTGTAACCTTTGATGCCGTTGCCAATCATTCCTCGCCTTGAATACTCCCAACGACCTGGCCTTCACAGCTGCCTGTGGTAACAAATTCTACAAATGCACCACACACAGGCGAAAAGGAGTGCTCCGCGGCTCAGTATAAATCGACGGTCTCCATCTCGAGGCGTCTTGTCCAAAACTCCCAACCCATCGAAATCACCCTTTCAACATTCTAAAGATTCCAGCTCATGCTTTACGTTCGAGTGGGTAGAAGCCCTGAGCCATCAAACATTCCTCATATGATAACCCTTTCGTACCTGGAATGATCATGAGCGAACATCCTGTGAATTGGCTCCAACGCCAATGCATCATTTCTCAGATAAGGAGCACAAAACCGTTCACAATACTCAGGTACTCAGGATGATGCTACCGCAGTGATTTAAAACGCTTCAGCATCACATCCCTGCTTTAATATGCCAAACCTCTTGAAATGAATGCTAACATTGTATTGGTGTGCGCACATCCGACTCAACCTGCAAGTTCACCTTTATGGCGTTCTGTACAAGAGTTCCCAAGTCCCTTTGCATCTCTATACTTATTGACTTTTCTCCCAGTTTAGAAAATAGTCTGTACGTTTATTGCTTCCACCAGATTGCGTGACATGCATTTTCCAAACTTGTATTTCACTTGTCACTTCCTTGCTGATTTTCCTTATCTGTCCTTCCACAGCCCAGCTGTTTCCTCAACACAGACCGCCCCTTTACCAACTCTGTTTCACATGAAATCTTGGCAACAAAGCCAGCTGTTCCATCATCTAAATCATTGATGATGAAATCATCTAAATCATCAAAGGAAGCCGTCCCAACGGCGACCCCTGTAGAGCACCAGCAGTCTCCGGCAGCCCACCAGGAAAGGGGCTTTCATTCCCACTGGCTGCCTCCGAGCAGTCAGCCAATGCTCTACTCATGATCGTAAAGTACTTGTAATACTCTGGCGCCCTGTCTAGGGCCTGCTGGGAATCCAAATATACTCGGTCATCTGCATCCTCTTCATCTACCCGACTTGTAATCCCCTCAGAGAATCCCATCAGGTACGTCCGACAACATTCTCCCTTAAGGGAACCTGTCAGCCACGGCTGTACTATTTTGAGTACAGTATTAGCCACCCTTTTTGATTTTTTAGCCCTAACGCACCGGTACTCACCGTGCTAGCTGCTATTTTGCCCTGTCAACTCCCTGTCCTGCCCGACAGTCTGACTGCACTCTATCTTTGTGTTTCAACATGCGTCCTATTCAGAGTCCACTCATTCTGGTTTCCGCACTCCTGCAAAATTAGATGAAACAGTCACTACAAAGATTAGTAAACTCCTCTTTCGTGAACAGTGGGCCGCGTCTGGTTCAGGTGCAAACTGTCTCGTTTGTGTAGGTCATGCATCCCCGAGAAGATATCCCAATGATTCAACAAGCTGAAGCCCCTCTCCCCGCACTGACTTCTCATCCACGTATTTTTCTGCCACTTCATCCTGTTTCTACACTCACTGGCGCATGCCAGAGGTAGAAATCCAGAAAGTATTAACCTATAGCTACTGTTTTCAGTTTCTCTACTCAGCTGTCTAAATTTTATCTTCAGTATATCTTTGTTTTCCTTCCTATGTCATTGGCACCAATGTCTACCGAGACAACTGACTATTCTCTCTGTCCTTCCAAATTGCGGTGGGCGCAATCCGTGTTATCCCTGATCTAGCACATGGGAGGACACCATCCACGTGTCCTTCTCACGTTCACAGATTCTCCTGACTGTGACCCCTCTCAGCACTACCAGCTCCCTCTTCCCCCTTGTATCCTTCTTCAGCACGGACTCATGCTCAGCGCCAGAAACCCAGTCTCCATTTCTTTACCCTGGGAGGTCATCGACAACTGGGGTATCCGAAAGGGTACAGGTATTATTCAGGGGAAAGGCCACAGGCGTGCTCTGCGCTAACTCCATATTCACCTTCTTATTCCTTCTGCTAACAGTCACCCAGCAAGCCACCTCCTGCAACTGAGACGCGACTACTTCCTTGTAACGCCTATCAGTGATCTCCTCACCGTTCGGAAAGAGCGGAAGGTCATCCAGCTGCTGCTCCACATCCCTGACCAGGTCTTTAAGGAGCTGCGCCTGGACACACTTCAGGCTGAAGTAGTTCCATGGGGAAATCTGTGTCTCCCAGTACTCCAGCATGCAGCATGACGAACTTTCAGCGTCTATCTAGACTACTCTAAGTATCGCTGACACAGTAAAATAAGATAAGTTTCACAGAAACCTATCCGGGTGACGTCACCGGAGCAGACACCGCTTCTGATCCGAAGCCTCCTTTGAGACAAAGCCTGACACTACTTCAGAGAATTCCAACAAATTTTTCAGTTAGCATTTCCGCTTCAGGAATTCTGACCTTGCAGAATTTTAGTTTTTGCCCCTGAGCACCCCGAAACCTCATCCTTAGTGATCTGCTCCGACGTCTTCCAATCGTTCGAGACAGGAAAACTGACCGATAATTCCATTTGTTCTACCCCCATTCCTTCCTAAAGAGTGCAGTGACATTTGCAATGTTCCAGTCCTCAGCAGCCATTCCGGAATCTCTAGGTTCTTGAAAGATCATTGCTGATGCCTCCAGAATCTTCTCTGTTATCTCTTTTCAGAACTCTGCAGTGTCGTCTCTCTGGACCAGGTGACTTACTTACCTTCACGCTTTTCAGCTTCTGAACACCTTCAGCTCAATAATACCACCTGCAGTCACTTCTGCCCCCTGGCGATCTTGCGTTTCTGTCAGTCAGCTGATGTCTTCCACAGGACAATCTTTCTGTAACCTCGTTGATGTTATTGGCTAGCTCACTTTCATATTTAATCTGTTCTGTCCTTAAAAACTTCCCACCAAATATTTGCTGTATTATGTACCCTCTCTTTTCCGTTTAAACAGTCTTAGACTTCTCTCGTCAGCCACGGTTACCTGATCCTCCCGTTAGGATACCTATTTTTTATATTCGGGATGCACCTGCCGTTCGCTTTCCGAATCTCACCCAGAAACACCAGCCATTGATGCAAAACACCGTCATACTTTCCAGTGTCTCTTCCCAAATCATTCTGGCGAATTCCTCGCTGATACTAATCCAGAATTGCCCTTTCTTTGTAGGCTCAACCACACGCTGCTTCAAAAGCCATGTCGTATGCGTTCTAAAACAATGCCTCTTGTGAACCATCACTAACGGACCTTTTCACCTTCCCTACATATTGAAATCCTCGATGAGTTGTACAATTGCAAAATTACCCTTTTACATATTTTACATCTATTGTTGTAATTTGCTTCCTACTTCCTGGCTGCTGTTTCGATATCTGTATATAACTCCCATCAAGGTTATCTTAAACGCGTTTTTTAAACTCTATCTGTAAGGATTCTATATCTATCACTTTCTAAGGATTTGACTTCATTTGTACCAACACAGCAGACTACCAGCCCCCTCCGCAGATCTATCTATTGCTTTCGATACAATGCATATCCTTGGATGCCCTGCTCCGAACTCTGTTCCTTTTTCGGCCATGACTCAGAATGTCTACTGTCTCATACCAGCCAATCTCTAGCTGCGCCACGAGATCACCGACCTTATTCCGTGCACTGTGGCCATTCACATATCACACCTTCAGTCACATATTCATCATCTTCAGTGATGTAGGGTCCCTTGCCAGTTTAAGATAGCTCACTAACAGCCATTTTCAAAGGTTCAAATATTCATTTATTTTCAAAGTCTGTCGCCATATACATCTCCGGATAGCAACGAAATCATCAACCCCAACCACCCCGGGACAAAACAAAGCAAGAAAATCGCCCCCCATCACCGGCAACATATCGAACAGAACACAGCAGAACATCAACCCCAACCACCCCGGGACAAAACAAAGCAAGAACATCGCCCCCACCCCCGGAAACATATCTAACAGAACACAACAGAGCATCAACCCCAAACACCCCGGGACAAATCACACAATCAAATGGAAAAGGAACGTCGATTTGAAACACTAAATATAAAAACCTTTAGACTGAAAAAGGTCACAGACCTTAAACGCAATAGACTAATCTGTAAATGGAGAACCACGATACCTTCATCCAATAACAGCCACATTCATGGAAAGGGAGGCAGAAGCCACACGAGTGCAGAAGTCTAACTACCTGCCACAGCGAGCTACACAGCGATAGGCCGCTCACAAACTCCTCTTGTACCGATCAAAGGGAAAGGAGGCGGTGTTGAACTCGCAACCGCCATCGTCATTTGTCTCGATATGTTAGTCTTCCTCATTTTGCTGCATTCTCTACCAGTTCTCCCTCAGAGCCTGACAATAAATTACAAAAATTATAAATTATTAAAAATAATTAAAAATTATTAATTACTTCTGTACCAACTTCCTCATTCTCCTGCATGAGCCGAAATTCATCGAGCTGCAGGTTGAGTTCCTTAACCCATTCTCCCAGGAGCTGCCAAACTCCGCACTTTGTACAAATGTGTTTATCTGCAAGACTGGAGGTCTCACAAAATAGCCACATCCCACATATAGTACAAGACAGTGTCCCTGGAACCACTGGCAACTGCACTACTACGCCTAACAAGCACTCCTGCTCTCCCCACTTCCCCACTGAGCCACAGACACTGACAACGAAATGCAATACTTGAATTGGTAAGAAATATGTTCAGAAGCAGACGCTTCGAGTGTGCTGTCAGTGTGGATATTGACCACCGTGGATGAGATATGCTGCATGGACGTAGAGATACAAGTTGCACGTGATCAGCAACAAAAACGCCTCTTTACTTGTGACTTTACTTTTTATTCTTTGACTGTTTATGGGCGGTTAGGAAAAAAAAAACAGAAGTGCAGACAAATATTCGGTTGTGTAAGTTCAGGAGTTCTGCTGTTATAAAATAAAGGTACTGATTTGTAATTGCACATTTTCCCCGTGCCTCTCTGGTATTTACTGCAAGGGGTAATTATTGTAAGTGAGTTAGTTTAGTCAGAAAATTAGTTGCTAGTTTAATTAGCTTGGCACTACTCTGTGGGTCGAAGTGCCTGTCTCAATGTTTGCTGTTCTGTTATTTGTTATATGTTTTACGCTCTGTGTCCCTGAAAGAAAATCCCTGAGTTGGGCGACGCTCCTCCTTTATAACCTACCCTTAAACGTAATCCTAAAATCCAAGGACCCACTCCTACTGATCCCCGACTAACGTTGTCATCACAAACGAACATATTTAACAGCATGTCCCATCCTCCCCTCTCTCTCTCCCAATGGGGAGTCCTGCATCTCCATCTCTCAACCAGACCCTTAAACCTAATGCCTACTCCCCTCCTACATATCCTATAAACCCTAACCCATACTTCAGATCCTATTCCCTACAATCCAAAATCACCCATATCAATCAAAAGTCGTCACCGCATCACCTTAGCATATACATGACCATGATTTATAAAACTTTTTTAAGACTGAAGAATATCCCACTAAAGCAGGTGTTGGTCCAATTTAAAGAAGACGTGGGCCAGAGCAAAATGAGAGGGTTGCGTGGAAGTGAATTTCGAATGACGTGATGAAGAAGCACACTAGGGATGATCTTCCCACTCTGAGTAATGACAGCCTAAACCCCTCATACAAATCCCATAAAACCTAGCCAGTACAGATTAAAATGGTTAATTAAGCCACATGATATTGGACAATTAGTGAAAGGCACCGGTCAGATTAAAGTGGCTACACAACCCTATCTGCCCCAGCCACAGATATCTTCCGACACTAAACTCCAACACGCTCTTTCCTTCAGCCCCATATAGACATCCACAAACTTACCCTTAAAACTAATCCTGAAGGCTAAGGGTCCACAAAACAACCGGCCCGGACCGCACCCCGACTATGCCTGACCACAGCCCCACGAACAAGCTGTTATCACCAGGACAGTTCCACGCCCCTCTCTTCCCATGGGGAGGGCTGCATATCCATTTACCATCGCTCCCCTTAACATCACCGACCCCCCTCCTATAGATACCTATAGACACTAACCCAGCAGTCATTGACTACAATCCAACATCGCCCCACATCAATCACAGGTAGTAACCACATCGGCGTAACATATTAACAACCATAAACCTTAACATTTGTGTTAGGAGGAGGAAGACCCAGTAAAGTCAAATATTGAACCGAGTTAATGAAGATGTCTGCCAGAGGAAAGATTCGAGTTTGATTGACACTGAATCTGTGTGACGAAATCAAGTAGCGCAAGAGGCATGATTTCCCACTGCCCGCATAACCACAACATAACTGTTACTTTGTAGTGAGGAGGCAGGAACAGACAAAATGTTATTTGCATTACTGGGCACGTGGAGTAGGCTATTCGGTGTTCAGTGTTGGAAAATTCAAAACAAAAACACACCAATATTAATCCCTCCTACCTACACTGCACACATCCAAAATGTCTGTTCAAAACATCTATTGTATTTTCCTCCACCACTAAACCCAGGCAGCGCATTCCAGGCATCATTGACTCACTGAGTGAAATAACTGCCTTCACATGCCCTTTGAGCCTACCCGCTCTCACCGTCAATGCCTGCTCGATGGTATTAACCATTTCAACCTTGGGAAACAGGTTCACACTGTCCACTGTATCTACGCCTCTCGTAATATTATAGACCTCTAACGGATCTTCCATCAGCCTGCAAATCTCTAGAAGAAACAACACAAGTTTATCCAGACTTTAATGACAGCACATGCCCTCTGAACCAGGCAGCGTCCTGGCAAACCCCTCTGCATCCTCTCCAAAATATCAGCATCCTTCCTATAGTGGGATGACCAGAACAGTGTGAAATACTCCAGATGTGGCCGAGCCAGAGTTTTAAAAAGTTGCAGCTCAGACACAGACACAGGATTATGGTAGTAAATTATGGCATAGTAGATTGTGAAACTGCATTGAATCACGGACTCGTACCAAACTCCTCAAGACCATAATCTCTTGATGAAGGTTATATTTAGGGGTCTCTATCGAGGGGGTTTCCAAAATAATGTCTGCTTGTGGTAATGAATAAACATTTTCCTATCCATGAAACGTGTTACGACTTCAGTGACTAAGTCATACTTAGAAAATTTGGGAGCTCGTCCAGGACCCACCTCTGACCCTGACATATCGCCAGCAAACTCACCAGCTTAGTGTGGGGAAGCATGCTTTAATCATAGCACTCTGTATGTGTCAAAGAACACGGCTGAGAGCCGAAGAAAGTCTGCGTGTGTGTGTGTGTGCGTGTGTGTGTGTGTGTGTGTGTGTGTGTTTGTAGATTCATTGTCTCTGCCTGACCCAGCATGACTATACATCTGTCCGTCTCCAATTCAGTTTATCCCCCTTGGTAATGCCCCTAATTTAATCTCCCCAGAGATTTGATAAGGTACCCCATGCAAAGCTTATTGGGAAAGTAAGGAGGGATGGAATCCACTGGCTTGCACACAGTAAGCAAAGAGTGGTTATAGACGTGTCCTATTCTGCATGGACGCCAGTGACCAGTGCTGTGCGTCAGGAATCTGTTATTAGACCATAACACAAAAAGATTTATGAGCAGATGTAGGCCATTCTGCCCAATAATCAAGAACAGAGGTCAAAATTCAAATTTCATTGATTATTATTTTATGTACAAATGAAACCCCCTTGAGACTCGTCACCTGTCCGGACATCCCCACATGCACAGAGCAAGAATAATTTCAAATAGTTCACAAATCGGTCCTCTCCATTTAGCAAAAGCAAGAACAGAAGTCAAGGTTCATATTGCATTTATTATCGAAGTCTGTATAAACGGAACAACCTTGAGATTCGATACTCCTCGAAATCCAACGGCTCCCACAAGTCAGTGTGCACCCCCGAATCCGCCGACACACCCAGCTCTGTGCAAACCAGTGTGAACTCACAAATCTGTGCTCACTGGTAAACACGCATTCAACCCTTAATCAGTGTGCAGTCCAAAAGCAACGGACATCTCAAAATCCCTGTGACCCACCTATTCGTTTCTATACCCCTAAATCTTATTACATCCGTAAAGCAAGATCAGCCGCAGAATCAGTCCAGCCTCCCCAGTTCTTCACTGTGTCCAGTTCCCAGTGCATTCAATTTTCGACAGTTTTCAAACTGATTTCTCCCTCACAGCTTTGGGAGTGTGAGCGTGCACGGTGTTTGGGAGTGTAAGGGTGCACGGGATTTGGGAGTACAATCTATTTGAGGCACCACACAGAATTGGGTGTGTCGGCGGATTTAAGGATGCACATAGATTGGGAGCGAACACTGAGTTGTGGTTTGCATGCGGCTTTGCGGGTGCGCACAGTTTTGGGAGAACACACAGATTTGCAGAATAGCGCAGATTTGGGAATCCCGTTGGATTTGGAGGTTGTCGAATCTCAAGGTTGTTTCATTGATGCAAACTTTAAACATATATGCAAATTGAACGTTTACATTTGTTCTTCCAATTTTTAGAGTGGAGGCAGATATTTTGAGAACTGCTTGAAACTGCTCTGAGATAATGTAACGCATGTGGGGGCGTCAGCAGATTTAGGTTGCACATAGTTTAGGGTATGTCGTTGGATATGTGTGTATCTGCGGGGTTGGCTTGGGAACGGATTTGGGGGGTGCACACAGATCTACGGATAGCGCTGACTTGATGTTTTGGTGAAAATTGGGGTGCACAGGAATTTGTAGATGTGAGCAGACATCGGGATTCGTCAGCGAATATGGGTATCGATGGATTTGGCACAGCCACTGATGAGGGGGTAATGATGGGTTTGCTGGGCTGCGAAGATGTAAGGGAATGTTAATGATTATACGAGAAATATGCATGTGGGTGTGTGTTTTCAATTTAAACTTTGTTCTTGCTATTTTTAAGGCGGAAGCAGCAATTTTGTAAAGTGGTTGAAGTGAATCCTGCTCTGTGATAGTGTAATGTGTAGGTGTGCGCACGGATCTGGGGTCCGCATGGATTTGTGGATGTGCGCATATTTCGAGAACAGTTGGTGAATCTGGGGCTGTATACGGATTTGCCGGTGAATGTGGCTTTCCGGTTGTGCACAGATTTAGGGGTAAATCAGAGAATGAGTGAGTGCGCTGGGATTTTCGGGTGCCGGTTGCTTTTGGGGTGCACTCTGATTTGAGGGTTGAATGAGGTTTTGTCAGTGTCAACAGATTTGTGGGTGCACACTGATTTGCGCAGAGTTGGGGGTGTTGGCGGATTCGGGGGTGAGCACTGGATTGGGGGAGCCAGTGGATTTGGAGGTGTGCCAGAACTCAGGGTTGTCCGATTACAATGCAGGTTAAGGGGATAACTATTTCGTGAACTGCTTGAACTAATTCTCGCTCCGGGATAATCCAATGTGTATGTGGGGGTGTCTGCCGAAATGGAGCTGTGACGATTCTCAAGGTTGTTTTATTTCTACATACATGAATAATAAATGCAATTTGAAATTTAGCCTCTGTTCTTGCTTTGTCACGGTTCAGCAGCCATTTTGTGAAGCATTTGAGATGAGAGTTCGAGATCATCTGCATTGCGGAGACAGATGGGTAGGGGCTGAACCAAATGGAATAAACTGAATTGGAGGTGTACGGGCACGTGTATAGTCAGGCAGGGTGAAGCAGAGACACAGACATAGAACATACCGACGCACACTAACACTCATAGACAGACAAAAAGATACACACACAGACTAACACTCATAAACAGACACACACACACACACACACACACACACACACACACACACACACACACACACACACACACACACACACACACACTTTGTCTCTACTTGTCTGCACTCAGCCCCCTTCGCTACAGAGGAAACAATTGAAGCCTCTCCAACCTTTCATTCCCTCTGATCCATGAGGCAAATCCTCCATTTCCAGAACATTAACTCTCACCCGATCCTCCCTCCGCCGTCACAGGGTTAGAGTTCCTCCTGTTTTCAACCAACGACCAGTGTTTCTGTGGTGGCGATAGAGTCACCCGGATGGTGAGATGTGTCCAGGTGCCAGGGACAGGGATGACTCCGATCAGGGTATTCTAAAGGGTGGCGGAAGTTACAGAGAGAATTATACATTAGACCTGGACGCTGGTGGACTGGTAGGAGAGGACAAGGGAAACCCTATCCCGAGTGGGGTGGCGGGCGGATGGGGTGAGGGCAGATGTACGGGAAATGAGAGAGACAGCAGAGTTGATGGTGGAAGAAAGGAAGCCCCTTTGCTTAAAAAAGGAAGACATCTCCTTCGTCCTGGAATGAAAACTCTCATCCTGAGAGCAGATGCGTCGGAGACGGAGGAATTGTGAGAAGGGGATAGCATTTTTGCAGGAGACAGGGTGGAAAGAGGAATAGTCCAGCTAGCTGTGAGAGTCTGCAGGCTTAAAGTAGATAGCAGTAGATAAGCCGTCTCCAGAGACGGAGACAGAAAGATCAAGAAAGGGGAGGGAGGTGTTGGAAATGGACCAGGTAAATTTGAGGGCAGGGTGAAAGTTGGAGGCAAAGTTAATGAAGTCGACGAGCTCAGCATGCGTGCCGGAGGCAGCTTCAATGCAGTCGTCGATGTAGCGAAAGAAAAGAGGGAGACGGATACCTGTACAGACTTGAAACATGGACTGTCCCACGAATCCAGCAAAAAGGCAGGCATAACTGGTGACCATGGCTACACACTTGGTTTGGAGGAAGCGGGAGGAATAAAAGGAGAAATTATTGAGAGTAAGAACTAATCCCGCTGGACGGAAGAGGGTGGTGGTAGAGGGGAATTGCTTAGGTCTGGAATCCAAAAAGAAGCGAAGAGCTGGTGGGGAATGGAGGTATATAGGGACTGGAGGTCCATGGTGAAAATAAGGCGGTGGGGACGGGGAACTTAAAATCATTGAAAAAATTCAATGCGTGAGAAGTGTCACGAAAATAGGTGGGAGGAGATTGAACAAGGGGGGTAAGGCAGTGTAAAGGTATGCAGAAATGAGTTCGGTGGGGCAGGAGCAAGCAGATACAATAGGTCTACCTGGGCAGGCAGTTTTGTGGCTCCAGGGTAGGAAGTAGAAACGGGAAATGCTGGGTGTGGGAACTATGAGGTTGGTGGCAGTGGATGGGAGATCTCCAGAGCTGATAAGGGTGATGATCTAGCAGACAGTGGCCTGGTGCTCCTTAGTGGTGTCAGGATCAGGGGGTAAATAAGAGGAGGTATCAGAGAGTTGTCGCTGTACCTCGGCCAGGCAGAGGTCCGTACGCCAGACAGCAGCAGCTCCCCCCTTATCAGCGGGTTTTATAATGAGTTTGGGATTGGTGCGGAGGGAGCGGAGAGCAGAGCGTTCGGAAGGCTGGAATTGGAACAGGGTGTGGTGAAGTCAAAACGGTTGATGCCCCGTTGGCAATTAGTAATAAAGAGATCCAGAGCAGGCAGAAGACCAGAGCGGGGTGTCCATGAAGAGGAGAAGGGTTGAAGACGGGAGAAGGGGTCATCGGTGGGGGTAGGAGAGTCGTTTCCAAAGAAATAAGCTCGGTGACGGAGCCGGCGGAAGATGAGTTCAGCGTCATGGCATACGCAGAACTCGCTGAGGTGTGGGCGAAGAGGGATAAAGCTGGGTCCCTTACTGAGGACAGAGCGCTCTGCCTCAGAGAGCTGAAGGTCGGAGGGAATGGTAAAGACCCGGCACGGATGAGAGATGGGATCAGAGGGAGACGGGAGGTTCGTTGTGTCAGTGGAGAAGGAAGGGTTGGGGTGAGAGGAAGATGGAGCCTCTGAGGGCACAGGAGCTGACATTGGGATCTGAGGGAGAGGGAATTGCAGAGTGGTGGTGAGGGAAGAGGAGAACGGCCTTTAATAAAGCCCATTTGATTCATAGAGATGATTTTAGTTAAAATATTTTCAGGATAAAGTGATCGAAAATGGCGGAGATGAACGTTAATAAAAATAATCCGGGATTCCATAATGGGGGTAAAAAAAAAGAAAAAAAAACAAATTACAAAGCCCGCAAAAAAAGTCGATATTTATCGACGCAAGCCACAGGAAAAGCATCGATGCCGTTATAGCTCCGCTTGCGTGAATATAAAAAAAGTAATCTCTGTCTCCCTCTAACGGAAATAAATCTCATTACAGTTGACATGTATCTCAGGGTAGTTAACTTGATAGGGTAGTGTTTTCCCTATAAAAGAAAACCACCTTCAATTTGAAAGTAACCTTCATAATGTTAGATAAGTGAACAAAAACACATCCAAAACATTTTTGAAATATTTGCACAAAAGAAAAACAATCGCCATCTTTAAATTATCCAATCTGTCTTTAAGACACAAAAAAACATATAATTACTTAAAAATCTTCAATAAAGCATACAGAATAAAAAAAAACAATTAATTCATTTTAAATGCTACAAAAGGAAAAAAAGGTCTTAGATTTTTCAAACTGAACTACAGCCTATCAACAGTTATCCCACTATACCTTCTGAGGTTAAAACCGTCCAAACCAGTCTTTTTTTCAAAACTAAAAATGGATTTTAAGCTAAAAACATTCAGTGACCACCGGATCTTCCAGTCTTTCAGTCTTTACACCGCGGGACACTCAAGCCATTATAAATCATACAAATTTCAGGCTTCAGACTCGTCGTGAATGAAATACTTGCACAAAAGGGAACACAATCGCCATCTTTGAATTATCCAACCTTTCTTTAAAACGTAAATAAATCCAAACAATTACTTAACAAAAAAAAACTTTTAAAGAAGCATACAGAACAAAAAAAAAGTTGGTTCATTTAAATCCTGCAGAGAAGAACAAACTAGATGGTTCAGAATTATCTACAATCATTCAACAGTTCTCCCGCTATATCTTCGAAGGTTAAAACCATCCGAACCAGTCTTTTTCTAAGCTAAGAATACATTTTAAGGTAAAAACTTTCTATAACCATCAAATCTTCCAATTTCATCGCTTTACACCATGAGACAGTCGAATTATTATAAATTATTCAAACTTCTGATTCGCCATCGGACTCGTCAGACAAAGAGTTAATTGGACGCAATGCTTCGTCTGGATCATCAAAAATACGATCTCCAGAATTTATAACAAAATACCTTAATTTGGCTGGCGATTGTAACAATGGAAAGAGCTTTTTCTGAAAAGCTAATTTCATAGAAGAGACAAATGCAGCACGTTTCTTAACAATTTCACGCGGAAAATATTGAAAAGAACGAACTTCTGAACCTTGAAATTGAAATACTCTTTGATTTCTTGCAAGTTTAATAATGCGGTCCTTGTGTCTCAGATGGAGAAAACACACAACGACATGCCTGTTTTTACCTTCATCCAAAGATTTTAAAGCACCGGTTCTGTGAGCCGATTCAAGCTCCGGGGTTGCGAACAAACCTCCGGAAATAAAGACTGAACCATTTTAGCAAAATAATCCAGTGTGTCGGTAGATTCTGACTTCTCTTTTAATCCAACAATTCGAATATTATTCCGACGCGATCGAGCTTCCAAATCCACGATCCGTTGTTGAGCCTTTTCCAAACGAGAAGAAAGGTCAGCCGCATTTCTAATAACATCTTTAAGATCGAGGATCAAAGAGTCAATTCTTTCGTCAAATGTCTCTTTTAGTTGAGTTATTTCAGTGCAGATACCGGTGATTCGAGATTCCAATCTCTTGATCTAAGGGGCTTCTTCCGAGAACTCGTTTAGATTTTCCGTTAGAGGGGTCGGGATTTCGTCTGGTGCTCTTCGAAGTAGCTATAATTATAACTATTGTTATACAAATTTGACTGAATAGAATTAAAAATTCAAAGTTTAAATCGGAAAAGGGAGAGATTAAAGACGGACAATAAGCAACTAAGGCTCACATGTTCGTAGCGGGAGGCGGAGTCCGGAAGTACTTTGGATTGAATGATGGAAAGGATGTTTCCCATGGTGGGTGAGTTTAGGATAAGAGGGCATAGCCTCAGGAGAGAGGGGCGCCTTTTCAAGACAGACATACGGGGAATCTTTCAGACAAAGGGTGGTGAAGTTGTGGAATTTCTTGCCACATGCCGCTGCAGAGCCCACGGCGTTGGGTACATTTAAGACAGACATTGGTAGTTTCTTGATTGGACATGGCATCAAAGGTTCGGGGGAGAAGGCCGGTAGCTGGGGTTGAGGAGGACGGAAAGAAAGGATCAACCATGAGTGAATGGTGGAGCAGACTCGATGGGCCGGATGGCCTAACTCTGCTTCCATGTCTTATGGCCTTATGGAAATGAGGATTGAGCAGGAGACTGCGAGACTTTATCTGAGTTTTATATTTGGACGGTCGGTGCTGGTACGGGTGGGAACCCACAACGCCGTATTTGTAACCCTTTATTATCTAATGTTATGATAAACATATTCTCTCTGAGTCAGGCACTGAGGTGTGTGAATCACTATATGCAGATGATGGAGCTTTATGGCATAGAGGCATAAGTTACTATTATTCTGTATATTGGATCCAATTAGCAGCTAATAATTTTGAACAGTCGGCAAATATATGAGAATTTAAGCTTTCAGTCGCTCCTGAACAAGTTCTGCGTTTTATAACTGTGATTAATAGGCATGCAGTTGATTTGAAATGATATGGTCGAACTCTTTAAGACGTGACAGCGGGAAGATTTCCAGGCATGTGGATGGATAATCAGCTGGCATGGAAGCGCCATATCAGAAAATAATAACATTAAATATTCTCAGTTGTCTATATGGGTATTCTGGGGAGCTACATGAATATCATTGTGGGCCATGTTCATTTGGTTAATTGGATCTATTCTTGATTATGGCTATGCGACTTGTAGATCAGCGTCATCTTCAATTTAAATGTGTTCGGAAGTGTTCTGGCGCAATAAGGCAGTCCTCTGTTTCAGACTTACTGGTTGAAATGAGCCAAGTATAATTGCGGAGATTGCAGTTGATATTAACTAACTGGATTCATTAGACGGGACAAATAAATTATCATCCTGTTGAAGTTGTGTTCGAGGACGGTTGGCAACATCAGGCGAAGAGTGTTTTCAAGTTTAGGTGGCTGGGATTTTATCGCGCTGGGAAGATGGGATTGTGCAGTTATGCAATATTCCCAATGTCACGTTTTTTGAAACACCATCTTGTTCGGCCTCTGACTAGCTGATTTCAGGTCACACAGTTTAATAAGTCTGAGAATTGGACAATGTCCGAAAGTCTGTTGGTTCATCATTATATTTTGGAAAACTATTATGATATATTAACTGTCGCAGAAGAATCAAAACTGAGACGTTCCTCTGGCTGTTTCTGTGCCTTAATTACAGGTAACGACAATGAAAGAACTTACTAACCATTATATCAGTATATAGTGTAGCGTTTGTTCTAGCAGTCGGTCAGATTTACTTTTGGAAACTCATTGGCCCATTTCTTATGAGTTTTATGGGCCTTCATATGGGTCTCAGCCTGCACGGAGAAGTTGAGTTACAAAAGCTGATACAATTCCAGCGGTGGAGAGAGAGATTCCACCCGGCAAATCAGAAGCTAAGGGGTTGGTGGGATTGAGAATTATAGCAAGACTGTTGGGATAATGAGCATAAAGGAAACGCCACTGCAGAATGCGCAACTGTTAGCTTAATCGTGGAACGGAGTAAAATTATAAGGAAAAGAATTTTAATCAAAAAAGCAGTGAAGGTTTTTTTTTGTAAGTCTCTGCACCACACTCCAGTCCAGTTAGTGGCGGGGATGCGACTTTAATTTGATCTGTCAAACACCTTTTAACCAAAACCCGCCCCATTTCGAATTATATTAGCAAATCATTCAAGGGCAAGGCGGAGAGTACTGTGATTGACATTGGATTAGGCAGCCAGTAATCGACTAGATCCCGCCGTTTTGTGGGCTGTAAGGTTGATGGGCCGCAAAGGGAATAGATGGAGATAAGCACAGACCAATGGCCGGATAGCGTTTCGGGCAGGTCTTTGACTGTCATCTGGCAGGTCCAATACGTTACTGAGTCTCCAGAACGATGCCTTGCCCCTCACAAAACACATACTATCCTAACGATCCAGAGCTGCCGGTCGATGAGACAACCTGCCAGGGAATAACAGCTGGGTGATCAGGGGGTGAATGTGAGGAGATGGAACCCTCACTGCAACCGCCTTTGGCTTGTGCTCAGGTCGCGGCTTTATTAATGAACTGAAGCACCGAGGTGACCGGATATTTCACCGCGCTGATCACCTGCTCCCTGAATTTCGACTGAGTCACCGCGTAAATAAATGTGTTCGTGCAGCAGCTGAAATCACTCAGCAAAAACCCGACTTTGATAAAGATCCATTCAGAATCATTGAATTCGAATCCTTTTCCTGAGACCTGATAATATATGAAATTTACAACCGCCGTCATCCACAGGAGGATGAAGCTGCCGGAGAGGGTGAAGAGTAAAACCACAGACCTCCTCCTGCTCTCCATCTCCGGGTCACTGCGGTTCTCCCCCTTGCTCTGACCTTTCAGCCCCTTACGGACCCGACTGGCCATTAAAATGTGTCTGATTGTCAGAGCGTTGAGCAGCAGGATCCCAGCGAAAGGGAGGAACGGAGTTAACACCGTATCGAGCCAGTCATAACCCACCCACCAGGGGTCAGTGAAATAATTGTCCTTGGTAATACAATGCCACGGTACGTTGTCAATGATCACCGTCGGTTCCCATGTGAAGTATCGGGGAACGTTTTTCAGACAGAACAGTACGCCGGTTGTTGTTAGAACCACAGCCACAGTTTTCCCGGTGCAATATTTTGTTTTCAGTTTCAGGCAGCAAATGGCGACAAACCGATCAAAGGTGAAAGTGACGGTGAACCAGACAGAACAGTCTGTGGCTGTGAACATCAGTACATCGATAACACTGCACACAGGGGTGATGTCCAGAAAACTCTTAGGGAAGTAATAGTTTTTGATTTGCCACAAAATGACGCTGGTGACAATGGCCAGTAGATCGGCCGCTGCCATGGCCACCAGGTAGCGAGTGGTGCAGGTAGAGAGGCCGCACTTTCCCCGGGACAGGATCACGATCGCCACAAAATTCACTGGAGAGAGAGAGGGAAAGAAACAGACACTGGGCATTACCTGACACATTCTCCGGGAATTAACACCGGATCGAGTTCCAGCTAAGGATGTCTGTGAACGGTTGCTAATCCAGCACCAGACACGGGTCACACTATCTGTGAACTGTTTTCTTCAGTGTGGAGGTAAAGCAATGTGTGGGGAATCGTCGGCGATGTAAACGAGCTGAATGAGCAACAACGATCGCTGCTGATCCCGATTCCAGTCGCTGATGGGGCCGGTTACACTGACTTAACTGTGACTGACCAGGACTCTGGAAAATCAGCATCTGGTGTTTCCAAGCTGAGATACAGAGAGTAGAAACACACTGAAAACACTGGAAACAGTATTAGCAAACAGAGACTGAGTGGCTCAGTTAACGGATGAATTCCACACCGCAGATCAATTCGATAACACACATGGACAGATCCCTGGAAACCGGATCGGGTGATCAGACCAAATTGTTGACCAAAAGGCAGCGGGATACGACCGTGACAGACTCCACAGGGAAACGCGAAACACAGCACCTGGGGCTCTCTTTGATCAATAACTCAGAAACAGTGAACCTGACAATGTACCGCCCCTCCCCGACCCCAGTCACAACTTCTCGGAGAGCTGCCTGTCCTCAGCACTGGGACAAATCTGGACAAGGTATCATTAAAGGCAAGAACAGCGTTTGAGTCGATCCCGTGAGTTAGAGGAGAGACAGAGGTTTAGTTCACTTTGGCATTGAATAAGAAAAATCGGAAAGTGGAATTGACAGGATCGATATCTCTGACGGATATTTGTGCAATGATCAACAATTTGGAGAATTGTAAAATGATCAGGAATAGGTTCACACAGGTAACAATCAGAAAATCCAAACATTAATCCCTCTGCTCACTCACCGGGAACTCCAACAACGACAATGAACACGTACAATATTCTCTCCACTCTCATGTACACATCCAACAATGCAGACATTTTCTCTGTCGAGTGATTTGCCCCCCTCCCCGGGTTACACGCGATCTCTCGGAATGAAATGCAGACGCAGCACATGCATTGGGTTTTTAATACAATTTAGTCACTCCACAGGGACTGGTTTAAAAATAAAGATTTTCAATTATTCACAAATCGATTACATCAGACAGGTGAAATTCGCGCGGTGACGAATGGCGATTAAACTGTTCAATTAATATGAAGACCATTGGGAGATAATTTGTCCCAACGCAGGTGACTGAACCGTCCGAGTTATCTCTTCAATTAAATGTGCTTCCAGTGTAAATATGCACTTCAAAGTAACCATTTATCAGACACAAAATATTGAAATAAATTATGCCATTGTAGCTTGTGAAATTGTATTGAATCACGAACATTATGCCAGCTGGTGATAGAGTGGGATCAGCGACTTTTGAGCGAAGGTTCCCGAGTTCGAATCCAGTCGGCTCCAAAAAAAACCTTTTTGTGTCTGTGTGTGGGTAGACCGACTGTCTCTGCCTGACCCAGCCGGACTATACACGTGTCTATCTCCAATTCACTTTATCCCCTTGGATTAGTCTCTTCTCATCTGTTTCCGCAAACTGCACAGTTCCAACACTTCACAAAATGGCTGCCTGAACAATAAAAAAGACAAGAACAGAGGGCATAATTCAAATTGCATTTATTAGTAATGTATGTACAAATGAAATAACTTCGAGACTTGTCGCAGCTCCAAATCAGGAGACACCCCTACATGCACATTAGTTTGTCCCAGAGAAAGAATAATTTCAAACATTTCACAAAATGGTTGTCTCAATTTAAAACACAGCAAGAACAAAGGTCAACGTTGATTTTGCATTTATTATTAAAGTATGGATAAACGGAAAATCCTCGAGGTTCAACACCCCTCCAGATGCCCCGCCTCAGCCAGGTTAGTGCTCACCCCCAAATCCGCCAACACACCCAACTCTGTGCAAATCAGTCTGCACCCACAAATCTGTGCTCACCAGAAATGCATCATTCAACCCTCAAATCAGTGTCCACCCCAAAGCATCCGGCTCCAGGAAATCCTTGTGCACCCACACATTCGCTGACATACACCTAAAGCTGAGCACATCCGTCCGCACCACCAGATCCACTGACAAACCCCGAAATATGCCTGCATCCCCATTTATCTGACCAAACATTAACATGTATCATCCTGTCCTGGTGACGACGGACCTCCCAATCCCCTGCAATATTATCACAGTATGTCCCTAGAAAATCTTTTTCTCAATCTTCACCACTTTCCTCACCACGGCTTCTGCCCTTTTATACTTCATAAGGTGACTGGGACACTGATACTAAACGCCTTTTCCCAATCTCTAATCGCCTCTGCACACTCCTCAGTCCACAGTGACACAGTTTGTATTCCCATACTCTTTGTAATGGGAATCACATCCATCGCAATTTGCGATGGAATAACGTGACATAACCTTTCATTGTAAAAATACACATCTTCTTCAACATTCTGTAGCAGTTCCAGAACTACTGTGAATATTAAATCTCGTGCCCATTCAGACACAGAAGTTGAAAAACTGTTCTTTAATAAAACCATTACTATCATTCCGCAAACAATCCCTCAGTGAACTGCGTTAAAATCTCAGCAGCAGACAACTCTTCGTGAGCGAGAACCAAATATACTTTCTCACAACTCAGTAAAAAGTTTTCCACAAGCTTGTAAACCATAATCTGTTTTATACAACTACCTGCTGAATCAAATATTTCTACAGCAAATCCCACATACGGTTCATTCACATTCACAACTCTACACCCTGCCTCCTTTCTTATAAAACTGACAGCACTACCTCTCTCTCAAATGTCCAATCACGCCAAACGACAATATAATCCTGCACAGAAAAACTTAACTGTGAAGATAAAATCTTTTCCTCAATAGACAAAACATCGGGAGATTCTGACAAATGTGAAACAGACTTCTTAATGTGTTGACAATGAAAAATCAGGCTGGGATAGACTAGGATGCAGATACTCCACCCCTCAGATCTTCATTTACAGCTTCCAACATGACACCGGTTGCACTGAGATACCTTTCTGCCGCTTTCACAATCATTTTATGTTTTGCCAGTAGGACGAGATGTCTGATCAGTGCAATTCACCGCATCCATTATAAACATCACAAACTCAGTTGTATCCACCAGTACAGTATCTTTCCTGAGAGAACTGTGATGCGGACATATATCCACTGACCTCCTAGACTATTCTCTGACTGGGAACACTTTATTAGTTTAACAGTCAGAGTCAGGTTCAACATTTTGCAAGGTCTCTGCATAAGACACACCCATCTGAACTTTAACTTGTTGAACTGATCCGCCTCTATTTTCCTGAGGCAATTTAGTTGTTGTTTTCACATTCCCACCTCTCTCCATGACTGAAATTCACATTAACTACTCATCTCATTTGACCGACAGGTTCCTCTGCCGGTGACAGCAGGGACAGTGAAGGGTCTGAACTACGATAGGCCTGATGGAAATCTGCCCCAGACTCAGACACCCCTCTTCTGCTCCATCGCTATGGCGGAGTTCAGCGATACTGCTGTCGGTGGTCGTCGGCCGCGGCATCTATAGGGACGGGCGTGGCTCTCCGTCCACACCTCCGAGTGTCTGTTCCGGCGATGTTTGCCAGACCTCCCTCAGCCTCCGCCGATGCAGAGAAAATTGCGCCATCAGCCGGCAGCAGGCACTCTGGGAGTTTATGAACTACGATCCTCCACACTCCTGGTGAATCTACTTTGGAGATCTCCTGCACAAAATATACTTTGTTTAGGATGCAACAGTTTAAGAAACATACCAGGTCAGGCACAATCTCCTGAGAGGAATACTGTCGAAGTTTCGGATGAAACCCTCCAGTTTCAGCATTGAGAGTGGCCCTTCCAGGCTGCACTGGTGTCCACCAAAATTGTCCCTTCTGCCTGCGTGTGAGCCATTTCCTCTGGGCATGAGTCAGCCTGAATAGTCTCATGGGCACAGGAGCTGAAAGTTTATTTTCCCTGCTGCAGGAAACCTTTAACTAAACCTTTCCTATCCTATACTTAATCACAATGCCTTTTAAATTTGTATCAGTACAGGACCACAAAGAAGTTAGTGTTTAGTCTCTCATCGAGCAGTAAGGTGGATTATTTACTCAGAGCCTGGTAGGATATACTGCAGATTATTGAGAGAGACAGGAAATGACATCACTAGTGACTTGACCAATATATTTGTGCTCTCTGAAGACACGAGTAAGATCTCAGAAAAGCGCTGATCGATCTTATTCTGTTATTTAAGAAGGGGGTGGATAATCCTGGACAATATAGACACGTGAGGGGGAGACACTTTTCTGAAGAAGATTCTTAGGGATTGGATGCAGAGGTCTCAAACTCCTCACACATCAACATACCCATCGTCTCCTGCAGAGTGTGATAGTCTGTTTCCCGACGGCCCTTTCGGCCGGCACCAGGACCATCCCTCCCGTCCATGTACCTGTCCAAGTGTCTCAATGGAACCTCATTTCTCCACTTCCACTGGCGTCTCATTCCACACTCACACTGCCCTCTGAGTAAAGAAGTTCCCTCACATTTTACCCTTAAACCCTTGTCATTTTACCCCGAACTTATGACCTCTTATTCAAGCCTCACCCAACCTGAGGGGGAAAAGCCTCAGCTTCGATGCGACAAAACCCTTTGAATCTTTCTCTCCTACTCGGGTCCTCACCTCCTGGAAACATCATTATGAATGTTCGCTCTAATCGTTCAAGGTTCTTGATGTTTGTTCGTGTAGATTGGAGACCCTGGTTAGATGCACGGAGCTTAGAAAAATAGAGGGCTGTCGGTAAGCCTAGACAGTTCCATTGTAAGGACAGGTTCAGCACAGCTTTGTGGGCCGAAGGACCTGCATTGTACTGTAGGATCATACTTTCTATGAACCAAACTGCACACAATACTCCAGGATTGTCCTCAAGAAAGTCCTTTACAACTTCAACATAACATTGCAATTCGTGAACTCAGTACTCTGATTCATGAAGGCCAAAGTGCCAAAGGCTCTCTTCATGACCCTGCCCCGAACTATGGAACTGTATTCCCGGATCCCTCTGCTCTCCGCAGACCACAATCCCCGACCAGTCACCGACCCTGTTGTTCCTGGCAAATCGTAACACCTCACATCGGTCCTCATTACATTCCAGCTGCAAAACCGTCAGCCCATTTATCCAGCTGCTAAACTCTTCTCCAAGTTTTGATAGTCTATCTCACTGCCACTCATGCTCTGTATCCAGGTGTCAGCTGCAAATCCAGTTTACCATATTCGCATTGAAATCCACAGTTACGTCGAGCTGAGGAGGACGATGGCGCCTAACGGCGACTCCTTGTTTGCGACTTCGGAAAGAGCTCTAGTTCTATTTTAATATCTCTATTTTCCCTCTCAGATTGCTTTTGAAGACCCCGACCTGGAATTACAAGCTGACGTTGGTTCTTGGTGGGGATGGGACCCGTTCTCGGAGTCTGATGACTGGCCGTTATTCGATATACCAAGGACGAGGGCTAAAACACCAGCGCGCCTTCAGTATTCCGGGATTTCGTGGCTCTGGCGGCGGGTGGAGTCGAGGTCGGTGCCGTTGCAGGAAATCGGTGCGTCGTGGGAGGCGGAAGATGGAAAGCAGCGAGCTGGCTGCTGGCCGTGTGCCCGGAGACCCGAGTTCCTCGGGCACAGAGCTCGGAACAAACAACACAACAGACATTTAACATCTTAAATCAGCGAGCTGTTTGTAATGTCCCCACTGTGCCGGTGAAACGGGGACACCCATTTTTTCCCTTATTAGAGAGGGAAAGAGAGAGAGAGAGAGAGAGAGAGAGAGAGAGAGAGAGAGAGAGAGAGAGAGAGAGAGAGAGAGAGAGGGTGGAGAGGCTGTGGTTTGTTGAATTACCGGGTGAACGTTTAGTCTTTGGGGTTGTGCAAGTCTGTGCCCCTTTTGACGCTTTGCTGCACGTTTCAATGCTGGCTGGAGGCTGCCGGTGCTTTCTTTAACTGGTGGTTCGGGGAGGGGGAAGAGATGGTTGCTTTACTACTGCTTATGCATGGGTGGGGTGAACTGGGGGGAATTTGGGGAGCTAGCATTTAACTGTCATTCATTCTATGGGGCTCTCCTCTGATTTCGTGGATGGTTGCGAAGAGAAGAATTTCAGGATGTATATTGCATACATTTCTCTTACATTAACTACACATTTGAAACATTTGATACCTTTGAAACTCTTCTATATCCTGTCCCTTAGACTGTCTGACAATAAGTTAACCGCTGGTGTCAGACTCATCCGCCTCTACTTTCCCGGCTCATCGTCAGAGCCTTTCACAATTCGATAGGTTTCAATCGGGTCACCCCTCATTCCTCTGATTCCCAGTGAATGCTGACCGAAAGCCATCGAACCTGGAATCATGTTCGTGAACCTCGTTGAACCCTCTCCAGTTTCAGCACATTCTTCTGAACATAAGCGGTCTAAACCTGTTCACAATACTCCGTTTGAAGCCACTCCAGCACTTTATAAAGCCGATTCAGATCCTCGACTGCTCAGAGCATGAATGGATATGGAGAGCGAGGGCAGTGGCAAAAGTTTGTGTAGAGAAGTCTTTGCATCTACTAACCACAAGATCATTTGTTTCACGGTCAAAACGCATAACGTTAGGTCTGGTGTGCGCGGTGAGATTCTAACTTGGAGAAAGGTCAGTTTTAATGGAATCAGAAGTAATCTGTCAAGTGTGGATTAGGACAGGCTGCTTTCTGGCAAATGTGAACTTGGGAAGTGAGAAGCTTCAAAAAGTGTAACTTTGGGAGTAAAATTCTTATATATGTCTGACTGAATAAAAAATAAAGTTGAAAGATGTCGGCATCTATAGATCTTGAGGCCCTGGTGAAGATATAAAAGGAGGTTCCCTGCAGGTATAAGCAGGCCGGAACAAATGAGGTGCGTATGGTGTATAAAAATGGAGAGAACATAAGTTAGTGATATAGAGGGTAAAGGAAGTCATGAGGTTGGTCTAACAGACAGGGTAAGGGAGAATCCTAAGGACTTCAAAGGACAAAATTGGTCCTCTGGAAGACCAGAATGGTAAACTGTGCGTGGAACGAAAGAGACGGGAGATCTTAGATTATTATTATTTATTTTTTGCATTTGTATTTACTCGGGAACAGTCAGCAAGTTTTTAGATCTGAATCAAAGCCACATCAACTCTCTGGACCCCACAAAGGGACAAAGGGTTTTTTCTCTCTCCTGTGGTAAATTGTGCCGTAGACTTTCGCTGTACCAAAGTTGGCTCAACTGAAATACCGGCCCACATAGACATAAAAGACGGGATATCGGTCAGGACGACAGACCTTTTCGCTCATTTCCGCGCGAGTGATCGCCATGGCTTTGAGTATATAAGACTGCCGGTGCTGCAGTGCTCAATGCCCGCTCCATGACGAACGGATAAGCGAGGCTTTGGGCCTACTCCGGGCTGCCCCGGGGTTCGAATCGGATTTGGTTCTGTTTTGGTTCAATTCTGGTTCAGAATGCTCTTGTTTGCTTCATTTTTTCACATGATGCATGTTTATTCTCTTTTGATGGTCTTAAAAAAAATCTTTATTTTTTAAATTGGAATCTTTTGCATTACTTCCATTGTGGCACCCTGCAAAGAAGGACATCTCTAATTTGTAAAATCTATGTATTCTTTGATAATACATGCATACTGATCTTGAAAAATACACGAAGACTTGGCCTCGGCAGTCTTTTGTAAAACTGCTGAACAATAATTGTTATCCTCTAATCCTCTGATACCTCACCCTGTCGCTATGGATGATTGAAATCTCCAGACGGGGATGGGCTATACGTATATAGAGTACTATGCAAGCATTTCAGACTGATAGAAGTCTTCTGCTGCCGAAAAAAAACAAATGCCTTAATATGTCAGAGATGGAAAACTGTGTTCCGACATAGGTCTATTGAGGAATTGAGTGTGAAGTGGCGATGAGAAGGGGGTGTTGTTTGGGAAAAGGTGAAGTGACAGTGGAGGGACTGGGAAGCACAGAGAGGCGTTCTGTAATGACGAACTAGTCAACTGATTGGAATCAAGTGCCCTTTGTTTGGTGTCTCAGTGATGGACATGACTACATTATCATCAACACCACCCTCTCTACTCTCTGATTCCTCCTCTGCCACCTGTCCCACCTACCTCCACCGACACCCCTCCCCCCAGTGTTGCTGCATCATCCCCTTTCCCAACATCGCTTTCTCCCGCCAGAGTTATAAACTCGCTCTCCAATGCGCGGATTGTCAAATACAGTCTGAGCATCCAAACTATGTAACATGTATATTACCTAATGTATGTGAATAAAACAATTTGGAATTGTGTATATGTGTGCTAATAGGCTAGTAGATGATGTGGAAAACGGTAGTGTTGTAAACAGCATAAAAGACTGGCAAAGCGTGGAGTGGAATTTAGATCAATTGTAGCTGTTAGTCCCTGAGAAACAGGAACAGAATTAGGCTCATCAAATCTGCTCCTGCTGATCCAGTGTTCATCACAGCCCCAATCTCCTGCAAATAGAAGTAAGTGTATACCCTCATCCAAATCATTTTCATTTTCCACACAATACGTCCTAATCACAGTCTTGAGGTTAGAATGAAACCTCTCCAAGTCTCCTTGCGATTCTTGATGGTATGCAAATGAGGTGATCTACTTAGCTCCCAGTTTATAAACTATCTGTTAAAACAATCCAGACATAAAATTACTGCCTTGATCAGATTGTATTTCCTTAGGCAGCACAAAATAAGTAAAACTTTTAATTATAGCCTTTGTTGCAGTTATAGTTGTTATATTCCTAAGTGGTACTGCCTCTGGAAACCTAGATGCAGTGCACATGATAGTCAGCAAGTACTGACAGCCAGTTTTTGTTTTTGGTAATGGTCCTACACAATCTATAATAATTTTGGAAAACGGTTCACCGAATGTAGGAGTAACTTGATTAGGTTTACCTACAATTTAGCAAGTATGACACGTTCTGCAAAACGTCGCCACATCTTTTCTCAAACCAGGCCAGTAAAAATGTTTTAAAATCTAGTCCACAGTTTTCCTTACCCCTTGATGTCCACCCAAGGCCACACTATGGGCTAAAGTTAAAACCTCATTTCGATAAACATTAGGAACAATTACCTGCTGAACAATATTCCATTCATTACTTGCAGGAATTGTAGGCGGTCTCCACTTCCTCATCTATACCCCTTTCTCAAAATAATATTCTGCAGGCACCTTATCAATTTCACTATCCGGTAGAGCTTGTTGTTTTAATTTGATAATCCCAGGGTCTCTACTCTGCTCGGCTATAACCTCCTTCCGAGACAGAGACAAATCTTCATGGTCAGACTTACTGCAAGAATCTTGTTCAAACAATGAAGGTAAGAAAGTTTCTGTCACATCCGCAAAACACGAAGCATGAGTTGAACAATCATGAGTAACAACCTCATTCTGCACATCAATCTTTTTATTCATAGCTCGAGTTACAACACAGGAGGAAACTGTGTTAGAATCCATCCGTGGTTCCTCTGACTTTATTGTCAAATGCACTTCAAGGAAAAATTTATCCACCTGCCAAGTTATTTCCTAACAATAAAGAAATATCATTCACAGGCACTCTAGGTTGTAGTCCTACTTTAACAAGTCTTGTGACTAACCCTGACTTTAACTTACTCTATGCAAATATACAGGCATAAGGGCACTCCCAACACCTCGTGTATAATTTACCTCACTAGTATCAGATTCATCATTAAACTTTAACATGCTGTCTAACATCAGCGATTGAGAAGCTCCAGTATCCTTAAAGATTTTTATTGCCACAGGAGCAGATACTTCTTTCAAGGATACAAATCCTTCAGTTATAAAATGATCAGATCCTTTCTTAACTTGGTCAGACTCTAACAAAGCTTCATTTGTGTTTATGAAACCTGTGGATTTACAAGTGTTTCAGTATGTTCCACACAAGCAACTGGGACTGTTTCCTTCTTCTTCTTTTTCAATCGGAAACAGTTAGCTCTGACGTGACCAGGTACTTACAATAATTACAAATGGCACCAAACTGTCTTTCCTTCACAGGTTTACCTTCCTCCTTACCTTTCTCACTAACTTGTGATTTAATTTCTGGTTTAACTTAATTCTCTGTATTATTTTGTCTTTTAAAAGTCCTGCCCTGAGGAAATTTATTCATATGGGATAAAGCATACTCATCAGCTAATTTAGCTGCAATGTAGCAATGTCTCTCTCATTTAAGTATGTATTTACTTCATCAGGGATCCTCCTTTTAAATTCCTCCATTAAAATCAGCTCTTTCAATTTATTATAGTCCCCATTTACATTTTTAGTGGAAACCCATCACTGAAAACGCACAGCTCTATCCTGGGAAAATTCCACATTAGTTTTTTTTCACAGATTTCATCAAATTTATGAATCTTTCTCTGTATGCTTCCGGAAAAAGCCCATACGCCTTTAATATGTCCAGTTTCACAGTATCATGATCAAGTGCTTGCTCAGCAGTTAAAGCTGTATAAACTTGTTGTGCTTTGCCTTTAATTACACTCTGTAACAACACGGGCTATTTCTCATTCGGCCACTCTGAAATAAAAGCAACAGTTTCGAAATGTTGAAAATATTTCTCTACTACTGTTTCATTAAAAGAAGGGACGAATTTAATTTCCTGACTAACAACAAACGTTTTTCTAGAACTAGAAGATTCATTTTCGGACCTTAATTCCACCACCGCAAGTTCAAATTCTGTCTTTTTATTTTCAACTTCTAATCGACGTAGTTCCAAATTAGCTTCCAATTGTTTCTGATTTAACTCAGCTTATGGTTCCAATTCTAACTGGCTCGCTGCTTTACTTGCAGGGAACTAATCTAAAATCGTTTCATCAAACACATCCAAATCTACACAGTGTTCCGCGATTTTCCTCCGAATTACAGGCTTTGTTGTAAATTTCGAAATATCTTTAATTTCCAACCTGCTAGCAATTTCAAATACACCATTTCTTTTTGGCCTTCGCTAACAACTCTGGGTCTGGCGATGCCAGGAAGTCATCAATATTCATTGTTGCCGAATACCGCTCACAAGCCAATCCAACAAAAGAATCGGGTATTCCCTTTTCCCAAAACATCGAGATACTGTATGTTACTGAAAAGGGGTTTGCTAATGGTCGCGGATGAGGCTGTCTCGCCGGATTTGGGGTTACACATGAATCTGTGGTGCATGCGGATGTGGATATTGTAGAGAGAGTGCAGAGCAGATTTACAACGATGTTGCCAGCATTGGAGCAGTACTCTATAAGAAAAGATTGTTTCAACGAAGCTTTGTCTCTTTGGAGCGACGGAGTTTGAGAGGTGACCTAATAGAGGTTTATAGGATAAAGAGCGTCATTGAATGCATGTATAGTCAGAGGCTTCTTCCCAGGCTGAACTGGCTGACACGAGATGCATAGTTTTAAGGTGATTGGAAATAGGTACCGAGAGAATGTCAAGGGGATGTATTTCTCAACAGCGTGGTCGCTGTGCGGAATACACTGCCGACGGCGGCAGTGGAAGCGAGTACAATAGTGTATTTTGGAATCCAGAGCCTTAAGTATGGAGACCCAAAATGTATTTGTGCCTGACAGATTTTGGGCTCAGCAACTTGATTCAATTTGTTGACTCGTTGATAAGACAGACTGATGAGGGCACAACGAGATGGTATACGGTTAAAGGCAAGATTAATAATAGAGTTGCTGAGCATAGAGTTCTTGGGATCAATAGTCATATCTCCCTGAGAGGATCGATACAGTTCGATAAGGTGACGATGAAGACTAATGGAATGCTTCGTCGAGGCATTGAGTTGAAAAGTTAGGGGGTTACGCTGCAAGTTTATAACTTGCTGGTTAGGCCGGATTTGGAGTATTGCATACAGCTGAGGTCACCACACTATAAAAAGGATGTTTTGGGGAGAGTGGAGAAGAGATTTGCAAGTTCAATGGCTGGTTTAGCGGACATATCACTAGAGTCTGGACAGACTTCATTTGTTCCGCCTGGATCGTTGGCGGCTGAGGGGAGATCTGATCGAGGTTTCAAAGATTATGAAAAGCATGGATAGAGTGGACAGAGTACACCTGATTCTCAGTGTTGAAGTATTTTCTGCTCTTCTCTCTCTCCCTCACACACTCTCTGACACACACGGACAATCCTTCTCGTTATCCTCTTGAGAGCCACATGCCTGCTGCTCCCAATATGCATGTCAATGGACAATCGTCCGGGAGAAAGAGCTTGGAGACGAGACAGTGAACGTGACGATCTGGAGCCCGGGCTAGATCCACTGCAGCTGTATCTGGGTTGCGCTCAGGGAGCGTCTTTATTAATCAACTGAAGCAAAAAGATGACGGGATATTTCACCGCTCTGATGACCTGTTCTCTGAATTTCGACCGAGTCACCGCGTAAATAAATGTGTTCGTGCACAAGCTGAAATTCCTCAACAAAATACCGACGTCGTGAAATATCCATTCGGAATCACTGAAATTGAAACCATTTCCTCTGACCTGGTAATATATGAAATTCACAACGCAGGTCATCCACAGGAGGAAGCTGCCGGAGATGGTGAAGAGTAAAACCACAGACCTCCTCCTGCTCTCCATCTCCGGGTCACAGCGGTTCTCCCCCTTGCTGTGACCCTTCATACCCCTTACGGACCCGACTGGCCACTAAAATGTGGCTGACTGTCAGAGCGTTGAGCAGGAGGATCATAACGAAAGGGAGGAACGGAGTTAAAACTGTATCGAGCCAAGCAAACCCTACCCACCCGGGGTCAGTGAAATAATTGCTCTTAAGTTTACAAAGCCACGGTACATTGTCAATAATCGCTCTAGGTTTCCAGATGAAGAAGCGGGGAACGTTGTTCAGACTAGATAATACGCCGGTTGTTGTTAGAACCACAGCCGCAGTTTTCCCGGTGCAAAATGTTTTTTTCAGCTTCTGACAGCAAATGGCGACAAACCGATCAAAGGTGAAAGTGACGGTGAACCAGACAGAACAGTATGTGACGACGAACCTCAGTGCCCCGATAGCACTGCACACGGGGGTGATGTTCAGAAACCTCGACAGAAGGTAATTCTTTTTTTATCCGATACAAAATGACCTCGAAGACAATAGTCAGTAAATCCGCCGTTGCCATGGCCACCAGGTAACGCGTGGTGCAGGTAGAGAGGCCGCACTTTCCCCGGGATAGGATCACAATCGTCACTAAATTCACTGGAGAGAGAGAGAGAGAGGGAGAGAGAGAGAGAGAGAGAGAGAGAGAGAGAGAGAGAGAGGAGAGAGAGAGAGAGAGAGAGAGAGAGAGAGAGAGAGAGAGAGAGAGAGTGAGAGAGAGAGAGAGAGAGAGAGAGAGAGAGAGAGAGAGAGAGAGAGAGAGAGAGAGAGAGAGAGAGAGATTGCAGACATTACCGAACTCATATACACCAGCAATTAGCAGCATCAGTTTTCAGCCAAAGATCAGAAGTACGGGAGTGCGTAAGCGGCTGCTGCCGTCCCTTCACCGTCGAGATAAAATGATGTGTGACAAGTCACCGAAGTTAAAACGGTGCAAATCCGATTCCCCTCGTTGACGGAGCCGGATTCGCTGATTTAACCGTGCCTGACTAGGCCTCTATAAACAGGGCTGAGGAGGGATCCGGAAAGAAGAAACGCTCACAAAGTACTGGAGGACTCAGCAGCTCAAGAAGCATTTCTCCAAGTGAACCGGCACTAAACGTTTCGGGGCGAAACTCATCGTCATGGCGAAGCCTTTCAGCTTAGTAACGAAAGGCGGAGTGCCCCCATTAACGGACTCATTACAGAGCGCAGTTCAATTTGATAACACAGGGCAGCAGGTCTGTGGACCCTGCTACAGATGATCAAACCCTATTATTGACCAACAGGCAGTGGAATGCTGCTGGGAGAGACAAAACGGTAAAACATGAAGTACAAGAGTAGGTGTTCAATCTGATCAATAACTCAGTGAACATCACGATATAAAACCCTTCCGGCAAAAATCCGGAATAATTCCCATTAAAGCCTTTCCAGTCAGACCTTCCCTGAGAGCTGCCTGTCTCCACCACTGATACCACTTCGGAACAGCAGCTCAGTAAATACAAGGACAACGTTCGAGACGTTCCCTTGTGGCAGAAGACAGACAGACATCTTTTCTCGCTTGTGATTACATATGAAAACTCAGCATGTAGAATTGACAGAACTGATATCTCTGAGGGATATGTGTCCAATGATCGTACACGTTATCAAGCCGGAAGCTTGTAAAATGATCATAAACAGTTCACAAAGGTGAACAGTCAGAAATACCGAACGCGAAGGCGGCGCACTCACCAGGAACTCCAATGACGGCAATGAACATATACAATATTTTCTGTACAGTCCTGTAACTATCCAACATGGAAGGCATTTTCTCCGGCCAGTGATTCGTTCCCCAATGCGACAGCCGACCTCACTGAATGAAATGTTGAGGCAGCATAAGCTTTGGGTTTTAATACCATTCAGCGACTCCACGGGGTCGGATTTTGAAATAAAGATTTTTAAACTAGTTCCTAACCGATGACGTCAGAGACGGGAATCCCTGCGGTGACAGATAGTGAATTTAGTGAATTAATTGTAAACAATGGATAATGCGATTGTACTAACCCGTGTAAATTCCGAGCAGCATTCACCCAGCGAAGGGAACATTGTTTCAAACACCATCAGACCCAGCTCACCACAGTTTGTGTGTGTCGGTGTGACATTCACCCAGCGAAGGGAACATTGTTTCAAACACCATCAGACGCAGCTCACCACAGTTTCTGTGTATCGGTGTGACATTCACCTAGCGAAGCGAACATTGTTTCAAACACCATCAGACCCAGCTCACCACTGTTTGTGTGTGTCGGTGTGACATTCCCCCAGCGAAGGGAACATTGTTTCAAACACCATCAGACCCAGCTCACCACAGTTTGTGTGTGTCGATGTGACATTCACCCAGCGAAGGGAACATTGTTTCAAACACCATCAGACCCATCTCACCCCAGTTTGTGTGTGTCGGTGTGACATTCACCCAGCGAAGGGAACATTGTTTCAAATACCATCAGTCGCAGCTCACCACAGAGTGTGTGTGTGTCGGTGTGACATTCATCCTGCGAAGTGAACATTGTTTCAAACTCCATCAGACCCAGCTCACCACAGTTTGTTTGTGTCGGTGTGACATTCACCCAGCGGTTGACGATTTCGTACAGCAGAACGCAGAGACTCAATGGACCGCACGCTCTGATTTTCCGCCAATTGTGAACGCACCTCATCTGAGTGCAACCTCAAACAGGAGAAAGTCTGCAGATGCTGGACATCAAATAAACCCTCACATTTCCCTTCTGCTTCCCATTCCCATTCCCACCCATCAGTCCACAGCGTCCTCTGCTGGCGCCTAGACCACACACAATTTGGACAACACCACAGCGACCCCGTTCACCATTCTCAATTTCAGAGAAATGTATTCAAACAGACAGAGAGACTTACTTTATTGATCCCGAGGGAAACTGGGTTTCGTTACCGTCGCACCGACAAAGAATAGTGTAAAAATATAAAAATATAAAACCATAAATAATTAAATGATTGTAAGTAAATTATGCCAAGTGGAAATTAGTCATAGACTATCCTATTGGCTCAGGGTGTCCGACACTCTGAGGGAGGAGTTGTAAAGTTTGATGGCAACAGCCAGAAATGACTTTCTATGGTGCTCAGTGTTGCATCTGTGTGGAATGAGTCTCTGGATGAATGTACTCCTGTGCCTAACCAGTACATTATGGAGTGGATGGGAGACATTGTCCAAGATTGCATGCAACTTGTACAGCAACCTCTTTTCAGACACCATCGTCAGAGAGTCCATTTCCACCCGCACAACATCACTGGCCTTACTGGGGTTTGTTGATTCCGGTGGTGTCTTCTACCCTCAGCCTGCTGCCGCAACACACAACAGCAATCATGATAGCACTGACCACAACAGACTAGTAGAACATCCTCAGCATCATCCGACAGATGTTAAAGGACCCCAGTCTCCTCAGGAAATAGAGACGGCTCTGACCCTTCTTGTAGACAGCCTCAGTGTTCTTGGACCAGTCCAGTTTATTGTCGATTCGTATCCCCTGGTATTTGTAGTCTCCACCATGACCGCACTGACCCCTTGGATGGAAACAGGGGTCACCAGTGCCTCAACAGTTCACAAAATCGCTAACTCCGCTTTAAAGAAATAGTAAAAACAACTTTCATCTTAAATGCATTTGTAGATATATTAATAAATAATCTATAAATTAAACAATCTTGATATTCGCCACTTCTCCACAAACACCGACATTCGACATTTATTAATACAGTCTCTGTAAATGAAACAGCTTTGAGATTCGTCACAACCCCACATCCAGGGACACCCACAGATCTTTGTGTACCTACATGCGCCGACACATGCTTAAACCTGCGTACATCCCGGCATCCGCACGTACCCACAGCTTGGTTCCTGGTTCTTGGAGCGGAGGTTGGACTTAAGAACGGTATTTTTGAAGAAAAAGATCTGTATTAATTTTAATTGTGTTTGATGACAATGGTTGGATGAAGATTACTCCACGCTTTAATTGTTCGGAGGAAAAATGAATTGCTGTACACATCTGACTTGGTAGTTAGTATTTCAAATTGAAATGCTTGACTCGCCTGCTCCTAATAGGTTTGGGTTTGGATTAGGATTGGCCATCTCAGTCTAACTAACCATTTAACGTTTTGTAAAAACAGGTCACACGGTGCACTTCACGTCTGTCTTGGAGAGAGTTCTACTTTAGTGATTTCAAAAGTTTGGTAACACTCGTTTCTCTCTCATAGCTATTTGTGACAAATCGGGCTGCCTGTCGCTTTACTCGCTCGAAGGAAGAAGTGTTTTTGTTTGAGTATGGGTCGGTTACATACCCACAGTTTGAATACGGGACAGTGGGATGTCTTATGACCGTGGGGTGATTTTATTTCACGTGATGGCAGGCACTAAACCGCATTTAAACCAACTCGCGTTTTGTGACGGAGTTATCATTTTTATTTTTATGCAACGTTGTTGTTCCCGGTCAGAGGTGTGAGGCTTCACCGGTTTTGTTTGTTACATGTTTATTTCTTTCCTTACAGGCCAGTATCGGAGAGTGAAGGCATTACAGGAATTATCCGAGTTCAAAGAATTGGATAAAATTAATGTTGTTCAGCGTCTTTTCTTTACTTCGTCAAAGTTCAGGTGGAATTTATTATTAAAGTTTGTGTCAATGAACCCACATCCGTGTGTACCCCAAACCTGCTGAATAATCCACATGCACATTAGATTATCGCAGAGCAAGAATCATTTCAAACAAATCACAAAAAAGGTGCCTCCACCTTAATTCAAATAGCAAGAACAAAGTTCAAAGTTCAAAGTACATTTGTTATTATTATAAATGAAGCATTCTTGAGCTTCATCACATCCCTAAATCCAAGGTCACCCCAATCTGTGTACATCCTGAAATCCGCCGACACACTCAGTTCTGTGCGGTGCCTCAAATGGATTTGTATTCCCAAATCCCAATGCACTCTCACTCGCCCAAAGCTGTGTGCACCCCGAAATTCCCTAACATTCTGAAATCAGTGTGCACACCCGTACTCGCCAACATACCCTGAAACGTTTGGACATCCGCAAATCAATCACTTCCATGTGTACCCCCAATCTCGCTTACATCGCCACAGGCACATTGATTTTCCGAGAGCAAAGCTCATTTCAGTTCTCGAAATAACTGCCACCTTCTTAAAAAGTTCAAAGTTCAAAAAGCGTTCATTATTAATGTATCTTTGTGTGTCTGCATCGTTGAGTGCTTGTATGAGTTCGTGTGTGTGACTTTGTGGCAGAGAGTAGCAGATAACGCTGGCGCTTTGTCGTGACGGCTTGGTTACTGAGAACACTTGGCGAGGAGAACAGAGAGAGGTGTGTACACTGTTTCGGGGAACTATATAGCATTGCATTGCATTGTATTGTTTGTAAGGGATACAGCGATATCATGGGCTTAACTCTGAGGAGGTTGAACAGGGAATGAAAGAGTGAACCTTTGAGGAGCGTTTGATGGTTCTGGGCGGAAAATGAGTGAGATATCAGTTTGAAAGCTATCGAGTACTGGATGCACACGGAACGGGACACAATGGAGACCTGGGAAGGCAGGAGTCATTCTGCGGCTGATCTTGCTTTACGGATGAACTAATATTTTAGGGTATGGAAGCGAATGGGTGGGTGCACAGGGATTTTGAGGTGTCCGTTGCTTTCGGGAACACACTGATTTAAGGGTTGAATGAGCGTTTACCGGTGAGCACAGATTTGTGGGCTCACACTGATTTGCACAGGTGTCTGCTGATCTGGACAGCTGAGGAGTCTCAAGGCTGTTTCATTTGTAAATAAAATAATAATACATGAAATTTGAATTTTGCCCTTTGTACTTAATTATTGGACCGAATGGCCTACTTCGGCTCCAAAATCCTTTGGTCTTATGGTCTTATAACAGATTCCCGAGACACAGCAGTGTTCGCCGGCCTCCACGTAGACGACCCGTCTACAACCACACTTTGCCTACTGTGGGCAAGCCAGTTCAGGATCTACAAAGCAATGTCCTTTTGGATCCCATGCCTACTTACTTTCTCAATAAGCCTTTCATGGGGTACCTTATCAAATGCCAAATAAGATGAAATTAGAGTCATGAACGATTGGTGAAAACTGAATTGGAGACGGACACGCGTCTAGTCCTGCAGGGTAGGTCACAGAAAATGGGTGCATACATACACACACACAAACATGCACTTTCTTACCGCCTCTCCGGCTCTCAGCCGTGTTATTTGACACATACAGGGTGCTATGAATAAAACATGCTCCCTTACACTGGACTGGTGAGTTTGAATGCGATATGTCAGGGTGAGGGGTGGGTCCAGGACGAGCCCCCAAATGCTCTGAGTATGACTGAGTCGCTGAAGTCATTGGAGCGTCTCAAAGATAGGAAAGTGTTTAGTCATCACTACAAATCGACTTTATTTTGGAAACCTCCTCGGTAGAGTCCCCTAAACATAAAATTCATCAAGAGTTTATGGTCTTGAGGAGATTGGTAAGAGTCGGTGTTTCAATACAGTTTCACAATCTACTATGCCATAATTTACTTCCATATTCTCTGTCTGTCAAATGGTGCATATGTACAGTGGAAGCACTTTTAGCTGATAAGACACCTCGGAAGGTTCAGTCACCATTGTTGGGATAAACTAACTCCCACAAATGGTCGAAATATAAATTCATCAGTTTATTCTGAATCTGTCACAGCGAGGATTGCACCTGCTTGACGTAATTGGTTTGTAAGTAAATTAAAAATCTTTACTTTTAAATCTGTTGAAATCTGTCTCCGTGGAGTCGCTAAATGATATTAAAAACCTCTGGCATGTGTAATCTCAACATCTCATTCCGAGCGATCGTCTGTAGCACAGGAGGACAAACCACTGGACAGAGAAAATATCTGCAATGTTGTATAGGTACTTGAATGTGGGGAAAATATTGTACGTGTTCATTGCGGTCATTGTTCCTGGTGAGCGAGCAGAGCAATTCATGTTTGGTATTTCTGTCAAGGCTCTGGAGCAGGGATCCAACCGCAGACCCAGTACAGTGCACACAGTGATATATACTGAGTCACAAATCCCGAGGTACAAACAAAGACAGCGTCGAAGTTCAGGTAGAGATCAAAACATCCAGAGAAATCCAAACACCAGAATGAGACACACGTGGTAGCAATACCGGTAATAATGAGAAATAGCTGAGCGACGGAGAACTCAGTAACACAGCGGCCCGAGTAGAGTAGGAGCGGGGACAGGACACATGGCAATGCAAAACCACAGACTGATAGCTGGAGGAAACACACAAAAAATACAGAGTTCAACTGGAGGTATTGGCTGTACCCCCGCGCACCGCGACACAAACAATACGGACGCCGCTGGGCGTCACAGCAGATAGAGCTGGGTGCTGGCGATGGAAGTCCCTGATGAGAGAGACCTCCAGGATGTAACGGGCGGGGACCCACCTCCTTTCCTCAGATCCGTAGCGCTCCCAGTCCACAAGGTGCTGGAGGCTGCGCCCCCGGTGAACGAACGTCCAGCAGTCGACGTACGGTGAACACCTCTGACCCATCGATGTGACGCGAGGGTGATGTTAGGGACAAAATAGAGGGGTGGCTCATGGAATGCCTCATGTGGGACACATGGAAGGTGAGATGAATGCGGCGAAGAATGGAGGGCGGAAATGGATAAAAAAAAAGAACGGATGGAATTATACTTAAATGAACATGAGTGGGAATATAAAAGTGCTGGGTTTATGGGAGAAACAAGAAGGGTAGGAATTATATCGCCATGATTTACGATGCTTAATTATTCCTTATGTCATGTTGCAAAACATGCTTCCGGATCGTATAGGTTTTTTCATTATGAAACGGTTGAACAGTTGCTATTTCAGAGTGAAACCTATCGGAAAAGAAAACATACAGGCTTCATTGTAATTTTGGGGGGCTTGATTGATTTCATTTAACCGCTTTCTTTAGTCATGGGTGTCACTTCAATTTAATTCGCAGTGTTGTGTTTCATTACATTTAATCGATAGGATTCGTTGTGGGTAATTTAGCTTTCATTAGAAGACAGAAGCAGTGAGGATTTTATTTCCCAATTCTCTACACCACAATCCAGTCCAGTTGATAATGGGAATGCGCCTTTAATTGGGAGTGTCTTAATGTAGCCAATCATTAAACGAGATGGCAGAGACCGGTGTGATTCACATTGGGTTAGTAAATGAGCATCTGACTCGACCCGCGCCGTCTTGTGGGATTGTCTGACAGTGAAGTTGGTGAGCGGAATGGGAATAGATGGACATATCCGCAGACGGATGTGCGGGCGGCATTCCGGAGTAGTTCTTTGTCTGGCATCTGGCGGGAAGAATGAGGTTCTGACTCTCTTGGACGGTGCTTTGTCCCTCCCGACACGCACACTATCTTAATGTCCCGGACTGCCAGTTGATGGGACAATCCGCCCGGGAATAACACCTGGGAGATCAGGCGGTGAATCTGAGGATCTGGAGCCCAGACTGGAGACTCTGGCGACTACTCAGGATGCGGCGCCGTTAATCAACTGAAGCATCGAAGTGACGGGAGATTTCACAGCGTTGATCGCCTGCTCCCTGAATTTCGACTGAGTCACTACGTAAATAAATGTGTTCGTGCAGCAGCTGATATTCATCAGGAAAAACCCGACGTACTGAAAGATCCATTCAGAATCATTGAAATCGTTTCCTTTTCCTGAGACCTGATAATATATGAAATTGACAACGTGTGTCATCCGCAGGAAGATGAAGCTGCCGGAGAGGGCGAAGAGTAAAACCACAGACCTCCTCCTGCTCTCCATCTCCGGGTCACTGCGATTCTCCCCGTTGTTCTGACCCTTCAGCACCTTACGGACCCGACTGGCCACTAAAATGTGTCTGACTGTCAGAGCGTTGAGCAGCAGGATCCCAGCGAAAGGGAGGAACGGAGTTAAAACCGTATCGAGCCAGTCATATACCACCCACCAGGGGTCAGTGAAATAATTGTCCTTGGTAATACAGAGCCACGGTACATTGTCGATTATCACTCTGGGTTCCCGTACAAAGTATCGGGGAACGCTTCTCAGACACGACATTACGCTGGTTATTGTTAGAACCACAGCCGCAGTTTTCCTGGTGCAATATTTTGTTTTCAGTTTCTGGCAGCAAATAGCAACAAACCGGTCAAAGGTGAAGGTGACGGTGAACCAGACTGAACCGTCGGTGGCTGTGAATTTCAGTACATCAATAACACTGCACACAGGGGTGATGCTCAGAAAACTCCACAATAAGTAATACATTCTGATTCGAATCAAAATGACACTGGTGACAACGGTCAGTAGATCGGCCGCTGCCATGGCCACCAGGTAGCGAGTGGTGCAGGTAGAGAGGCCGCACTTTCCCCGGGACAGGATCACAATCGCCACTACATTTACTGGAGAGAGAGAACAGACACTGGGCATTACTGAAAACATTCTCTGGAAACTAACATGGGAACGGGCTTTAGCTAAACCTCGGGAGTGCTGGAGCCTGTAAACGGCTGCTAATCTAACACCAGAAATGGGTCACACTATCTCTGGCCTGTCTTCTGCAGTGTGGAGATAAGACGATGTTTGGGGAATCGTTGTCGATATAAGCGATCTGCATGAACAACGATTAGTGCTGATCCCCATTCCCGTCGCTGATGGGGCCGGTTTCACTGAATTAACTGTGACTGACCAGAACTCTGGAAAATCTGCATCTGATGAGGCCGAGAAGGGATACAGAGAAGAGCAACACAAACAAAACTGGAAGAACTCAGCAGGTCAGGCAGCATCGGTGGAATTAAATCATTTTTCTTTTCGGGTCGAGACCCTCCTTCAGGACGAAGCGCTGCCCCGATTTATGACGGGTTTCAGAGGGAAAGAAGGAACAACTTAGTGACCTGTGGCTGAGTTGTCCCGTTAATGGAATAATTCTGCAGCGCAGTTTAGTTCGATAACACACGGCAGCAGATCCGTGTACACGGGCTCAGGTGATTAACCCCAATAATTGACCAACAGGCAGTGGGATCCGACTGCGACAGACTCCACAGGGAGACATGACGCGCAGGACTAGGGTTTTCCTCTGATCAATAACTTGGGAAAAGTGTACTTCAGAATGCAAACATCTCCCAGTCACAATTTCCCGGAGAGATCCCTGGCCCCAGTACTGGGACATCTCTGGACAAGGTGTCATTCAAGTCAAGGACAGCGTTCTCTTCGATCCCGTGAGTTAGAGGAGAAACATAGATTTAGTTCTATTTGTTATTAAATATGAAAGTTCAGAAGGTGAAATTGGCAGGATCGGAATTTCCGAAGGATATTTGTGCAATGATCAGGTTTGTAAGCTTGTAACATTATCTTTGACAGGTTCACACCGGTTAACACACAGAAATACCGAACATGAATTGCTCTGCTCACTCACCAGGAACTCCAATGACGGCAATGAACACGTACAATATCTTCTCCACACTGATATACCGATCGAACATTGCAGACATTTTCTCTGGACAGTGATTTGTCTCTTTGTGCGACAGGCGATCTCTCGGAATGAAATGTTAAGGCAACACATGCCTGGGGTTTTTAAAGTCATTTAGCAATTCCACAGAGACCGATTTCAACAGACATAAGATAAATGTTTTTAAATTATTTACAAACCAATTAAGTCAGACAGGTGCAATCCCCACGATGACACACTGTGATTAAATTAATGAGTAATATTTAGATCATTTGTGGGAGTTAGTTTGTTACAACAAATGTGACTGAACCGTCCGAGGTGTCTTATCAATTAAATGTGCTTCCCCGTAGATATGTACTTCAAAGGAACCAGTTGTCTGACAGAGAATATTGAATTCATTTATGTCACTGAGCCTGTGAAATTGTACTGAATCACCTACTGATACCATTCTCCTCAAGAATGTAAACTCTTGATGTCGTTTGTGCCTGTGGGACTCTACTGAGAGGCCTCGAAGAAAATGTCTGCCTGCGTTGATGAATAAACACAATTTCATACCCACTAAATCCTCCAACTGTTGCAGTGACTTAGTCACACGCAGATCATCTCATTTCAAATGCTTCACAAAATGGCTGCTGGACCGTAACAAAGCAAGAACAGAGGCCAAATTTCAAATTGCATTTATTATTCACGTATGTAGAAATAAAACAACCTTGAGACTCGTCACAGCTCCATTTCAGCAGCCACCCCCACATGCACATTAGATTATCCCGGAGCAAGAATCATTTCAAACAGTTCACAAAATCGCTATCTCCATAAATTCCATTATAAACGGAAAAAACCCATAAACGGATAACTCCCCCCAAAAAAAAAAACAAGAACGGAGGTAAAAGTTCATATTGAATTAATTATTATTGCATTAAAACGGAACAACCCTGAGTTTTGACACACCTCCAAATCCACCGGCTACCCCAAGCCAGTGCTCACCCCCGAATCCGCCATCAGCCCCAACTCTGTGCAAATCAGTGTGAACCCATAAATGTGCTCACGGGAAGCAATATTCGCTGCCAAATCCGTGTCATTACACTCTCACAGAGCAGGAATTACTGCAACCTCTTTACAAAATAGCTGTTTCCGCCTTAAAAATAGCAAGAACAAGAAATAGCAAGAAATTGCAAACACACGCCCACATGCGTATTCCTCGTATAATCATTGATATCCCGTTAATTGTGCGTACCTCACCAAACCATTTTTATCCCCTCATCAGTGGTTGTCTCAAATCCACCGAGCCCCATATTCGCTGACAAAACCCGATGTTTGCTCACATCCACAAATCCCTGTGCACCCCCTTATTCATCAAAACACCCCTAAGTCAGCGCAACCCTCAAAACTGTGTGCACTCCCAAATCCGTTCCCACGCCGAACCCGCAGACACACACATATCAACCGATATACCCAGACCTTTACGCACCCCTAAACTTGCTGACGCCCCCACATGCAAGTTACATTATCTCAGAGCAAGGACCATTTCAAGCAGATATCAAAATATCTGCCTCCTCCCTTAAAAAATAGGAAGGACAGAAGTCAAGGTTCAATTTGCATTTATGTTTAAAGTTTGTATCAGTGAAACAGCCCGGAGATTCGACAACATCCAAATCCACCGGGATTCCCAAATCTGCGCTAATCTGCAGATCTGTGTCTTCTCCTGCAAAGCCGCATGCAAACCACAACTCACCCCCAAACCTGCCGACACTCTCAGATCGACCTACATACCCAGATCCGTGCGCACCCCAAACCTGCCGACACTCCCAAATCCACCTACATACCCAGATCCATGCACACCCCCAAACCTGCCGACACTTCCAAATCCACCTACATACTCAGATCCATGCACACCCCAAACCTGCCGACACTCCCAAATCCACCCACATACCCAGATCCGTGCGCACCCAAACCTGCCGACACTCTCAGATACACCTACATACCCAGATCCGTGCGCACCCCAAACCAGTCGACACTCCCAAATCCACCTACATACCCAGATCCATGCACACCCCAAACCTGCCGACACTCCCAAATCCACCCACATACCCAGATCCGTGCGCACCCAAACCTGCCGACACTCTCAGATCCACCTACATACCCAGATCCGTGCGCACCCCAAACCAGTCGACACTCCCAAATCCACCTACATCCATGCACACCCCCAAACCTGCCGACACTCTCAGATCCACCTGCATACCCAGCACCTCAAGCCCGCTTATTCCCCACTTGCACATTAGACCATTACAGAGCAAGAATCACTTCAAACAAATCACAAAAAGCTGCCTGCGCCTTAAATCTAATAGCAATAACACAAATCAAAGTGTATTTGCTATTAAATTATCTGTAAATGAATTAATCTTGAGATTCATCACACCCCTAAATCAAAGGGCACCCCAATCTGTGTGGATCCTCATATCCACCGAGACACCCAATACTTTGCAGTGCCTGAAATAGATTTGCATTGCCAAATTGCTGCCCCCATCTTAAAATGTTAGAAGTTCATGATGTGTTCATTATTAATGAACTGCATTATTAATGTGTCTGCATCTCTGAGTGTTTATTTGAGTTCCCGTGTGTGGCTTTGTGTCAGAGAGTAGCTAGCAGACAACGCTGGCGCTTTGTCGTGACGGCTTGGCGACTGAGAACACTTGGCGAGGACAACAGAGTGATGTGTGTACACTGGTTCGGGGAACTGTATAGTATTGCATTGTTCGTCAGGGATACAGCACTATCATGGGTTTAACTCTGAGGAGGTTGAACAGGGAATGAAAGAGTCAACCTTTCAGGAGCATTTACATAAGAACATAAGAGATAGGAGCAGGAGTAGGCCAATCGGCCCCTCAAGCCTGCTCCGCCATTCAACAAGATCATGGCTGATCCAATCTTAACTCTAGTTATCACTGAATCCCACAAGGCAACAGTGCCAAACAACAGGGCACCATGCCGCCGATTTTATTTTATTATTCATCCCGCCCAAACCCATGTGATCACCCAGGGGGAAAAAAAATTGCCAATTGAGGAGAAAAAATCTCGAAAATTCCTCTCCGACCCATCCAGGCTATCGAAAACTGGCCCAGAAGCTCACATGGCTGATCTAAACCTAGCCTCATGTCCACTTACCTGCTCGCTCACCATATCCCCTAAT
Organism: Hypanus sabinus; assembly: GCF_030144855.1. Taxonomy (NCBI): domain Eukaryota; kingdom Metazoa; phylum Chordata; class Chondrichthyes; order Myliobatiformes; family Dasyatidae; genus Hypanus; species Hypanus sabinus. Next base: position 1,096,798 of record NW_026779004.1, read on the forward strand.
GCCACTTTTATCCAGGAAAATGTCTAACTCCGTTTTGAATTTATTGAGTGTAATAGCTTCTATAGCTCTCTGGGGCAGTAAATTCCACAGTCCCACTACCCTCTGAGTGAAGAAATTTCTCCTCATCTCAGTCCTGGAACGGCATCCCCTTATTTTAAGATTATGCCCCCTAGTCCTAGTTTCACCCATCATTGGGAACATTCTCGCCGCATCCACACGATCAAGCCCCTTCACAATCTTATATGTTTCAATAAGATCGCCTCCCATTCTTCGGAACTCCAATGAGTAGAGTCCCAATCTACTCAACCTCTCATCATACATCAACCCACCCATCCCCGGAATTAACCTAGTGAACCTTCTCTGCACTGCCTCGAGAGCCAGTATGTCCTTTCTTAAATATGGACACCAGAACTGCACGCAGTACTCCAGATGTTGTCTCACCAATACCCGGTACAACTGCAGTAAGACCTCCCTGTTCTTATACTCCATCCCCCTAGCAATAAAATCCAGCATTCCATTGGCCTTCTTGACCAGCTGCTGCACTTGCATACTAACTTTTTTTGTTTCCTGCAACAGGACCCCCCAGATCCCTTTGCACAGAAGCACTTTCCAGTTTCTCTCCATTCAGATAATAACTTGCTCTATTATTTTCCTGCCAAAGTACAATACCTCTCACTTGTCAGTATTATATTTCACCTGCCAAATGTCTGCCCAATCACTCAGCCTATCTATGACCCCCTGCAAGGTTTCAATGTCCTCCGCACTCATTACACTCCCTCCCATCTTTGTGCCATCAGCAAACTTAGTCCCTTTCTCAAAATAATTATTATAGATTGTAAAGATTTGGGATCCCAAGACCGACCCCTGCAGAACACCACTAGTCACCAACTGTCAGTCTGAGAATTTATCCCAACTCTCTGTTTTCTGTTAGAAAGCCAATCCTCCAACCATGCCAGAATATTATCCCCAATCCCATGATTTGTTTTTACTTTAAGTAATAATCTTTGGTGTGGCACCTTCTCAAATGCCTTCTGGAAATCCAAATACACCACATCCATTGGTTCCCCTTTATCTACCCTATATGTTATGTCCTCGAGGAACTCCAACAAATTTGTCAAACATGACTTCCCTTTTGTAAAACCATGCTGACATTGTCCTATTACACCATGTTTATCCAAATGCCCTGTTACTGTTTCCTTAATTATCGATTCCAACATTTTGCCAACAACAGATGTTAGGCTAACTGGCCTATAATTCCCAGCCTTCTGTCTATTGCCCTTTTTAAATAAAGGTGTTACATTAGCATTTTTCCAATCTGCTGGGACCATTGCCGAGTCCAGCGAGTTTTGAAAAATTATCACTAATGCATCCACAATCCCGACCACCACTTCTCTTAAGACCCTAGGATGCAAGCCATCGGGTTCAGGGGATTTATCCACCTTCAGTCCCATTAATTTATCAAGTACCATTTCCTTGGTGAATTGAATCGTAGTTAGCTTCTCTCCCCCTAGAGCCCCCTGTTTATCCAGTGTTGGGATATTTTGGCTGTCCTCTACTGTAAAAACTGATACAAAATATTTGTTCAGCGTTTCCGCCATCTCCATGTCCCCTACCATTAATTTCCCAGTCTCATCTTCTAGGGGATCAACATTTACTTTAGCCACCCTTTTTCTTTTTATGTAACTATAAAAACTCTTACTATCTGCTTTTATGTTTTTCGCCAATTTACTTTCATAATCTATCTTCCCCTTCTTAATCAATCTTTTTTCTTATTTGCTGCGGATCTTTAAAAGCTTCTCGATCTTCAATCTTCCCACTAGATTTAGCTACCTTATATAACTTTCTTTTTAATCGTATACTTTGCTTTATTTCTTTAAATAATCCACCGTTTAATCTATTTTCCCAATCCATCTTAAGCAATTCCGCTCTCATACCATCATAGTCTCCTTTATTTAAGCTCAGTACGCTTGTTTGAGATCCAACCCTCTCATCCTCTAATTGACTATGGAATTCGACCATGTTATGGTCACTCAGTCCAAGGGGATCCTTTACTAGGACATTTTGTATTAGTCCTGTCTCATTACAGAGGACCAGATCTAAGACTGCTTGCCGCCTTGTCGGCTCAGTAATGTATTGTTCAAGGAACCCATCCCAAATACACTCAATAAACTCTTCTTCAAGGCTGCCGTGTCCGACTTGATTAGTCCAGTCAATATGAAAGTTAAAATCCCCCATAATTATGGCTGTTCCCTTATTACAAGCCCCAACTATTTCCTGATTTATGCTCCGATCAACTGAGTTACAGCTGTTTGGAGGCCTATAGTCTACTCCCACCACTGTTTTTTTCCCTTTACTATTTCTTATTCCTACCCAAATTGTTTCGTTATCCTGATCCTTTGAGCCAATATCATTTTGCTTTGTTGCAGTGATTTCTTGTTTTATTAACATAGCCACCCCACCTCCTTTTCCTTCTTGCCTGTCTTTCCTAATTATCGAATACCCTTGTATGTTTAATTCCCATTCCTGGTCACCCTGCAGCCATGTTTCCGTAATTGCCACAATATCATAACCATACATTATTTGTACTGTCAACTCATCAATTTTATTGCTAATACTAACGCATTCAAATATATTTGACATTTATTTCATACCTTTTCCTTTTGTACAGTTTTACGCTTATCTCCGTACATTCTTTCCCCTCCTGACACACTCTGTCTTTTTATTCCTCCACTTTTAACTATATCCATTAACTTCTTCATAGTCTTTTTAATTATTTGCTCTCCAGAATCCTCCCCCCCCCACTAATCATTTTTCTGGGTGAAATATGAGGTAGAAACCCTATAACCATATAACCTTGTAAGAATTACAGCACGGAAACAGGCCATCTCGGCTCTTCTAGTCCGTGCCGAACGCTTACTCTCACCTAGTTCCACCTACTGCACTCAGCCGATAACGTGCGCTCTTGCATCGGGTGGAACCGTTCTCGGTGTCCACAAACACGGGCGAGTTTCCCCTTCGATGTCTCGGTGAGTCTGTTTCGGCGATATTTGAAGTGGCTGAAGAAAAGCGTTTTGCTGCCAGCGAGCGAGAGAAGAGATGAGAACATGACTACAATCCCCAGAAATCCCCGCGGACTCGCAAGGTCGGCAGTTGCCGCCGACTGAGCGCGTTGCCCCACTGGAGTTGTAGTCGCGTCGCAGCGGGTGTAGGTGAATATGTGCGGCAGTTCAGATGAGCACAATTTCTGTCATTTGTATGCTGTTGGCTAGGAACTTGGAAGCATAAGTTCTCAGAGAATGTGGTGTCCTGCATCGGTATGCTGTATTGAGGGGGGAACGGACGGTAGGAGAAACGAACCATTGTGTAAAAAGGGTGTGTAAAATCTGGTTAAGAAGAAAAGAAAATCTTCCAGAAGGTTCAAAACACTAGGTACTATTAGAGCACCAGAGAAGTACAATGTTGCCAGCAAGGCGCTCAAGAATGAAATGTTGACAGCTAGAAGCTGGCATGAGTAGCCCTGACGAGCAGGATTAAGGAAAACCGCATGGCATGAAGAGAAAGAGGATGAGCCGTACGACAACAGGACCAATCAGGTGCGATAGTGGAAGAGTGCGCATGGAGTTCGAGCAGGAAGCCCGGAGACTTAATAAATATTTTGCTTCAATATTTACTGGGGGAAAAGTACCATTGTAATTGTGGGGTTGACTTACAGCGGACTGAAACGTCATTAAGAAACAGGACCTGCTGGAGATTTTCAATGGTATTAATTTCAATGAGCCGCCGGGACTGAACGAGATGTACCCCATGCTATGGTGGGAAAGCCGAACCTCTGTCATCAACAGGTACGGGAGAACTGCCAGAGGATTGGGAAGTTGCAAATGTTTTTTTTTTGTTCTTGTTCAAGAAAGGGAGTAGAGATTATCGAGGCAACTTTTGACAAGTGAATCCTATTTCTCTTGCGGGTTTGCTGTTGGCAAAAATCCTGAGAGGCAGGATTTATGAGAAGTTGCAGAGATATATTCAGAATAATGATCGTCAGCATACCTTTTTCAAGGCCAGGTCGTGCCTCACGAACTTGATAGAGTTATTTGAGGATGCAACAAAACATATTGCTGAAAGTAGAACAGTGGATGTAGTGTATATGGACTTCAGTCAGGCACTTGATAAGATTCCACTTTCAAGGCTCATTCAGAAAGAAAGGCGGCATGGGATCCAAGGAGACCTTGCTATGTGGATCCAGAATTGGCTTGCCCACATAAGTCAAAGGGTGGTTATGGATGTTTGGTATTCTGCATTAAAGACGGTTCGACGTCGAACTGTTTTGGGATCCCTGCTCTTTGTAATTTTTAAAGATGACTTGGCTGAGGAAGTAGCAGGGTGAGTTAGTAAGTTCGCTGATGACAAAAAGGTTGGGACTGTCGAGGATGTTCTGGTTGTCTGGTGTTTCAGCGGGACATACATGGAATGCAGCACTGGGCTGAGAAGTGGTGGATGTTGTTGAAACCAGGTAAGTGTGGTGGCTCATTTCAGTAGGTCATATTTCAAGACAGAATATAATATTAATGGTATGACTTTCGGCGGTGTGGAGTATCAGTGAGATGTTGAGGTTCATGTCCATGGGACACTGAAAGCTGCTGCGCAGGTTGACAGTGTTGTTAAGAAGGCGTCTTGTGTGATGTTTCATCAAACTTGGGATTGCGTTCAAGAGCCTTGAGGCGATGTTAATTCCACTTGAGATCTGGGTCAGATCCCACTGAGCACGTGTTCAGTGTTGGTCACCTCACTGCAGGAAGGATGTGGATACTGTTCGGAGATTGCAAAGGATCTTTGCAGGGATTTTGACGGGGTTACAGAGCGTGCCTTACTGGAATATTTTGAATGATTTTTTTTTCTCCTTGAAGTGACGTAGGATCAGAGGTGTAAACGATAATGAGATGGATTAATCTTGTGCATAGCCGGACGATTTCATCCCAGACCTGAAATGGCTGACACGAGGTGGCATAGTTTTAAGGTGATGTACTTTTCTGTGTTGGTGAGACAACAGCTGAAGGACTGTGTACATCTCCGGCCCATCTCCCACCCAATGTAAAGGGTGACAAATGTCACAATTTGTTCATGATAACAACTTGCTTCACTGACGACCACCTTATGGAACTACAACTCCTGTCGGACACCGCTCTCAATCGGCGGCAGTTGTCGTACTATCGAGACTACGGGGCCGTTTGGGAGTTGCAGTCATATGTTTTGACTCCTCGATCGCTCACTGCAAAACTCGTTACCTCGGCCACCACAAGGAAGGCTGGAACGGACTTACTGAAGCGTCCAAGGAGAAGTCTGCTGGTCCTTGAGAACGCCGAAGCGGGCGATCGTCGAAAGCAGCAATTCGCTGAACTCCCCATGGCGATGGAGGAGAAGAGAAGGCTAATCTGAGGTACGACAGGCTGGGTGCAGATTAACCTCTGTCCCCTGCTGTCACTGGTTAGTGCCTGTCGGACAAATGCGACCTCACAGGATGATTAGTTAATATAAAGGTCAGTCAGCCTTGCAAAGTATTCAAACGAATGCTGTTAAACCGTTCCCAGACACAGAACAGACTGCGACGGCAGTGGATATACGTCGGCATCACAGTTTCCTCGCTAAAATACTTCACTGCTGGATAAAATGATGTTCGTGATGTTTATAGCAGGTGTGGTGCATTGTACTGTTCAGACTTCTCGTCCGACTGAGAAAATAAAAAAAAAACTTTCAAAGCTGCAGAACGGTGTCTTGTGTATTGATGTGCTGTGGGAAGCTGTACACGAAGCTCTTATGGTGGGGTGAGGTTATCTATACCCCGGTCTACGTCGGAAGGTACATTGTGAGGTTGCAATATTGAGTGGAATGCGGAAAGACTGACTTCTCATGGTCAAGACTTTAAGAAGTTCATTACTGATTTGTCAAATCCTCCATATTACACATATTCAGGAATTACGTTTGTTGACACGAAAATTAATGTTCGCTCTAGCTTGGAGCATACTCTGTGGAAAGTGTATGTGGGATGATATGGGTGTTGAAACGTTGGGGAGTGATCATTTTCCATTCTTTATAAACTTGAGTTCGGATTTATATCAGGAACCGGATGCCACTTTCAGAAGATGCCATTTTTGGTAAAGCAGGTTGGAAGTTTTAACAATATCTTACGTGATGAACGTCTGTCAGGCTGAATGATGAAGATGTTGTGGAACTTCTCATGAGGGAGTGTGTTGTGTGCAGATTTCAACACACATAGTTCACTGTGTTTTGTCAGCGGAATGATGTTAATGGTTTGATTGAAGAAGAGTTTCTCAACTTGTGCGTCTGAATGGGTACGAGATTTAATGTTCATAGTAGTCCTGGAACTACTACATGATATTGAGCATCCTGTGTATATTTGCAATGAAATGTTATGTCACGTTATTCCGCCAACTCCGTTGGAAGTGATTCCAATTACGAACAGAATTAATAGGACAAATGTTGACTAAGGATTGTAGATGCCATTTAGGGAGAGATGTTTAGGAAATTTAAGAAATGTCAATCTCCAAGTGACCTTATTAGATATAAAAGTGTACAGGTCGTGGGAAAAGTGGTTAAGCTTTTGAAAAATGTTTACTGGGATTCATTTTATGATAATTTTCGAAGTGATATTAAAACAAAAGAGATGGTTGTTGACCTCAGGAGGGCACAGAGCGACCACTCCCCGCTGAATATCGACGGCTCCTCGGTAGAGATCGTAAAGAGCACCAAATTTCTTGGTGTTCACCTGACGGACAATTTCACCTGGTCACTCAACACCAGCTCCAGCAAAGTAAGTCCAACAGCGTCTCTACTTTTTGCGAAGGCTGAGGAAAGTCCATCTCCCACCCCTCCATCCTCATCACATTCTGTAGGGGTTGTATTGAGAGCGTCCTGAGCAGTTGCATCACTGCCTGTTTCGGAAATTGCACCATCTCGGAACGCAAAACCCTGCAGCAGATAGTGAGGTCAGCTGATAGTGAGAATCATCGGGGTCTCTCTTCCCGCCATCACGGACAGTCACACGACACGCTGCATCCGCAAAGGAAACAGCATTATGAAGGTCCCCATGCACCCCTCATACAATCTCTTCTCCCTCCTGCCGTCTGGGAAAAGGCTCCGAAGCATTCGGGCTCTTACGACCAGATGATGTATCAGTTTCTTCCCCCAAGCTATCAGACTCCTCAATACCCGAAGCCTGGACAGATGCCTTGCCCTACTGTCCTGTTTATTAATTATTGTAATGCTGACACTGCTTGAGTGCACTTTACGCAGTCCAGCGTAGGTCTGGAGTCTAGTGTAGCTGTGTTTTATTACGTAATTCAGTCTAGTTTTTGTACTGTGTCATGTGAACCATGGTCCTAAAAAACGTTGTCACATTTTTACTATGCACTGTACCAGCAGTTATGGTCGAAATAACAATTAAAGTTGACTTGACTTGACTTGCGATGCGTGGGAATGATTAATCAACTGGGGGAATTCGTAGGGGTCACAATATTCCAGTATTGACTGATGAGTGTAAAACGATTTTCGCTGAAATATGGAAGTTATGTTCCTGGCTGGGTTATTTCCTGTGATTCATAATCAAGATAATTGAAATGGTAGAATAAGGTTCTAAATGAATACCCTGAGAGGTTGGATCAGCGGTAGCAAAGATAGTATCACTGGTGTAGAGTTTGCTTTCTGTGAATTTAAGAAGTTTATTGTTAATGCAGGGAGCACACACAAATTCTGGAGGGCTTCAGTTAGCCAGTCAGCATCTATGGAGAAGATTTCAGTCCACATTTTGGGCCGAAACACTTCAGCAGAACGGGAGGGAAAAAATGGCCTGCTGAGATCCCCCAGCATTTTATGTGTGTTTTGCTCGGATTTCCAGCAACTTTAACTTTTTTTCCTATTTGTGGTTGGATTTTTTAAATGCAGGTGAAACGTCGCCAGGAATAGGTGATGATTTTTTTTTTATGATTAGACGTCTGACTGACAGCTCTATTTCTATAATCTCATTTTGTGCCGAATTTCGAGGTTAGGACATTTTCCTTCCTCTTGGAAAATGGCAGTAGCGGTGTCTAGTCTCCAAATCCCGTCGGATCGTTTTAGTTATAGGCCTCTATCGTTAATGTCCCGTAACTGTAAGTTTATGGAACGTTCGGCCGTCGAGCTGTTGAATTATATTTTGGATAAAAGAAGCGACATATGACAAATGATTCAGTTTTATGTTTGGAAGGTAATATTAGGAAAGCAGAGATAAATAAAGATGTTGTACTAGCATTAAGTTGAAAAGAAGTAAGATATTTATGGAAGGAAGGATTTTTAATTAAATGAAAATTAGGATTGAGAGGTTGAATGTATAATATTAACTTGAGTTTTTTTTTGGACTCCCTGTGCTGGTACGGGTAGGCAAATTACATGCGTATTTCAATGACGTGGGATCGGGACCACGCAAGGCAGTATTTATAACCCTTTGTTATGTAATATTATGACTTATGATCCTTTCTCTGAGATAGGCACAGGGGTGTGTCAATAACTCTCTGCAGATGATGAAGCTTTGTGGATTAAAGGTTAAAAAATGTTATTGTATATTGTTGCAATTAGCAATTAATCAGCTTGACAAATGGGCAAATAGATCAGGATTTGAGCTTACAGCAGCGAAAGTACAAGTTATGTGTTTTATAGAATGGGTTTGATAGACCTGCGTTTTGATATGAAATTATCTGGTCAAACTCTAGAGGGCGTGCCAGTGGCAAGATAACTGTCATTTGGATGGATAATAAGCTGACTTGGAAGAACCACAACAATAAAATAATTGAAAAGTATAAAAGGGCATTAAATATTCATAGCTCTCTATCTGGGTATTCTGAAATGCTGCACGAATATCTTTGATAACATATTCAATTTGTTTAATTCAATCTGTTCTTCATTATGGCTGTGTGGCTTATGTAGCAGCTTCATTTTCAACTTTAATATGTTTTGTTGAGATGCAAGCACAGGCTTTAAGATTTTATAGTGGTGCAGTAAGGTCGTCCCATACTTTGGCTTCACTAAAGCAATTACGGAGATTGCAGTAAATGGTAACACACTGGATTGATTTGGCGGGCACAGCAATGATCATAGTGTGAAGTTGTGTTAGAGGACTGTTGGCAAAATCACACTAAGTGTGTCTTTAATTTTAGGTGGCTGGAATCTTATCACTGAGAAGGTGGGATTGCCGGATGACGAAATATGCCGCCTGTCTCTTTCTCTGTAACATACACTTTTCTGATTATGACTAATTCGGTATAATAAAGTTGAAGGATTCTGTTATGCCTGAAAGCTGTTGGTTCATCAGTATATTTTGGAAAATTTTTAATATATGTTAACCATTTCTTCAGACTATTCAGAAGTTAATTTAACTGTGAGTGTGAAATTTGCTGTGGCTGGTTTTGTACCTGAGTTACAGGTAGCGATAAGGAAACCACTTACCAACCGTCGATCAGGATATACAACAGAACTAGTTATCATCATTTTAGGCTTACAGTGGATCGAGCAAATTTGTCCATGTAAAGTTGTAATTTGTTCAGATTCCCTTTCGTTTTGTTGAGACTGAAAATAAATTATTATCGCAGTCAGTCAGATATACTATTGGAAACTTATCAAAAATCATCTCGTGCTCAAAGTATTGCTTTACTGTCCACTTCTTACGGGGCCTTGCACATAGAGGTTTCGTTGCAAAAGCTGTTAAAATATCTACTGTGGGCAAAGACGTTCCATCAAGCAAATGAGAAGCTAAGTGGTCGAGCGGTCGATGCGATTAACATTCGTGGGCTGATGGGCATAAAAGCGACACCTTTACAGAGTACTGAACTGCTATGTTTACGAGGGAAAGGGGTTAAACAAGAAGGGAAGGAATTATATTGACATGATATAGAATTATACAAACAATACTTAGTTGTTCCTTGTTTCGGGCTGGAAAACATAATTATCGGCCGTGTAGGTTTTATCATTGTGAAACAGTTAAACACGTTATTTAGTCTGAAGCATATCAAGTAGAAAGAAACCAAATCCAGGATCATTGCAAACTTTGGCTGTAAGAGATTTCATTTAAATACTTCCTGAAGTTAGGGCTGTAATGTAATTTAATTCAACGAATTATGTTTTAGTACATACTATCTATAGGATTTTAAGGGGAATTTAGCTTTTAACAGAAAAAAAAGAAGCAACGAAGGTTTTATTTCCCAATTCTCTATAAGTCACTGCAGTCCAGTTATTGGCAGGATGCGCTTTTAAGTTGGAGTGTCGTTTATCCTAAATCCCGCCCAGCTTCTTCACCTTAGCAAATTTATTCGAAGGCAAAGAGGTGACTGTTGTGAATGACATTGGATTAGCCGATCAGCGTCAGACTAGACCGCGCCCTGCGGTCAGGTGGTCATGTAGGGTTGCAATATTGGTCGGGCGGGAATGGGAACAGATGGACATTTCCACTGACCAGTGTGGGGCGGTATTCCGCAGTAGTCCTTTGACAGACATCTTGCGTGCCCATTGAGGAAGTGAGTTTCCAGGACGGTGCGTTGCCCCTCCCCCACGCTCACTATAAGACCATAAGAGAGTAGAATTAGAGCCTCTGGCCCATCGAGTCTGCTCCGCATTCAATCATGGCTGATCTTTTAGTTTCTCCTCCTCAGCCAGGAACTGGAGCGGAATGGAGACACTGCGGCCGCTTCTGGCTCTTCCTCAGCACGTGGCTTTATTAATGAACTAAAGCACCGAGGTGACCGGATATATCACCAGCTCCATGAATTTAGACTGAGACACCACGGAAATAAATGTGTTCGCGACGGAGATCCGTTCAGGATCATTGGAATCGTCTCTTAATCCACAGGAGGATGAAATTTCCGTAGAGGGTGGAGTAAATCTACAGACCCCCTCCGGCTCTACATCTCCGGGTCAGTTGCTCTGAGAATTCAGCCCCTTACGGACCCAACTGGCCACTACAATGTGCGTTGAGCAGTAGGATCCCAGAGACACGGAGGAACGGAGTTCAAACCGTATCGAGCCAGTCGTATCCTACTCACTCATGGACAATGAAAACATTGCCCATGAGTTTACACAACCATGGTACATTGTCGGAGATTAACCAGGGTTTCCACATGAAGTCGCGGTGAACATTGTTCAGTACACCGGTTGTTGTTGGAACCACAGCCGCAGTTTTCCCGGTCTTCTGACCTGTCACCTTCAGTGTGCAGAAAAGACGGTGTGGGCAATTGTCGCATTAGGGAACGTTGTTCAGTACACCGGTTGTTGTTGGAACCACAGCCGCAGTTTTCCCGGTCTTCTGACCTGTCACCTTCAGTGTGCAGAAAATTCGATGGGGGCAATTGTGGGCGATAAAAAACGAGCTGCATGAAGAACAACGATCGGTGCCCATCCCGATTCCAGTCTCTGATGGGCAGGTTTCACTGATGTAGCCGTGGCTGAGCAGGCCTCTGGAAAGTCAGCATCGAATGGAGCCGCGAAGGGGTACAGTTGGGAGTAACAGACATAAAATATGATGGATCTCGGCACGTCAGCTAGCATCCATAGAAATTGAACAGTCTCTTTTCGGACCGAGATGCTTCCTCCCGAACAAGCGGTACCCCGGCTTACGAGGGTTCTCAGAGGAAAAGCAGGAAAAACTTTGTAACCGAAGTCTGAATGGCTCCGTTAATGGATTAATTATACAGTTCCGTTAATTCGATAATAGACGTTCGCACATCCGTGGACACGGGTTCAAGTGATCAGACCAAATTATAGGCCACAGGTAGACGCGAAACACTGGACCAGGAGGTCTCTCTGTTCAATGACCCAGAAACAGCGAACTTTTGAATGTAAAACCCTCCCAGTCTCTCACCTTCCCGCAGAGATGCCTGCAGCGCCCCTCCCCCCCCCCCACCACCTCTGGAACATTGGGACAAAGCTGGACAAGGTGCCATTAAAGACAAGAACAAAGTTGGAGTCGATCCCGCTGTGAAGAGGTACACAATGTTCAAATCACAAGACCATAAGACACAGTAGCAGAAATAGTCCATCGAGCCCAACGAGTCTGCTCCACATTCAATAATGGCTGACCCTTTAGTTTCTGCGCCTCAACACCCTTTCCAGTGCTTCTCCCAGTTGCCATTATGCCATTTCCAATCAAGAACCTAACAATCTCTGCCTTAAATACACCCAACGACCTGACCTCCACAGCTGCCTGTGACAATAAGTTCCACAAATTCACAACCCGTTGGCTGAAGAAATTTCTCTCCACCTCTGTTTTTAAAAGGTACCTATCTATCATGAGGCAGTGCCCTCTTGTCCTAGACTATCCCACTATGGGAAGCATCCTTTCCACGTCTACTCTCTCTGGGCCTTTCAAAATTCGAATGGTTTCATCCTTCTGAGTTCCAGCGAGTACAAACCCACAGCCATCAAATGATAACACTTTCGTTCCTGGAATCATCCCTATGAACCTCCTCTGGACACTCTCCTATGCCAGCACATGTTTTCTAAGATGAGGGTACCGAAAGAGTTTACAATACTCAAGGTGAGGCTTCACCAATGCATTATAAATCCTCAGCATCACATCCTATTATTGCATTCTAGAAATGAATGCTAACATGGCATTTACCTTCCTCACCACCGACTCAACCTGTAAGGTAACCTTATGGATATTCTGCAAAAGGGGTCCCAAGTCCCACTCACCTCGAATTCCTGGATTTTATCCCCATTTAGAAAAGAGTGCATATACTTATTCAGCTACCAAAATGCATGCCCATGCATTTTCCGACATTGTATTTCATTTACCACCTTCTTCCCATTATCCTCATCTGTCTAAGTTCTTCGGCATTCTACCTGTATACTGCCGCTACTCCAATCTTCGTGTTAACTGCAAACTTGCCAATAAAAACATCTGTTCTATAATCTGAATCATTTATATCGGGCATAAAAGGAAGTTGTGTATACACAGATACATGTGGAACATCATTAGTCATTAGCTGCCAACCAGAAAGCGATTATTTCATTACCACTCACTGCCTTTCTCCAATCAGACAATTCTCTCACCATCTTATAACTTCTCTGTAAAACAACGGGTTCTTAAGTCGGTAAGTAGCCTCATGTGTGGCACCTTGTCAAAGGCCTTCTGAAAGTCCAAGTATACAACATCCTCTACATCTCCTTTAACTATGCTACTTGTAATCTTCTCAAAGAATTCAAACAGGTTCGTCAGGGAGGATTTTTCAGAAGGAAACCATGTTGACTTCGTACTCGCCTGCCCTGACTCACCAAGATCTCCATCACGTCATTCTGAACAATTGACTCTGACATCTTCCCAACCACTGTGGTCAGGCTGACTGGTCAATAATTTCCTTTCTGCTGCCTTCTTCTCTTCTTAAAGAGTGGGGTGTCATTTGCAATTTTATACCCCTCTGAACCAATGCAAGAGTCAGATCCGCTTGTCATTAAATATGAAAAATCACAATGTTTAATTGACAGGTTCTATATCTCTGACATTTGTGCAATAATCATCAAGATGGAAGCTTGTAAAATAATAACGAACAGGCTCACAGCGGTTAACACTTAGAAACAGCAAACCTCAATGGCTCTGGTCGCTCAGCAGGAACTCCAATTACGGCAATGAACACAAACAGTATATTCTCCACACTCTTGTACCGATCCAACATGACAGGCATTTTGTCTGTCCGTCCCCCTATTCAGTTACTTGTCCCAGAAATGGTGACTGAACCTTCAGAGTTGTCTCGTCTATTGAATGAACTTCCACTGTAAATATCCACTTCAAAGAAACCATTTGACAGAAACAAAATATTGAAATAAATTATGCCTTTGTACCGTGAGAAATTGTCTTGACTCGGCGACGATTGCGATTCTCCTCAAGAGTATAAACTTTTGAAATAGCTAGTGTTTGGGGGACTCTACTGAGACTCCATCTGTTTGCAGTGAAGAGTAAACTTTCATGTCCACGCCTGCAACGTCTTAAGTGACTTAATCACAGTCAGAATATCTGGGGACTTGGCGAGAAGCAGGCTCTAACTTAACACAGGGCAATGAAACTCAATAGACCAGTGCGTGAGGTAGTATCTTTTAATTATATCACCCCTTATGTGTCAAAGAACACGGCAGAGATCTAGAGAGTGGAGGATAAGAAAGTGTGTGAGTGTGTGCTTGTATTTCTATGTCAGTGTGTGGGTAGATCCACTGTCCGTGTTTAACCCCGCCTGACTACACACGCATCCGTCTCAATTCAGCTTACCCGTTATTTCAGTTGCAGTTGAGCAGTCACCCCCACTTTAGATTATCAGAGAGCAAGAATCATTTCAAACAGTTCACAAACTGTCTGTAAGAGCGAAGGTCAAATTTGATGTTGCATGTAACACGCTGTAAGGTTTCACTGCTAATCTAAAGGCCTCTTTGTAACGTTTCACTGCTCAGGTAAAGGCCTGTCTGTGAGGTTTCACTGCTAATGTAATGGATTCTCTGTCGCAGCAATGTTTGGGTTATAACTAGAGATACCGGGGCTTTGGAATGTGGGGCTATGCAATGAAAGAGATGTTGTTCTTTCTGGTGGGTCTGGAAGAGGGCTTCTCGCGGTCTTCTGTTGGCGAGAGATGAAGAGGGGAGACGCGTGTGGAGAGAGCGGGTAGACCGTCGGACGGAGTGGACTGGGATCTGCGGGTCCGAAGGTCAGCGACGCTCCAGGAGGTCGATAGTTGACGAATGGCCGTCTCGGCGAGCCTCAACGTGCGCTTCTTCATTTCATTTTCTTCACTGACCGTTTATTCATCTTAAGATTTATACATTTCAATCATTTAATTGCGTATGGTGTATTATCTGTTATTTTGCGGTGTAGATTTGTAACTGGGCAACTCGTCAAGCAGCATCCACACGGACGAGATTTCTCCCCCGGGACGAACACGCGCTGGCCAAACCTGAGGGTTACATCCATTTCTCATTCAGTATCTATAAACAGAACGACGTTGAGATTCGACACTCCTCCAAATCCACCGGATCCAATAGGAGGGAGTTCACCTCCGAATCCACCGACACACCCACAGATCAGTGCTCATTGGCAAACAGTATTCAACCCTCAGATCAGCGTGCAGACCAAGCAACCGACATCCCAAAATCCGTCTGCACTCTCATATCCGCTGACATACCCCGAAATCCATGCGGAGCCGCAAAGCTACAGTCCCAAAGCAAATGCGTCTGCAGTCCCACCAAACCCCCAAATATACATGTGACTCTAGCTTCGGCTAGTGGCTTAATATGGGGGTGATAGGCCCTCGGCCCAGCCGAACTTAAGAAATGTACTTCGTGTGGATGCTGCGCGATGTGTCCACCGTTACAAATCGGTACCAAGAAATAACAAACAGTACACAATATGCGATTAAACGATCGAGCTTTATAATTCTTATTTCGACTACATGGTCAGTAAGGAAAACAGAAAAAAAAGAAAAAAAAGGGCCCATTCTCAGGAAACAGTTTAACGCACAAACGTTGGAGCTCGCTGATAAGCCGCCCGGCCACGATTGACCTCCTCCGATCGTCGCTGGTCTTCGGACCCTCGCTCCAAGTCCGCTCCGTCCGGCAGTCCACCAACTCTCTCAATTCGCGTCTTCTCTCCACATCTCTCCTCGGCAAAAGACCGCAGGAAACTCTCCTCCAGACTCATAAGAACGAATAACAGCATTCCAAAGCCCGTTATCTGTCGTCAGAACCTAAACAAACAATTCCAACAGCAATGAAACATCACAGCGTTTTACACTCTACTCCCACCCCGTCCCCCCACCAAATTTACCTTGAGATAATTCGCCAACCCTTCCTGAAAAACACAATGCCTCATTCCAGGTGTATAATGCGCTGACATAGCTCCCCAAAGCGGTAGGGGTTGCACTCTGTTACCCTGGTGCTACGTAGGCCAGTACACCCGGTGGTCTCCTAATTCTCTGAGACCTCCGCAAACACTTACCTAACTATTCAGGTTCAGACACTACTGTGGATACTTCCGGTCTACTTGGCGGGGCCTCCCCCGATCTGTCACTCGTGCCCACCTGCAAGTTGGAACCCCCTGTCCCGTGGCTCAATTCCTCGTCCTCCCCTGCAGAGTCCAGTTGTTACCCAGGCTGCCCACAGATAGACCGCGCCCACTTCACCTCATGCAACGGGAGAAGGTCTGGGAGTCTCTTCCTCTGTCGATGGGGAGTTCACAAAAGGCAGCATGTACGACACATCCGGGACCTCATTCTCCGAATAAGTATCCCTCGCACGGGTGGGGTCTGGCCTAACTTCGCCTGGGGGCCTTGTAGTCGCCTTTTCGGCAGAGCCCTCTTATCTGTTGGGGGCTCCACGCCAGCTTCTGGACGCAACTGCGCCTCTTGACCTGGGTGATTCCGATGGAGAATTCTGACAGGCCCATTCCAACTCTCTGTTTTCACCCGGAAAACAGGTAAGTTTCGTATCTGACTCTCACGACCCTGCCGGCCTCCAAGAAGCCCAGTTTCACTGATAAATAACCATCGTATGGATAATCACCAGCACTGAGCCCCCTGATCTCCAGTGTCCTGAATGGTGTCAATGGGAAATGCTTCAGATACCGGTTGTAAAACGAACGGGACAGTAACGTGACCTGTGACCCGGTGTAGAGAATGGCTTTAACGTATCCGTAGCGACACATTGGAGCGTGGTCCCACTAAGCGTTCAGGAATTGGGACTTTCGCTTGCGATGGTTCCTTGGTACATTGCTGAGAATGAGTTCGCCCGCAGACCCCAGGCCTTTCCCTTTAGGTTTCCCCAACGGCTCTCCCTGCTGAGGTAACCGGGGGCTCACTCTCCTTCTGGTGTCACACCTGCTGCTAGCAGCCCTCCGCATTGTTCGTCCCCTTGGGGATTCCGACCGCCCCCCATGAACTCCATTATATGCGGGGTGTAGGGGAGGGAGGATGTTACACCCGTTGATAACAGCCGACATATCTCCGTTCTCAACTCTGCCACAATCTCCTCTACGGGGACTATTCCCGAGAACTGTACCCTGCTGACGGAGTCCTCCCGCGCCTCCGCCGCGTTCTCCCCTTCCCGTACTTCTCTGATCAGCTGAACAAAAGATGGAGGGAGGCGCGTATCACGAGACTGTCGGAGACCCCACGCAATCAGGTCATGAGACTGGGCGCCCCTGGCTGTCTGGTCCATTCATAACAGATCCTCCTCAGCCGTCTGGATGAACCCTTTGCCCTGCAGGCTCTAGCCGAAAAATAAAAGCAGAAAGCTTCTCCCCTTCTCCTGACGCATGTTCTGAAACCACACCATGAACACTATTGGGCTTCCAGTCAGGACAAAAGCATTGTCCAGTGCTCGCATGTAATTGACAGCTGTCGCTACTGGAGATTTCAACCTGAGAACTCTCACAACGTCAGCAGCCCGCTCATTCGAGCTTTCAATCAATTTCTGTCGCTTTTCGTCGTCAGAGCACGGCCACTGAGAGGTCCGCTCTGCCCAAGTCTCGCCCTCCTCCTCCCCTATATGGGTGGGCATTTTTTTCCAGAGAATACGTGGAGCCTGCCATAGCTGGGACTTTGAATCTGATTTTTCCATTTATTCGCCAGAGAAGTCAGGGCGGATGCTAACTCAGAACTCCCGCTCTTCACCGGCGGACGTGGACTAATTAGGCATTCCAGATCCGACCACTCTTTTCCCTCGCTCCTCAAAGACGAGAGACTTCGAAATCTCCGCTCTCAACTAACGCTACCTCAGCGCTGGTCTGCATTAATACGAGAGCTGCGCCCGCCATTTTATCAAAACTCCGCTCGCAATCGCAACTTCAACAGAACAGGCGAATTAACAATTCATCCGGAGTACAAATATCTGCCCTACTGGTTCATTGCTCAGGGTAATCACACAGCATCCAACGGAGTTCATCTAGAAGTTAGACCCCACAATTGTTACTCTCGCTTCGGCGAGCGGCTATAGGGGGTGATAGAAATCTCGTCCGGATGGATGCAGCGCGTTGTGTCCCCTGCTGCGAACCAGTAACCCGAAATAACAGACAATGCACAACATGCGATTAAATAATTATGGTTCATAATTCTCATTTTAACCATATGGTTAGTAAAGAAAATGAAAACAAATAGAAAAGTACTAGTCCATTCTTACGAAACAGTCTATGTTGGAGCCGATTGTCCACCGTCGACCTCCTCCGATCGTCGCTGCACTTCGGACCATCGCTTCAAGTCTACCCCGTCCAGCGCTCTACCAACTCTCTCCATTCGCGTTATCGCTCCTCATCTCTACCCGCAAAAGACCGTGAAAATCTCTCTTCCAGTCTCACAAGATAGAACAACAGCATTCCAAACCCCGGTATCTCCAGTCATAACCCAAATATTGCTGCTACAGAGAAAACCATCACATTATCAGTCAAACCTTACAACATGTTACACAGCAGTGAAACCCTACAGCGCGTTACATGTAGTTTTTGGAATTGTGAATCAGTTGAACATATACTATTACAGTGTGAATGACATAATGCTGAAAGAATTCAAATGTAGTCTTCATTGAAAATTATGGTGGCTGATTTTATGAATCGTTTATGAATCTATTGCAGGAAGTTTAGGTGTATAAGATAAGAGGCATTAATCACGTCGATTGTCAGAGGCTTTTTTCCAGGGCTGAAATGGCTGGCACCAAAGGGCACAGATTTGAGGTGCTTGGAAATAGGTACAGTGGAGGTGTCAGGGATGTTTTTTTTTTTAACGCAGAGCGTGGTGAGTGCGTGGAATGGGTTACCGGCGACGGTGGTGGAGGCGGTGGTGTCTTTGAAGAGACCTTTGGATAGGTACAAACATGAAATGCTCTGCTGACTCACCAGGAACTCCAATAACGGCAATGAACACGGAGAAGAGTTTCTGCTCATTTCTGTAACGATCGAACATTCCAGACATTTTCTCTGTCCAGTGATTTGTCCCCCTGTGTTACAGCCGATCTCTCGGGATGAACTGTTCAGGCAGCACATGCCTGGGCTTTTTATTACCATTTAGCGTCTCCACTGGGACGGATTTCAACAGATTAAAAATAAAGAATTTAAAATTATAAACCGAATACGTCGGACAAGTGCAAACTACGCGGTGACAGACTGTGTTTAATTTCTTGAATTAATGATCATAGAGAAACATAAATACATAGAAACTCTACAGCATATCACTAGATATGCTATGCATATCACGATGCTGTAGATATGCTGTATGAAAATCTGCAGAAAATTAGTAGAAAATCTAGTTTGTACCCAAAAGTGAATCTGAACCGTCAGATCAAGTCTTGTCGAGTTAAACATGCTTCCGCTCTAAGTACGTACCTCGAATAAGCAATTTCCCTGGAAAAATATTAAAGTCATCTATGTCATTGTAGCTTGTGAAGTTGTGCTGAACCACCTACTGTTACCTTTCCTTTCAAGGGTAGAATCGCTTTCTGTACAGTGCTGTTGAAAGGTATTCACCACCCCCTCCCCCCAACCTGGAAGCTTACATGTTTTACTGTTTTAGAACATTGATTCAGAGTGGAATTTATTTGGATCTCTGACACTGATCACTGAAAAAATCTATACGAAGTGATCTAAATTAATTACAATTAACGTACACAAAATAATTGACTGCATTAGCATTCTCCTCTTTAAGGTGACTCACCAAATCATCACTGTTGCAGCCAGTTGCTTTAGAATTCACATACATAGTTAAATGGAAATCTGTTTTTGGAGACGTGTGTGCAGTCAAGCTGCCTTAAGTGATTGTAGTAAAAATGCACCTGTATCTGACTTTATATTTCCAACTGCCGGTGAGCCAGTATGCTTGTAGAAACTACACCAGGAAGACCAAATATCACTCCAAGCAACAGCGCAAAAATATTTCTGAAAAGCACAACTCTGGAGATGGGTGGAAGACTTCTAGGTCACTGAATATCCCTTGGAAGAGAGTTAACTCAATCATCAAGAAAGGGAAAGGCTACGGTGCAGCTGTAAATCTGCCCGGAGCACTTTCCATACCAACATGGATCTTTTTTGGCCATCAGACTAAACGCTACGTTTGGTGCATGAGCATCATCAGAAACACTCCATCCCTACCGTGAAGCATGGCGGTGGCTGCATCATGCTCTGGGAAGATTTTACTGCAACAGGCCCTGGGAGGCTTGTAGAGGCAGAGCGTAAAATTAATGCAGCAACATACAGGAAATTCCTGGAGGAAAATCTGATGCTGTCTTGAAGAATTCTGCGACTTCGGAAAAAAAATTAAATTGAGAGAAGAGATCGCTGGAGCATTAGCTATGATCTTTGAATCCTCTTTGGTTACAGGGCCCTCTTGGACAGGCACAGGGATGAAAGAAAGATAGAGGGTTATGGGGTAGTGTGGGTTTAGTACTATTTTTAAGAATTATATGGGTCGGCACAACATGGAGGGCTGAAGGGCCTGTACTGTGCTGTAGTGTTCTATGGTTCCTCTTTTTCTGGACCTTTCTACCCGTGATAGCATGTTTTGCTCTCTGTGTATAGAACGATAGAATATCCCTATTGATATTGTAATGTTACAGATGTTCCCTCTATTTTTATATAAATGTGTGGACCGGCCATCGGTCTGCACAGGAAATTTCTGCACAACCGAAAAACCGCAAATCACTTTAAACTAACATTCCATCTGTCCGGCAAGTCAGGCAATCGGTGCAGAGCGTTTCCCTGAGTGGGCAGCAACTCACCTGCGTAGCTGTGAGGGAGTAGTGAATAACACAAACCCAGAGAATCAAACCGAGACACATAAAGGTCTCCCAATCCTTCACAGACAGGAAGAACTGTCAACGGGAGGAAAATGACTTCTTCTCCCGACCTGGGTTGAAAATCGCTGAAACACGGACGGATTCATCAGTCATCTAAACTGAAGGTACATCAGCGAATGTACCCTGGGGCGATGCCGTTCATCTGCTCTGTTTGTGGGAAAGGGATTCACACGATTGTCTGATCTATTGATACACCAACGAATCCACACCAGCGAGAAGCCATTTACCTGCTCTGATTGTGGGAAGGGAATCACTCGGTCGTCTGACCGATTGACACACCATCGAATTCACATCAACGAGAAGCCATTTACCTGCTCTGATTGTGGGAAGGGAATCACTCGGTCGTCTGGCCTACTGACACACCAGCGAATTCACACTGGGGAGAAGCCGTTCACCTGCTCTGATTGTGGGAAGGGATTCACTCAGTCATCTGACCTACTGACACACCAGCGAATTCACACTGGGGAGAAGCCGTTCACCTGCTCTGATTCCGGGAAGGGATTCAATCAATCTGACCAACTGACACACCAGCGAATCCACACTGGGGAGAAGCCGTTCACCTGCTCTGATTGTGGGAAGGGATTCACTCAGTCATCTGACCTACTGACACACCAGCGAATTCACACTGCGGAGAAGCCATTTATTTGCTCAGAATGTGGGAAGGATTTTATACAGTCATCTTAACTGAAGGTACACAAGCGAATTCACACTGGCGAGAGGCCGCTCACCTGCTCAGATTGTGGGGAGGGATTCACTCAGTCAACTGCTGTCCTGGCACACCAGTCTGTTCACACTGGGAAGAAACCATTCACCTGCTCAGAGTGCGGTAAGGGATTCACTCGGTCATCAAACCTAAAGATGCAAAAGCAAGGTCAAACTGCGGGGAAACCATTCATCTGCTCAGACTGTGCAAAGGGATTCACACACTCATCAACACTACAGACACACTCAGAGGGTTCATGCTGGGCAGAGGCCGTTCACCTGATCTGAATGTGAGAAGATTCACTCGGTCATCGACACTACAGACACACCAGCGTGTTCATGCTGGGCAGAGGCCGTTCACCTGATTTGAATGTGAGAAGATTCACTCGGTCATCCACACTAAAGACACACCAGCGTGTTCATGCTGGGCAGAGGCCGTTCACCTGATCTGAATGTGAGAAGATTCACTCACTCATCCACACTACAGACACACCAGCGTGTTCATGCTGGGCAGAGGCCGTTCACCTGAACTGAATGTGAGAAGATTCACTCAGTCATCCACACTACAGACACACCAGCGTGTTCATGCTGGGCAGAGGCCGTTCACCTGAACTGAATGTGAGAAGATTCACTCACTCATCCACACTACAGACACACCAGCGTGTTCATGCTGGGCAGAGGCCGTTCACCTGAACTGAATGTGAGAAGATTCACTCAGTCATCCACACTACAGACACACCAGCGTGTTCATGCCGGGCAGAGGCCGTTCACCTGATCTGAATGTGAGAAGATTCACTCACTCATCCACACTACAGACACACCAGCGTGTTCATGCTGGGCAGAGGCCGTTCACCTGATCTGAATGTGAGAAGATTCACTCGCTCATCCACACTACAGACACACCAGCGTGTTCATGCCGGGCAGAGGCCGTTCACCTGATCTGAATGTGAGAAGATTCACACATTCATCCACACTACAGACACACCAGCGTGTTCATGCTGGAGAGAGGCCGTTCACCTGATCTGAATGTGAGAAGATTCACTCACTCATCCACACTACAGACACACCAGCGTGTTCATGCTGGGCAGAGGCCGTTCACCTGAACTGAATGTGAGAAGATTCACTCAGTCATCCAACCTTGTGGCGAACTACAGATTTCACACAGGCAAGAAGGTTTAAATAATTTGCGTGCCGGATATTTAAACTTCACTTTTGCTGAGACCGACGTTAAAATCGAAACTCTACTTTGGGATGAACAACACCAGTAATTAACTACTTTACTCCCTGCGCATTTCAATGTTGTGTGTCATTTTCACTGCTTCTAAAGGACTACGTGTTACACCGCTGTGTTAGAATACACCACTGTTCTCCAGCGTCTGAAAGCAGAAAGTGGAACCATGATTTGGATGTTCAGTTAGAAACCAGAGACGGGTTAGCAGAGGGCAGATTTCTGGCTCTGGACAGTAGTCGGGGTAACAGCATCTGATGAGGACCAGGGAAACAGATGAGAGGGAGACAATGAATGACAGAGCATCAACATTAAGACCCTGATTATTTGCATTCTGTCTTCTTCCCCCTTTTTTCCAGTCCTGATGAAGGGTCTTGACACAAAGAGTCAAACATTTATTCCCCTCCATTCATGTTGCCTGACCTTATGTGGTCTATTATTTCATGTGTGTTGCTCTGGATTTCGAATGGGTGCAGAATCACCTGTGTTTATGATTCCCCAGGTGTGGTTTCAACATTGTCCTAAGCAACTGCACCATAACAGCCAACCCGTTACTCTCAGTGCCCTGATGTATGAGGGTGATGGTGCCAAAAGCTTTCTTCAGCACCCTGTCAGGTTGAGACTCAGGTTTCAGTAAGCCATGGATGTGTACTCCAAGGTTTTACTGCCCTGCAATACTCCGCAAGACAGTCCCTTCCACTACGAAAGTCCAACCTGAATTTGACGTCCCAAAATGCAACATCCTGGACTGATCAGAAGTAAATTCCAGTTGCCAGTCCTCAGCCCATGTACTCAGCTGGTCAAGATTGCCCTGTAATTTTCGTTAACCTGTTTTACTGTCGACTATAGCACCTATTCCAGTGTCATCTGCAAACTTACTAAACCTGTCTTGTATATTCTCATCCCTTCTGGATTGTTGCATCTGCCACGTACCAGTGAGGGTAGGAACAGGGTGATTTGGCAGATTAATGCATGGCTGAGAAGCTGGTGCAGGTGGCAGGGATTCAAGATCTTGGATCAATGGGATCTCTCCTGTTCAAAAGTGAAGGGTTACACTTGAAGCCGAGGGGAGCCAATATTCTCATGGGCAAGTTTGTAAGAGCCATTGGGGATGGTTTTAAATAATCCGGCAGGGGGCGGTGGGAAACTCATGGTAGGATAGATGCTAAAAACGCAAAGTTGGTGTGCAGTCAGACTGTCACGAAGGCATAATTATGATAAGACATAATTGCAGCGAGCAGGGTGAGTATCAGGGCATTAGGGATGCAAAATCAATAAGGGTCGCAAATAATTTACTCAATGTGCTACATTGCAATATGCAGAGTTTAAGAAATAAGGATGATCATGTTGCACTGTTGCGGATTGTCAGGTTTGATGTTATGGTCATCACTGAAACGTGCTGAACGATGGTTGTAGTTGGAAGCTGAATGTCCACGGTTACTCGTAATGGAGGGATAGGAAGGAAGGCAAAGAGGACGGCATGGTTATGCTGGTATAGAATTTCATCAGATCTGTAGCAGGATGTGACATAGGATCGGAAGATGTCAAATGTTTGTTGGTTAAGTTCAGAAACCATAAGTGTAAAAGAAACATGATGGCAGTTATATACAGGCTTCACAACACTATCTGGGAAGTGGACTGCAGGTTACAACAGGAAATAGAAAAGGTGTGTCAAAAGGGAAATGTAATGATAGTCATAGGAGATTTCAACATGCAGGTCGATTGCGAAAATCAGTTTGGAAATGGATGTCAAGAGAGTGAGTTTATTGAATGCCTATGAGATAGCTTTTTACTGAAGATTAGTGTTGGCTTTGAAGAGGTCTTGAGGCCCTGGTTATGAAGAACGGAGGTGCGTCATAGCTGTAGGCGGGTGGTAACAAATGAGGGATGGTTGCAGTAGAAGGCATGCAAGAGGCCGCTTTAAAGTATCCAGGTATCTAAACGAAGGCGTGGTGTATCCCTGTTAGGGCAAATCCGGAGTGATGGTGTACAGTATAGCAAATGTGAATTTCACCAGGAACCGGTCTTCAGACCTGAGTATCAATTGTTGATTAGTTTACAGTGCAGACCAAAACAATGGTGTTCCTGGACAGACTGGCTGATCGCAAGCAAAGAAACACTCCATGGTCCTGAGATGCTGCAAATTCATGAATGCAGATCAGAGTCAGCGGCGATTCAAAATCATTCTCGGTGTCGTGGGTGTTTCAGGGGAGATTGCGGTGTTTGAAAAGTATATGTAATTCAAAGGAAGCATTATGAAAACATTGTTAATGCAAAACAGTCCTGCTGATCTTCAGGATGTAAAAATGTCGTGTAATATTGGTTCGGGAAGGTCCTAACTCCAAAGGGTGACTGATTCTCTTTGCTGATTACAGACCCTTCTATCTCCACAAGGTTCAGTGTCTCTCCTGTGATTTCATTCGGTCTCAATCGCCCGAGGAAAGGAGAATCCTGAGCGACTCCACAAATATGTTAACAGTAATGAGGTTGCAAAGGAGAGAAGTGCAAGTTCAGATCAGTAAAAAAATTCTGGAGACGAGAGAGATAGGGGAGACCGTAGATAGTTTTTTTGCATTTTTATTTAATTAAGAGATGAACACAGGATGTATAGAATTTCGACAAAACGGCATCATCTTCATGAACCACCTACAGATTATGCGGGTGGGGGAGGGTCTTTGCTGTGGTGAGGCAAATGAGGGTGTACGAATACCCAGGTCCTCACAAACGGTTCCCTAAGGCCCAGTGGGAGGCCAACATTGGCAGAAATATTTAAATTGGAGCATTGAACACTACAGCACATGAACAGGACATTCAGCCCGCAGTGTGGTGCTCAACCAGCTACAGAGCAAATCAAAAGCACCCAAAAACTATTCCCTACGACCTACACCACATCCATATACCCCCATCTTCCTTTCATCTATGTTCCTGTCCAAACCTCTCTTACAAACCACTTATATATTTGTTTCTAACATCATTCCATGCATTCATGGCTCTCGGAGTAAAAACATCCCTCATATCAAACTTCAAAATACCTTCTCTCACGTTCAATACATGGCCTGTGGTATTACACATTACAATCCCGGGATACGGATACACTTATCCACACCCTCTATGTCTCTCACGTTCAATTCATGGCCTGTGGTATTAGACATTACAACCCCGGGATACGGATACTCTTTATCCACACCCTCTATGCCTCTCACGTTTAATACATGGCCTGTGGTATTACACATTACAATCCCGGGATACGGATACTCTCTATCCACACCCTCTATGCCTCTCACGTTCAATACATGGCCTGTGGTATTAAACATTGCTTGTCACTTAGCTTTCCCGATAGGGTTAGACATTAGCTTTGCGGGAGAAGCCAGAGGTTGCTAGTAGATAGTTAGCTCTCTGACTGGTGGAATCGGATCTGGGTCTGTTGTTCAATGTCATCTGTATGTCCTGTGAGTTTCTCCAGCTGTTTTAACAAAGAACCAAAATCACATGTTGGGAAGATGGATTATGCAAGATGGCGCACTGGCACGATCTCCGAAACCCCACTTTGTTCTGCCTGTGACTAGTTCATTTTCGGTCTCACATTTCAATAAAGTCCAAGTACTCTGTTCTGCCTGAGGATCTGTTAGTTCATCAATATATTAAAGAAAATTATTTTGATGAGTTTGCCATTGTTGCAGAGGAATCAAAAGGCAATTTGACTGGGAATGATCGTGTGGCTGTTTTTTTGTGTCCGAAATAAAAAAAAAACAACTTACCAACCATTTATCAGTATAAACCGCAGAATATGTGGCCATCATGTTCGGCGTACACTGAGTGGAGGAAATTTGTCCTTGTAAATTTGTAATTTGTTCAGATGCTTTTTCGGTTCTGATTAATTTCAAAACGGGTTGGTCAGTCTAGAACTATCTGGACACCAGCAGTTGGTCAGAGTTACTGTTGGAAACTCATCAAACATTATTTCATACGCAAAGTATTAGTTTACACGCGCATGGGACCCTGCACATGGAGGTACTGAGGGGAATGAGCGGGTTGACTGTTTAGCTTCAAAAGCTGTTAAATGTTTAAATGCGGATAAAGACCTCCCACTTTGCAAATCAGAACCAATTTCAGGGTTTGCAGGTTAAGAATTTGCGGCTTCTGGTAAATCTAGTTGGACACTGCGCACAAGGGGAGACAGCTTTAAAAAATACTTAACAGTGTTGGGTTCATGGGAGAAGAAGGTAAAAACAAGAAGGGAAGGAATTATGTGGTTACGACCTGATTTAGCCAGAGTACAATACTTATGTCGTGTTGGAAAACAACATGCTAGATTTTGTCATTATGAAGCATATAACACACATGATTTCAGGGTGAAGGTGAACAGGTAGATAGAAATGAAATGAAATCGTCAGGGGCGGATAGCTTTCATTTCAGTTGTGGGAATGAGTTTAATTTGATTCTCTCTATTCATTTGGTACAATTTGTAGGATTTCGGGGATAGTTTAGTTTTCATTAGTGCAAAGAAGCAGCGAGGGTATTATTTCCCAATTCTGTGCACCATATTCCAGTCCCGTTAGTGGCGGGAATGTGTATTAATTTGGAGTGACAACCACCATGTATCCAAAGCCCGCCCTATTTATATTCACCTTAGCCAATCATTCAAGCGGAAGGCGGAAACTGGTGTGATTGATATTGGATTAGCCAACCAGAATAAGACTAGAACTCCTGCGGCCTTGTGGGAAAATCGATTTGTGAGGTTGTTGGGCGGTAACAGGGATAAATGGACATATTCACAGACCAATGGGTGGCTATCATTCCAGAGTGGTTCGCTGACCGACATCTGGCGAGTCCAGACGCTATTTCGCCTCTCCCCAGAAACACACTATCCTAATGTCCCAGACCTCCCGGTCGATGGGAAACTCGAACCCGGAATAACAACTGAGAGATCAAGCGGAGAATGTAAGGAGCTGGCGTCGGGACTGCAGAAATTGCGGCCGCCTCCGGCTGTGATCAGGACGCGGCTTTATGAATAATCTGCAACACCGAGGTGACCGGATATTTCACCGACCTAATTATCTGCTCCCTGAATTTTGACTGAGTCACCGCGTAAATAAATGTGTTTGTGCAGCAGCTGAAATCACTTAGCAAAATCCCGACGGAGTGAAAGATCAATTCAGAATCACTGAAATTGTGTCCTTTTCCTGAGACCTGATAATGTATGAAATTGACAACCATTGTCATCCACAGGAGGATGAAGCTGCCGGAGATGGTGAAGAGTAAAACCACAGACCTCCTCCTGCTCTCCATCTCCGGGTCACTGCGGTTCTCCCCCTTGCTCTGACCCTTCAGCCCCCTACGGACCCGACTGGCCATTAAAATGTGTCTGACTGTCAAAGCGTTGAGCAGCAGGATCCCAGCGAAGGGAAGGAACGGAGTTAAAACCGTATCGAACCAGTCATATCCTATCCACCCGGGGTCAGTGAAAACATTGACCCTGAGATCACACATCCACGGTATATTGTCGATTATTACCCTGGGTTCCCGTGTGAAGTATCGGGGAGCGTTTTCCAGACAGAAAAGTACACCGGTTGTTGTTAGAACCACAGCCGCAGTTTTCCCGGTGCAATATTTTGTTTTCAGCTTTTGGCAACAAATGGCGACAAACCGGTCAAAGGTGAAAGCGACGGTGAACCAGACAGAACAGTGTGTGGCCGTGTAGCTCAGTACATCGAGAACACTGCACACAGGGGTAATGTCCAGAAAACTTCTCGGGAAGTGATGCCTTCTGATTCGAAACAAAATGACACTGGTGACAATGGTCAGGAGATCGGCCGCTGCCATGGCCACCAGGTAGCGAGTGGTGCAGGTAGAGAGGCCGCACCTTCCCCGGGACAGGATCACAATCGCCACGACATTCACTGGAGAGAAAGAGGGAGAGAAACAGACACTGGGCATTACTTGACACATTCTGCGGGAATTAACACCGGATTGAGTTGCAGCTAAAGATATCTGTGAACGGCTGCGAATCTGGCACCAGACACGGGTCACACTATCTCTGAACTGTTTTCATCAGTGTGGAGATAAAGCAATGTGTGGGGAATCGTCGGAGATATAAACGAGCTGAATGAACAACAAGGACCGCTGCTGATCCCGATTCCAGTCGCTGATGGAGCCGGTTTCACTGACTTAACCGTGACTGACCAGGACTCTGGGAAATCAGCATCTGATGTTTCCAAGATGAGATACAGAGGGGAGAAACACACTGAAATCACTGGAAACCGTATTAGCAAACGGAGACTGAGTGGCTCAGTTAACGGATTAATTCTACACCGCAGTTCAATTCGATAACACTCGTGAGCAGATCCCTGGACACCGGATCGGGTGATCAGACCAAATTATTGACCAAAAGGCAGCGGGATACGATTGTGACAGAATCCAAAGGGAGACGGGAAACACAGCACCAGGGGCTCTCTTTGATCAATAACTCAGAAACAGTGAAACTGACCATGAACCCCGCCCCCCAAGTCACACCTTCTCCGAGAGCTACCTGTCCTCAGCACTGCGACAAATCTGGACAAGGTATCATTAAAGGCAAGAACAGCGTTTGAGTCGATCCCGTGAGTTCGAGGAGAGACAGAAGTTTAGTTCCCTTTGTCATTGAATATGAAAAATCGGAAAGTCGATTTGACAGGATCGATATCTCTGACGGATATTTGTACAATGATCATCAAGTTAGAAATATGTAAATTGATCATGAATAGATTCACACAGGTAGCAATCAGAAATTGCTAACTCCGTTCACTCACCGGGAACTCCAACAACGGCAATGAACACGTACAATATTTTCTGCACACTCCTGTACATTTCCAACAATGCAGACATTTTCTCTGTCCAGTGATTTGGCCCCCCTGTGTTACACGCGATCTCTCGGAATGAAATGCTGAGGCAGCACATGCCTCGGGTTTTTAATACAATTCAGTGACTCCACAGGGACAGATTTCAACAGATTTAAAAATAAAGATTTACATTATTCTCAAATCGATTACATCAGACACATGAAATTCCCGCGGTGACGGATGGCGATTAAACTGTTCAATTAATATGAAGACCATTGGGAGCTAATTTGTCCCAACGCAGGTGACTGAACCGTCCGAGTTATCTTATCAATTAAATGTGCATCCAGTGTAAATAAGTACTTCAAAGTAACCATTTATTAGAAACAAAATATTGAAGTAAATTATGCCATTGTAGCTCGTGAAATTGTATTGAATCACGAACACTACGCCGGCTGGTGATATCGTGGGAACAGCGCCGGACTTCGGAGCGAAGGTTCCCGAGTTCAAATCGAGCCGGCTCCAACAAAACCTTTTTGTGTCTGTGTGTGGGTAGACCGACTGTCTCTGCCTGACCCTGCCGGACTATACACGTGTCCATCTCTAATGCACATTATCCCCTTTGTTTAGACCCTTGTCATCTGTCTCCCCAAAATGCACAGTTCGAACCCTTAACAAAATGGCTGCCTTAACAATAAAAAAAGACAAGAACAGAGGGCAAATTGCATTTATTAGTAGTGTATGTACAAATGAACCCCTACATGCACATTAGATTGTGCCAGAGCAAGAATCATTTCAAACAGTTCCCAAAAAGTTGTCTCTATTTAAAACGTAGGAAGAACAAAGGTCAACGTTGACTTTGCATTTTTTTTAAAGTATGGATAAACGGGAAAAGCTTGAAATCCGACACACCTCCAGATGCCCCGCCTCACCCAGGTTAGTGTTCACCTCCAAATCCGCCAACACACTCAACTTTGCTCAAATCAGTCTGTATCAACAAATCTGTGCTCTCCAATAAACCCTCACTGAACCATCAAATCGGTTTCCACCCCAAAGCATCCGACACCACGAAAGCCTTATGCACTGACACATTCGCTGACATACCCCTAAAACCGAGCACATCCGCAAAGCTGGGTGCTCCGCCAAATCCGTCGGCACTACTGGCAAACCCCGAAATATGCCTGCATCCCCATTTATCTGACCAAACAATAACATGTATCATCCTGTCCTGGTGACGTCTGACCCACCAATCCCCTGCAATATTGTCACGGTATGTCCCCAGAAAATCTTTTTCCCAATCATCACCACTCTCCTCACCACAGCTCCTGCCCTTTTATAATTAATAAGGTTACTGGGACACTGATACTTCTTCACTTTCCTAAACGCCTTGTCCCACTCCCTAATCGCCTCTGCTCACTCCTCAGTCCGCAGTGATACAGCCTTTCTCCTATTAATTCCGTTTGTAATCGGAATCAATTCCATCTCAGTTTGCTGAATAACGTGACATAACCTTTCATTGTAAAAATACTTCTGTGAATGTTAAATCTCGTACCCATTCAGACACACAAGTTGAAAAACTGTTCTTTAATCAAACCATTACCATCATTCCGTAAACAAACCCTCAGTGAACTGCGTTAAAATCTCAGCAGCAGACATCTCTTCGTGAGCGAGAACAAAATTTACTTTCTCATAACTCAGCAGGAAGTTTTCCACAGGCGTTGTAACCATAATCAGTTTTATACAACTACCTGCTGAATAAAATATATCTGCAGCAAATCCCACATACGGTTCATTCACATTCCTATTCTGTTCTCTGACTGGGAACTCTTTATTAAGTTTAGCAGTCAGAGTCAGGTTTAACGTTTTGCAAGGTCTCTGCATAAGACACACCCAACTGTACTTTAACCTGTTGAACTGATCCGCCTCTATTTTCCTAAGGCAACATATTTGCTGCTTTCAAATTCCCACTTTTCTCCATGACTGAAATTCACATTAACTAATCATCTCATTTGACCGACAGGTTCCTCTGCCAGTGACAGCAGGGGACAGTGAAGGGTCTGAACTACGATAGGCCTGGTGGAAATCTGCCCCAGACTCAGACCCTCCTTGTCTGCTCCATCGCTACGGCGGAGTTCAGCGATACTGCTGTCGGTGGTCGTCGGACGCGGCAGCTACAGGGACGGGCGTGGCTCTCCGTCCACTCCTCCGAGTGTCTGTCCCGGCGATATTTGCCAGACCTCCCTCAGTCTCCGCCGATGCAGAGAAAATTGCGCCACCAGCCGGCAGCAGGCACTCTGGGAGTTATGAACTACGATCCTCCACACTCCTGGTGAATCTCCTCTGGAAACCTCCTGCACAAAATATACTGTTTAGAATTCAACACTTCAAGAAACATTCCAGGTCAGGCACAATCGATTGAGAGGAATACTGTCGAAGTCTCGGATGAAACCCTCCAGTTTCAGCATTGAGAGTGGCCCTTCCAGGCTGCACTGGTGCCCACCAAAATTGTGCCATCTGCCTGCGTATGAGCCATTTCCTCTGGGCATGAATTAGTTTGAATAGGCACATGGACACAGGTGCTGAAAGGTTATTTTCCCTACTGCAGGAGTCTTTAACTAAACCTTTCCTATCCTATACTTAATCACAATGCCTTTTAAATTTGTATCAGTACAGGACCACAAAGGAGGTAGTGTTTAGTCATTTATCGGGCAATAAGGTGGATTATTTACTCAGAGGGTGGTAGGATGTACTACAGATTATTGAGAGATTCAGGAAATTACATCACTAGTGACTTGACCAATATATTTGTGTTCTCTGTAGCCACAGGTAAGATATCAGAAAAACGCTGATCAATCTTATTCCGTTATTTAAGAAGGGGGATGGATAATCCTGGAAAATATAGATTCACGTTAGGGGTAGAGACCTTTCTGGAGAAGATTCTTAGGGATTGGACGTAGAGTTTTCAAACTCCTCACACATCAACATACCCATCGTCTCCTCTAGAGTGTGATAGTTTGATTCCCGACGGCCCTTTCGGCCGGCGTTAGAACCATCCCTCCTGTCCATGTACCTGTCCAAGTATCTCAATGGAACCTCGTTTCACCACTTCCACTGGCGTCTCCTTCCACACTCACACTGTCTTATGAGTAAAGAAGTTCCCTCACATTTTACCATTAAACCCTTCTTCTTGTACCCCGAACGTATGACCTCTTAATCAGGCCTCACTCAACCTGAGGGGGAAAAGCCTCAGCCTCGGTGCGACAAATCGCTTTGAATCTTTCTCTCCAATTCAGTTCCTCAACTCCTGGAAACATCATTATAAATATTCGCTCTAGTCATTCAAGGTACTTGATGTTATTTCGTGTTGATTGGTGACCCCGGATTCATGCACAGAGGTTAGAAAAATAGGGGGCTATGGGTAAGCCTACGTAGTTCTAAGGACAGCTTCAGCACAGCTATGTGGGCCGAAGGACCTGGATTGTACTGTAGGATCATAAATCCTATGACCCAAACTGCACACAATACCCCAGGATTGTCCTCAGTAACGTCCTTTACAACTTCAACATAACATTGCAATTCGTGTACTCAGTACTTTGATTCATGAAGGCCAATGTGCCAAAGGCTCTCTTCATGACCCTGCCCTGAACTATGGAACTGTATTCCCGGATCCCTCTGCTCCCCGCAGACCACAATCCCCGACCAGTCACTGTCTGAGTCCTACCCTGTTGTTCCCGGCAAAGTGCAACACCTCACATCGGTCCTCATTACATTCCGGCTGCAAAACCGTCAGCCCATTAATCCAGCTGCTAAACTCATCTCCAAGTTTCGATAGTCTGCCTCACTGCCACTCATGCTCTGTATCCAGGTGTCAGCTGCAAATCCAGTTTACCATATTCCCATTGAAATCCACAGTTACGTGGAGCTGAGGAGGACGATGGCGCCTGACGGCGACTCCTTGTTTGCAACTTCGGAAAGAGCTAAAGTTCTATTTTACTATCTCTATTTTTCCCTCTCATATTTCTTTTGAAGACTCCGACCTGGAATTCCAAACTGACTTTGGTTCTTTGCGGGAATGGGACCCAATCTCGGAGTCTGACGACTGGCCGTTATTCGATATACCAAGGACGAGGTCTAAAACACTAGGTTTGCATTACTACTGTTTATTCATGGGTGGTGTGAAATGGGCTGAATTTGAGATGCTAGCATTTAACTGTCATTCATACTTTGCGGTAATCTTCTGTTTTCGTGGATGGTTGCGAAGAGAAGAATTTCAGGATGTATATTGTCTACGTTTCTCTTACATTAACTACACATTTGAAACATTTGATACCTTTGAAATACTTCTATATCCTGTCCCTTAGACTGTCTGACAATAAGTTAACCGCTGGTGTCAGGCTCATCCGCCTTTACTTTCCCGGCTCAAATTCAGAGACTTTCACCATTCCATAGGTTTCAATCGGGTCACCCATCATTCTTCTGAATCCCAGTGAATGCAGACCGAAAGCCATCGAACCTGGAATCATTCTTTGTCAGAGACGTCATTCGGTGTATCTAAGGCAGAGGTTGATAAATTCTTGTTTAGTCAGAGAAGGAAGGGCGATGGTGAGAGGGCAGGAGATGGGGGCTGAAAGGGAAAATGGAACAGCCATGATGAAAACGCGGATTTCTTGGGTCAGATTTCCTGATTCCACTCCAGAATCTTATGGACTTGTGAAGGCTGAACAGCGAGATGCTGTGGTCCGTATATGTACCAAGGCCATGGGTAGGAAGAGGGACGATATTATTCAAATTGAGTTCAGGGAGATGTGTGCAAAGTTGAATGGCGGGAATTACAGGGCTGTGTCCTTAGGATTGCTACCCATGCCTCAGTACCAGTGACATCAGAAGTATAAAGATTATGTAGTTTAACGTATGGCGATGGAGTTGGTGCAGGAGGGAGAGTTTCAAATTTTTGGATCATTGAAGTGCATCACCACACACGTCCTGGCACTGTCTTCCATCTGCCATTTTTCCCTCTTTTTCCTCATTTGGCTGAGTCCCTTTGCAGCTTCTCTGCATCCACAATGTACCGACCTTCATATCGTCCGCAAATCCTGCGACAAAGCTACCTGCCCCTTCACGGACCTTCATATTGTGCTCAAACCCTGCGTCAAAGCTTCCTGCCCCTTCACCGACCTTCATATCGTCCGCAAACACTGTGACAAAGCTACCTGCCCCTTCACCGACCTTCATATCGTCGCAAAACCAGCGACAAATCTACCTGCCCCTTCACCGACCTTCATATCGTCCGCAAACCCTGCGACAAAGCTACCTGCCCCTTCACCGACCTTCATTTCGTCCGCAAACCCTGCAAAAAAGCTACCTGCCCCTTCACCGACCTTCATTTCGTCCGCAAACACTGCGACAAAGCTACCTGCCCCTTCACCGACCTTCATATCGTCCGCCAACCCTGCGACAAAGCTACCTGCCTCTTCAGCGACCTTCATATCATCCGCAAACCCTGCGACAAAGCTACCTGCCCCTTCACCGACCTTCATATCGTGCTCAAACCCTGCGACAAAGCCATCTTCCAATTCACTGACATAGAATGTAACAATGATCGGTCCCAACGCAGACGTCTGTAGAACAACACCAGGCACGGCAGCCAAACGAAGAAACGCTCCCTTACTTCAAACACTTTGCATTCTGCTAGTCAGACAGTTCTAGAATCTTCCCTGTTTGTTAAGCAGCCTCATGTCCCCCAAGGGATCTGAACCAAGTAGCAGAGAGATTGCGGAGGCGTTAATAATGATCTTTCGAGAATCGGTAGGTTCTGGCGAAGAACCAGATGACTGGAAAATTGCAAATGTTACTCTGCTATATAAGAAGGGTGGACAGCGGCATAAATGAAACTATAGACCCGTTAGCCTGACATCAGTGTTTAGAAACTTGTTGGGAATGATTGTTAGGGATAAAATCGTGGAGCACCTGGAGGCACATGACGAGATCGGCAATAGACAATAGGTGCAGAAGTAGACCATTCGCCCCCTCGAGTCTGCACCGCCATTCTGAGATCATGGCTGATCATTCACTATCAATACCCAGTCCCTGCCTTGTCCCCATATCCATTGATTCCCCTATCCATCAGATATCTATCTAGCTCCTTCTTGAAAGCATCCAGAGAATTGGCCTCCACCGACTTCCGAGATAGTGCATTCCACAACTGCACAATTCTCTGGGAGAAGAAGCTCTTCCTCAACTCTGTTTTAAATAACTGACCTCTTATTCTCAATCCATGCCCTCTGGTAGTGGACTCTCCCAACATCTGGAACATATTTCCTGCCTCAATCCTATCAAATCCTTTAATTATCTTAAACGTTTCAATCAGATCCCCTCTCAATCTGCTCAATCCCAGCGTGTACAAGCCCAATCTCTCCAATCTCTCTGCGTAAGACAGCCCTGCCATCCCAGGAATCAACCTAGTGAATCTACGCTGCACTTCCTCAATTGCCAGAATGTCCTTCCTTAAACCTGGAGACCAAAACTGTACACAATATTCCAGGTGTGGTCTCACCTTCCTGAAAGGAAAATCCAGCCTGATAAAGGCCTACCACAATTTTTGAGGTAATTATAAACTCATCGACAAACGAGATGCAGTAGATATGGTGTAATTGGAAATTCCTAGCAAGATTGGAGTCCATGGCAATGCAGTCAGGCCAGACTGGAGAAATCTACTAATGATGCGTTTTGCGAGGAACCGATGAATAAAAAAAGCTTTGACCTCGTTCATGGGGCTGTATTACAGAGAACTCAACACCCCGACGGATTTAGAGGAACAAATCTGCAGAGAGATCGTAAATCGCAAGAAACATAAGGTTGGTGTTATAGTGGGATATTAGTTCCCTTGCAGTTCAAGTGCAAGTCGTCCCTTCTGTGCAGGTCCCAAAATGTTCCCTTACAGACATCTGTCAGCTGCTGTCTATCACAGAGACTGGGTACAAAGTTAAACCTTTCTGGTGGACTTCCAGTAACTCGTGGTTTTCCAGAATTGACTGTGCTGGGACCATTTCTTTTTAACCTCTTTCTCAGTGACTTGAATGAAGCATTTGATGGGTTTGTGGCCAGAATCGTCAGACTGCGAGGTCACTGTGCGTGAATGGGAATAGATGGACAGATCCAGGGACCAATTATTCGGTGGCATTCCGAAATAGTTCTTTGACTGACATTTGGCAGGCCATTGAGGAACCGAGTTTGATTCAATTTTGTTATGAACATGGAAATAACTGCAAATGGAGAAAATGCGATACTTGATCTGCGATTAGAGAATGAGAGAGGGGAGTGGAAAAGGTTTATGTAGAGAACACTTTGCATCTAGTGACCACAAGGTCATTTGTTTCACGGTAAATACGCATAAAGGTAGGTCTGGTGTGCGGGGTGAGATTCTAACTTGGAGAAAGGTCAGTTTTAATGGAATCAGAAATAATCTGTCAAGTGTGGATTAGGACAGGCTGTTTTCTGGCAAATGTGAACTTGGGAAGTGGGAAGCTTCAAAAAGTGTAACTTTGGGAGTAAAATTCTTATATATGTCTGACTGAATAAAAGGTAAATTTGAAAGATGTTGGCATCTTAGCTCCTTTTAGATGTTGAGGCCCTGGTGAAGATATAAAAGGAGGCTCAGTGCAGGTATAAGCAGGCCGGAACAATTGAGGTGCTCATGGGGTATAAAAATGGAAGAGAACATAAGACACTGACGCAACAGCAATTGGCATTTTTACCACAGTTAATTGAAGCATCCAGACTGCACACCGTGATTTCCATTTAACTAACTATATGAATTCTAAAACAAATTGACTGCACCAGTGACTATTTGGTTTGACATATTTAAGGGGTGAATATCACTTTTTAGACATCACTTTCAGTTTGACACGAAATCGGCTTTCTGTTATTCAGTGTCAAAAAGCCAAATTAAACCATTGTGGATTAATGTTTTAAAACGATAAAACACGAAAACTTCGAAAGTGGGTATCAATATTTTTTAGAGTGCTGTAAAATACAAAACAATCCTGCGTACAATTAAGAAACATTAGGACCGATGTTGTCCTTGATCCTGGTGCTGTGTGTTCTCACTCCTTTATGTCTGCTGCCCGATGGAAGGTGTGAGAAGACAGAATGACGGGCTGGAAAGGGTCTTTGTTTATGTTAACTGCTTTCCAGGGGCAGCTAGAAATGCAGCTGGAGTCAATGGAGGGGAGTAATGTTTCTGTGACAGACAATGCTGAGATCACAAAGTCCTTCTCTGACATGACTTCACAAATTGCCACACCTCACTCATCTGGACTCAACACCATTTGCCATTCGTCAGCCTGCTCAACAAGCTGATCAAGAATCACTTGTATCAGAATCAGAATCGGCTTTTTTTTATCACCTCCATATGTTGTGAGATTTGGAAACTGTTAACATCAGGTAGGAGGTACACAAGCCTGAAGGCAAACACTCATCGATTCAGGACGGCTTCTTACCCTCTGCAATCAGATTCCTGAATGGGCATTGAAACCTTGGACACTATAATTGTTATTATTTTATTTTGTCTTCTCCTTCCATACTATGTATCGCAGTGAACTGCTGCTGCTAAGCTAACAAATTCCACGACACATGCCAGTGGTAATGAACCTGATTCGGATTTGTTATCTTACCAGCAGCAGTTTCATCCAATACATGAAAACATAGAAAGGGAAAGAAAAACAAAACAAGTAGAACAATAACAGTAAGCATATATGCATATTTAAAAGATGAAATATAGAAACATAGAAAATATAGAAACATAGAAATGGCAAAAACAAAACAGGTAAAACAATAACAGTAAGTATATATGCATATTCAAAAGATGAAATATACAGCAAATACAAAAATAATATATATTATAAAAGTGAGGTGCTGTTCATTGATACAATGTCCATTTAGGAATCGGATGGCAGGGGGGAAGAAGCTTTTCCTGAATCACTGAGTGTGTGCATTCAGGCTTCTGCATTTCTTTCTTGCCTTTAACGATGAGAAGAGTGCATGTTCTGGGTGACGGAAGTCCTGCATTGCTGTCGTCGATTTTCTGATGCATCACTACCTGACGATGTCTTGGATGCTACGGAGGCTCGGACCCAAGATGGAGCTAACTAACTTTACAATTTCTGGAAGCTGATTTTGGTCCTGCGCAGTAACTGCCCCAATCCCCACCAAAGGGTGAATCAGCCTGTTAGAATATCCTTCACTGTACATTAAGAGAGGTTTTTGAGCGACTTCCATCAGTAGTTCTCAAAGAGAACTCTGATAGGCCAATCAGATGGTTCAATGCTGCTCAGTGATAAAATACAAAAAAAATCATGTGCAGGATTAAGAAATATTATCGAATAGTAGAAATACTGGAGTCATGGTGATCATGATGAGGTCTGCTGGATAGGGACGTTTATACAGATGCTGTCCTCAATAATTCAAAGAGATTGAAGGATAAGGTTGCAGGGTGACAAAACGTGGCAGGAGCACTTGGAAAGAAAAACAAATCCCGACCGGGAGAAAACAGCACCTGTTCTTTCAGCACTGTTCTCCAGCAGTTTAAGGACTGAGTCCAGTCGGAACATAACTCACAAGTGTTCTTGAAAGTCAAGTATTAACCCTACCTACCAACAACCAAACATTGCCATTTTGGTCCCTTTCATGATAGCTTAAGATGCATGTGACTTCCCTCCCAGAGATGATAGGTGTTTGTTCACTCAACTCTTGAAGGCTTGGACCCCATCGTCGGAGATGTTTCCAATCACAGCATCTGGAAGGCTGTTCCCAATTCAGATAGCACAGTGAAGGAAGTTTCTATCCAGTGAGCAGATTCTCGCACTGGGCATAGAAAAGGCATGTGCAGGCACAGATAAAATTGACCGTGTGGTGCGCCGTCTCTCATAAGAAGAAAGCAGCATGGCGCGAAGGTCTTCAGGGCTGCGGCTGGTGTGCAGTTTGCATAGCACATTGAGAAATCACATCTTTTCAAACTCTAATGAAATATAGCTGCTGTCTTGTCTTTTTGATATTTATATTCTTATTTTGGGACAAGGATAAATTCGCAGAGATCCTAACTCCCTGGAACTTGAAACTGCTCACTCTCTCCTATTCTGATTCCTCTGTGAGGATTGTTTCGTGTTCCCACGACTTACCCTTGTATTAGTTAATGCCTTTTTCATTCTTTCTATTGGCTTGAAGATAGTGATGGGAATGCATGGACAAGTTCAGAGTTTAGGGATCTATTCTGGAGAAAAGGTGAATTTTAGTGGATTTGACTGGATCTAGCAGAGGTGGAGTGAGAGAATCTGTATGACAGAAAATGAACAGATGGCAATTGGGAGTTTTTTTTTAATATCTGAGTGTGATTGCAGCTGTCCGGAAGAAGCCTGTTCCTTTTAGAGTGAAGGATAACCTGGCAAGTTGAGGGAACCTTGGTCAATGAGAGATATAAAGGTCGTTTTTAGAAATAAAGGAAGCATACACTGGGTGTAGGAGGTCAGAATCGGGCAAATCACCTGATGAGAATAAAAGTTATTAAGAATACTCTTAAGAGAGAAACCAGGAGGACAGGCCAATGTTATGTGATTGATCAGGTAGGTCAGGAAAATACCAAGAGGTTCTGTAGTATGTTAGCAGTAACAGTGTGGCATGGGAGAGAGAGGCCCCATAGTGGACAGCAGAATCTCCATGTTTTGAGCCACAGGGAATAGCTGGGATCATGAATCAATCAATGATTTCTACTTTGTATTTACTGAGTACAATATCATGGTTGCTCAATGGATAATGCAAACTCGGGGACTTGATTTGGAGGATATTCATATTACCAGCAAGCAGTTATGAGCAGCCTACACTGCATTAAGGTGGATGAATCATCAAGGCCTGACCCACTGCTTTGTGGAAGGACAGAGAAGATCGTCTAGGTCAAGTGAAGGTTGCCTCAGTGACTGAAGAGTGGCTAATGTTGTTTTACAGTTTAAAGAGCTGTCAAGGACAAGCCTGGGAACTGCAGGTCAGTCAGCCTGACTTCAATAGTTCAGCTGCTACTGGAGGGGATTTTGGGGGACTGGAATCACCTGTATTTGGATGGACAGTGTCTGATCAGCAGGAGTCAGCGTGGCTTTGTTTGCAGGAAGTTGTGGTTGAAGGATCGACAGAGATTTTTGTAGATTTACAAAATCTTATTAACAGAGGTGAATAAAACTGTTTCTGAGAATGCAGTCTGGGGATCAGTGATGTGCTCCAGAGGACAGAGCTGTGAGTCTTGTTGTTCACTATTTTAACAATGTATTTGCATGCAAATACAAAAGACTTCATCAGTAAGTTCGGACATGTTGTTGATAGTGAATAATATTCGCATAGAGATCCTGATCAGTTGGGGAAGAGGGTCAGAGTGGCAAATGCCTCACAACACAGATACAGATGTGAGAGAAATTTGTGAATTCTGTAGCATCTTCTCTATTTCTGCATAAATATGATATAAATGTGATCATATCTTCACCAAGTCCTAAAACTAGGTAAAGAGTTCTCAATTAAATTAAAAACACCAAAACATTATACTTCTTCATTTACTTATTTAGATAAATGGTCCATGAGTCTGTGGGTCTTTGAAACTGGTGACAGTGTAAACAAGGAGGTGAGGAAATCCTCTGTCATGAATCCTTCATCAGTCAGGGCACTGAATACAAGAGTGAGGATGTATCCTCACAACTATACAATATTTTATTGAGACCGTAGGTTGGATTGTTGCTCAGCAACAGAAAGGATGTGATTCAGCTGGAGAGGGTGCAGTAAAGATTCACAAGGAGCGACTGGGACTGAGTTACAACGAGAGACTGAAAAGCCTCGGTCAGTGCTCTCGGAATGTAGAAAGCTGAGTGTTGAGCGTATAGAAGTGTATAAACTCTGAGCGACATGGCTGATAAAGTGAATGACCGCAGTCTTTTTCACAACAGAGGCCATCTAAAACTAGATGAAATTAATCTGTGGTGAGAGGGGAATGATGTAAAGGACATTTGGGGAGAAACTTTTTTGCACATTCCTCTTCCTACCTTTTACATTCGCCCCTGTCACAAGTGAACCATCTACACCTGGAGTGAGGAATCTCTGGTGCTGTCCACCTTCCAGACAGCTATAAAAACGCACAGGACAATAACGCGGCCACATTGACCACGGTGTGTATCCCAGACTTCCATCTAACACGGGTTTGATCCATTTCTGTCTCAACCTCTCCGATCCATTCACCTGTCCGAATGTCTGCTAAACATTGTGATTGTGTCTCCTCTGCGGCTTCTCCTGGCAGCTCGTACCATTCGCCCACCACTCTCTGTGTGGAAGAAGTTGCCCGAGTGTCCTTTTGATCTTTCCCCTTTCAAAACATTCTGCCCTTCCCCAGCTTTGTGATCTTCATCCCACAACTGAGCCTCCAGAACTGCCCACAATACATTCTGGTCTCACCAATGATCTGTACTGTCACAACATGAAGTCCCATCTCCTGCACTACAAACTCTAACTGATGAATGCCTTCTTCAGCACCTTATCTACACTTCCACAGCACTCTGTACTTGTAATTTTGTAAACTTGGATGTACCTGTTAAATATTTTTCTGTCACTGAACAGTGCGGTATAGGAACAGATCCTTCTTCCCACCATGTCTGTGCTGAACACAATGCCACATTAAACAGAATCACTGCTCTCTCTTCAATGTCACTATCATATCTGCTTCCATCACTCAACATGGCAGCCCATACCGGGCTCCACCACTCCGTAAATAAAACCAATCTACTACTTGCCCTGTTCACCATCTTGAAGTGATCACTTCTTCCTTATTTTGCTGACCAGAATTGCACAGGTTACTGCAGATGTGGTTTAATTAATAGTTTGTGCAACTGTAATGTGATTTTGCAACTCCTCTGTTGCCAAAGGGAGGCATGCTGTTCACCTACTTCACAACCATGACAATCTGTGCTGTGACTTTTCGGGAACTATGTACCTGAATCCCAAGATTTCTGGGTTCACTAACACTTTACATGACATTGTGTATGTCCTAGCCTGCTTTACCTTCCCAAACCCCATCGCTGTGCACTTGTCTGACACTGTAACAACACTTCTCCGTCTCTCTGCACAGATCACACAGAGATATATGTCCATCAACCATTCTATCCCAATGTCTACTGTTTGTCTGTAACTTGTACAAGAGAACACCTGGACCCCTCAGTACTTGAATCACATGCTGTTTCTCTCCATATAAATAA
This sequence comes from Hypanus sabinus, assembly GCF_030144855.1. NCBI lineage: Eukaryota > Metazoa > Chordata > Chondrichthyes > Myliobatiformes > Dasyatidae > Hypanus > Hypanus sabinus. The sequence continues at coordinate 1,139,664 of NW_026779004.1, forward strand.
TTGCCCGCGTTTTGATTCTTTCAAACACTGAACACACCATCTCTTTTTACCACATTAAAGTCCATTTTCCAAGTATTCTCTCTTTTACCCAGCGTCTCTCTATCCTGTGGCAGAGATCAAATGTCACAGCATTACCCCCACCGCATCCTAAGCCATTGACAAACAGCATTGGACACCCCACACTCTGACTCCTCGTCCGGGTAATTTATATCGATTATGAATAATTGCCAGCCCTCAGCTTACCCCTGCTCCCTTAGAAAACTCATTACCAACACAACCTCCGCCTACTCCACGAGAATTTTAATACTGATAGTATGGAACTGAGGGTGGATTTGACCCGAGGATATTCCAGTGGTTACATCCTCCAATCCTGAAACTGAGTCTCTGTCTTCTATGTAAAAGCCAGTCTTCTATTCTTGTGAACTCGTCTTGTGATTTCCTGTGTTGTGCACCAGCCTTTCATGTGGCACCTTGTTAGATGCATTCCGAAAATCCAACCACATCTAAAGGTTCATTTTTAGCAGCTATACAAACTCTTTTCTCGTTAATCAAACATGAGTTTCCTTTCACTCAATGAACTGACAGTGTCTCAAATTGGGTCAGAGACTGGGAAGTTAATGATGAAACATTTGAACACAGGCCTTCATCAGTCAGTGTACAGAGGATAGTGGTCGGGGTGTTATGTTGCAGTTGTATAGGATGGGAGTTTACAATGAAATATCGTGTTTAGTTTTGGTCACACTGTCTCAGGGAATATGTCATTAAGCTGGAAATAACGCAGCGAAAGTTTACAAGGCCATTGTTGGGTCGCAAATGACTGAGTTATGAGCAGTTTAGCGTTGTTTTTTATTGGAATGTGGGAGAACAAGGGGCAATATTATAGAGGTGTGTGAAACAAGGAAGTTCACAGATAGTGTGGATGCATAGAGACACTACATAGAGAAACAGGGATGTGGAATCCGCTACTACAGGGCACCAGATTGCGAGAGGGCAGACATTAAACAGGAATCTGTTGCTCTATATCTCTCAGTCAGACGGTGGTCAGTTTCGCACATCGTGCCCACTGGGGCACAGACCACTGACTCGAGTGCTCTGTGTTGTGCCAGTTTTTCACGCTGTCCCCAGGTGCAGCCAGTCTTCGTGGTGGATACATCCTTTTTTCAGAGATGAAAACTTTGGAGCTTCTGTGGCTCCGGGTTTTTGTGGGATTGGATTGCTGGAGTTAGGATGTCCAACCCTACTCCATTTGCATCCGGAATTCGGACAGTGCTGGAACACTGAATATGTTCGAACACTGAAGTCCGTCTCCCGGTCAGCCTGCAACCATCTCCCTGCAACAGCTGGAAGATCAATCATGTTTCTCACAATACAATGCATTCGTTCACCCTTCATAATTTAGTATACCGCTGTTAAATCTCCCGTCATTCTCATACGCTCAAAGGAATAAGGTTAAAATACCTTGAGATTATTCTTTATTCTGCTCATCAAGGACAATTTATGTCCCATTTTGGATTTTCTAATCACCTGTTCGAGCAACTTTCTGCTCCCTTTGTACTCAGTGAGGCTCCAGTCCGATTTAGCTTCCGGATTCCCTTCATTTGTGCTGTCGAAGGCTCTAATTTCGCAGATCTCCTTGTATATGCAGTTCCTACCTGTGACTATATTTCATTTTCTCCTCGCAATCTGGTTTTACACTGAGACCAGCTGTACCCTCGCCCTCCGGCCGCTGTGTCTGAGGAGGACGCTCTGCACTGTTCTCGGTCCTAGGGAAGGATTGCCGTCACATTTACCGACCCCTCAAGTGTTTCTTTGTAGAGAGGGAAATTATTCCTTAAAATTCTGGATCAGAGCCGGGAACAGTAAAACCAGGGAATCCTTCAGTATGGACCAGGAGTGTGGGAGAGTTTGAAGAGAGCGCTGACCTTCAGTTCTGTTGTGCATGTACCGTTGGAAATTGGTGGATGTGTTACAGTTCAGGTGGAGCTGGAAGATGAGGGGCCGCTCTCTGCAGTCCGTCACTCTGATTCTGTCTCATCCTCCTCCCAAGCCTGTCTCTCCGCACCTTCCTCGGGCAGGTCGAGGTTCTGGGTATATCAGGAGACAGCAGCAGTCAGTTTGTCACTGAGCAGCTATCTGAGTGAAGCAGCGTCATGTCCGGTGGAGGGAAAGAAGACAAAGGACAGGGAAAATGTGGAGCAGGCACCTTTAACTGTTCTGTGTTAATATCCCGTGAAACATCAAACCGGCTATTTCCCCCCTGTCTCCTACTACCATATTTTAGGCTGCGGCAGTACATATTGAGGGACACACTGAGACTTGGTGTACCCGACTGTGTCCCTGTAGAATGATGTGAGTAGAGATGTGCACAGTCCAGCTCTCATCAGCCTCATCAGAAAGTGCATATCTGTATTGTAATCCATTTGTCATTCTGTGGCCCTCTTCCCCAAATGGTCAGGGTATCCCTGTAATATATAATGGCCTTCATAAACTGGTGTTTAACTCTCTAATCTCCCGGACCCTATTGAATGTCGCTCAGGTGGTAATGCAAGGATCCTCTTTCCTCGTTCTACCAGAGGCAGGCAACACAGTCAGTCTGTGACTCTGCTACAAGGTCTTCCACCGTATCCAGTGTACATCAGTAAGCAGGAGCTACAGCATGCTCAGGTGTAACCTGCAGGCAGGCCAGTGGTGGGAAGGAGCGCCTTACGTCTATTCTATTAGATCTACCTGCACAGAAATAATTCCGGACATTGTCCGTGGAGGAGTGGAATAAGAACCTAAAATATGAAAAGAGGTGCAGCTTGTGTTCAAAGATGCAGATAATGATACACACTGGGGAACATAAAGATATCGAGTCTCCATCACTTACAGCTTTACCCAGCTGCTTCTTTTTCTGATCTAGCATACCGCCAAGAACAGAATAAATAAATATAATTGTTAAAGCATCGCGCATGGAGGTAAACATCCGCATAACGTAGTTAAACACTGAACAATATGGTGAGGAATGCTGCAAATAAACGTTTAGTTTGATGTTGTTCCGAACGGGCTGTGCACAACAAAGAGAATTATTGCGCATCACAAATCAGATTAATTACAGTCAGAAATAGATGTTGTTAACCCGTTGTAGTTCAGCACTGGCAGCAGTATGAGATACAACACATGTTGGTATAAAATGAAAATAGGACAGATTATTATTAAAGGTTTTGTAATAACTTTATTTGTTGCTCTGATAGGAGTAAACATTCCAACGAATATTTCTCTGTAGATGGGGAAGGATGTGAAACACAGACTTGATGAATCTGCTCAAAATCTCCAATCGTCACATTCAGCCTCTTCTCTCTGACCTCCTGGAGAATCACTTCCTGGATTGGAACTGCAAGACAGTGGACACGAACAGACACATTGAGTGTTAAGCTGGAACGGCAGAACGGTTACGGGCTCTTGTATTCAATATGCAAAATGGGCTGTAATTTCCAAGCAGGTGACTGACCACTCAGATGTTGTCATTGCTTCTCTGGATCTCAGCTCACTGAACTGAGATGATGATATCACTGCAGGCCAAGCTGCCGAAGTCATTACTATTCCACGCGCACCGTTGACCATGATGACAATGTAGCCTCTGGAGCCTTCACACTGACCACAGTGGTATCGTTACTGTGTGTCCTGGTCATTCCCAAGGCCGCCATGTTTGAAATTCCTCCTCTCTGTACAGAATTCAATTTGAGAATTATCCAATGAGAGTTCCCTGCAGTCATCTGATCGCGAATATCTAGCTCAAAGGCAGCTACGAACGGTGTACATCAGTGATTCTCAACGGGGGCCATATGGCTCCCTTAGGGGCCCTGGCACATTTGAAGGGGGCCAACGACTGAAAACTGTAAGAAGGGGAGCCCCGGGGGTTTATGGGGGCCCTGGTAACTGAACCGATGAAATACCGAAACAGCAACCTTCATTGGAGTCAACAGTTTCCCTCCTATTTATAATATCTTTCCAACACACCGTTTGAATTCAGCGCAACTGGTACATTCCGGTTTCTAATGACAGTTGAAATATTTCATTCAAGCCCCTGCTATTTCTACACTAGCTTCTCTCAAGGTCCCAGGCAATATCCTGTCAGGATCCGGAGACTTATCCACTTTTATATTCTATAAAAGTGCCAGTACTTCCTCTTCTTTAATCACGATATTTTCCATAACTATCCTACTTGTTTCCCTTACCTTACACAATTCAATATTTTTCTCTTTAGAAAACAAAACGTTCAAAATTTCCCCCATCTCTTCTGGCTCCACACATAGCTATCCACTCTGATTCTCTGAGGGACCAATTTTATCCCTCACTATCCTTTTGCTGTTTATATAACCGGAGAAACCCTTTGGATTTTTTTTCACATTACTTGCCAAAGCAACCTCATATATTCTTTAAGCTGTTCTAATTTCTTTTTTAAGATTCCTTTTAACATTCTTTATATTCCTCGAGCACCTCATGTATTCCATGCTGGCTATATTTATTGTCGATCTCTTCTTTTTTCCGAACCAATTTTCCAATATCCCTTGAAAACCACGGCTCTCTCAAAATTTAACCTTTCCTTTCAACCTAAAAGGAACATAAAGATTCAGTACCCTCAAAATTTCACCTTTAAATGACCTCCATTTCTCTAGTACATCCTTCCCATAAAACGAATTGTCCCAATCCACTCCTTCTAAATCCTTTTGCATCTCCTCAAAGTTAGCTGTTCTCCAATCAAAAATCTCAACCCTGGGTCCAGACCTATCCTTCTCCAGATTTATATAGAAACTAAACATGTCCGATGCGGATTTGCCAGAAGAGAAATTATTTCCAATTAACTGTTCTTAGTTTCTGCGTAATACCCCCATAATTTGCAGTTCTCCAGTTTACAAATATCCCATCCTTATCTGTAGCTATCTTGGAAGTGAAGGAGTTGTTGTCTCTGTCCTGCTCACCCACTGAGAGGACATCTGAATTGACTCATTATCCAACAGCAGGTAGTAGTACAATCCCATTCTCTTGATTGCACCCTTTCCATTCCTGACTTCTAGTGTAATAGACTCAGCGCCTGAACCTCCCACTATATCTTCCCTGAGTGCAGCTGTGATATTCTCCCTGATTCGTAGTGCAACTCACACCTCTTTCACTTCCTTCTCCAGCTTTTTAAAAACTTCACGCATCCCTGCCCATCTATCAACCAAGTTTCTGTAATGGCCACAGCATTGTAGCTCCATGCACTGATCCATGTTCTGTGTTCCTCAACTTTACCCATAATATTCCCTGCCTTGAAATACACACCTTGCCCAGGAATGTATTACACAAACTATATATCTCAGCATACCTGTTTATTTGATTTTGCCTGTCCGTACTTTCATTGATAACTACCTTTGTGTCCAGTCCTTCACTAAGTCACCTGGTGTTCCGTTTCTCAGCCCCCTGCAATTACAGTTTAATCTTCTCGAGTAGCATTAGTCAGCATATCAGTCCCCCACCAGATCAGCTGCGAACAGTCCCTCTTCTCCAGGTCACACTTCCCCAGAAATAAGTTCCATTGATCGAAGCTTAAAACATTGGCCCCTTTACTATCTCCTCTGTTTCTCATTCAGTTGTACTGTCATCCCATTCTTAGCTACACTAGCCCAGGGCACTGGGAGTAATCCAGAAATTATGCCCTTGTATGTCCTTCTATTCACCCTATTTCCTAACTCTATATACTCCGTCTGTAGAACCTCTTCACCATTTATTACAACGACATTGGTGCCAATATGCACCACGACCTCTGGCTGTTCACTCTTCCCCTTCGGAACATCTTGCAGCCGCTCGAGTACATCTGGACCCATGCACCTGGGAGGCGAGGCAGCTTCCTGCGTCTCTTTTCTGGCCACAGTATGTCCTGTTTGTACCACTATCTATCAAGTCCCTTATCACTGATGCACTGCCTGACTCTACCCTTCCTTGCTACAGGGGGAACCACGAGGGTTTCTCCGCCTCATTTTGAACTTTAAGAACTTCGCAGTATCAGGTACAGGCAAAAGTTCACTAGAGTGCTGTGGACTCGGCTGGCTTCTGAATAGTAGGTGATCGCACAAGTCTGACGTCGCAGTACTTCAGTGGTGTAAATGAATATACAGTCCTATGAGAGATGAGATGTCAAAAGTAAATTAGAAGCCGGAACAGGCAGGGATAACAGCAGAGCAGATATTGCAGGGGTTTCGGGGAAAATGAGGAAGCTACAGGACAGATGAATTCGAAAAAATATAATCAAATGGTAAAAATTGTCAAAAGCAAGCTGCCAAGCACACATTGAAAATAAAAGAGAAATGAGAATAGGTATAAGACTGCCAGATAATGAGGTCCGAGACAGAATAAAGTGGAACAACGAATTGGTAGTTGAACTAAATGAGTATTTTACTTCAGTCCTCACCGCGGAAGACATGTTGAAGGGTGATAGGAATTAGAAGTGAGTTCAGTTACTATTACAAAGGAGAAGGTGTTTGAAACACTGAAAGACCTAGAAGTTCATTTGTCACCCGGATCAGATGATCTGCACCCTGGAGATTGCGGAGGCATTAGTACAGGTCTTTCAGGAAACATTGGGGTCCAGCGTGTTTCCGGAGGACTGTAAAATTGCAAATTTCTTTCCACTCATTCGGAAAGGACAGGGGCAGCAGAAAGAAAATTATAGGCCAGTCAGCCTGAACTCAATGGTTGGGGGAGATGTTTGAGTCCATTGTTAAGAGGATGTTATGGTGTCCTTGGCAGGTAAGTGGTTAATTAAATATAACGCTGGTAAATACATGGTTATGCACTCTGGTGGTACAAATGAATGAGCAGACATTTTTCGACATGGAAGGAAAATAAAAAAGTCTGAGATGCAATGGGTGTTGAAAGTCCTTGTGCAAAGTCCTGAAGGTTTTCTTGCAGATTGCGTCGTCGGTGAGGAAGGCAAATGCACAGGAACAACACGCTGGATGAAATCAGCAGGTCGGGCAGCATCCGTGGAAACGAGCAGTCTACGTTTCGGGCCGAGACCCTTCATCCAGACTGAAGAGGGGAGGGGCAGGGGCCCTATAAAGAAAGCGGGGGGAGGGTGGGGAGGTGTTGTAGGTGCCAGGAGAAAAACCAGTAAGAGGAAAGATCAAGGGGTGGGGGAGGGGAAGCAGGGAGGGGATAGGCAGGAAAGGTCAAGAGGAATGTAAGGGGAAAGCACAATGGGTAGTAGAAGGCCAAATCATGAGGGAGGTGATAAGCAGCTGGAAGTGGAGGCAGAGTGAAACTGGGATGGGGCCGGGAGGGGAGGGGGATGGTGAAGACACGGCAAAAGTTGGGGCTGGGTTCAGAGGAAGGTAACATGTGGAAAGTCTCTGGAGGGAGAGGTGTTGGGACGTTCAGGAACAGCGAGGTGAGTGGAGGAAGAGGGATCAGAGGGAAGGAGTGTGGCTGAAGAGTGGAAAATTGGATCAGCTATGATTACGTAGGATAGCAGTCATGATGGGCTGAATAGTATAAATCTGCTCACTTGTCTTCTGGCCATTTGGTCTTATACATACAAATAAAGGCTAATTGGATGACGGGCGAAGATGGAAATTTCTGGCAAATAGATCAGAGAAACATACAAAATGCTGAATGAACTCAGCAGGTCAGCCGGCATCCATGGAGAAGAATAAAGCGGCGACGTTTCGACTCCAGACCCTTCAGCAGGACGGGAAATAGGGGGGACAACACCGTAGGAGGAAGGTGGGTGGAATGAGTCCAAGCTAGCAGTTAAAGGATGCGACAGTTCAGGGTAAAGGTGGGATAATTGGAGTGTGGAATGAAGTGAGAAACTGGGAGATAATAGGCGCAAAATGCAAAGGGTTGAAGAATGGGAAAGGGGAGTGGAGAAAGAGAAAGAAAGGGAGACGAGAGAGGCGAAACGTAGGTGACGTGAAGAGATGAGGCAAGAGGGAATACAGACGGGGAATGATAAAAATAAAACATAGGGAAGAGGATTTTAAAAATCACTGGATTAACAAAATCAGTGTTCATTCCTACTGGTTGGTCACTAACCAGTCGGAATATGAGGAGTCCAATCAGTAATTTTACTCATCGCGGCGAAAGAGGGGGGGGGGGGTTGAAGCAACATGTCGGAATGGGAATGGGTCATAAAATCCAAATGGTCGACCAGTGCGAAATCCTGTATATTATGAATGGAGCAAAGGAGTTGCTCAAAGCGGTCCCCCAAACTATGTCGGTCTCACCGCTGTCGAGATGCCTGCAATGGAACTACCTAATATAATTGATGGCACCGATAGGTTGGGCAATGTGAAATGTTCCCGCAGCTGGAATTATTTTTGGGGGCCTGAATGGGCAGGGAAAGCACTGCTGGTCTGTGCCAGAAGGGAAATCACTGTGTGGAAGAAATGCCGAAGGAATCACAGAGAGAGAGAGGTCCCACTAGAAAACGAAGAGTGGTGCGGGAGATGGCAAGTAAAGATACGATTGGTGGTAGTATAGGCGGAAGTGATGGAGAATGACGTGCTGGATGCGGAAGCTCATGGAGTGGCAGGTAAGCACTTGGAAGTGTTCGGGACGGGTGGCGGTGACATGGGGAAGTTGCGAGTTAGGACAAAAACAACGGTAGCGGAAGGGGAACCCGATTCGTTGAAGAATGGTCCGGAAGGAGTTAAAATCAATAACACTCTACATGGGTCCATGACTGACAATTTGTATCAATTATTCAGTTAATAAATCATGTTGGTAAATATTGTTCTCACTACCGGAAACTGAGAGCACAATGAGTGAGTCTCCTCCATCCAGTGCTTGACGCAAGGAGTAGACGAAGCGAAAAGGAATCTCGGACCATCTCTGTTGACGGTGGAAGAAGTTTCTGTCTACAGAGCGTCGGTTCCAGTTAACCGGCAAACTTCGGAGTGATCTTGTGAGTTCTCCTGTACCCGGATATCAGATCGCCCAGTCGCATTGTCTTCCGGTTCATAATGTGGTCAGTATTCACGGGGGTTGCTTAATTAGTCTTGTGTTCCCTCCTTCGGTACAGACAAGAAAAGAGATTTGCGGAAGGCAGGAAAGCCACCCGGACTGGATGGTGCACAAACCAGGGGAATGAAAGAGGCGGCTGAAGAGATCGCGGAAGCATTAATAATGTTCTTTTCAGGATCTCTGGAGACTTCAATGTCTCCGGAAGACAGAAACATTACAAATGTCATTCCACTCTTCAGGAAGGGACAGGGGCAGGAGAAATGAAACATAGGCTGGTTAGTCTGACCTCAGTGTTTGGAAAGCTGTTGGGGACGATTATGCGGGGTGAGGTCTCAGATTACTTGAAGGCACATGATAAAATAGGCCATAGGCAGCAGAGTTTTCTCAAGAGAACATCTTACCTGAAAATCTTTTCGAATTCGCTGCAGGAATGACAAGCAGCACAGACCAAGGTGAGTCGGTGAATGTGCGCTTGATGCTCAGAATGTCTACGGCAAAGTGTCACGCGTGTGGCCTCTTAACAAGCCATGCGATCGCGGTAATGCAGAAAAGATTCGAGCATGGATAAGACATCGGCTAACTGGCAGGAGGCAAAGCTGGAGAATAAAGGAAGCCTGTTCTCGTTCGCTGCAAGTGTCCAATTGTGTTCATAGGGGTCTGTGGCGGGTCAATTCCTTTTACGTTGCATATCAATGATCTGGATGATGGAATTGATGGTTTTGTTGCAGACGATATGAAGATATATGAAGGGGCAGGTAGTTTCGAGGAGGTAGACAGGCTGAAGAATGACGTAGACAGATTAGGAGAGCAGGCAAAGAAATGACAGATGGAATACATATCGGGAAGTTTATGGTCATGCACTTTGTTAGAAGAAATGAAAAGGCTGATGATTTTCTAAATGGAGAGAAAATACAAAACTACCGAGTCGCAAAGGGACCTGGCAGCCCGTGTCCATGATTTCGTCAGGGTTAATATGCAGTTTGTGCCTGTGCAGAAGAAGGCAAACGGGATGTTAACCTTCGTTTCAGGAACACGAGAGTATAAAAGAAAGGATGTAATGCTGAGACTTTAGAAACACTCGTGAGGCTTCACTTCCTGTAAGTGAGTGGTTCCCGGTACATTGTCTTAGAAAGAATTTGCTGAACTGGAGAGGGTTCAATGGAGGTTCCCGAAAATTATCTCTAGTCATTGGAATTAAGAAGAATCAATGCTGCCCTAATGGAAACCTATTGGATGGTGAAAGGGCTCAATAGAGTGGATGTGAAGAGGATGTTTCCTACGGTGTTCGAGTCTATGATCAGAAGACACAGTACTAGAATGGAAGGGTTTCCTTTTTGAATGGAGATAGGGAGGAGTTTCTTCAGCCAGAGAGTGGGGAATCTGTGGGATTATTTGTCGCGGGGAGCTGTGAGGACTAGTCTTTATCTATATTTAAGGCAGAATTGACATATTCTTAACTGGTAAGGGGCATGAATGATATGGTGATAAGTTAGTAGAATTTTGGTCACAAGCTATTATGGCACCAGTCATGATATAATGGCGAAGCCTACTCGATGGTAAAAGAGCCAACTTCTTCCCCTAATTCTAAGTCTGTTGCTCCAACCGATAAGTTCAGAGGAGCATGTTTCAAGTTTTTATGACCATAAGGCCACATGATATACGACGAGAAGGAGGCTATTCGGACCATCGAGTCTGCTCCGCCATTCAGTCATGGGCTGATCCAATTCTTCCAGTTTTCCCCACTTCCCTGCCTTCACACCATACCCTTCGATGCCCTGACTAATTAAGAACCTATATATCTCTGCCTTAAATGTACACATTTACTTGCCCTCTACAACAAATTCTACCGTCATACCCCCTTCTGACTGAAGTACTCTCTCCGCAACTCTGTCCTAAATGGATGTCCTTCAATCCCGAAGCCGTGCCCTCTTGTCCTAGACTCCCCTACCATGGGTAATAACTTTGTCATATCTAATCTTTTCAAGCCATTTAGCATTCGTAAAGTTTCTTTGAGATCCCCTTCATTCTCCTGAAGTCCAGGGAATACACCCCAGAGCTGCCAGACGTCACCCATACGGTAACGCTTTCATTCCTGGAATCATTCTCGTGAATCTTCTATGAACCCTCTCCAATGTCAGTATATCCTTTCCGAAATACGGAGCCCGAAAGTGCACACAATACTCCGTGTGGTCACACGAGTACCTTTTCGAGCCTCAGCACAACATCCCTGCTCTTACACCCTGTACCTCTGAAAATAAATGCTGACATCCCATTTGCCTTCTTCACAACCGCCTCAACCTGGAGGTTAACCTTTAGGGTACCCTGCACAAGGACTCCAAATTCCTTTTAACTCTGTGAAATTTGACGTCTCCCCCCATCGAAATAATACTCTGGCTCTTTATTTCCTCCAGCGAAGTGTAAAGCTATACACTTCCGAAGATTGTATTTCATTTGCCACCTCTTTGCCCATTTCCCGAAAATATCTAAGTCTATCTGCAAACTTTCTATTTCCACACCACTACCCGCTCCTCCAGCTATCTCTGTACCATCGGAAAATTTAGCCACAAGTCCATTAATCTCATAGTCCTAATTATTTACATACATCGTAAAAAGCAGCGGCCCCGAAACTGATTTCTGTGAAAATCCACTGGTAACCGTCAGCCAGCCAGAATGGGATCCCTTTATTCCCACGCTCTGCTATATGCTGATCAGCCAATGCTCCATTCATGCTAGTTACTCGCTGGTAATACCATGGGCTCCAATCTTGATAATCTTGCTGCGCTTTGACAAAGGCCTTAGGAAAATTCAAGTACACCACATCTATTCCATCTCCTTTGTCCACCCTGCTTGTAACTTCTTCAAAGCAATTGCAGTAGGTTAGTCAGGAAAGATTTTCCTTGCAGGAAACCATGCTGGCTTTGGCCTATCTTGTGATCCTCCAGGTATTCCATAACCTCATCCCTAACAACCGATTCCAGAACCTTCCCAACCACTGATGACGTGCTAACAAGTCCATAGTTGTCTTTCTGCTGCCTCCCACTCTTCTTAACTGGCGGAGTCACGTTTGCAATTTTCCAGAAATCCGATACAATGCCAGAATCCATCGATTCTAGAAAAATCATCAGTAATCCCTCCGCAATCTCCAAATGACCAAAGCATATCAACTGTTAACGCCTCCGCAATGACCAAAGCATGACAATTGCCAAACAATTATAGGTAAGATATCAACAAAATAGAGAGAGTACACAGAAGATTTACTAGAATGCTATCTGGGTTTCAGTACCTAAGTTACAGGGAAAGGTTGAACAATTTAGGACTTTATTCTTTGGAGCGTAGAAGTTTTAGGAGGGACTTGATAGAGGTATTTAAAATTAGCGGGAGGATAGAGAGAGTTGACGTGGATAGGCTTTTTCCATTGAGAGTAGGGGAGGTTCAAACAAGGGGACATGAGTTGAGAGTTAGGCGGCAAAAGTTTACGGGTAACACGATGGGGAATTTCTTTACTCAGAGAGTGGTAGCTGTGTTGAACGAGCTTCCGGTAGAACTGGTCGAGGCAGGTTCGGTATTGTCATTTAAAATAAAATTGGATAGGTATATGGACAGGAAATGAATGGAGGGTTATGGGCTGAGTGCGGGTCGGTGGGACTAGCTAAGGGTAAACGTTCGGCATGGACTAGAAATGCCGAGATGGCCTTTTCCCGTTCTGTGATTGTTATATGTTTATAAGATATTAATAACTTAATCCCTGTTCCCTAATACCCGCTGATTGACTGTATAGTGAGATTCTAAAATAGCAATCGCTTGAAACTCAAATCAAATGCTCTTCCAAATGGATGAGATTCATACCCGTTCGTATGCTTAGAAACGCTGTAATCAAAAGTAACGATTTATAATATATAGGAAATATAACAAACTTCACGATATCCGAGTGAAATACCTTCCTTGATGATAATAATTTAAACTCTGTTACCTAATTTCAGCAAATCGTTTGAACAGTGATATACCAAAACAGGTTCGCCTGAAGCTGAAATTAAATACTATTGCAATTAATCGTTTTGAAGTTGCAAGAAGGAATAATTGTGTTTGCACTTTATTTGCAAATCTTTCCCGTTGCTACAAGCAGATACAATACGCCATTCTTCAGCTCCTCCCTGAATTTTCTCTGTGTCAGGCCATAGATACACGTGTTGGTGCAGCAACTGAGAGAAGACAGCATCAACCCACATACCTGAAGGATGAATGGCGATGTGCTCAAATATCTGTCTGTGTAGACATAGTTTTCGGATTGCCAGTTCACAGAATGCACAGCATAGGGCATCCAAAATAGTATGAAATTGGCTGAAAGTGCGAACAACAGTATCATTGACTTTCTCCGATTTGCTATCTCCGGATCATGACAATTTTCGCTGTTTTTTCGAAGTAGCTGGCGAACTCTATTTGTCGCTATGATACGTTTGACGGTTGAAACATTAAAGAGCACAATTAAACATATTGGTAGTAACGGTGTTATGATGATGTCAAATACCTCGTAGGCTTTCCACAGGGGTGATGTTAAATATTCAGCTGTAGCACACAACGCCATCGATCCATTGAAAAGTAATATGGAATGGCTGGGGCACAACACGCCGCACTCACTGTTGCTACCACCACAGTCGCTGTTCTCTCGGTGCAATATCGGTTCCGCAGCTTCTCACAGCAAATGGCGACGCACCGATCAAACGTGAAAGCTACCGTCAACCAAACGGAACAGTCCAAGCTTGCGAGACTCAGGATCAGTAGCAGAGAACAGGTCGGAGTTACGAGCAAGAAATTAGCAAATAAATAGATATAATTTATCCTCTGTAGTATAACAACAATGATAACCACCATCAGATCGGCCACCGCCATGGCCACAAGGTAGAGAGTGATGCATTTGGACAGACCGCAGTTCCCGCGGGACAGGATCACAATCGCCGTTAAATTAACTGAAAGAAATTATTAAAACATACCATCGGTAACCGCAGAATGATTCGTGTGACTTTGTTTACCTTCTATGAGTAATAGTCGAACGGGCCATAGTTTCGTGTCAGGGTATCATTCCACTTAATACACGATTTACATCTCGCCAGTCTCACATCCAGCAGTTAACCCTCAGGCGGCTCTGATATGTAGTCAGTAACGGGCCGTATCCCAGTCAGGGAAGGCGAGGTTTTCAAGAGCTGTCCCTGATAGGACGGCGTCTTGCGGAGAGCAGCACGGATAGTGGACAGATTGATTTTAATTTCAGACGGTATGTCGCAATTACAATTCTATAAAAGCGATTATTTATCTGGCTTCCATTTAATTTTTTTTTCATAATTACATCGAATAAAGATCGTCAATGCATTTTAAATCCAGATTCACACGCTGCGCCCTCTGTCAGAACAACGGACGCACCAGCGAGGTGTCCTGAATACTAGATGCCCACGAAAAGAGAGATGCCAAACTTGCGAATGGGCACCACGGGTGATCAGAACAGAGCTTTGCTGAGACAGTTGTGATCAGTGAATTAATCGTGGGAAATGCGCATGCTCATCAAAATCAAAATGAATTTGAAAGCAATGCCCGAAAATTAAATTCTGCACATTGAATAATAATTGTTGGTATCGTTAAAAAGTAAAATGAGAAAGGGGGAAGCCACTGACCGGGAGGTTAATACAACAGGACACACATGATGCTCCTCACTTCAGCAGACAGTCAAGGTAATGGAGTGATGGACGCAGCCGCTGGTTTGAAGAGATTCCTATTCTTGTCTGGAGAAACAGATAAATAATTGTCCAACAGACTATTCTGAAAATCATATTTCATCTGTATGGCTGCGTTTTCTCCGCTGTCGGGGAGGAACCATGAGAAAGAGTCAGGTTCGCTGATTGAACATCAATGGCAGATACCAAGGTAACTCCACTGAAACATTCAGGATCGAGGGACCTCGGAGGGTTGGCCACATTTAATGTAATTTCAGAACAAGTAGAAAAGGGCGCGGGACCGTTCTACCATTTAATTATTTCACTGAATAAAACTGCAGAGGTAATGTATCAATTTGGATTTTAAAACTAAACCACCTGGAAGATAAAAAGACGTTTTTTTCAATTCTCTCAGCTTTTAATGACAGGGGAGGAAGAAGTAATTTATTACTGGGAGATGCGGGAACAGCTGATAATACTTTGGGATTTAATAACAGGTGTTTCAAGTCTCCTCGTCCCTACAGTGAAATTTGAGGATTTTATGAGAGGAATCGTGCCGGGAAAGCCGGACGGCAGCGAAAGATATTACGGCACAGGGCGGGCTCAGCGTTGGCCGGATCTGTTAAGTCAGTACTGTCGCTATCAGGATGTTACGCGAAGTGATATATTTGCAAACTGCTCTGATGAAGACCTGCTGAAGGGTCTCCTCGAACATTTCTTCCTCTACATAAATGCTGCTTGTTGGACAGGGTTTCGCCGGCATTGTGGGTGCAGTAGTCTCGGTCTGCGCGTTTTGTAAGCACACTTAAACATTTCTGGCAAACAGTTATGTCCACGATAGTATGAAACTGTATCAAACACTTAAATAATATATCAGCGTGAGATTAAACATATTAATTAACGCGAATTACAACTAGAATATAAATTAGAGTGGAGGTTTCTTTTCACCGTCCAATGCACTGGACCGCAAATGCAACAATGAATATAGATTCATTTAGTCTACGATACCCCGAGAGTAACACAAACACATGACATTACCCGGAATTCCGAGTGCAGCGACCACCGGGTAGTAAATTCTGACGATGTTGAAAATTGCAGGGTATCCCATTTTCTACGTGAAGTAGCGATCGGTTGTACAAAATGTCCCAATTGCCCGCATACACTGATTCAATGAGTTCTTATACAGCAGTCGGATCCGCGCTTAAGTCACTTAGTGCTCCCATTCGTCTGATTAGACACAACCCAATGAACAAACACGCAATGAAACTACTTATTGTGTCATTGTCGTTTATATTTAGCTCTTCAAAGAGAATTAGAAGGACATTCATTTAATGTTGTTTCGAAACATATTCCGTGGAAAGGGTTACTGCAGCTCTGTTTTCCAATGCCTGAATCGTTAAACATACATTTTAGAATTATACCTCTTCATTTCTTTTTAATAAAAATGATCTCCTTCAGTTGTGATCAATATAACATTGCCTGTATCACGAACTGAGTTCAATGTGGGTAAAATGAGCGATTTGCCTTCCTAGGAGGGGACAGTTTAGTCTCTGTCTTGTCAGCCCGGTGCTGCTAATGCTCCTGGCGACAGCATTAACTAGTAAATTTTCCAAAACAAAATACAGAGGCGTCAGCGGTGTTGGAATATCGTGTTATCGTTGTCGAACTTATTAATTCGGTGGCATTTGGATCACCGTGTGCAGTTCCCGTCACCACACTGTAGGAAGGATGTAACTTAGCTGAACATGGTGCAGATATTTCTTTTAGATATTGTCTGGACGAGAGGGTTTCAGAGAGACCGGCGGAGACTGTTCTCCTCGCGGGTTAGCAGGTTTCACGGAATTTAATAAAATATTGGAGACCTCAGTGGGGTACACATTCAGCATTAGGAATATGTCCGTTACCAGAAGTCACAGCATTAAGCTGAGAGAGAGGATAATTTCAAAGGTGTGCGTGCGAGATTATTTCTTTACGTTGAGATGAGACGGTGCCTGGTAGGCGCTGGTGGACGTATTTCCGATACTGTGATTAAGAGCTTTCAGATGGGCACATCAATATGTAGGAACCTGGGAGATATTGAAACACAAGCAGAGGAGATTTAGTTTCATTAGGCACAGGACAGACATCGTGAGCTGAGGGGCTCTTCGTGTGCATTGATGTTCTGTGTAGTTGCTGAGTCAGTCAAAGGCACACACAGCTTTAACTGCGGCCATGAGTAATCCTTGAGAATGAAGTGTTACTTCACTGATGCCGGTGCTAAGATTGAGTCCGAGCAGACACAGTGAGAATGTCCTTTATTGTGTTGTTCCCAGGATCACCCCCTGTTCTGCGTGAACGCGGGCTGAGAACTGGGAAAGCAGTGCAGTTAAATGTGTGGCTGAGTAGTCGGTTCAGTGAGATACTTTCTGTTTTGGGGACCATTGGGCTCTCTTCCAAGGCAGGTGGGTCCGTTACAATAACGAGGGGCATCATCTCAGATGAAGGGGCGCAGCAGCCCTAACCAGTGGGCTCGCTGGCAATACTTGGTATTTTACAGTTGTGTGGCCAGGTCTCACACCGATGCTGCAGCTCAGCAGATACCATTTAGTGGCCGGTGAAGGGACGATCGAGTCACGCGGAACGGAATTGCAGCGGGGCCAGAATAATGGTGGACGGAAGCACTGAATTGTTTGTTTATTTCTGTAGCGATACACCACAGAGTGCGTTCACAGCACCGACCACTCGGCTGTGCAGTTTAGACATAGAAAACGAAATCTACATTGTGGTCTCCAACCCAACACAGACCTCACTCTGCCCAGTGCGGACAGGGAGCTTTACACCGGAATATTTCAACAGGAGAAAGACCCCACTCCCCCCCCCCCACTCCAACACCCACCCCTCCCCCCAGTCCGCCCAACCCAGTGTGAGTTCGCTGATGTATCTTGAGTTCAGATGACCAACTGAATCCCTTTCCCACACTCTGAACAGGCGAATGGCTTCTCCCCAGTGTGAAGTGACTGGTGTCTCTGCAGTTGCAATGACTGAGTGAATCCCTTCCCACAGTCTGAGCAGGTGAACGGCTTCACACCAGTGTGAACTCGCTGGTCTGCATGCAGGTCAGATGGGGGAGTGAAGAATGAATCCCTTCCCGCAGTTCTTTGTCCATTCATAAGTCAAATGTCAGATGTAGTAAATCCCTTGCACAATCAATGAGTTGAAGAACTGACCTCCAGTGTAGAAATATTTGTGCATTCTCAGCACCCCGGTTTACTGGAGGTCATATTCAGATGAATTTGGAAGGGATATTAAACTTGGAGATGTTTGGAGAATAACTAAGATATTGGAGGTTTCGCAATGATCATAATATTCCAGTATTGATTGATGAGGGTAAAATGCTTGACACCAAAATAGGGAAGGTTATGTTATTGGCTGAGTCATGTGCTGCGTTTCATAATCAGGATGGTTTCAGTGAAGGGTTAAACAATGCAGGGATGAAGTTCTAATTGAACACCGTGATGTGTTGGAATGGTGGTATCAGCTGGGGCAATGGTACTATCACTGATGTTAAGCTTTATTTGTCTGTGTCTAAAATGCTGTTATTAATTAGGTTAGGATGATGTAGGCTGTTGTATGATTAAGAATGCGACTGACAGCCCTCGCTGAAATAATAATTAAATATTAATCGCATTTTGAAGATATTTTGGAAAATATTTTGCATTCTATTCGTTTATCGGAAGGGTAGAATAGCTTTCTTTTCAGTTTTCTATTTGGAAGATGATGATACGAAAGCACATGTAAGTAAATATGTATGTATATCATTCATTCTATGTTGAAAATGCATGCGACAGTTATGGAAGGAAGAATATTTGATTACCTTATGGAAAATAAAAGTGAGGGGGAGATTGCATTTGTTTTATTTTTATCTTTCATTTAGATGACCTATGCGGGTAAACAGGGCAAGTTACATTTGACTTTCAGTGAGATAGAGAATGGGACCACACAAGGCATTATTTGTAGCCCTTCATCATTTATTATTATGATTAATCATACGTTCTCTGGATTGCTACTGCAGTGGGTAAATCACTATGATGGAGCTTTATGGACTAAAGAGAGTCATTTCAATTTTACTGAAAATAGGATGCAATTAGGTATTTAAAGGTTGAACAACAGGAAACTACATGAGGATTTAATATTTCTGTAGCTACAACACAAGGCTAGTGTTTTGTTCAAGGAGAATTAATAGACACTGTTGATTGAAGATGATATGGTCAAAATATTGACGTGTTGATGGTAAAATTTCCAGGCAAGTCCACAGATAATAAGCTGGCATGGAAGCACCATATCAGTAAAATAATTTATAAATGTAGAGGAGCATTAAATATACACAGATGCCTATGTGTGTACACTTGCGGTGCTAAATGTTAGGTCTGATCTTGATTGTGGTTCTGAGGCTGATGAATCAGCTCCATCTGAAACTTTAAATTGTTCGGATGTGATACAAACACAGACATTAAGATTGTGTTGTGTTGCAATACCGAGGCCCATTGTCGGCTTTACTGGTTAAAATGGAACAAATAGCCTAAAAATTTCTGAATTTGAAATTGATGTTAGCATACTGGATTAATTTAGGGAGACGAAGAAACTATCTTCCTGTTAAAGATGTGGTCGAAGACTGTTAGGAACTTGACAAGAAGAGTAATTTTTCGTTTGGGTGCCTGGGTTCTTATCACTGGAACATGGGTTCTTTTTTCTTTCTAATGAAAGCTAAATCACCTCTAGTGAGAGTCATTCTGGAGTGGTTCTTTTTTTAATACTTTATTTACAATTTTCAGTTATTACAAAGAAAGATTATATTGAAGACGTACAAGACAATGCAAAGGAGATGCAGCTCCAGGTGGAGCACAGACAAAACAAATCAAAAACAAGAACAAAAAGGCTGCCAGACAATTTACAAGATTACATAAATAGACTTTCAAAAAAGTCTGACACCATCACGGAAGCAAAGGAAAATAAAATGAACAAAGGAATCCGGTTAGGCACCACACCCACTCATGAGGCTAGACAGGTCAAGATCATTATGTATGTGAGGTAATATGACACTGAGCCCAGAAAGGTCCCCATATTCTCTCAAATGTATTCTGTATATTGGGTTTGTGCAGGCGCAGTCTTTCTATTTGTACAACAGACAACATCTCCCTGAGCCAGTGTGCAAAGGTAGGTGGAGTAGTGGACTTCCAGGGCAGAAGAATAAATTTCTTAGCCACCACCATTCCTAGATGCAGAGCAATCTGTATGTCGTGCGGCAACTCAAGACTCAGTGCAGAGCATCCAAAGATGGCGAGGTCGTGATTGGGCTGAATGTCTCTGGAACAGGCTTTTGAGAGCCACTCCGAAATTGCAGTCCGAACGTTGTATAATGTAGGGCAAAAGCAGAAAAGACGTGCTAGTGAGCCCTCAGCAAAGCGGCACTTCTACTCAGGAGATACAGAAGGGAAGATGCGATTCAGTTTTGTTTTTGAACAATGCATCACCTTGTACTGGATTAACCTGGAGCGTGAATTAATAGAACAACAGTGAACCCGGGACATTGCCTTCTCCCAAAGTTCAGCTGGTATCTT
The DNA here is from genome assembly GCF_030144855.1 of Hypanus sabinus. Classification (NCBI taxonomy): domain Eukaryota; kingdom Metazoa; phylum Chordata; class Chondrichthyes; order Myliobatiformes; family Dasyatidae; genus Hypanus; species Hypanus sabinus. Next base: position 1,159,948 of record NW_026779004.1, read on the forward strand.
TGAGTTCAAGTCCCCAGTCCAGGCTTCCCTAATAAAATCTGTAGAAACCAAAGGAGTCAAGCAATTCACAATTTTTTATATTAACTGTTTGGAGTCTGGAGGGAGCAAGATGTCTTCAAGAAAGGGATGGGTGGTGGAAATCGGCTCCAAGTGTGGGCACATTTCCTTAACGTAGCGTCTAACTTGGAGATAGGCAAAAAAACTTGTGAATTTGGAAGGTTGAACTTAGTGCTTAATTGTGTGAATGATGCACATTTGCCATCGATGTTAGTAAACGTCAAGTCTTTATGTATGTATTAAAGCAGACGTTGATAGATTCTTGATTGGTCAGGACATGAAGGGATATGGGAGGGAAAGCCACGTTTAAATGGTGGAGCCGACTCGATGGGCCAAATGGCCAAATATCTTATGGCCTTATGGACTGGAGACACTGCTGTCGCCTCTGGATGTGCTCAGGACGCGGAATGCAATATTAATGCATTGAAGTACCGAAGTGACTGGATATTTCACCGCACTGATCAGCTGCTCCCTGAATTTTGAATGAGTTACAGGGTAAATAAATGTGTTGGTGCATCAGCTGAAATCCTTAAGAAATTTCCCGACGTGGTGAATAATGATTTCAGAATTGTTGAAATCGTATCCTATTCCTGAGACCTGACAATGTATGAAATTTACAACCATTGTTATCCACAGGAGGATGAAGCTGCCGGAGAGGGTGAAGAGTAAAACCACAGACCTCCTCCTGCTCTCCATCTCCGGGTCACTGCGGTTCTCCCCCTTGCTCTGACCCTTCAGCCCCTTACGGACCCGACTGGCCACTGAAATGTCAGGGCGTTGACAAGCAGGATCCCAGCAAACGTGAGGAACGGAGTTAAAACTGTATCGAGCCAATTATATGTTACCCACCCAGGGTCAATGAAATAATTATCCTTGACCACACAGAACAACAGTACTTTGTCGATTATCACGCTGGGTTGCCAGTGTGAAGTATCGTGGAATGTTTTTCAGACGGAACAGTACACCGGTTGTTGTTAGAACTACAGCCGGAGTTTTCCCGGTGCAATATTTTGTTTTCAGTTTCTTGCAGAAAATGGCGACAAACCGGTCAAAGGTGAAAGTGACGGTGAACCAGACCGAACAGTGTGTGGCTCTGTAGCTCAGTACATCGATAACACCGCACACAGGGATGATGCCCAGAAAACTCCACCGGAAGTAATAGTAAGCAACATGACGCAGAGTGAACTGGATGACAATGGTCAGTAGATCCGCCGCTGCCATGGCAACCAGGTAACGAGTGGTGCAGGTAGAGAGGCCGCACTTTCCCCGGGACAGGATCACAATCGCCAGTAAATACACTGGAGGGCGAAAGAAAGAGAGGGAGGAAAAAAGTGAGGGAACGAGAGCGGGGAGGAGGCAGAGAGGGAGGGAGCGTGTGAGAGAGGGAGAGAGAGACGGGGAGAGGTAGAGAGAGAAAGATAGAGAGAGAGAAAGAGGGAGGGACAGAGATGTGGAGAGATAGATGGAGTGATAGAAAGAGATGGAGAGAGGGATGAGGGAGAGATTGAAATACAGGGAAAGTGAGGGAGATAAAGGGATAGGAAGGGAGAGTGGGGGAGACATAGATGGAGAGATAGCGGTAGAGGGAGAGATAATGGGAGAGACAGAGATAGAGTTAGAGTTCCATTTAGAGTTCCAGTTAGATTAGACAGACATTGACAGGTAGAGGGATAGAGATAGAGTCAGAGCTAGAGATGTGGAGAGATAGAGGGCTAGTGAAGGTGAGAGTAATGGACAGATATGTACAGAACAGGACATAACAGAAAGTGGGCATTACTCGACACGTTTTCCAAGAATTAACACGGGATCAGGTTTTAATTGATCGAAAGACATAGAGAGATAGATTCGGTGACTGTCCACTTATCTAACATCCGGTAACCCCTGCATGAGCTTGAGAAGTAGAGGATTCGCGGGATGTTTTCAGTTTTTTAAACGGCCAACCAATTGGGAGCAGAGGAGCTGAAGACCGCCGGTCGGCTGGTGCACTGTAAAAGAAGCTCCGCCAGGCGAAGCAGCCATCGTCGGAGTGCACTGAGTCAGAGTGGGACAGCTTTGACTCAACAGGCAGAGGTAAGTTATAATTGCGGTTTTTTTTTCTTATTCGATTTGTTTTTTTATCTAGTAGGTTTAGAGAGAATGTCAGGCAGGATGTTGGAATGTCTATTTCAATACGATGGTTATTGTGAGGAAGGCAGACGAACTGAGGGCGTGGATTGACACATGGAATTATGACATTATAGCCATTAGCAACAGGAGGGACAGGACTGGCAGCTTAATGGTCCAGGATTCCGATATTTCAGACATGATAGAGGCAGACGGATGAAGGGTTGGTGGGCCGAGGGGGGGCCGGGGGGTAGGTGGCAGAGGGATTGTTAGGCATGGAAAATGTTACAGCAGTGCTTCGGCAGGGCAGATTAGAGGACTTGTCTACCGAGATCATATGGGTGGAGCTGAGAAATGGGAAAGGTATGACCATATTAATGAGATTGTATTACAGACCACCAAATAGTCAGCGAGAATTGGAGGAGAAAATCTACAGAGAGATAGCAGACAACTGCAGGAAACTACAGGGATCAATGCTTGGTCCATTGTTATTTGTCATCTATATCAATGATCTGGATGATAATGTGGTAAATTGGATCAGCAAATTTGCTGACGATACAAAGATTGAAGGTATAGTGGGCAGTCAAGAAGGTTTTGAAAGCTTGCAAGGGGATCTGGACCAGCTGGAAAATGGGCTGAAAAATGACCGATGGAGTTGAATACAGACAAGTGTGAGGTATTGCACTTTGGAAGGTAAAAAAAAACAGGGTAGAGCATACAAAGTAAATGGTAGGGCACTGAGGAGTACAGTAGAATAGAGAGATCTAGGAATACAGGTACAAAATTCCCCACAAGTGGCGTCACAGGTTGATAGGGTAGTCAAGAGAGCTTGTGGGTCATTGGCATTTATAAATCAAAGTATTGAGTATAAGAGTTGGAATGTTATGGTGAGGTTGTATAAGACATTGGTGAGGCCGAATTTGGAGTATCGTGTGCAGTTTTGGTCAACAAATTACAGGAAGGATATTAATAAGGTTGAAAGAGTGCAGAGAAGATTTACAAGGATGTTGCCGGAACTTGAGAAACAGAGTAACAGAGAAAGGTTGAATAGGTTAGGAATTTATTACTCGGAGCATAGAAGAATGAGGGGAGAATTGATAGAGGTATATAAAATTAAGATGGGCATAGATAGAGTGAATCCAAGCAGGCTTTTTCTACTGATGCTAGGGGAGAAAAATAAACAGAGGACATGGGTTAAAGATGAAAGGGCAAAAGTTTAAAGAGAACATTAAGAATTGAGTGTGGTGGGAGAGAATGGTGGGTGTGTGGAATGAGCTGCCAGATGAAGTTGTAAATGCAGACTCACTTTTAATATTTAAGATAAACTTGGGCAGGTACATGGCTGAGAGATGTATGGAGGGATATGGGTCAGCTGCATGTCAGTGAGACTAAGCAGAAAAATGGTTCTGAACAGCCAGGAAGTTTCTATGGAAAATTGTGATTGTAGGGGATTTTAATTTTCCACATATTGATTGGGGCTCCCATACTGTTAAAGGTCGAGAGGGGTTAGAGTTTGTAAAATGTGTTCAGGAAAGTTTTCTAAATCAATATATGGAGGCACCAACTGGAGAGGATGCAATATTAAATCTCCTGTTAGGAAACGAGTTAGGACAAGTGACGAATGTTTGTGTAGGGTAACATTTCGGGTCTAGTGAACATAACGCCATTAGTTTCAACCTGGTTATGGACCACGATAGCTCTGGTCGGCGAGTTGAGGTACTAAACTGGAAAAAGGGCAAATTTAAAGAAATGAGAAAGGATTTTAAAAACGTGGATTGTGACAGGGTGTACACTGGCAAGGATGAGATTTGTAAGTGGCAGGCCTTCAAAGGAGAAATTTTAAGAGTGCAGAGTTTGTATGTTCCATTCAGGATTAAAGGCAAAGTGAATAAGAATAAGGAAACTTGGTTTTCGAGGGATATTTTAAATCTGATAAAGAAGAAGAGAGACATGTATGAGAGACATAGGCAACAAGGAACAAATAAGTTGCTTGAGGAGTATAAAGAAATGCATATCAGGAGGTATAAAAGAAGACACGAGGTTGCTTTGGCAGTCAAAGTAAAGGATAATCCAAAGACCTTCGACAGGTATATTAAGAGTAAAATGATAGTAAGGGATAAAATTGGTCCCCTTGAAGATCAGAGTGGTCGGCTATGTATGGAGCCAAAAGAAATGGGGGAGATCTTAAATGTTTTTTTATGCACCCGTATTTACTAAGGAAACTTGCAAGGAATTTATAGAAACAAGGCAAACAAGTAGTGAGGTTATGGAACCTATACAGATTAAAGAGGAATAGGTGCTTGCTGTCTTGAGGTAAATCAGAGTAGATAAACTACCAGGACCTGACAGGTCATTCCCTCGAGCCTTGAAGGAGACTTGAAATGGCAGATATATTTCAAATGTCTGGTATACACGGGTGAAGTGCCGGAGGATTGGAGGATAGCTCATTGTTGCTCCGTTGTTTACAAAAAGGCTCTAAAAGTAATCCGGGAAATTATAGGCCAGTAAGTTTGACATAAGTCATAGGTAAATTATTGGAAAGAGTACTAAGAGATAGGATCTACAAGTATTTGGATAGACAGAGACTTATTAGGAAGAGTCAACCTGGCTTTGTCCGTGGTAGGTCATGTTTAAGCAATATATGTGACTTTTGCAAGGAGGTTACCAGGAAAGTGGATGAAGGGAAGGCAGTGAATATTGTCTACATGGACTTCAGGGAGGCCTTTGTCAAGGTCCCGCATGGGAGGTTAGCTAGGAAGATTCAGTCACTAGGTATACATGGTGAGGTATTAATTTGGATTAGACATTGGCTCAATGGGAGAAGCCAGAGAGTGGTAATGGAGGCCTATGACTAGTGCTGTGCCACAGGGGTCAGTGCAGGGTCCATTGTTATTTGTCCTCTATATCAGTGATCTGGATGACAATGTGGCAAATTGGATTAACAAATTTGTTGATGATACAAAGATTGGAGGTGTAGTAGACAGTGAGGAAGGTTTTCAAAGCTTGCAGAGGGATTTGGACCAGTTGGAGGAATGGGCAGAAAAATGGCAGATGGAGTTCAATGCGGACATTGGCACTGACGAAGATGCAGAGTTTGTTAATGACATGTTGATTAAAATAGATACCTGTAGCCGGTTGGAAGCCCGAGAAGAGTGAAAACATCAGTTACGCCGGGAAAGCATGAGATCCTTTATTTTCAATTAACACGGTGCATAATTTTCGTAAATGCAGCACATGTGTAATGTGCTCATCCTTAAGCATAGAAAAGTGAGAAAGGTGATATATCGGTATGGACTAGCCACTGCATAGGATCCACTTCTGCAATACACAAGTCAGGCTGCTGATTACAGCTCCGCGTTCAACACAATCAGACCCTCAATTGTAATCAACAAGCTCCAAAACCTGGGCCTCTGTACCTCCTTCTGCAACTGGATCCTCACCAGGAGACCCCAGTCTGTGTGGATCAGAAATAACATCTCCTCCTTGCTGACAATCAACACAGGCACACGTCAACGATGCGTGTTCAGCCCACTGCTCTACTCTCTCTACACCACGTCTGTGTGTCTCGGCTCATCTATAAACTTGCTGATGACACAACTATTGTTGCTGGAATTTCAGACGGTGATGATGAGGAGTACAGGAGTGAGATAAATCAGCAAGTTGAGTGGTGTCTCAGTAACAACCTTGCACTCAGTATCATGAAGACAAAGGAATTGATTGTGGATTCAGGAAGGGGAAGTCGAGGGAACACACACCAGTCCTCATCGTGGGATCAGAAGTGAAAAGGGTGAGCAGTTTCCATTTCCTGCCTCTCAACATCTCTGAGGAACTATCCTGGGCCCAACATATTGATGCAGTTACAATGAAGGAACAACATCGGCTATATTTCATTCGGAGACTGAGGGGAATCGGTCTGTCACTAAAGACACTTGCAAATTTCTACAGATGTACTGTGGAGAACATTCTAACTGGTTGCATCACTGCCTGGTGTGGAGAGGCCAGTGCACAGGATCGGAAAATGCTGCAGAAAGTTGTAAACTCAGCCAGCTGCTTCATGGGCACTGGACTGCACAGCATCCAGGACACATTCAAAAGATGATGCCACAAAAAGGTGACATCCATCATTAAGGACCCCCAACACCTAGGACGTGACCTCTTCTCATTTCCACCATCAAGGAGGATGTCCAGGACCCTGGAGACACACTCACCGGTTCAGGAACAGCTTCTTCCCGACTGTCAGATTTCTGAATGGACAAAGAACCCATGAACACCCCCTCAGTATTTTCCTTCTCTTTTTGCACTACATTCTAAATATAATTTTACACATGCTAATTGTATTCTGTAGTTTTTATTACTAAATATTGCAATGTACTGCAGACACAAAGGAACAAATTTCACCACATTTCAGCCGATAAACACTTCCTCAGGATTTGCCTTCTGTTTAAGTATAATTTTATGATTACTTACTGTAATTTGTGTTTTTTATTTCTAGATATTGCAATGTACTGCTAACAAATGACACCGCATTTGCCGGTGATATTAAACCTGATTCTGATCCACAAACACACACAGCTGGGCTCAGACATACAACGCTCCAACATTCCTCCCTTTGTGACACCCTGCTTGCTCCGTGCCCCCCGGTATGAAGCTCAAACCGTTGCAACACCTGCCCTTGAAATTCATGGCTGGGGCTGTGTTGTGTCTGTTCACTGTTTGAGTTCGGTATTTAATGAAGAGCGTTGAATGGGAAGGAAGGTTGGAATACAAGAATAAAGATCTCCTCTGACGGTATATGGGGTCCTGGTGAGAGCGTACATGGAACACTGTGCACAGGTCTGGTCTCCCTCCCGGAGTCAGCCTGTGAGATGAAGGGAATGAAGAGATTTCCCAGATTGATTTAGGAGGTGAGGTAGTGTCCTCGGAGGGATTATACTGACCGGGCCTGTCTCAAAATTAGAGAAATAAAAGGCCGTCTGGCTGAGACAGACAGTGTCTCACAGGGTATTGACAGGGTAGAGGCAGGAATGATGTTTCCTTTGGCTGTGGTGAGGAATGGGGGTCACAGAATCTGAGTTCACCTCAGCACGACTGAGATGAGGAGAAATTTCCTCACCAGCGAATCTTTGGAATTTTCTCCACAAGGTTTCTACATTCAAAGGACAAGTTTTGGGGCTCTGCGATGCTGGAAACGTTGCGCGGAAGTGGAGCTGAGGTCAAAGATCAGGCATGTTCTGAGTGAAAGGTAGAACTGACACAAAGGGCCGAATGGCCTGCTCCAGTTTCCTTTTTCTAAAGTCCGAGTTTACCTTTGTGCCTGGTTCTCCCTGGGCCTTCAGCCTGTCCTTTTGCACAGGGGGGCGCTCACAGCACCGGAGCTCCATCGGCAGCTGCTGCGGGCCAGCTCCCGTATCCCAGCAGCAGGAGACAGGACCGGGAGGAAACTCCGGACAACAGGCCCCGATCCCCGGCGGGGAAAGACCGGGCACCCCCTGTGTGGCTGAAACATCTCACGGAATCTCCGCCCGAATCTTCACCTCCGCCATCGGAAGGATTCAAAAATCCGGCCGCTATTGTAGCCTTTACCCGGGGAGGTGCTCCCAATCTCGGGTCTCTCACCGGGTCCACTCGTTCACGATTCCAAACTTCGGTCCGCTCAGCGTCCCGCCCATTGACACCCCTCAGCCAATGGAGGCGATTGTCTCCCAGCGGTGGTCGCTGATTGGCTGTGAGTGCATCCGAGGGCGGACTGCTGCCGGGAGCTGGGGATGTCAGACACAGTTTGTTCTCAGAATTAAAGCAAGTTCCCCGAGGCTCAAAGTTCAAAGTAAATTTTATTCTTATTTTTAATTTTTATTGAACACAAACAAAAACAGAAACAATAAACATATGCTTACAAAGCCAGGGAATCACAAAAAAGCAGCAAAAATATAACTATTAACTTTAAATATACAAATAAACAAGGAAATCGCTCTAAATACTGTTGGACAGAAGGAACTGTATCTAAGAGGAGTCACAAAACAGGTACATTTACAGAGATAACCCAAAACATTCACAGATTTGTACAATCTTTACAGCTTTCTGGTACTGGGAAATTCTCAGACTATAAACGTATAGTTTGAAATCTGACGTAACAAATATAAATGAAGGTTTTTTTTGCTGTGATTGCATTTATGGATATATAATTTGCTGTAAATTAACAAAAGATTTATGTTAGAGAAATGATACCCATGAGATTTAGTGTTATTAGTAAACCCAAATAAGACATTTTGAAAACAAAAAGTAAAATCCACATTAATAAATTGACAAACATCAACCCTAAATGTATTAACATATTCACAATCCCAAAACAGATGAAACAAATTCTCTGGATATAAACCACAAAAATAACAGTTAGTTTTAATATAAGAATTAACCCTTGTCAAATAAACACTTTTTGGATAATATCTATGTATAATTTTAAATAAGCCCCAAATACTCCTCCACCTCAGATTCCCCAAGCGTCTATTCCAAAAACTAACAGAGTACAAATAAGTCGCCACATACAACTCCTACAGACATACAGAGCAAAGCTACAGAACGGTAACTATATCTGGATCACTGAAAGATCAACCAGAGTGCAGAAGACAACAAACTTCGCCAATGCAAATAAACAACGAGAACATGAAATAACCGCAGCGGCTGCCGATAGATGTCCGGTGCTCTCAGCGCTCCCTGCTCTGACAGGACAAGAAACAGTGAGGCGCAAAGGTAAACTCGTGTTTCAGAAAATAAGAAATAGAGAAGGCGTGGCCATTCGGCCCCTTGCGCCACTTCTGCCCTTCACTCAGAACATGCTAGACTTTTGACCTCAGCACCACTTTCCTGCAACTACCCATCACCCCTGAGCCTCAGCATATGTCCATTCTATTTAGAAATCTTGTGGAGATAATTGCAATGATTCACTGCACGCTGGGTGAGGAAATTTCCCCTCATCTCAGTCCTGCTGAGTTCTCCTCGGATTTTAAGTCTGTGAGCGCAAGTTCCACACCTTATGGAAAACAGCATTCCAGCCCTTCCGCTGTAAATATCCTGTGACATTGCATTTCTCTAATTCTGTGACAGGAATGCGATCTGTCTCTGTCTAACCACCTCGTATTTCACTCATTTTGAGACAGTCCCAGTACGATGATTTGTTGTGGGAGCATCTCTATGGACAAGTGAGTACAGTTATCCTGTGTTGTTCCACAGCCTGATGGTTGAGGGGTAGTAACTGTTCCTGACCCTGGCGGGGCGAGTCCTGAGGCTCTTGTACCTTCTACCTGATTACAGCAGTGAGAAAAGAGCCTGCCTGTGTGGTGAGCCTGATCACAGCCGCCCGTATCACCGTCCCCTCTGGCCTGCCCTATCCGGGACCAAAGGGATTGTGGAGAGTTAATCTGGTACTCTGTCGAGTATCACTGTCATCCAGGCTCTCATCCTGCCTCTTATTATTCTTGTCTGTGATTGCAGTACGACAATCTCTATCCCACTGTCCCCTCTTTCTACAAACCCCGTTTCTGTCGTTAGCCAAGTGTCCTCTTCATCCGCTCCGTCCGCACGATCCTGCCACCCTTTCTGGGTTCTTCGTCGGGACCCGAACTCCATCTCCTCACTACCGGTTCTCTGTGCATACTCTCGCTTTTCCCGTCCCTTTAAAGAGTCAAATGTGCTCCCTATTCATCAGAATTTATGTCACCTGGGGCCAGGTCTGACACCGAATTGAGATTAGTTAACTTAAAGGAGTGAGGAGGATTGTGCCTGAGACAGTTTAGGAAAGTCTGCACTGCTAGCTAGCTGGACACACTGATCGGTCCAGGGGTTTGCATTGGACTCTCACGTATCCTGAAAACGAGCTATAAAGTACGCAAGGGATTCTCCTTTTTTCTGTAACTATCGGGTAAATTCACCAAACTCCGCATGCAGTTGGGCTGTCATTCAAATGGGTTCCCTTACCTCAGTGACCCACCGTATTACATCAGCCCCTCTGGTGGCTCCCGGTCACCTTCGGGCGTCTGCCTGGGAAAGGGGAACCCACTCCCTGTCCCTGTCCGAGAGGTTCCATATATAACCCTGAGGAGTGGCACAAGTCCCCGGGCAGGGTCTGGAATCGGGAACCCACTCCATTTTTCAAAGAATTCAGGTAAAGCCCCTGGTCCGGACGGTTATACTGCTGAATTTTTAAAATTATTTTCTTCTATACTCGCTCCTTGGCTTTGTAAAATTTTTAAAGATGCGTTAACCATAGGTAAATAACCACAATCTTTTTATGATGCCTCTATTTCTCCAATTCTTAAAAAAGATAAAGACCCCACTGAATGTGCATCCTATCGGCCAATATCCATGCTGAATACGGATTCTCAGATTTTTACCAAAATTCTTTCCACTAGATTAGAAAATGTATTACCTCAAATTATCTCTGAATATCAGACCGGATTTATTAAAAACTGTTATTCATCTTTTAACATTAGAAAATTTATTAATATAATTTATACTTCTTCATCTAAAATACCAGAATGAAAAAGCATTTGATAGAGTTGAATGGCTATATTTAGTTATACGTTGCAGAATTTTATTTTTAGCTTGAAATTTATATCATGGATTAAATTAATGTATTATAAACCTTTGGCTTCGGTTCTTACCAATAATCAAAGATCTCCTTTTTTTCAGTAGTCCCGTGGTACGAGGCAAGGCTGCCCTTTAAGTCCTCTATCATTTGACATTGGTTTGGAAACTTTAGCCGTTGCCATTCGTGAATCACCTAATATTTTTGGTATTATCTGTGGGTAAGGGACTTGTAAGTTATCATTCTATGCTGATGATTTGTTACTATACATATCTGACCCCGAGAGATCTATTCCTGCTAATTAATCCTTGCTTGCTCTGTTTAGTAGCTTTTCTGGCTACAAACTGAATTTTAAATAGAGTGAATTATTGCCATTAAATATGCAAGTTCCAATTTATAAACACTTACCGTTTAAAGTTGACACAGATCATTTTACTTATTTGGGTATTAAAATTACCAAGAAACATACGGGTTTATTTAAAGTTAATTTTTTACCTTTAATTGACCAAATCAAGCAACTTGTTACCAGGTGTTCCCCATTATCTCTGTCATTGGTTGGTCAAATTAATACTATCAAGATAATAGTATTACCCAAATTTTTATATTTAATCCAAGCATTACCAATTTTTATTCCTAACTTTTTTTGATATTATTGATTGCAAAATATCTTCATACATGTGGCAGAATAAAAATCCTAGATTAAGTAAGAAATATTTACAGAAGCTTAAGTAGGAAGGTGGTTTGGCTTTGCAAAACCTAAGATTTTACTACTGGGCAGTTAACATCCGATAGTTAATATTTTGGACACGAGAATCGGTCGTAGTACCTTGCCCACAATGGGTAAATTTAGAGTGTAAATCTGTACAAGACTTCTCATTGTTTTCTATTTTAGGATCTTTGCCTCCTTTTGCTTTATCTAAACCAAATAAACAAATAACTAATCCTATAGTTAAAGATACATTAAGAATATGGTTTCAATTTCGTAAATTCTTCGGCGTGAATAAGTTTATCTTATCAAGCCCTCTTATATCTAACTTTTTTTTCCAGCCCTCTTTTCTGGACCAAGCCTTTGTGTTATGGAAAACAAAAGGTATAACATGTTTTCATGATCTATTTTCAGATAACAGTTTTATGTCCTTTGAACCACTATCCAGACTAAAACTCATTTTTTTAGATACTTGCAAGTTAGAAATTTCTTGAATGTTAGTCTTTTCTGAAATTATGTCCAATGGACATTACAGAAAATTTTTTGGCTCTGAATCCTTGCCAGAAGGGTTTAGTAGCCATCATTTATAATATGATCATGAAAATACAGCTAGGAGTATCAGAAAAAATTAAGAAGGAATGGGAAAAAGAACTTCATTGTCTTATACCCACAGGGCAGTGGGAGAACATTTTACAATTAATCAATTCTTCTTCTATTTGTGCTAAACATGCCTAATACAATTTAAGGATGTTCATAGGGCTCACATGTCTAAGGATAAACTCGCTTGATTTTATTCTTATGTTAATCCAGCCTGTGACAGATGTCATTCTGAAGTCGCTTTATTGACTCACATGTTCTGGTCTTGCCGCTGTTTGCAAAATTATTGGAAAGCTGTTTTTGGTATTATTTCAACAGTTCTGAATATCAAATTGCAACTTCATCCTATTACTGCAACTTTCAGTTTACCAATGGTGGATAATAGTCATTTATTCCCCCCTCAGCCCGGCGGATGATTGCATTTGTTACATTAATGGCTAGAAGATCTATCCTATTTAACTGGAAAGAAATTAATCCTCCAACTATATTTCAGCGGTTTTCTCAAACTATTTATTGTTTGAGTTTAGAAAAAATTAGAAGTGTTGTCTTTGACCCTTCAGTTAAATTTGAAGAAATTTGGAGACCATTTATTCAACATTTTCATATGAACTAAATTTACTTTTCAAAAACCTTACTTTTAATATCCTTAATTATTTGGATGGAGGTGCGGAGTTATTGACGCTACTGTGTATAATTGATATAATGCAATGGCCCATGTCGGTTCGGAATTTTTTCTTTTTTTTTGGTGTGGGGTTTCTTATTTTCTCCATTTTTTGTAACCACCATGAGTTTGGGAGGTTAATATCATCTATTTGTATTTATACCTTAACCTATTAATTATGTACTCTCAAGCTCTTCGTATTTATGTTTAATTTATGTTTGTTTAAAATCAATAAAAAGATTTAAAAAGGGCTATTCTGAGGAAAGGGTGGAATAGGCGCAACGGGCCGAGTGGCCAGACACGCTCCTGTTACTTATTTTCCGAAGCACGAGTTTACCTTTGCGCCTTGTTCTCCCTTGGTTTTCAGCCGTTCGGATTGCACAGGGGAGCGGTGAGAGCTCCGGAGACCCATCGGCAGCCGCTGCGGGCAGCTCCGTTCTCCCAGCAGGAAGGGACGGGACTGGGAGACAACTCCAGACAACATGCCCCGATCCTCGGCGGGGAGAGGCTGGGCGCCCTCCATGTAGCTGAAACATCTCACGGAATCTCCGCCAGTCTCTTCAGCTCTGCCTTCGAAAGGATTCACGACCCGCCGGTGGTGCAGCCGAAACCCGAGGCGCAGCTCCTGGTCTCCGGTCACTCGGTCCCGGTTCCGAACATCGTCCCGCCCACTGACAACCCTCAGCCAATGGAAGCACCCCTATCCCAGCGGTGATCGCTGACTGGCTGTGTGTGTGTGTGAGGACGGGCAGCTACTGGGAGCTGGAGATGTCAGTCACAGTTTGTTCTCAGAATTAAAGGGAAATCCCCGAAACTCAAATTTCAAAAATAAATTTTATTATCAGAGTACAGATAAATCACCACATACAACCCCAAGAAGCATTTTCCTGCGGACATACTTGGAAAAAATATAGAATAGTAACCATAACAGAAGCAGGCAGTGAAAGATCAGCCAGAGTGCTGAAGGTAACAAACTGTGCAAATGCAAATACAGAAACAGCGATAAAATAAGAAGAGCATGAAATAACCGCAGCGGCTGCTGATGGATCTCCGGAGCTCTCACCGCTCCCCTGTGCAATCCGACAGGCTGAAGGCCAAGGGAGAACAGGCGCAAAGGTAAACTCGTGATTTAGAAAATAAGAAACAGGAGCAGGCGTTGTCATTCGGCCCGTTGCACTATTCTGCCCCTCAATCATAACATGGCTGTTCTTTGACCTCAGCGCCACTTTCCTGAAACGTTCCCAACATCGCCGAGCCCCTAAATATGTCCGTTTAATTTAGGAAATGTATGGAGAAAACTCCAAATATTCTCTGCACTGTGTTGGGGTAATTTCTCCTTATCTCAGTCTGGCTGATGTGACCTCGGATTTTGATTCTGTGATCCCTGGTTCCACTGCCCAGCCAGGAGAAACATCATTCCTGCCCCAATCCTCTAAATACCCTGTAAGACTGTGTCTGTTTCAGTCTGGAAGCTTCTCCATGTGAACCCTGTGTTAATGAAATTGGTGACAGTTCTTTCAGACCAGCATCTTTGACCACAAGAACACCAGGCAGTGGTCAGCACGGAATGTCCTGCAGTTACCGCAGGAGAAGGACTGTATGGACACAGTGGAGTGGTTCCCTGAGCAGACAGTCCAGACCATCTGGCAGAATGCCTCATCACCAGATCTCACCAACAGGCACCAAGACCTCAGCTGTCTGGCGGCGAGAGGGCCCCTCCCAGTCTGATCCTTGCTGCGTGCCCGGAGATCACTCCCACAGCGCGCTGCCCCGAGATTACTGCAGTGGAGACGAGAGGGCCCCTCCCAGTCTGAACCTTGCAGCATACCCGGAGATCACTCCCACAGCGCGCTGCCCCGAGATTACTGCCGTGGAGACGAGACGGTCACTCACCTATTTGCGGACTGTGGGCTGGCGAAGATCTATGGAGAAAGATGCAAGGGCCTGTGCCACAGCAGCTGCGTGACTGAAGGCTCACTGATCCTCGGGCTGTTCCCAGGACGCGCAGCAAAACGGACAGAGAGTGCTGCTGGAAGATCATCAACTTGGGGAAAGACGCTCGAAACTTGTTGGCCTGCCATCAGATCGAGATGTCCGGAGAGCAGCGGTTCCCAACCTGGGGTCCACGCTTAATGGTATTGGTCTTTGGCACAAACATTTTTGGGAACCCCTGACGTTCAGGAATGCTACCGACTGGCACAGTCCAGACTACAGGGACACCATTGGAACTATCGGGTCGCTCTACTGCTCGACTGGGACAGGCGGGTTGGCTGAGGAAGCCTCTCAATTATTGTTCACCACCCCAGGGGGCACCTGAGCGACAACAGACAACCGAATACCCCATAGAGAACGAATGTAAATTCATTGGGTAAAGTTATTCGCACGTTTTATCATTCTGAATAAAGCTTATAAAGCTTATTTTAACACAAATAAAGTATCAACATCTGATCTGTGTCCAGAGTGAAGGAGACCAGGCCTTCTATTGGAGACGGGACGGACATGGGTCAAGTCACGAAGTTTTTCTCACGAAGAGCTGTTGAAATCTGGACCTCACCGAAAAATTAACATTTTCCACCCGATGACGTAGAATGCCCAGTCCTGTGCTTTTTCCTGCAACCACAGGTCGGTCATCACCACTGCATCTCTCCCCTCACAGCACAATATTCTCTCCACATCCCCAGTTTAATGGCATGTTTTCACTGTTTACTTATCCACCGTTTTACACTCCATTCTGACTCTCTTAGACCTGGAGAAAGATAAAAAAACGAGCTGCTGGAGGAACTCGGCGGGTCGGGCAGCATCTGTGGAGGGAAATGGGCAATCGACATTTCGGGTTGAGACAGTTCAGATGAAGGATCTCGACCCGGAAAGGGCCTTCCGATCGGAGCGATGGGGCCTTTGGACATTCAGCTAACATTTTTGTCGCTCTAGGTGTTTACGAGATGGGTTTGCTGGGCATATGGCCAACTCACCTACGCTCGTCGCCGGGATTTTGGCGTTTGGCATTAGGCATTTTCTTATCTTTTCCCTGCTTAATTTGTTTTTGATCCCACAATAACATGAAAATAGCCTGAATTTCCACTGAACAAATCCAGCAGCAGAATGCTCATTCCCTGAGTCTGCAGCGCGCGTAGTGGCCAATCGCGGTACTGCAGGGGATCAGCAGCTCCCCGAAAGCGAAAGCATTCTGAATCAGGAAGTGCCGGGAGTTAACATGGCTTCGAAAGGACCGTCCGAGAGTTGGACCGAGGAGGTAATTTGTCCCGTCTGCCTGGATTTCTTCACGGATCCGGTGTCACTGGAGTGTGGACACAACTTCTGTCGCCCTTGTCTCACACGGTGTTGGGAAAGGGAGGAAAGAAACTCCTGCCCGGAATGCAGAGAGGTGTTTGCTGACCGCACCCTCAGGGTGAATCCAGCCTTAGCAAATCTGGCTGAAAAAGCTCGAAATCTAAACCTGAATCCGAAAGGGAAGGAAAGTAAACGTCACTGCGAGGAACATGAGGAAGAACTGAAGCTGTTTTGTGAAACGGACAACACACTGATCTGCCTGATCTGTAGAGATGCGCAGGAACACCAAGAGCACCGCTTCAAGCCAATTAAAGAAGCTATTAAAATCTACAAGGTAAAACTAACGTTAGTCCAATACTTAAAATATTTCCTTTGTCCTACATATCATCACACGAGCCTCTATAATTAACACATCGTTCTCTGCAACTTCCGCCTTCTCCAACGGGATTCTGGCATCTCTCCGTCCCACAGCCCACCTCCGCACTCCACAACTCTCCGCTCTGTTTACGGATCGCTCCCCGTACTGTATCGCCCTGACCCACTCGCTCCTCCCCACCGATCTCCCTCCCGGCACCGACACCTGCAAGCGGGACAAGTGCTACACCTGACTCCTAACCTCCTCCCTCTCACCATTCAGGGCCGCAAACAGCCCAGTTCCTCCCGTTTCTTCCATGGTCGATTGTCCTCTCGCATTAGATTCCTTCTTCTCCAGCCTTTTACCTCTTCTACCTGTCCCCTCCCAGCTTCTCATTTCATCACCCTCCCCCACGCTCCCCCTCACGTTGTCTCAGCCGTCACCTGTCAGCTGGTTCTCATCCCAACCTTTTTATTCTGGCTTCTGTCCCATTCCTTCCCAGTCCTAATGAAGGGTCTCATCCCGAAACACCGACTGTTTATTTCCCCTGAAGAGATGCTGCCTGACTCACTGAGTTCCTCCGGCATTTTGTGCGATAATCGGGTTTGATCACCTGTTTCTTTTGATGCATCTTTGTCTCTATTTCCTTCACTCTCGGACTTCCAGGATCAGCTAAAATCTTCCTTAGACTCTCTCACAAAACAGAAATCAGACTTCCAGGAAAAGGAGCAGCAACAGAAAGAGAAGATTTCCGGAGTTCGGGTGAGGCTTCCTGAGCGGAATTTCTGATAATACTGTCGAGTTTTGCTCCATTTAATGCAGAATAGCAGAGTATCGCAGCTCCAGTGACCTGGGTTCAATCCTGACCTCTGCTGCTGTCTGTGTGGAGTTTGCATGCACCCCCTGTGGCCACGAGGGACTCCGACACGACCCAAGGACATGACGGATGAATGGCTAATTACCGTTAACCCTGTAAAGGTGGGGAGGGTGTGTGTGAATCCGATGGGACTTTATGGGTCAATAAGTGAGAATAGGTTTCAGGAAAACGTGAGGGAATGGTGTTGACGGGAATGCTCCCAGAAGTAGCATGGACTCTAATAGACCGAACTTAACGACAAAAGGAAACAGAGCACAGCAATGCAGTATATTAATCTTCACCTTTCATTCAACAGGAACAGTCACACAGCCTTCAGTCCCACATCACATCCCAGTTTGATGAACTGCGCCAGATTATCACTGAGAAAGAGCAGAGCTTACTCAGGGATCTCAGGGAAGAAGAGAAGAGGATTCTCAACGCAATGGAGAAAAACCTTCTAGCTCTTCAAGAGAATATAAGGGTTATTCATGAGGAAATCCCTAAATTAAAGGAACAGATGGATCAAAAAGACAGTGTGATATTTCTCACGGTGAGGGATTATATTTCAATTTGTTTCTGTCAAAGGGAACTAAATGAACAGTTGTATATTTGAAATAAACACAGCACAGAGACCAATTCTAACAAATCAATTGCCGCTGCTGGCGACCTCACACAAGTTGTTATACTTGCATGATGCGCCAACCCATCACTCCAATAATGACATTTCAAAATGTCCAAGATACGCGTTCGATCATTCATTAGCAAAACAAATTTTGAAGCGATGAAACTTCAGGGTAATTCATTGTAAAGTAAGCTGCACCACAGTGGTCAAGAAGAGAATAATATCTGCTCATCCCCAGCTCAAAACTGCCCAGAACAAAGTACAGATACGTAACTTATTCCCTTCGTTTTTACCAAGTCCCCACTCACCAGACTGGTTATCGTAATAAACACGTAACGCAGAATACAATGCAGACAGAAAACAGATGCATTGCTCATACACACCGCATTTACAAATAGCAGTAAACTGTTTCTCACCAGACAATTGATGCATCTATTCAGGGCTGTTGTTCTCCCAAAACTGGACTTCCACAACTTCTGTACATCCCAGGACAGAATGCAAATTTCTCTGAAATTATTTACTCTGATCATAATACAGAGCTGCTGACTGTGTCCTTAATTCAGCATTAAATATCCTCTAAAACTCACATTAACTCCCATTTCCAGTCACAGATTGTGAGTGTGTCTGGTGCGGTGGGTGTGAGGGTCTCTTTGTCAATCAGTGAGAACAAAGAATTTGTCCCACACATCAGACTTATTTTCTGTATCCGGTTTCCATCAGATTAGGGAAACTATTTCTGTCTCTTTGCTTTTACAGATAACATTCAAATGAACGTTCAATTGTTCAAAACATAACCAGGCCATTCGGCCCATTTCCTCCTCTCAATTCCCTGCTTCACAATCCTCCTGCCACTTGCTCATCACAACCAGCAACAGTGCCCCGAAATCTCTGGTCCCTCATGTGTTCATCCAGCCTCCCCATTACATTCAATCTCTGCTGTTCCATTTCACCCACTCCTGTGGCACTGAGTTCCACATCCTCTTCACTAAAATTCTTGTGGATTTTGTTAAAATCCATCTGGAATTACATCTCCCCACACAAGCACATACATCACTGATCATAAATTCCTCCATCCTATCACACTGACGTCATATCCAGATGATAATGTACAACCTGTCCTGTCTTCCCTGTAAGTTTCATCCTCTCAGTAATGGTCTGACATTCAGAATCTTTCCTTGTAAGTTACCCTGCGGTTCCGAATTGTCCGTGTGTGTGAGTGACTGTGGGAGTGGGAATTTTCAACACCTTGTAATGATTTGTATGAAATTCAGGATGTGGACAGTAAGTCCAAGTCTAATCCGAATTGTGCTTTATTTATTTCAGGAGGAAGCTCGTCGGAACAGAAGGTAGGCTCTTTACTGAAACCCTGAATGGATTTGTAAAATAGTTCAAAATAGCAATTTATAACCAGCAGTTTAATATTTACAGGATTAATGACGATGTCCAGGAATTTTCAGTGACAGATGAGACCCTACCGGTTGAAAAATTCGATCACCCCTATTTGTTCAACACAGTGCTGAGAGAAACGCTTGATGCTATTAATCGAGGTAAAACTTACAACGATTCATTTCCCCTTGTTTATGAAGCTCAATTTAGTTCCAATTTGAGGCAAAGATGGTCTGTAATACTGGGCTGAAGGGGAACTGAACCGACTGGGAGGCATCACTCTCACATGGTCAGCTGGAGATGTCAGACCCCTGGACACACCAGCACAGGGTCACAATACAACCAATACATGGGACTGACAGATGAACCACTGTGTTCCGATCCCAGACAAATGCACCAACACAACAAGACATGAGTTAGGATCTACCAGAGGAGATGGGAATTTAATACTGATGATAATATTGTAGGGAATAAAAGCAGGTATCAGTGTGGTGACAGGGATTGTCAGGAAAATACACAAGTCCTTCATGTGCCCTGTGAGTGCAGACTCTGACTGACACAGGTCTTCCCCCTTCCGGATCAGCATCTCTCACTGCTGTTAGAAGCAGAAGAGGGGAGTGGTCGTGATCGGGGACTGAATCGCCAGGAGAACAGACAGGAGAATCTATTAATGTGAACGGGACACCCGAATGGTATGTTGCCTCCTGGGTACCAGGGTCAGGGATGCCTCGAATCGTGTCCGCAGCATTTTAGAGAGGGAGGGAAAAGAGCCAGGTATCTTGGTAAGTTTGTGACAATGACATTGGGAGTAAAAGCAAAGAGGTCCTGAAAATAGAGTTTGGAGAGCTTGGTGAAAGCTCAGAAGCAGCACCCCCAGGGTTGTAAGTTCTGGATTGCTGCCTGTGCCACGTGCTGGTGAGGGCAGAAACAGGACAATTTGGCAAATAAACATGGCTGAGAAGATGGTGCTGGGGACAGGGCTTTAGGTTCTTGGATCATTGGGATCTCATCTGGTGGAGGAATGACCTTTTCAAAAGGGATTGGTCGCACCTGGACCGAAGAGAGGACAATATTCTCACAGAGAGGTTTGATAGAGCTGTCGGGGAGGGTTTAAACTAATTTGGCAGGGTGGGGGATTGGAAGTGGAGTGAAGCGATAGAACTGATGGTAAAATGCAACGATAGCATGCAGTCAGACTGTTAGATAGGGCGGACAGATGCGAGGGGAAAATTACAGCCAGCAGGGTGAGTATCAGTGCATTAGGGATGCAGAATTAAAAAGGGTAGCAGATACAGTACACAAAGTGCTATATCTCAATTCATGGAGTATGAGAAATAAGGTGGATGATCTTGTTGCACTAATACAGATTGTCAGGTATGATGTTGTGGCCATCACGGAATCGTGGCTGAAGGATGGTTGTAGTTGGGAGCTGAATGTTCAAGATTACACAATGTATCGGAGGAAGGAAGGAAGGCCGATGGGTTGGTGTGGCTCTGCTGGTAAATCAGTAGCAAGATGTGACATAGGATTAGAAGATGTTGAATCCTTGTGGGTTGAGGTAAGGAACTGCAAAAGTAAAAATGACACTGACCCCAGTCATATACAGGCCTCCCAACAGTCAGTGGGTTGAGGCCGACAGATGACAACTGGAAATAGAAAAGGCTGATGAAAAGGACAATGTTATGATAATCATGGGAGATTTCAACATGCAGGTCAATTGGGAAAATCAGGTTGGTAAAGGATCTCAAGAGAGTGAGTTTGTTGAATGCAATGTGATGGCTTTCTAGAGCAGTTTGTCGTTGAGCCTACTCGGGGAACAGCTCTGCTGGATTGGGTGCTATGTATTGAACCAGAGGTGAGTAGTTAAAAGAAACCTTAGGAAGCAGTGCTCACAACGTGACCGAGTTCAACTTGAAATCTGATAAGGAGACAGTAAAGTCTGACATTGTAGTATTTCAGAGAAGTAAAAGAAATTACAGTGCTCTGAGAGAGGAGTTCGACAAAGCAAATTGGAAGGAGATGCTTGCAGGGATGAGAGCAAAGCAGAAATGGGGTCAGTTTCTGGGAAAATGAGGAAGGTGAAGGATAGATGTATTCCAAAAATAAATAAATACTCAAATGGCAAAATAGTAAAACCGCGGCTGACAAGGAAAGACAAATTAATGTCAAGGCAAAAGAGAGGGGATACAACTAAACAAAAATTAGTAGGAAGACAGAGGACTGGGAATCTTTTAAATATCTACAGAGAGGAACTGAAAGAATGATTGGGATGAAAAAATAAACAAGAAGTTGACTTGAATTGAATTGACATAATTACTTTCATCATTCATATACATGAGGAT
This sequence comes from Hypanus sabinus, assembly GCF_030144855.1. Lineage (NCBI taxonomy): Eukaryota > Metazoa > Chordata > Chondrichthyes > Myliobatiformes > Dasyatidae > Hypanus > Hypanus sabinus. Next base: position 1,181,505 of record NW_026779004.1, read on the forward strand.
TAAAAATCTTTACGTTACATCTCCGTCTAAATGTGCAATGTGCAATTTATTGTAATTTATGGTAAATAATATGCACAACAGGCTGGTTAATATAACAGAGAAATACAGCTGTGTCCTCACGAGTTAATCAGTCTGATGGCCTGGTTGAAGAAGCTGTCCCGGAGCCTGTTGCTCCTGGCTTTTAATCTGTGGTTTAGAATAGCATTCAATCCAAGAGCAGGGATGTGATGTTGAGGCTTTATAAGGCACCGGTGAAGCCTCACCTTGAGTATTGTGAACAGTTTTGGGCTCCTCATCTAAGAAAAGGTGTGCTGGTATTGCAGAAGGTTCATTTCATAAGGAGGATTCCAGGAATGAAAGGGTTATCATACGAGGAACGTCTGATAGTTCTGTGTCTGTACTCGCTGGAATTTAGAAAGATGAGGGGGAATCTCATTGAAACCTTTCGAATGTTGAAAGTCCTAGACAGAGTAGATGTGGAAAGGATGTTTCCCATGGTGGTGGAGTTTAGGACAAGAGGACACAGCCTCAAGATACAGGGGGGTCTATTTAAAACAGATGCGTAGAAATTTGTGCCAGCAGCTGGTGAATTTGTGTAAATTGTTGTGTGTATTGAAGGCACAGCTTGATAGGTTCTAGATTCAATGGCATCAAAGGTTACGGGGAGAAGGCCAGGTAGTGGGGCTGAGGATGGAAAAAAAGGATCAGCCATGATTGAATGGCGGAGCAGACTCGTTGGGCAAATGGCCTAATTCTGCTCCTATGTCTTATGGTGATCAGACCACTACATTGATGCATTGTGAGAATGAGCTCGGACACACCAACAAGCATTGACATGGGTCAAGATTTCATCTCGGGAGAAGCACACACAGCATAACCGGCCTGGCAAAGCTCCCACACACAGATACACAGGAAGGACTGGCAGATTGTAGTCAGAGCCTCAGCAATGTACGTTGTTATTTCCCTCAGTAACCTGGAAACCAATCTCTTCAGAAACAGTCATTTATTCATTTAAACAACTCGGTCACGTGTGACACATTGTCAACACACACCAGACATGTGATGACACACTGTAACATACAAATTCCTCAATGTGCACACTCTCCTTCAATGTGTATACACACCACACGGATATTTACCACAATCAACACACACACACACACACACACACACACACACACACACACACACACACACACACACACACACACACACACACACACACACACACACACACACAAAGATATACTATCAGTGTGTGACACACGGCCACAGAAGAAGGCACAAATTCCCATTTAGGATTGAAATCTGCCGTCCTTACCCAGTCTGTCTGTTCTGTGGCACTGAGCTGTCCTCTGACGTGACGTCACATCAACACTTCACAGACAGACTCCGGGGTGAGATTCCTCAGGAGAATGATCTGGGAGTGTTTGATGGATGTTGAACTCACGGCCCACTTCATCAATCTGCAAGACTAAGATGTCTTCTTCAGCATGGCCCATTTGTGTGTGTTTGCCACCACCCCCTCCATCCCTCTAACCATTTCCCATCTATGTACCTGCCCAAATTTATTTTAAATATTTTATTTTTACCTGTTTCTACACCGTCTGAGGGCAAATTCCATTTACCAACCTCCCTATCTATGAGAACGTTACCCGATAGACCACTCAGAAAAAAATCCCGTCTCACTTTCAGTCTGATGCCTCTGGTTCTGTACTCCCATTTCTTGGAAAAAGAATCGTTATTTAAGCTCCTAATGAATTATTTACCTTGATAAGCAGTCATACATGAACATCCTACATTACAGCTGAATAGCCCAAGCCTATCCACTCTCTGGATTTAATCCAAGGCCCCAGTCCTGGATCCAAGGCCCCTCCTGAAGCCTCCTGTCCAGTGTAATGACATCCTCGCCATATTCCGGAACCGGAAATGCAGACAATGCTCCAAGTGTGGTCTGTCATCGACATCAAAGGCCTTGCTGAATTTCATGTGGACAGTGTGGAATAGGCTGATGAATACACGACTGAAGCTGTTTTTTTAGATTGGGACAAGAAGGACGGCGTGGGAGCTAAATTCTGAAGGAAGGCAGATTTAAAAAACAACTTTGCGTACAAGAACGGCGAGACTGCGCAGGACAGCGCGGAGAGTTTAAAAAGATGACCACCCTATACAGCGGGCAGCGGAGGGGGTGGCAGCAGAGTGTAGGGCTTTGGCTCAACGGGCTTAGGCGGTGACGGGAAGAGGCGAGAGCGAGGCACCGACTCTTTTTCTCCCCTTGGCAAATCGGCCCGGACGGACGGGGGAGCAGCAGGGCACATTAGCTAATGGTTTAAAAAGTTCATCTGCTTAGCGAAGTAAGTGGGTGAGTAGACCTATTTTTCTTTGTTTCATTCCTGTAGAATTAGGTAGCATGACTGCAGGGTTTGTGCTTTGTTCAGGGTGTCAGATGAGGGAATCCAGGGAGACCTCCAGCCTCCCTGATAGCCACATCTGCACCAGGTGAACCGAGATTCAGCTTCTCGGAGACCGTGTTAGGGATCTGGAGCTGCAGCTTATTAGAGAAAATGAAGAGGTGATAGACAGGAGCTACAGGGAGGTAGTCATCCCTAGGCTACAGGGGTCAGAAAACTGGGTGACTGTCAGGAGAGGGAAGGGAAATGCCCGGATAGTGGAGAGCACCCCTGTGGCTGCCCCCCAAGCAACAGGTATATCGTTTCGGATGCTGTTGAGGGGGTTGCCCTGACAGGGGACTGCCACGGTGACCGGGTCTCTGGCACTGAGCCTGGCGCTGTTGTACAGGAGGGAAGGAGGGAGAAGAGGAATGCGGTAGTCATAGGGGATTCCATAGTCAGGGGAACAAACAGGAGATTCTGTGAGCCTGGTAGAGATACACGCATGGTGTGCTGCCTCCCAGGTGCCAGGGTACGGGATGTCTCGGATCGGGTCCAGAATATCCTGAAGGGAGAGGGCGAGCAGCCAGCTGTCTTGGTACATGCTGGTTCCAATGACATAGAGAGGAAAAGGGAGGAGGTCCTGAAGAGAGATTTCCGTGAGTTAGGAATGAAGCTGAGAAGCAGGACCTCCAGGGTAATAATCTCAGGATCGCTACCTGTGCCACGTGCTAGCGAGGGCAAGAATTGTAGGATCAGGCTGATGAATGCGTGGCTGAGAGACTGGTGCAGGGGGCAGGGCTTCAGATTCTTGGATCATTGGGATCTCTTTAGGGGGAGGTATTACCTGTCAAAAAGGACGGGTTACACCTGAAATATAGCGGGAATGTTTAATAGAGCTGTTAGAGAGGGTTTAAACTAATTTGGCAGGGCGATGGGAAACCGGAATGTTAGAGTGGAGGAGGGTGAAAACAGAAATAAATCTAAGATAGTGAGCAGTAAAGATTTCAGGAAGGACAGGCAGGTGATGGGGCAAATTTGCAGCCACTGGGATGAGTTGCAGTGCAATCAAACCAAAAAGGAAAAATACAACAGGAAATAGAAAAGGTTTGCCAGAAGGCCAGTGTTATGATAATTGTGGGGGATTTTAACATGCGAGTGGATTGGGAAAATCAGGTTAACACTGGATCTCAAGAGAGAGAATTTGTAGAATGTCTACGAGATGGCTTTTCAGAACAGCTTGTTGTTGAGCCCACTAGGGGATCAGAGGTACTGGATTGGATATTGTGTAATGAACCAGAGGTGGTTAGAGAGATTGAGGTGAAGGGACCGTTGGGAGGCAGTGATCGTAACATAATTGCGTTTACTGTGAAATTTGCGAAAGAGAAGCCGAAATCCGATGTGTCGATATTGCAGTGGAGTAAAGGAAATTACAGTGGCATGAGAGCGGAACTGGCCAAATTTGACTGGAAAGGGACACTAGCGGGAGGATGGCAGAGCAGCAGTGGCTGGAGTTTATGCAAGAAGTGAGGAAGTTGCAACACAGATATATTCCAAAAAAGAAATTTTCGAAAGGAAAAAAGTTGCTCCCGTAGCTGACAAGAGAAGTCAAAGCCAAAGTTAAAGCAACGGAGAGGGCATTCAAGGAAGCAAAAATTAGTGGGAAGACAGAGGATTGGGAAGTTTTTAAAAGCTTACAAAAGGAAACTAAGAAGGCGATTAAGAGGGAAAAGATGAACTATGAAAGGAAGCTGGCAAATAATATCAAAGAAGATACTAAAAGCTTTTTCAAGTATATAAAGAGTAAAAAAGCAGGTGAGAGTGGATATAGGACCGATAGAAATTCATTATGGAGAAATTGTAGTGGGAGATAAGGA